>NC_088782.1:39876071-40520000 GCF_958450345.1 Calliphora vicina
AGTCAACTGTAATAAAAAACCTCCCTAAAGTATGCAGTACAAATTTAGATATTTTATTTGCAAATAAATAAGAACAGGCTGGTGTGAGTGGGTTGGTGAAACTTGAAGAACTAATATTAGTAAATGATACCGTGCGAAGCCGGGGCGACCAACTAGTAATAGATATTTCAAAAACCTTTGCAACGACGTATGTATATAAGACCATAGTAAGTTGGACCTACAATGGGTCAAAATCGGAAAAAATATTTTTTAATAAGAATTTTTTTTTCTCCAAAAAAAAAAAATTGAAAAAACAAAAATTTTAATTTAAAAAAAAATTATATTAAAAAAAAAAAATTTTAAATAATTTGAAAAAAAAAAATTTCCCAAAAATTAAAAAAACAACTTTGGGAAAAAACATTTTTTTCAATATATATTGTACCAATTTTTCAAGCATTTTTGAGCAACTAAAAATAGTAACAATTAATTTCATACCCCTAGGGCCTTTTGTTTTGGCATTTTCGCACTTAGAATTCAGTAAATACAAAAAATTTAAATATTTGTTCCTAAATAGCTGGCCGCCACTGTATATAACATTGAAACTTTGTTAAGTCGATGTTCATTATGTTCATTTGTTAATTGTTTCAAATGCACTAGTTCCGTGACATATTAAAAGCGGACATATGCCAGAAGGTAAACTATGCAGTAAAGAGGCCTCTCTAAAGGCCTTATTTTGCAGATTCTAGGACACCTAGCCGCATCGCAAAATCGTTTCAATCCTACACGGTGTATCATTGGGAGCTTCTTTTAGAGGGCTGATAGAAGGCCTACTTAAGCAGGCATATTGAAGGCCTTTAATTCTTCATTGAAGGCCAAGTAATTCTTCGTAAAATGCCAAAGTGCCAACTTTTATTTCTATCCTGAAAATGAAAGCCTAATTAAAGTTCTGCTGAAGCGTGCCTTTAAACAGCGTTATCAGGGAAAATATTGTTAGCATAAAACCTAAAGAATGGACTTAAAAAACCCTCAAATTGTCTGGTTATCCCACGGCGATTCAAGTTTCCAGTCGACCTATATCTTCATATAGGAAGCTGGAATAAAAAACTATTGCATGTCAATGCAAACTTCGAGAAACTGTAACGCGGTACAGTTAAACGACGCCTAACATTATACAATAATTGAATTTCTCACCTATTAACTGAAAGGACAATACAACCCTATCAGCAAGCATCTGTCCGTTAACTCCTGCCAAAATTTGAACAAACTGCGTCATTTAGTTTGTGTTTGACAGCCATTGATAGCAGACTACATCGTGATTTGAGGGAAAATTGAAAATAGTGAATTTCGAATCACTCTAACCAAGACTATGCTTGATAAATGCTATGAGAACTCTGCATCATAAATTTCAATGAATTTTGATTGTTAAAATTACAAAAATGTGTTCTCTGTCGAATGTACCGACCTATCACTTAAACATGACGTTGTAGCAATGAGAATTAATGCAATCAGGGCTATTCCTGTTCTCACTTCCACCATTTACCGTATTTTTGGAGGCATAATTACAACAATACAATGTAATTTCCTCAGCATTTCTAATTATTAATGTTTACATGTGATTTTTTTAACCTTAATTATATAATTTTAGAAACTCTATCTATCTATATATATAAAGAGAGAACGGCTGGACCGATTTGGCTGATTTTTGTTTTATTCGATTCGAAAGTTTTAGAAGACGGTTTGTAAAGAAACAAATCTAGTCAACTGTAATAAAAAAGATCCCTAAAGTATGCAGTACAAATTTAGATATTTTATTTGCAAATAAATAAGAACAGGCAGGTGTATGTGGGTTGGAGAAACTTGAGAACTATCATTAGTAAATAGCTACCGGGCGAAGCCGTGCGGCCAACTAGTTTAATATAAATATTGCTGTAATTATGCTTCCAAAAATACGGTGAATGGTGAAAGTGAGAACAGGAATAACCCTGATTATTTGTGAGGTTATTGAACTGGGCTCAGTGAACTTGGTTAAACAATGGTAATCACGGAATTAGAATAGAATAATTGCCAGCGTTTAGTATTTTTCCAAAACGTTTAGTTTTATAAAACAAAAATCCTTAATTTACCAGTTTTGATAATTGATGTTCTTTCTATTTTAGTTTCATAACACTTAAAAGCTAATGGATTAAAGTATTTATCATTAATAATTAAAGATGCCAAAACAAGTGTCTTCCGTGTTGTCGTGACTAGAAAACTGTAACAAATTTTAGTCTCATAAAACCAGACTTTTTGTCTACACATTTTATGTTTTTTTTTTTTTGGAAGAGGAAACACTTCATAAATTTTATTGACCATTAGAAAAATACTTGAGCTACACACACATAAGTTCTTTATATTTTTTTTTTATTATTATTTTTCCCCTTAATTTTTTGTTGTTGTCTGTTTCACTAACATACTTTATGTGGCGCACGTGCCTTAAACACACATTTCAAATTTCTGTTCATGGTTTTGTTTTTACTTTTATAGATTTTTTTGCCTCAGTTTTCATTTTCCAGCTAACTGTTATGTCTGTCTCTGCTTAAATAAGTTGTTAAATTCTATTTTTTTCCACATTTTTTTATATTTTTCTGTTTGCTTTACTTACTTGTCAAACAACGAATGATAGTAAGATTGTCCAATTTGTATATCAGCCGTTAATGTTGTCACATAATGAGCCAGGGGATTTGGTAGATTTTGTGCTTCTTTCAAAATATTCTGTCCCCATGTCACTGAACCTTTACGCAAAGCATTCACTACTTCGCCTCGTACCCCCTTATTGAAGGGACACACCACACGAAATGCACGCATTGAACCCAACAGACCCAGACAACGCAACAGAAACTCCAGGCGTATGAGTGATGGTGGATTAAGGGCTGGAAAAATGTCACGATGTCGTCGTATTTGATGTAGAGAACGTTCAACGAAACCGTTCATGGCTTCCGCCAGCCATTGTTCGAGTTCACGTGTGAGATGCTCTTGGCTGGAAGCATTCCATTGTTTTTCAACTTCGGTGAGCAGTCGGTGCATAAATTTGGGATCTAAGGGGCTGTTGCGATTTAGTTTGGCGGCTGCAACGAATCTGGAATTAGTTATAATAAAGGCAGAGGGTTAGTGGGAGCAACACAATTTGATGCGGAATTGCTAGTCAGACAGATTAGCTACAAACAAAATATTAAATTCTGTAAATAATAACAAAACATAAAAAACCCAACTCACCTCGCCACCGCACAATGTAGCTCCGCCAAATCGGCCTGCACCGCCATCTGATGCAACACGGTTAGTGCTGGTCCCGGCAATTCACCATTCCATGTCCACGATGGCTCTTGTGTGGCCAGCTCATGTTTCATGAAAACCATTTGCAATTGCTCAATATTTCTCACCTCCAGACTATTATCAATATCGGACGCTGAGGAACCATCACCAGCCTGACCATCACGCGTCGACAGCCACAATTTCAAACGTATACGTCCCTGCACCGTACTACGTTGGCTACGTGCCTCCAATTTAAACCAACCCTCCATGCCGGTGCTGGGCACATCGGCAATTGGTATATTAACGCAACCAAGAAAATCATCCTGTGAACCTTGTCGTGCCGATTGGCAGACCTGTTTAAAAAATCGTCCCAAACCGCGTACACCGCGCACCTCATTCAAACGTGACACAGCATCGAGTACACAACTTTCATCATCATGGTCCCAGATGTCCAAGTGAAATGTGTCAGTGTTGATGTCATCAATGTCACTGGATATTTGTGTAATCAAGATGTAACGGAAATAGATGAGGAGGGAAGAAAAAAAAGGAAAATTCAGTTATTATTTTTTTGTTTGCATTTGTGTGTACTATTTATGTGAGCGCTAGTAAATGTTGAGTATTATTGAATATTTTTTTAAAGGTTACATACATTTCATAAAATAAAGTTGTAGTTTTCTCCCTTTGTATAAAAGGAAATGATTTTGTGAACACTGATAAAAATATGTTGAACTGTCTGTTTATTTTTAGTCTTTCTTTAATTAAATTTAGACAATCAAGGAAAAAAAAACTGTCCTTTAGACGGATCAATAAAGACATATAATTAAAGATAAAGTAGGACTATATGAAGGCTCACGATTGAAGCTAAAGTAAGACCTTCGATAGAAGCTAAAGTAGGGCTATATAAAGACCACAATTGAAGCTAAAGTAGGACTATATAAAAACCAACGATTGAAGCTAAAGCAAGACCTTGGATTGAAGCTGAAGTAGGACTATATAAAGAACCACAATTGAAACTAAAGTAGGACTATATAAAGACCCACAATTGAAGTTAAAGCAAGACCTTCGATTGAAGCTAAAGTAGGACTATATAAAGACCCACGATTGAAGCTAAATCAAGACTTTAGATTGAAGCTAAAGTAGGAGTATATAAAGACCCACGATTGAAGATAAAGTAAGACCTTCGATTGAAGCTAAAGTAGGACTATAAAAAGACCCACGATTGAAGCTAAAGTAGGAGTATATAAAGACCCACGATTGAAGATAAAGTAAGACCTTCGATTGAAGCTAAAGTAGGACTATAAAAAGACCCACGATTGAAGCTAAAGTAGGAGTATATAAAGACCCACGATTGAAGATAAAGTAAGACCTTCGATTGAAGCTAAAGTAGGACTATAAAAAGACCCACGATTGAAGCTAAAGTAGGACTATATAAAAACCCACGATTGAAGTTAAAGTAAGACCTTCGATTGAAGCTAAGGTAGGACTATATAAAGACCCACGATTGAAGCTGAAGCAAGACCATGGATTGAAGCTACAGTAGGACTATATAAACACCCACGATTGAAGCTAAAGTAGGACTATGTAAAGACACACGATTGAAGTTAAAGTAAAACCTTCGACTGAAGCTAAAGTAGGACTATAAAAAGACACACGATTGAAGCTAAAGCAGGATCTTGGATTGAAGCTAAAGTAGGACTATATAAAGACCCACAATTGAAACTAAATCAAGACTTTGGATTAAGGCAAAAGTAGAACTTTATAAAAACCGACGATTGAAGCTGAATTAGGACCTTCGATTGAAGCTAAAGTAGTACTATATAAAGACCCACGATTGAAGCTAAAGCAAGACCATGGATTGAAGCTAAAGTAGGACTATATAGAGACCCACAATTGAAGTTAAAGTAAGACCTTCGATTGAAGCTAAAGTAGTACTATATAGAGACCCATAATTGAAGCTAAAGTAGGACTATATAGAGACCCACAATTGAAGTTAAAATAAGACCTTCGATTGAAGCTAAAGTAGTACTATATAAAGACCCACGATTGAAGCTAAAGCAAGACCATGGATTGAAGCTAAAGTAGGACTATATAGAGACCCACAATTGAAGTTAAAATAAGACCTTCGATTGAAGCTAAAGTAGTACTATATAAAGACCCACGATTGAAGCTAAAGCAAGACCATGGATTGAAGCTAAAGTAGGACTATATAGAGACCCACAATTGAAGCTGAATTAGGACCTTCGATTGAAGCTAAAGTAGGACTATATAAAGACCCACAATTGAAGCTAAATCAAGACTTCGGATTGAAGCAAAAGTAGAACTATATAAAAACCCACGATTGAAGCTGAATTAGGACCTTCGATTGAAGCTAAAGTAGGACTATAAAAAGACCCACGATTGAAGCTAAAGTAGGACTATATAAAAACCCACGATTGAAGTTAAAGTAAGACCTTCGATTGAAGCTAAGGTAGGACAATATAAATACCTACAATTGAAGTTGAAGTAAGACCTTCGACTCAAGCATAAATAGGACTATATAAAGACCCACAATTGAAGCTAAATCAAGACTTTAGATTGAAGCTAAAGTAGGACTAAATAAAGACCAACGATTGAAGCTGAAGCAAGACCATGGATTGAAGCTAAAGTAGCACTATATAAAGACCCACGATTGAAGCTAAAGTAGGACTATGTAAAGACACACGATTGAAGTAAAAGTAAAACCTTCGACTGAAGCTAAAGTAGGACTATATAAAGACCCACGATTGAAGCTAAAGCAGGATCTCGGATTGAAGCTAAAGTAGGACTATATAAAGACCTACGATTGAAGCTAAATTAGGACCTTCTATTGAAGCTAAAGTAGGACTATATAAATACCCACAATTGAAGCTAAATCAAGACTTTGGATTGAAGCAAAAGTGGGACTATATAAAAACCCACGATTGAAGCTAAATTCGGACCTTCGATTGAAGCTAAAGTAGGACTATATAAAGACCCACGATTGAAGCTAAGTCAAGACTTTGGATTGAAGCAAATGTAGGACTATATAAAGACCCACGATTGAAGCTAAAGCAAGACCTTCGACTAAAGCTATAGTTGAACTATATAAAGACCCACGATTGAAGCTAAAGTAGGACTATGTAAAAACCCAATATTGAAGCTGGACTATATAAATACCCACGATTTAAGCTAAAGTAAGACTTTTGATTGAAGCTAAGTTAGGACTACATGAAGACCCACGATTGAATCTAAAGTTGGATCCATCATTGAAGCTAATGTAGGACTATACGATTGAAGCTAAAGACGAACTATATAAAGACCAATGAATGAATGACAATTACATAAACATTTTTCGACTGAACCGATTCGCTCCTTTTCAATACCATACATTTTAAGACTACGATACATTTTCCTGATACATCTCTTATTAATTTCTGATTTGCATTTGTATGTGAGCGTGTACTATTCACACGGCCAGACAAATCAATACGAACCCTGCAGTTCATTGCACTAGTTCCGCTACGTCGAATTCGTTGGCCACTAAGAACTACTACTAGTGAATTTTCAACCCACTCGCAACGTTATTGACTGGTGAATTTAACACGGGGATGTCATTGCAAGTGGCCGATTGGCACACTCTGCATAACACTTCACTATTAAATTCAATAGTGAAAATACTCCAGCATTTGAGAAAAAAAGAAAAAATAAATTTTTCTGAGAGCGGGGTTGAACACATAACCTCTCGTTTTCTAGTCAAATGCTCTAACCACTAAACCACAGAGCTCTTATTTGTACTGCTCTCTAATTGTTATTATGAATAACATGTGAGTCTACTCTCTATTTTTGCATTTTCTACATCATCACTGAGAACGAAAACACAAACGGCCACATTCAGCATTACATGTGGCCATCGAAGTGGTATATTTTAGAGGATTTTATTTTTCTTGAATTTATTTTCAAAAACTTAGGACAAATAGCTGACTATTGCTTATTACTGAATATGCTGGTGAAATGTAGTGCAAATGATAACCATTTAACTACCACTTTAGCAGCCACATCGAACTAGTTAGTTGTAGAAGTAGTAATATAGCTAGTGCAAGGTTTCCAATTGGCACTTTTCAAACTGCTGGGTAATTTCTGATTTGCATTTGTATGTGAGCGTGTACTATTCACACGGCCAGACAAATCAATACGAAAATACAAACATACTTTCATTATAAGTAATTTTAAAAATTAAATTTCTTATAAAAATTACTTTTATTGAAATTAGTTTTTTGTCTTCAAATTGAAACTAATTGTTTAAGTTATTAAAAACATGACTACCTTTCTGCATAATATTTAACTCATCCTACAAATCTCTATTATTAATTAATGAATTCACCTTAAACAACCTAAATTATTTCCTAAAATTACTTTAACCATTATTTCCATTTTAACCTCAAAAACATTAAACCAATTAACAATAGAATTCCTATAAAACATTAATTAAATACATATTTCCTAAAAAGAAATAGTTTTATGTGGCATTTCCTTAAAACTAATTGATAAATAACTACCAGCTATTTAGTATTTCAATAGTTAAACTATCTGTAACTAACTCGTTTACATGTTCTAAATGATACGATAATTAATAATGAATGTTAAAGAAAACATTCTTCAATTATTTTAAAATTATTGACTGTGAAGCGAAATATTTTGTTAGAGTAAAGCAACCATTACAAATCAATCAATCAATCAATCAATCAATTGAATGTTTAATGAAATTTTGTTGTATATACAGATATACATATGTAAATACAATCATCATTACTATTATTATTTTATATCATAATCATCATTTATAGCATTATCCCTAAAAATACAAAATGGAATACTTTTAATTGGCAATTATTTTGATGAAAGTATATGGAATCCTTATATGTACATATTTGACTTGGTTAATGGGTTATTAACTATAATATTCTACTAACAGAAATCTACATATACACATTAGGGCGGCCCTAATATTGAAAATTTGAGGAAACTATCCTGCCACACACCTAACTCAGTTGTCAAAACCCTAACTGGTGAGAATGTAGCGCACGTGTTTCAACTTTTATTATAATATCTTTAAATAAACTTATAAAGTTTAACTTCTTCCATTCCGTTTTATCTTTATCCCTTACAAACAACTTAAGTACTTCAACACACATAAGTTCATCTTACATACTTACAATTTGAATTTTTCATTCCATTTGGGACTCAAAGTGTGCGGTTTAATTGATGTGGCGCAAATGAATTTAGCTGGCACCGGACCACCTAATGAATCGCGTTGTTCACGGCGACTGCTGCCCTCGCGACGCTTAAAACTCAAACGAAAACTGTGCTTGCGATGTGGCGGTGAATCGGTAGCATTGTTGTCGAACGCACTCATATCGGCTGAAAGAGCGCGTGGTGTCGGTGGCAGTGGCAATGGTGATACGGGTGGTCCACCATCTGGCTGTATGCCCAGCATGCAATAGGGATCGGAAAATCCTGTTGAGAGAAAATGAAAATTAAACTTTAGCTGGTATACTACACTTTTATTTATAACTGCAATTATAACTATAAGAAAAAAACCCACTTGTAACAACAGTAACTGTTACAATTCATGATTCAGCTGGAATGGCTGTGTATATTTTTTTACAGTTTTTTGTTGCTGCTAAGGACACAGTTGTATTTTATTCATTTGTTTTTTGTTAAGATGAAAAATTAAATGAAATTAAAATTAACATTCATTTGTTGCAAATTACAAATGGCAACATTTACACCATTTCATTTGAGTTTCAAGAAATAGATTTTTAAGCTATTTTCTGGATTATTAGAGCTCTATGTATTACTAACTAGCTTGACCCGGTGGGCTTCGCTACCCCTGTCGAAGTAAAATAAAAAAATGTGAAAAGATATTATAAGCAAATAAATGAATATAATTAATACCGAAATTTCTTGTTTGTGATTAATATCCAGTGATTTTAAAAAATCTTGAAGCTTTTTTTAAGACATTCGCCTATTTTTAGTCAGACTCCTTATAATGATATGAAAGCTATTTATTATAATAGTTAAAGTAATGCTTCAAATGAGTTATTTTGTTACCATTGTAGATAAAATATATAAATATTCGAATATCAAGTGAATCTAATTGTAAGAGTCTTTAAACTTTGTGTAAATTACGTTGATGCCAGTGTCCTGTTATGCCAGAAATTAAGAAGGGGTGCCACACCCCTTGTTCCCATCCGTCCCATTTTTGGATAAATTTCATGTACTGATAAGAAATTGATTCGTATAAAGTTTGAAGTCTGTCGCAATAATAGTTCTGCAGATATTCGAAAATATTATATACTTTGCATGGGAAGTTCCACGCCAACTTATCCACTGCAGCCCATTTTCATTCTATGTAAAATTATAAGAGAGCTATTCGGACAAAGTTGGAAGAATCTAGTAATTATAGATCTCAAGATATTTAGAAATAACTAATTACTTTGTATGGGAGGTGACTCACCCCGAGTTCCGATCCTTCCCATTTTTTTATTAACTTCTTGCACTGATAAGAAATTAACTCATATGAAGTTTGAAGCCTTTCACATTTACAGTTCTCCAGATATTCGAAAATAACTATTTACAGTGTATGGTAGGTGCCACGCCCACTAATTTAATACCGCCCATTTTCAGCCAAACCATGTAAAATGATAAGGATTCTATTCGGACTAAATTGCAATACTTCCACAATTATAGTTCATGGGTGGTGTCACACCCCCTGTTCCGATCCGTCCCATTTTTAGTTAAACTTCAAACAGTGATACGAAATTAATTCGTATAAAGTTTGAATATAGTCACAATTTTAGTTCTGCAGATATTCGAAAATAACTATTTACTTTGTATGGGTGGTACAAATTTTGCCCTCTTTCGTCCCTTTGTGGTCGAAGTTAAGAAAAACTATATAGTCTATTATTGCTTCCAAGTAAACGAATATCTATGTTCCAAATTTCAATCAAATCGGTTCAGCAAATAAACAAACCAACAAACAAACTTACAAAGACATTTATATATTTATATAGATATAGATAATTAAATATGGAATAGGAATAGAAAAAAAATCTGTTTTAAAAACCAAAACAAATTAAGCTTTGCCAAAGTGTTAAGCTCTCCTGAAAATCCGTAACACCTCTTAAATTCTTCAATATTCATTCTGAAAAAGTTCTATACTAAGCACTTGGATTCTGTCCTTTATATAGTTTAATTGCTACATTTACAGTCATTATTATTTAGTTATTTTTATACTATTGTCTTCTAAGATAAATTTAAAATTTTTGAACCAAAACTCAAAATCTATATAAATAAAAATCAAATGTCGCACAGTGGTATGAGAATAAAAAAAGAGGGAAACAAATCTGTAACTTCTAAACCCTTACTCAGATTTGAATGAAATTTCAAATATGAACATTGTTTTCAATAATTATTTAAACATGCTTCCCATCCAAACCGATTGATTTGTTGAGCAAATACAAAGATGCCATGTGTGATTTGATATTTTGCATCAGATGCATATTAGAACTTAGCGAAGAAATTTACAACGAGGCTTTGATGTTAATTGAGGACATGTGCTTGATGATGTCCAACAAGATATAGCGAAAAACAATATGATTGCAATGCCTTGAGCTAATTAGTTCGAACAAACAAACGTTCGAACAAAAATATGCGTCCAGCACTCTTATGAAAGTTGTGAAAGATGCTAATGCAGGGAATTTTTTTTAGACGCTCCGGTTGAACTGGAAAAACTTTGTTGAACGCGTTGAATTTGACAACGATACGCTCACAGAATGATATTGCACTTGGACTTGATCAGAAGTTACTCAATCAGCACTCAAGTTGCCATTGAATATGCAAATCAATGAAAATCCAACATTCAATATTTCCGAGAACAATTCGATGGTCAAAGTTTTGCAGCAAAGGTAAGTGATCGTTTGAGATGAGTGTACAATGGCGCATAAAAGGCCCTTGGAGCATTATACAAAACTTTGCATCATTTACGAAACAATCAAAGCAGGTTCTGTGGTGCGATGATTCTGTTGGCAGGTGATTTTCGGTAAATAATGCCAGTGATTTCACGGTCAATGAACTTAATGCTTAATGCATGTTTGAAGTCGTCCGTTTTGTGGAAACACGTCAAGAAATTCAAATTGACTGTGAACATGCATGTCGAGCTGCAGAACGATCAATTTGGAGAAGTATTTTCCAAACAATTACCGGAAATTGGCAACGGCAAAATGCCGATTGACATTCCGACCTGCATTTAACAGTGGGGTATAGAAAAAAAAGGGGGAAATAAATCTGTCACTTCTAAACACTTAGCCTGATTTGAATGAAATTTGACATGCGCAAAGAAGAAGTGTTGTCGGGGTTAAGTTTTGAATTCGGACCGGATGGGCCCACAATGGGTGCGGTCAGGTATCCCCAAAGTAGGTCACCTCGGGTATGTTAAATTTTTAAAACGATCCTATTTCTTTGTTTGTGTTCCGATTTCAAAAATGTAACATATATAGAAACTCCCCGTCAAGCACTAAAATACGAGAAGATTTTAGTGCTCGACGCTATCAATTATCTCTTATAACTTAGGAGATATTCGCATTTGAAAATTAAATTTTCAACATTTTTACCCACCCTACTCCAGTTTTTTGATAACAGCGGGTCCAAATATTTCCCGATTTTCTTCATTTTTCCTTTATTGGACTGACAACCTATGTTGTATATGAGTTGTAAAAGGGTTGTTTAGAAATTATATGAATTTAAATTTAAAAATTTTAAAATGGCGCTAATTTTCGAAAAAAAAGTAAATTTTTTCTTTTAAGTTATCTAAAAAATTTCTAGGAAGATGTATTAGGAATTTATACTTTTTGAAAAGCTAAATTTACACTAAATATTTTAAAATGAAAACAAATTTGAAAATTGTTGATACCCAGGGAACAAGGTCCATCCAAAATACACCTATCTTTTGTGTAAAATTCAAATTTAGGGCAAAAATTATCAAATTGCATAGTCGATATCAAAATATAGTAACCCATTTAAGATGGCCCAATATGTTCTTAATTATTTTGTAACGGTTTCCTATAACCACTCCCCTAGTGTGGATATTATAGCCGAAAAACTAAAAAATCCCATTTTTGGGATTTTTCAACACTTTTTTGAGAATTGCGGGATTCCTGATAATAAATTTCAAAATTTGTTTCTATTTTTGCATTTTGAATAGAAAAATCTACATAACTGTGAAATTTCATTAAAAATATTCATAAATGAAAATTTTATTTCAATTTGAAAAATTTGTATCTATGCAAAATTCAATAAAAAGCATTTTTTGTCATATTTTTCAAAAAAGTATTCCATGAATTTTTTAATTGTCAAAAGTTATATACATTTTTGAAAAGTAGACAAAATCCTCTATCCATTTATATATAACATGTCTAGCTTATGTTTTTTACGTGTCAAATAAATTAGGGAAAACTTAACAAATCGCTGAGAATTTACTTAGCACTGTTATTTACATTCATAAAAATGTTATTATGTAGGCAACATGCTTTTTTATGAATTTCTATGTTAGGTAAAATTAGAAATTTCATTGAAAACGACCGGACCGGTTAGGAATTTTTTTTCAAAATGTTCGTCAAAGTCCAGCTTTTTACTGAAAAAAAAATTTACCACGCCCACATTTACGACCACTTTTTCGATATCCATCTACAACATTATGCAGATTTTCCCGAACGCTGATATACTCCGAATGCCGAATACTAGGAATCAATTGTCAAAGAAATTTCAACGGCGTAAACCAGGAAATCCAGTTACAGACATTTACCATCCAAGAAACTTTCAGTGTTTTTATTTGAATTTGCTATTAGTCGTTCGAGGCCCAACTGCATTTCAAGATTTCCGAAATATAGATGATGAATTGTGTGACACGTATAGAGAAACGTGTCAATGCTTTCGATTGTTAAATAATGTCACTCATTGGTGTTACATCCTCAGATATGCTGTTGTTTCGTCAAATGCTCATCAAATATGAACATTATTTTCAATAATTATTTCAACATGCTTCCCATCCAAATCGACTGATTTGTAGAGGAAATACAAAGATGCCATGTGTGATATAATATTTGGCATCAAATGCGTATTAGAACTGAGCGATGAAATTTACAACGAGGCTTTAGTGTTAATTGAGGACATGTGCTTGATGATGTTCAACAAGATATAGCGAAGAACTATATGATTGCAATGCCTTGAGCGAATTATTTTGAACAAACAAACGTTCAAACAAAAATATGCGTCCAACACTCTTATGAAAGTTGTGAAAGATGCAACAGCAGGGAATTTTTTTTAGAAGCTCCCGGTTGAACTGTAAAAACTTTGTTGAATGCGTTGAATTTGACAACGATACGCTCACAGAATGATATTGCACTTGGACTTCATCAGGAATTGCTCAATCAGCACTCAAGTTGCCATTGAATATGCAAATCAATAAAAATCCAACATTCAACATTTCCGAGAACAATTCGATGGTCAAAGTTTTACAGCAAAGCTATGTGATCGTATGCGATGAGTTTACAATGGCGCATAAAAGGCCCTTGGAGCATTAGACAAAACTTTGCATCATTTACGAAACAATCAAAGCCGGTTTTGTGGTGCGATTATTCTGTTGGCAGGTGATTTTCGGTAAATAATGCCAGTGATTTCACGGTCAATGAACTTAATGCTCGACGCTATCAATTATCTCTTATAACTTAGAAGTATTCGCATTTGAAAATTAAATTTTCAACATTTTTACACACCCTACTCCAATTTTTTGATAGCAGCGGGTCCAAATATTTTCCGATTTTCTCCATTTTTCTTTTTTTTACATAGGTATATGTAAAACACAAAAAAGAGTTGTTTAGAAATCGTGACTGACTCCAAAGTTATATGCATTTAAATTTTAAAATGGCGCTAGTTTTTTCTTTTTAAGTTATCTAAAAAATTTCTAGGAAGTAGTATTAGGAATTTATACTTTTTGAAAAGCTAAATTTACACTAAATATTCTAAAATGAAAACAAATTTGAAAATTGTTGATACCAAGGGAACAAGGTCCATCCAAAATACAGCAATTTTTTGTGTAAAATTCAAATTTAGGGCAAAAATTATCAAATTGCATAGTCGATATCAAAATATAGTAACCCATTTTAGATGGCCCAATATGTTCGTAATTAATTTGTAACGGTTTCCTATAACCACTCCCCTAGTGTGGATATTATTCAACACCTTTTTGAGATTTGCGGGATTCCTGATAATAAATTTCAAAATTTTTTTTTATTTTTGCATTTTGAATAGAAAAATCTATATAACTGTATGATTTCATTAAAAAATATTCCCAAATAAAAATTTAATTTCAATTGGAAACTTTGTATCTTCCCAAAACTCAATAAAAAGCATTTTTTGTCATATTTTTCAAAAAAGTATTCCATGAATTTTTATACCCTACACCAACATAGTGGGGAGTATACCGATCGACTTAGAATCACTTTCTAAGTCGATTAAAATTTGATACATATAATTTTTTCGGCCCAAGGACGAAGCCTATTGAAACTGACTGAAATCGGTCCATTATTTCACCTAGCCCCCATACAAATGTCCTCCCGAAATTGGACTTTATCGGTCATAAATGTTTAATTTATATATGTATGTATCTCCACAAATTCCACTCCAAATAAGTTTTATATATACAAAATTCATGTCACAAAATTTTGTTACGATCGGTCCATAATTAGTCATAGCTCCCATATAGACCCACTTCCGAAAATCACTTTAACGTGCATAAATCGCTTAAAAATGTTGGTATACACACAAAATTCAACATAGTTAACTTTAATATAGACATAAATCGCACGACCTAATTTCATGGTGATCGGTCCATAATTGGTCATAGCCCCCATATAAGGCCCATTTCCGAATATCACTAAAAAATATAAATTATTGAAATTTTAAAAGAAAAATGTTTTTGCTCTTTTACTTAGTGTAGGGTATTATATAGTCGGGCTTGTCCGACCATACTTTCTTACTTGTTTTGATTTGGCTGATTTTTTTTTATTCGATTCGAAATTTTCAGGAGATGATTTGTAAAGAAAAAAATTTAAAAAAATACGGCTAAAACCGGCTTTTTTGTGTCCAGTCATTTGTAATAAAAAAAGCCCCTGAAGTATGCAGTACAAATTTAGATATTTTATTTGCAAATAAATAAGAACAGGCAGGGTTGAAGAAACTTGACGAACTAACATTAGTAAATGCTACCGGGTGAAGCCGGGCGGGGCGGTCAACCAGTATGTAATAAAATCTTTATTTATTAACAAAACTCAGTGAATTTTCAACGTTTTTTAAATTTGTCATTATAAATAACAAAGTGTTAAAAAACTTGTCAAAAGGTAAAAGGGAATCCCGCAATTCCTAAAAATTGGAGCGAAAATGGGTTTTTTACAATTTCACCCATAGTGTCCACATTTCCTTCGGGGCTGGGAAAATACTTTGAAGATAAATAGGGAACACATCAAGGTTTCCAAAGCTGCTTTCCGTTTTCTGATCCCAGCTTTGGCATTTTAGAACATGTGGCCCTAATTTGAAATTTTGAAAAAAAACATTGTCAAATTTCGAAATGCCTATGGGCGACATATTTCAAAAATAGGACATGTTTTTATAACAAAATGTCCGTCGTAAAGATAACTTACAGAAAAACTTAAAATTGTTATATGTTCTTAAAGAAAGTTTTTTTTTGGCAAAAATTTACAATTTTTTTATTTTTAAATTGAAAATCGTTTATCTTTGGATCCATAATTGATGTTGCTCTGAAATCTTTTGTATATTATTGATAAATTAGTTCTCCAACTAATAAAGAAATTGGACTCAAATTTTCAGTCCAAAAGTATGCCCTATATTTTTAAAAAAGGGGACTAATTTATAGCAAAATTTTAAAATTTAAATTTTTAATTTTTAATTTCCTGTAACTCGGAAATTATATATAATAGATATATAGGAAACACATGCCTTGCGTTTTCCAAAAATAGAAAAATCTTAGAAATCGGATGGGAAACAAAAAAATGGCACGTGTTTAAAAATGTTACATGCCGAAGTTACCCTACTTTGAGACCCATGCCATTTAAAGGGCCCATTTTTATAACTTAAGCTCTAATACTTGGCTACGCACGCCTCAAATTTTATCCCGATCGGACCAGCCGTTAAGAAATGCCAGATTTATGTAAATCCAACAAATGTTGATTCGGCCCCACTAAATTCTTCAATCTTCATTCTAAAAAAGTTGTCTTTTAAGCATTTGGATTCTGTCCTTTATGTCCTTTATGTCGTTTAATTGTTGCATTTACAAACACTAATATTTAGACCTTTTTTTACTGTTGTCTTCTAAGATAAACTTTTAAATTTTTGACCCAAAACTCCAAATTTCAAATAAAATGTGCAACATCTAAACAGTATCAGTTATTGCAAAATTTTACGCATTTGGTCTCTATATTACGAATAACAATTTTAGCTATTGGGCCACCCTACTAAACATTTATAAATAATCTAATTTTACATTTCTCCGTTACATTGCTCGCTTTCATAACCTCCACTTTATAAAAAAAATATATAAATATTTCTTTGAATGAATTTGTATTTCACAAAATCCTCTGGGATAAAGTGTTCGTCTTTCTGTTTGTCTGTCTGCTGTAGTTACTTGAGTGCGATTAATAATCTTGTAGATATTTATGGGATTTAATTCCTTTCTTGTTTTTTTGTTATTTTATATTATTATTTGCAGCTCTTAATGTTTTATTTGCCTTTAAATGTTGTTTCACTTTTAGCATGTGGTTAGTTTTAATGAAAATTACTTTGTGTGTATAAATGTATGAATATGTATTAAAGTAACAGCCTCGGGCTGTAAAACAATTTCAAATGAAATATTTGAGACAATTACTAAATGAATGAGAATGAGAATTTGCAAGAATAAAGAAATTCCTAAGAAAATAAACAAATGAAAAATGTAAAATTCGTTTAGAATTATTTAGAAGTACAAATAAAATATTATGATTAAGATGAGAAAACATTTACAATAATTTTGTTTAAATCTTGTTCATTTGTTTGTTTTATTTGTTTTAGTAGGAAAAAATAGCTTTTGTGAAAAAGTTTTCTAAAAGGCCATAAACTAACAAGATAAATATGAAATGGTCATGGCCTTAGATAACTAAAGAAATATATATTTAACAATAATAATTTATATTTAATTGAAAGAAATATTTATAAGAATTAAATGCCCACACAAGACAAAAAGTGCTGTAATCAAATATTTCCTGTTGTGTTTGCTTTGCTTATAGGAATATTTCATTGCAAAACGTAGTGAAAATTGCTATTTTTAAATTTATCATCTGCAATTTCAATGAAATTTACCATAGATATTTTATATTCAAAGTGATATGAATGAAGTCTTAAAACTGAATGAAGTTGCAAAAACTGTAACACATTTTAAAATTATATATTACTATGGCCCTTATTTGTACTTTTACGATTTTCGATGGTTTCTAGCCCTAAAATTGTTCCCCATTTTCATAAAAATCGGTCTCCATTATATGTTCAAAGCTTTAAATTAGCATTTTTATATATTGGAGAATATATTGATTTTTTCATTGTCATTCCTTTGTAACATATCGAAATAGTGGTCGCAGAACAAAAAAGTTATCATAAGATTCTAAGACCACCTAGCTATGTCCGTCCGTCTGTCTGTCTGTCTGTCTGTCTGTTGAAAAGCTAGGGCCCAAACAAAAGGAGCTAACTGGCTGAAATTTCCCACAAATAATCTCTAAGAGAAATGGCGAATACCTCAACCTGTTGATCTTCTGTCGTAGCAAAACGAACGGCTAACTTGCTACGACTGAAGAGCAACAGGTTGAAGTATGGGCTGATCACTTTAGCCGAATGCTCTCGGGTTATGAACGGAATGCGAATGTGAGTCTCACGTGGATCATACATGTCCCATTATAGAGGAGATAGCGAATTCAATTAGCAGTCTCGAAGGAAACAAATAGCCAGGTGTTGACAGATTCTCGTGCAATATTTTTGAAGGACTGAGTTTAAAGTGGCACATTTTTGAATCTAATTGAGATATTGACTTAAATTTTTTTTTGTAAAACCAAAAATTAACTGATTTAGACAAAAATAAAATAGTTCAGTGTAAATGTTGATCAAATTGTTCCTAATATTTGGAATCCTATTAAAATTTTTACACAAATTTAAGTTTGAGAAGCTCAATAAATATATAATATGTAATAAATTTGTCATTCTAAATAACAAAGTGTAAATAAACTTGGCAAAAAGTCAAACGGAATCCCACAATTCCTAAAAAAAATGGAGCGAAAATCTCAAAAATGGTATTTTTGAGAATTTTGCACATATGGTCCACATTTCCTTTGACGCTGGAAAAATACTTTTGGGATAAATAGGGAACACATTAAGGTTTCTTAAGCTGTTCTCTGTTTTCTGATCCCAGCTTTGGGATTTTAGAACATGTAGCCCAAAGTTGAAATTTTTATTAAAAACAGGTCAAATTCTGAAGGGCGTAGGGGCGTAATATTCAAAAAATAGGACATGGTTTTTAAACCAAAGTCTTCTCCGTAATGATAGCTTACACAAAATTATTATATATTCTTAAAGTAAGTTTTTTTTTTCACCCAGCTCAACAGCAAAAATTACTATTTTTGAATTTTTATATTGAAAATCATTTATTTTTGGATCCATAATTGATATTGCTTTGATATCTATTGTATATTTTTGGTAATTTAGTTGTTTAACTCTCAGAAAAAATTCGAGTCCATTCGGTCCAAAAGAATGCCCTATATTTTTAAAAAAGCAGACCAAGGTATGGCCAAATTTTTGAAATTTTAATTCTCAAATGCCAATAACTTGGAAATTGTAAGAGATAAATAGTTCACGCAAAACATATTTTTACAAGACCTAGCCAAGCGCTTTCCAAAAATAGAAAAGTCTCTGAAATCGGATGGGAAACAAATAAATGCCAAGTGTTTACAAATGTTACATGTCGAAGGTACTTTGAGCCCCTGGAGCATTTGTAGAGTCCATTTTTATAACTTAAACTCGAATACGCTTTGTTAACTACGCCCACGTTAAATTTTATCTCGATCGGACTAGCCGTTTAGAAATGCCAGAAATATTTCCGAACAAAATTTCATTCTGCCCCACTGAGGGCTGCGAAACTTGCAACGTTGCCAATCATGTTATACGAAAATTGCAAGTATTCGTCAACCCCTGTCATCGCATTATCCTATGTGTATTCTGGCCGAGAATCATAACTACTCATACGCTCTCAGAAAGAACAAGCCAACAACTCCTATCGATCGGCCACACCATTAGAACGCAGACAAACAACATCACTAGAACTGCCATATTCTGGAACCCGAAGGTGAGCTCATACATGGAACAGAAGAAGGTGAGCTCATACATGGAGAAGACATGGCCGAAGTTAAAATCAGTGTCAAGAGTTGGGGAAAAGTGAATAGAGAGATGTTAAAACATTTTATTGAGGCCCTATGCTCCTTGTAAGAACAACGGGAACCGAATTATATAAAAACAAGTAAGACAGCTATATTCGGCTGTGCCGAATCTTATATACCCTTCACCAAATTATACTTCAAAATAAAATTTTTAAATAGTCTTAGGCAAACAAAATTTATTTTTTTTTTTAATTTTTTTGAAATTTTTTTTGAATTGTTTGTTTTAAATTTAAAAAAAAATTTTTTTTTTTTATTTTTTTTTCTTTTTAGCGAAAAAAAACTTTTGTTAAAAAAATAGGGTTAAAAAATATTTAAATAATATTTTCCGATTTTGACCCATTGTGTGTCCAACTTACTATGGTCTTATATACGTCGTTGCAAAGGTCTTTGAAATATCTATCATTAGATATCCATATTGTCGATATTAATGACTTAGTAATCCAGATATAGGTCAAAAATAGGTAAAAAATAGTGGTTGTCCTGGTTTTTTCCTTATATCTCAGCCATTTGTGGACCGATTTTCTCGATTTTAAATAGCAACCGAACCGGAAGAATTCCGGAAATATTGATGTTGATTTAAACAGACAGAAGGACATGGCTTAATAGACTCTGCTATCTATAAGGATCCAGAAAATATATACTTTATAGGGTCGGAAAATTATATTGTGGAAATTACAAACGGAATGACAAACTTATATATACCCTTCTCACGAAGGTGAAGGGTATAATAAGATGACATTACTTCTTTAAGAAGTAAAAGAAATGTTTCGAAACTATATTCTATTCAAACCAGCTTAATATGAAAATTTGTTCCCTGTACGTATGATTATTAATTTTTTCTCATGATGATTATTTAAATATCAATCATACGCTCTAGTTACTCCTGGTAATTAAAGTAATCTGCTTTGTGAGTTTATAAATTTAATTAAAATTGACTTATGAACTAAAATTATATGAGTTATCTGGTAAAGATGTTTTATAATACCAAAATTGAAGTGTCTTGGGAGCAAATGTAAGAACAATTTTAAAAACTTAAAAAAAAAACATAACCATTATATTCCTCAATGCAACTCTTTTATATTTAAATCTATGTCAAACATTTTAACAAAATAACATTTCAATCATAATTTAATTGGTGACACTGACAACCCTTTTTAAGCTGCATTACTATTTAAATAATATATATAACTAAATTATATAAATTTAAATAAAATTGCTCTAAACTGATTTATTAGTTTTAATCATGTTAATATTCTATCTTTAAAAAAAACACTAAAATATATATTTATTAGAGCTGCTAATGTGAAATATTTAAAGCTATATATTTTCATCGCTTTTCATATTTAATGTTAGTTAGGCATGAATAGAATTTTGCATATAATATTTCATTACAAATATCTAACATTCTAAAATAACAAGCTATAATTGGCATATAACCTGACCGGTAGTTATTTATCTTGTTTTTATGCAAGTAAAAACTGTTTTCACTGGCCATTAAATAAAATTTGTATTTGCCAAAAACGCAAACAAGAGCCAATAGCAAATATATAGTTAGTAAACGAGAAACATTTAGCTAAAAACATGTGTAAAACAATCAAACTGTGTTAAAACAAAAATATTCATAAAATGCACGCACGAAATTTTCTCTGTTATAAAGTTGATTGAATGAAAAGGATGAATGCTGCAGCAGAAAACGGAGTTTAAAATAAACAGTCATAAACTCTACAAATAAGTGAACTATATTCTGCTGTGCCGATATAAATATTTTTCAGTAAACAAAATTTAAAAAAAATTATGACAAAAAAAATATATTTTTTTTAACTTTATTAATGACAAAAATGTATGACAAACTATTTTTTTTTTTGTTAAAAAAATTCCCTTTTGACCCTTTGCAGGTCCAACTAACTATGGCCTTGCAGCACAGTAGGGCAGAATCCAAATTTTTTAGAAATAAATCTGGCATTTTTAAACTGCTGGTCAGATCGGGATAAAATTTTACTGGGGCATAGCCAAAGAGTATTCGAGTTTAATGTATTAAAATGGGCCCTACAAATGCTTTAGGAGCTGCGCTGAGGGGCTAAAAGTAGGTTGCCTTCGACATGTATAATTTTTAAACATGTGCCATTTTTTTCCCATCCGATTTCAAAGTTTTTTATATTTTTGGGTAGCGCTCGGCTTACCAAAAAATAAATAAATGCTTACGCTATTTATCTATTGCTATTTATCTCTTATAATTTCCATGTTATAGGCATTTCTAAATAGAAATTTTAAAATTTTGACATACCTTGGTCCGCTTTTTTAAAAATATAGGTCGTACTTTTATATCAAATGGACTCAAATTTTGCTTGTTAGTTAGACAACTAAATTAGCAATAATATTCAAAAGATTTCCGAGCAATATCAATTATGGATCCAAAAATAAACGATTTTCAATTTAAAAATTCAAAAGATAGTAAATTGCTGTTTTTTGGGCGAAAAGGTGACTTAACTCTTCTCTTATTAAAAAAGAACTTTCCTTAAGAACATATAACAATATATGTAATGTTTTTCTTTAAGATATCTTTACGCAGAACATTTTGGTATAAAATACATGTCCTAATTTTCGAATATGTCGTCCCTACGCCCTTCGGAATTTGACCTATTTTTTTATCAAAATTTCAACTTTGGACCGCATGTTCTAAAATCCCAAAGCTGGAATCACAAAACATAAAGCAGCTTTGGAAACTCTGATGTGTTCCCTAATCCCCAAAGTATTTTCACAGCCACGAAGGAAATGTGGCCAATATTGTAAAAAATTCCATTTTTGGGACTTTTGCACCAATTTTTAGGAATTGCGGGAATCCCTTTGTTCTTTTAACAAGTTTTTTTTTACACTTTGTTGTTTAGAATGACAAATTTAATAGTATTACAAATATGAGGAACATTTTGATCCATTTGATTGTTTTGTTTAGATAATTTAATTTTTGGTCTTACAAAAAAAATTCATGTCAATATCTCAATTAGATTCAAAAATATGCAATTTTAAAACTCCGTCCTTCAAAAATATTGCACCTGCTAAATTTATTCCATATTTTCGGACCAAAAATTCATTGAGCATGGTGTGGGATTCGATCTCCCGCTTCATTTTTAAAGAAATAAAGTCCGATGATGCCACCGCACAATGCACGGTGGTCAATTCCGGCCAAAAATCCATAACTTATTTATTTTTTCATAAAAATGTTTGAAATTTGGTATTTGTAATAAAAATAACATTACCGATCGATCGATAAATATTTCGATGTTCAAATATAAGGTTTGGCCAAAAAAAGCATGGACGTTCTAAAAGTATCAAAAAAATTGCATGTAAGTGGCTGAAATTTAGTCCAAAAATAAAGAATAAAATATGTGATCGATAAAAAAATGGGTCATTCAAATTTCGGATTACATATACAGGGTTTTGCCAAACAATCATTAACGTTTTAAAAGTATCGAAAAAATTTGGTTATTCATGTAAATGCCTGAAATTTAGTCCGAAAATGAAGAATATCATAAGTGATTAAAAAAAATTTCGTACAAATTTCGGAGTACATATACAGGGATTGGCCAAACAATCATGGACGTTTTGAAATTATCGGAAAAATTAGGTTATTCATGTAAATGCCTTAAATTTGGTGAACATTAAGGAACAACACACTTGATCTATCGCAAAAAATATTTGAAATTGCATACAGGGGTGGGTCAAATAAATATTGACATTATAAAAGTATCGAAAAAAGTATGTAATTTTTGTAAATGGCTTCAATTAGGTTTATAATTAAAAATAACATAAATGATCCATTGGAAAAATGTCGACATACAAATACATGGTTTGGCCAAATCAGCATAGACGTAAATAACTCTCAAACTTACATTATTTTTGAAATTGACCCAAAATAAAAAAAAAAAATGTGTAAAATATGATGGCACAAATTAATAGTACTCTTGATTGATATTTTACAGTATTAGATGTAATTTACACTAACCTCTAATAGCCTCTTTTAATTTTTTCTAACCTTTCAAACTTTTTTTAATTTAGTTTCTATAGTTCCTAATCACTTCACTTTTATATAAATAGAACACTCAAAGACTCCGTAATAATTACGTGGAATTTTTAACTGCTAACTGTTTTATAAAAACATGTGCTAATTTGCAAAAAAAAAAAAACTTTAAAGAAAAAAGCACAGGCTACTTCGATTCATAAGTAAATAAATCACATTTTTCTAATATTAAAATGACAAAGAAAAACCTTTGATTTTACAGCGCTATAAATATTCATATATAGTTACATTATAGCCAAAATTATAATGATACTGTATATTCTGTGTTAAGAAAAATTTTATAAAAATTAAAAAACAAAAAAAAACGTTTTTGGCCGGAATTTACCACCGTGCAATAGCTCATTTTTCTAAACGTAATAGAGTCTGTAAAGTCTGCTCTAACTCCATATGCGGTAATTTGGCAAGAAATTCGTTGAGCTGAGCACAATTGTGCTATAAATCAGTCTATACGTTTCGCGAATCGATATTCAAAGTATTGGGATAGTTTGGTAGCGTTGTTCAAGCGTCAATCTAAATTGATGATTTGCCAGAGTATAATGATCGTAAATTTGAATAAATGAGCGCAGCATGCAAGTTCGTTCGACAGTTAACTGTTTCAATCGGGCTTAAAAAACACATTTTTAAGTCCAAAATTGTAAGGACTGAAGTCTTATGTCACATAGTATACAGAGGTATTTCAAGACAGAAGATAAACAAGTTTTCTATTTCTCTCGTTCTTTCAGGACTGCCTTTTGTTTATATTTTTCCAGCTTTAACATAGAACACATTTTACACATTATACACATTTTATATCTATCTTTTTCCATGAGAGCTGCCTGATTTAGGCTTTTTTGAAACGTCAAAATTGTATCGTCTGTGTACTTTGCTCTTATGTATAGGTACTCTGTCGTATGATTATTATTTTTTATTGATAAATATTTAAATATCAATCATACGCTCCAGTAACTCCATGTAAATGAAATAGGAACCGGAAATTATAATTATTTTTCGAATTTCAACTAAAAAACATACTGAAGGAGAAATGCTACCTTCATATGGAAAACACCAACTTGATCCCTGTTTATTAAGTTTTATTAAAAGACTAAACTTCAACAATTTTTTCTTAGTTTGCTTAGAAAATCACAGTTATTCTTAATTTATTTTAACAAAGAAGACTCAAAGAAGCACGACTCTAAGATACATTCGATCTTAAATCGGTTAATTTAAATTTTTATACCCTTCACCTTCGTGAGAAGTGTATATATAAGTTTGTCATTCCGTTTGTAATTTCTACATTTTTCATTTCCGACCCTATAAAGTATATATATTCTGAATCCTTATAGATAGCGGAGTCGATTAAGCCATGTCCGTTTGTCTGTCTGTTGAAATCAATTTTCTGAAGACGGGATCGTGATCCAAATCTTCAATAATTCTGTCAGACATGC
This sequence comes from Calliphora vicina, assembly GCF_958450345.1. Taxonomy (NCBI): domain Eukaryota; kingdom Metazoa; phylum Arthropoda; class Insecta; order Diptera; family Calliphoridae; genus Calliphora; species Calliphora vicina. The sequence continues at coordinate 39,901,418 of NC_088782.1, forward strand.
TTTCGAGAAGTTTGCTATTTAAAATCAGCAAAATCGGTCCATAATATGAGCAAAAAACCGGGACAACCTCGATTTTTGACCTATTTTTGATCTATATCTGGATTACTAAGTTATTAATATAGACAATATGGATATCTAATGATAGATATTTCAAAGCCCATTGCAACGATGTAGATAAGGCTATAGTAAGTTGGACCTACAATGGGTCAAAATCGGGAAAAATATTTTTTAACCCGAATTTTTTTTTCATCAAACTATTTTTTTGTTATACATTTTTATTCCAAAAAAAAGAAATTAAAAAAAAAAATTAAAAAAAAAATTTGATAAAAACTTTTTTTAAAAAAAATTAAAAAACAATTTCAAAAAAAACAATTAAAAAAAAATAAATTTTGTTTACCCAAAAATATTTACTTCAAAGTATAATTTGGTGAAGGGTATATAAGATTCGGCACAGCCGAATATAGCTCTCTTACTTGTTTTACATATATTTAAGATCGAAATTATATCCAAACTAAATTTGTCCCGGAAAAATCACTGTTTGGTGTGGTTGAAAGATCCTTTCTATCAAAAGAAGTTAAGTATTGTGGCTTTGATTTATTTCAATAAGTCCTGCAAATCACAATACTTCATTATACAGCTACGCATATAAACAAGTTCTATTTTGTAAAATATTTTTATATCCCAGCCTATACAAAATTTAATTTAAAATTCAATACCTTTTCAAAATGCAAAATATATACAATTTTAAATACTCATTAAACCAGTCTCTATTCCTACATACTTAAATATAATTATAATAAAAGAGACATTTGCTAAAGCAGTCTATTATTACACCATTATTTGCATTTATTAAAATTTAACACTTTTTTTTAGAAAAACACTCATACGCCTCTATGAACAGCAAATGAGTTTAACGCTATTTAAAATAAGTAAGTGTAGCAATAAATATGTTGATTTTATTTTATTTTTTTCTAGTTTTATTCAATACTACTTACCATTTGCATCTTTGGCTTCTAGACCTTCAGCTTCGAGCACAACCACTGACAGGACAATAACTTTGGGTTTGTCTTCGGCTGTTGCATGCAACAGGCGATAATGACGATCTGGACTGATGCCAAATGCACGCTGAGCATGCAAATACATTTCCTCTTTATAATGGGCATACTAATGGGCCAAAGAAAATGTTATGGAAATACAAAAGAAAACAGGAAGAAAAAAAAAGAGGAAAGAGGAAAAACAATTATTAGAAAATAAAAGAGTTGAAGTGGAATGAATTGCATAATAAAAATTTATCATAATGACTTGTATTGAATGCTGCTTTTTTTTCTATTCTTTTCTTTTCAATTTATTAATTTTTGCTGTTGTTGGGTTGAATCGAAAATGAGTCATAAAATCGTGTTACTATGAGTCACCCTTATGATGTTGTAATGTCAGGCTTTTGTTTTTTTTTTATGTTTATATTTATTTAATATTCTGCTGAAATGGTCTCTAAATGTCATTTTATAATCTGCCATTATTTCTGTTTTCAATTTGTCTTTTGAAGTACTTAAACACTTAATGGTGTACATATTTAGATAGCCTCAACAAATAGAGCGTACAATTCATTACTACTGTTTTGCAGTAAAAACAAAATATTGTCTATGACTATGCAGCATAAAATACGAAGTCAACTCTATAATTGCAGGTAAAATTGTTGCAAGGGTCTTAGTAGTTAACGTAGTAGTACTGGGTAGAAGGGTGATCATTCGCCGCTTTTTTATACCCTTCACCATGAGTGGCAAGGGTATATATAAGTTTGTCATTCCGTTTGTAATTTCAACATTTTTCATTTGCGACCACATAAAGTATATATATTCTGGATCGTTATAGATAGCGGAATCGATATAGCCATGTCCGTCTGTGTGTTGAAATCAACTTTCCGAAGCCCCCAAATAACTTACATACACGATTCATACATCAGTATCTCCGAAATTCTTCCGACTCAGTCGCTATTTAAAATCGAGAAAATCGGTCCACAAATGTCTGAGATATAACTAGGACAACCTCGATTTTTGACCTATTTTTGATATATATCTGGATTACTAAGTCATTAATATAGACAATATGGATATCTAATGATAGATATTTCAAAGACCTTTGCAACGACGTATATAAGACCAGAGTAAGTTGGACATACAATGGGTCAAAATCGGAAAAAAATATTTTTTAACCCGAATTTTTTTTCATCAAAAAAATTTTTTTTTGTCATAAATTCTTTTTCCAAAAAAATTAATTAAGGAAATTTGAAAAAAAAAAATTTTAAAAAATTAAAAAACAATTTGGAAAAAAAAAAATTTTAAAACATTAAAAAAAAAAATTTTGATTTTGTTTAAATAAAAATATTTAAAAAAAAAAATATTTTTAAGTATAATTTGGTGAAGGGTATATAAGATTCGGCACAGCCGAATATAGCTCTCTTACTTGTTTGATCCTTAAATTGTTTCTTATTTCAAATCCTTAGATTTGTGGGCTTTAGTTTTACTTATTTCAATCTTACATATCTCTTCTTATAATAAGTTATTTTTACACATTTTTACAGTGACCAAAAAACGGCAATACCTCTCCCCCGTGGCTGTGGTTAAACCCTGATGTTTCTGCTAGTGGCAAATGTGCCCTTATGGCGAATGGTCCTCCTTCTACCCTTTATATTTCATTCAGATTCAGAAGAGTAATATAGAAATTTACCCAGGGAGTGGTCCATATAGAAGATATTTCATTGATCATATTGTTACGTTTTTAACCTTTTCAAAACGTTGGTTATTTCCTTTAAATAAACCGGATACTTTTGATTGCAAATAGAAGCGTTTAGTAGTTTAATAATTGTATTTATTTAAAATGTACAACAACAACAGAATTAAATAGTCGTTCAGTGTTTTTTTTATACACATTTCAATGCTAATAATACCCACAGATATCGAGCCCTTAGCACAGATATCGTAAGCGACAAAACACAAATTTTACAGGAGAAGGTTTTTTCGATTATTTTAAAATTTATACATAGAATTAAAAATGTTATGATGCGATATAATATAATTTCATTCAAGCTATTTGTCTATTTTTCAAAAATATTTATAACTTTTGACAATTAAAAATTCATGGAATACTTTATTGAAAAATATGACATAAAATATTGTTTATTGAATTTTTGCATAGATAGAAATTTTTCGAATTGAAATAAAATATTTATTGATGAATATTTTTTAATGAAATTTCACAGTTATGTAAAATTTTGTATTTACAATGGAATAATAAAAACGAATTTTGAAATTTATTATCAGCAATTCCCAAAAAAAGTGTTGAAAAATCCCAAAAATGGAAATTTTTAGTTTTTTGGCTATAATATCCATACCAGGGTCGGAGTTATCGCAACCCTTTACAAAATAATTAAAAGCATATTGGGCCATCTAAAATCGGTTACTATATTTTGATATGGAATATGTGATTTGAGAATTTTTGCCCTAAAATTTAATTTTACATAAAATATTGGTGTTTTTTGAATGAGCCTGGTGCCCTCGGTAACAAACTGTTTTAATTTTTTTTTATTTAAAATATTTTATGAAAACTTAGCTTTCAGAAAGTATAAATTCTTTATACATTTTCTTAGAAATTTTTTGCGATAACTTAAAAAGAAAAAAAGTTATTTTTTCCCAAAAAATTAGCGAAAAATTGGCTTTTTAAATTTTTTTAAATTCAAACTTTGGACTTAGTCATTAGTTTTAAACAGTTCTTCTTATATTTGACACATACATATGTAGTTAGTCCAATGAAGGAAAACTGGAGAAAATCGAAAAATATTTGGATACGCTGTTATCAAAAAACTGGAGTAGGTTGGGTAAAAATGTTGAAATTTTAATTTTCAAATGCGAATATCTCCTAACCTATAATATATAATTGATAGCTACTACTAGGTCTTTTTTAGCACTCGATGAAAAGATTTTACATGTGTAATTTTTTTGAAATCGGAACACAAACGAAGAAATAGGATCGTTTTAAAAATGTAACATACCCGTGGTGTCCTACTTTGAGGACCCTTGGTCACGCCCCTTGTGTTCCCATTAGGTCCAAGTTCAGAACTTAAACTCCAGAACACTTCTTCTTTTTGCATGTGAGATTTCATTCAAACCAATCTAACCATTTAGAAGTTACAGATTTTTTTCCCTCTTTTTTTCTATACCACTATGTGTCGCTTACGATAAAATTCGTTTATTGTAAATTGTAAACATTGACTTACGATAAAATCTTACCCCCTATAATTTTCAAGTTATTAACAATTTTGATATTCTGAGAATGCTAAAACATCAGTCGGTCCATAAAATTTTAATTTTTGCAATAAAAAAAGATTTAGAAAATGTCGCTTACGATAATTTGGCGCTAAGGGCTCGATACAGTTTGAGAGGCACTGCTTGTTTGAAAGCATTATGCAACTTTAAAGCAGCCGTTAAAATCGTTATATTTGAATTCAAGTACAACTTCGTAACAATATGTTGAATATTGACACTGACAGCATTTAGCCATTCGAAATCTTGACTGTGAATTAGTATTACAAGAGTGACTTTGGGAATATCTCAATGTTATTACCGACTTATGTGCTGTGTATTCCAAGAAAGTTTTGGGCTGGAATGAAATTAATACCTTGCTGAAAGTTCATGAGAATCATATGCTAAAGCTAAACTGAAATATAATTATAGTTATGGCCTAACAACAGTTCTCGTTAGTTTAGGAATTTAAAAAAAAAATCATTTTCACATGACTCAAAATATTAGCCCAAATCTAGTGCGATAAACTTTGAAAAAATTTCTTAATTTCTCTTGATTTCAAAAACTTTTCCAACCAACTTCGCTAGTTGAGTGCTCTAATAAAAATTGATTACTTACTTGACCATAATCATAAATATTAAGTGCATTTCTTTAGCTCAATCTATTATTGATGATGTCTATAGAGTTCTAAAAACAATTTTTATATTTTTAACACTTCATTACTTTATTATTTACTTTCTCAATCTCAATTGAACACTAAGTAGTAAATATTTATTTTAGTAATCTATAAATAAGGACAACAACGTCTGGTTAATATTTTAGAAGTTATATTTTTCCATTTGCTAATGAAGATTTCATAATTTGAGTAAAAAGAGCGAAATTTTGAATAACAATTACAAAAATATGGAAAAAAGATTTCTGCTTGTTTCAATTTTTAATCAAATTTGTTAAACTTTAAACACTTCATTTTCAATCGGATTTGTGGTTTATCCGATTGAAATCAGACCCACTCTATGTCATTTTGTGTTTGTTAGTTTTTATAGCCACCATCAAAAAGATTGAGCTACAACTTCTAAAATGTTAGCCTTTGCGTTTATTAGAATCGAAATTGTATGCTGTCTATTTGTTAGCTTTTAAAACCTTAGACAATTTTAATTCATATAAAATCATACAATTTTAATACAATCAAATATAGCTGCCAACTGTTTCTCCTTTTTCATTGATTATGTCAACTACAAAGAATTAACTATTTATAAAGTAATAGATATTTCTAAACATTTTAAAGTTTATTATGCCATTCACAAAATATGGCCTCAAAGCATCAATTTGTATGTATCCAAGGATAAGTTGATGATGATCAAAATATTTCACAAACATTTTCAAATGTGTATATTAGGCTGGGTCGATTTGTATGAACGATCAAAAAGTCGTATAGCAGAAACGCCATCCACGGAAAATTCTAAGAAATCTTCCCCAAGAAACCATAGGTTTAAAATCAAATCCTATATTGTGCATTTCGTCTTTTATCCAATACAAAAAACTATTAAAATATATATACTGCAATATCATTGGATAAAAACGTAATGTGCAAGATATGATTTAATTTTAGACCCATCCTAATGTATATGTCTCCCATGTAGGGTTATAATTAGTAAAGGGGTCTTTTGATATTTATGAAAAAGATAAAAGGAATATAAGAATTAATAAAAAGGATATGTACTATAAACAAATCTAAATACATAAAAAGTCTTTTGTGAAATGAAATGTGTGTTTTCGACGTCTTAATAGTAACAGACATTAGGGTAATGCTTTTTGACATAGAGAACATAGAGCGGAAACTCGAAAAAAACTCAAACAAAAAAATTACTCAAAAAAGTTACACATACGAGTGTTGTTTTTGTTTTCACATAGTTTTTTCTACAAATACATTCTCACCCCTTATGTTTCTGACAACTGAGTTAGGTCTTTGACAGGTTAGGTTTCTGCTCTATATCTATTCTCTATGCTTTTTGATTTAATATATTGGATATATGACTGAAAAATGTAGGATTTATTAAAATTTTTAGTTTTTATTTTGAAACATTTGTACAATATAAATGTACTCAACCTATTGGCAATTGATGGCTATGACCTTTTCCCATCATTATGACAACATATGGATTCCGATCTAAAATAACTGCTCATCTTTTGAGGCCAAGAACTAATCAAGAAAATAATCGATGATCTGTTCAAAGTTAAGCGTATCCCATAGAGAGCTTTCTACATCAATCGAAACTTAAAGCGGATGAGGAAAAACTTCCCAACCACTTCATTCTAAATACTTTTTAACAGGCATTGCAACATTTGGCCAAGCGTTTTCTTGAAGGAATATTATGGTTTTTTGTCTGGCTGCATATTCTTGGCGTTTTTCGGCCAATGCTCGCTTCAAACAAATCAGCTGAGATCCGTACAGGCTGCCTGTGCTGGTCTAGACAGATTTCAGTAGCTCGTAATAGATATGACCCTTTTGCTCCCCACCAAGTATGGATATTTGGCTTTGGTGATCTTTTGCAATTCAGGTTATCCTGATGTTACCAGCTTTCTTCGTAAGTAATGATTCGATGCAAAAATGATTTTCTTTTATAACGTTCAAGCATAATTTTGAATCAATCAAAATCATCATTCAAGGTCTCTCGGCTTCAGTTCGTAGTTTGACAACTCAACCTCAACAAGAGCTTGCAAAGTCTTTGGAAGCTACACAGAAAAAATTATATTTCAATTCAAACATTTATCCCATATTGAACTGGTTTCAATTATTTCATAATTAAATCAAGTATTCATTTGCTCAAAAACTAAATTTCTTGATATTTTCTATTGAATTTGATTATTTTGACAATTGAATATACAATTTTCGTTATTGGTTGAATTTCAAATACAAAAATTATTGAATAGATAATTTTTGCCACAGATGATGAACAGATACGTCACGGTGTTAAAATGTATCAAAGTGGCATCACACATTTAACCCCAACGTAAGTAAGGAATAGCAAATATGTATGTAAAATGTATCGCTATCCTTTTTCTTTGATGGGGTTAAATGAAAAAAAGCTGATACACCATTTTTGTAAACGTCAGTTTTGACGAATCTGTATATATATCTGTGATTTTTGCAATTGAAACACAAAAAATAACAAAAATGTGTTTTCAATTACGAAAATTATCTATTCAATAATTTTTCTATTTGAAATTCAACCAATAACGAAAATTGTATATTCAATTGTCAAAATAATCAAATTCAAAACTCAAAATTCAATAGAAAATATCAAGAAATTTTGTTTTTGAGCAAATGAATACTTGATTTAATTATGAAATAATTGAAACCAGTTCAATATGTGACAAATATTTAAATTGAAACGGCTTAAGAAATGGTTTTTTCTGTGTACTCAACCAGCAATTAAAAAATGTTTGCGAGCAATGATGAATTTGCTTGTTCGTAATTCATGGTGTAATGCCTGCAACTTTTGGTCTTCAAACTTTTTTGGAACTCCTGGGTGATCTTTGTTTTCCGTAAGAAAATCACCACTTCTGAACCGAACAAACCATCTCTCACACGTTGAAATCTATGAGACACATTCGCCATAAATTTTGGTGAGCAATTGGTGTGCCTCAATGTCACTTTTTTTCAAATTAAAGAAGTAAAGAAAAACTTCCCGAAGCAAAAAAAAAACTTTGTTGTTTACACTATGTTCAGTAAGTATGTGAAATTCCGCATTAATAAGTCATATATCCAATATATACAGACCTTATAATAGAACAAAGTTTGATCTATAAGAATTTTACCAATCAATACTATTTATGTTTTTGGTGTTACTCTGAGAACCACCTTATTATTTATTGAAAGTAGGCTACGAAGAACACAGAGAAAACAGATTCGTAGTAGCAACCAAATTTGTTGCCAATCGAATGATTCGGTTGTACACATAGAATTTTTCGGTTCTATCAACAGAAAGTCTGTTGATAAGGTAGAATTTTGGTTGCAGCAACAAAACTTTTGTAGCCACAGCTGTAAAATTCGGTCACTAATGTACAATCATTCGATTGACAACAAATTCGGTTACTATCACGAATCAGTTTTCTCTGTATAGAAATTTAAACGAAAACCACTACAGAGACCTTTGTTCTTATATAGGGAATTAGCCTAAGTATGTTTATTATACTATTGCAATACAATCTAACAATTACTCTATACATCAATGAATATCACCCTTGTATTGGCCTAAATATACAAATAAAACATAATCTGTAACATAATTGCTATATGAATTTCGATTATACACATAAACAGAAGAAAACAAATTTGATTTGCTTTTTGACCGACTAAAATGTATGTGGATATGTATTTCCATAAGCTTATAATTTTACAGCCCTATAAATCCATTATTCTCAACCCACGAAACAACAACATGTCATCATTTATTTATTTATGTATGTTACAATAAATTGTAGCATACTTTAAGGCAGCATACAAATACATACAATGAAGGAGGATAGAGGAAAATTGTTTAAAGCATTTAAAGACCTCAAAGGTCTTTAGTTGGTCTATATGGATGAATGACTCAATATATTGGAATATATACATGCTAACATGTCTATAGGAGTGCTGCTGTGTTACACTGTAACTAGCTATATGTATGTGTTTGGCATATGCTATTTTATTTGAGTTAATCCCTGTCAGTCTTAATTTAATGCTTTCGTTTATTTTATGATTTTCATTTTAATATTCTTCTTATGTTATGTCCATGTTTATAACTGTGCGTGTGTATTTTTGTTGGCGTGTGGGCTTTTCTTACCTGTCCTCCTGGTGCTGGTGCACCCACTGTATTGGCAATTGTTTGCAATACATCCATATATAATTTCTCATTTTCCTCTTGTTTGTCTATAGAATCTTCAGCGATATTGGGTGGTTCCCGTTCATTTTCATGGTGAGCTTCGGCACGTGCTTCAGCGGCACGCGTTGCCGACATACGACGATTCTCCCGTTTCCATCCCAATGAGGTGAAATTTTCAAAGAACGAACCATCTGTTTCTTGTACTCTAAAAAAAAAAGAACAAAATAGAATATGAATAACAATAATTTTGATTTTTTTTAATTGTAAAAAAATAGAGTAAATCATGCAACGATTTCTTCATTGTACCGAAAAAAAACTCATGTGCCAAATTTATTTATATAAAATTATTTTACATAAGTGCGAACAGCTGTTATTTTCGCTCAAAATGTATATGGACAGCCAGATGGAGGGACATGGTTTAATTGACTCAATAAGTGATCCTAAATCGGTGGATTTATATACATTAAGGTAAAAAAATAATTTAAGTAAACCTATTTTGCAAGTGGAAATTATAGAAAATAATTGAATGTTGGCATGTTTCGTGAATATTTTGTCATCAAAAGCTCTTTTTCGTGAAAGTCCAAAATACAGTGTATTGAATATAGACCCGATATTTGATAATAACTAGCTTTAAAAATTACTACACAAAGAAAACAGATTATTGGTAGCAACCAAATTTGTTGTCTGTCGAATTATTCGATTGCACACATCGAATTTTACGGTTCTATCAACAGAAAGTCAGTACATATAGAAAAATGTCTCTTGAAGCAACCAAACCTTTGTTACCACTTCTAACCACAGTTGTAAAATTCTGTCACTAAACTAAAATCATTAGATTGACACAAATTCGGTTGCTATCACGAATCTGTTTTCTCTGAGTACTAAACAATTTTTAAATAGATATAAATAGGCAGCCTACCTCAGGCATTGATCGTAATAGAATTATCGTTAAGAAAAACTCGTCTCTAGTTTTCTTTGCAAACTATAATAAACAAATTTATTGGAATTGCTTTGTCAATTAACTCTTACCCTCACGCTCAAAAACATTGACAGAGGAGCAGATTTTGTAAAATTAGTAAAATACACACAAGCAATCCATTATAAGTAATTTGTTCAGCAAATAATCCGGAGTTGGCAATTAGGGCGACCTTGGAGGCCAATTGGCAGGTCCATTTCTCGATATCAAGTTATCGCCAAATTTTTATTTTAATAAATCAATGGTTGCGGTCGCCGTATGAAACCACATCTCGTCCGGATAATTTTTATCCATATTTTCCAAAAAAAAAAATCAATGATGTCCTTGTTCATTTTGATTGTGGATTGGTCTCACTCCAAATCCGGCAAGTTTGTTATTAACAAAACCGTAATCCAAAAATGAACCTCATCACTGAACACAATTTTGCGATAAACATTCGTCTATAAGTTCCGCGAATTTATTACTGATTTGTAAAGTAAATTTGGATAATTTGATAACATTTTCCAAGCGTCAATCTACTCATGATGATTTTCCATGGAATACAGATCATAAATGTCAAAAAGCGAGCGCAAAAGTGAGTTCTTTCGAGCTTAAAAAACGCACTTTATTTGACTTGATGATAATAGCTTACAAAATAATACATTAAGAAAATAGTAGTAGAGTAGTTACGGTTGTAACGTGCGATTACAAAAGCCAACTTAACATAATCAATGCTAATACAAAATTTGTTTTAACAAAAATGTACTGGTTATAATAATAAAGTGTCATATCCGAGCCCTTTTCCTAATTTCCATAATGGCCAAAAATCCTCTACAGATTTATTTTTTCAAAAAAAACTCAAATATCCATCTATTATTTAATTTTTTTCCATTTTTTTTCTTATTCTGAAATTATTTCAGATATTGTAGATATAAATTTGTTTATTATAATTCAAGTATTATGACTGTTAAGTGATTAACAGTGTTCTGTTAACTACAAAATTGGCTGAGCTAAAATATGTGGATTATGTCTGTGCTAAATAAATTTAAATTTATCTTCACACAAATTAGTCAATAACATAGACAACAACTAGATAGGTAACTGAGAGCCAAAAACCTAGGTCAATAAGTTGTATTTAGCCGGTGAGAGCTGAAGAATTTGTCTCCTCATATTTCATAATTAGTTGTTATCCAAGCGAGAGCAGAATCAAACATCAGACTGTACTCATTATCTAGTCGTAGTCAATAAGTTGTAGTTAGCCGACCAATTGCCGAAGAATTTGTCTCCTTGGATCGTATCCATAGAGCCAACAAATGCGTCTCATTTGATTGTATCCATTGCATTTACATTCCCATAATAAGTCATTAGCCGACAGAGAGCCGAAGTGTTTGTCTCGTAGAATCCTCCGATAGACGCTTCGCCCATTAACAAATATATCCCAAAGATACAAGTCAGCTCTGTTGTAAAGAAGATTTCAAAGGAAGCAGACCTTTGCAAAACCGGGACAGACTAAACATTTTATGGAATATCATAAAGTTTAACATTTGAACGCCTTGTTTTTGGGCGACCAGTGTGTTTAGCATCAAGAATTGATGCTTTTTTATTAAATTTTTCTATTGCTCTCTTCTCAGTTAACGAAGTTAAATCAATATTACGAAAATATTTTGTACGAAATTATCGAACTATGCCCCAAATATTGTTCAACAATGGAAACCCCTGTTCCTCTCGTCTAATGCTGCATTTTTACTAACCCTAAACTGTCAGCTGTCGAAATAAATTTTCTTTGCTTAGCAATTCATTATTTTTCAAATCTTTTTTTGAATCTTGCTTGAATTCTGGGATAACCTTTACATCACTGCTAATACTTTTTTTTTAAACATTCCTTGAATTTGTTTGTTTTAACCTCAAATTTACCTGATTAATATTGAAATGTATTAATTTTTTAATAATATATTGTCGTCAAATCAATCGTTTATAAACCCGCTCTATGACATTATGGAATTATTGAAATTTTAATTAATTTAAAAGGATTAAAATGTTATATTATATTATTTTTAAAAATACAAAACGGATTGTATTAAAGTGAGAATTATTGAACCATGACATATAATTTTTTTTTTTATATTTAAATAACAAATTTAAATTAAATTTGATTTTACTTTATAAATATTATGGTTAATAATGTTTACATTACATAAAATTTAATAATATTTAAAGCTTATTTTACGTTTACCTTAACAAGCTGTTGGCAGCTTATAAAACTAAACAAACTAAGTAGTTTCTGTTTCCTCAATCTAATCTACAAAACAATTTTAATAAATCCAATTTCTTGCATAAACAGCACATTTGTGTGGGGATTGCTTTAGTTTGTCTATGTTGTTTTTTCTTCATTTCTCTACGGATAATGAAAGTTTATTGTGTAATCAGCATAAAACCTCTAATGGCTGAAACAAATACAAACGAATAAAATTCAATACAGAAATTTTTACAAACATTTATACTAAAGTACGAGGGAGTTTTGAGGAAAATAGGATGAATATTATTATACCACCCATATTATTTATTCAATCTTTATTTTAAAGTATACAGCTGGGTATAGCTCTTTTACTTGTTGTATTTCACTTGACACAAAGTCAATGATAGTTTTTTACCTTGACTTTTAAGGCATAGTTTAAGTGTACATTCTCATCATAAATGTCAGTTAAATAAAGTTGTCTTGTCAGACACTTTATTTTCGCTATGCCAATTAAACTCACTACTCGTCTACTATATTTTCTCAACTAATGTACACAATTTACTATAGTATATATTTGATCATATATACCCTGTTTATTATTTCACTTTATTTTTTTTTCTCATATTCTTTCATGTTATTTTTTTATTATTTATACTTTTATTTCATTTCCTTCATTTAAATAATCTACATAATTCACAGAAACTCCTATAGGCGTTGAATAAAATATTTCAACAAAAAAATGTTGAGGAAAAACTACACTTGCGTGTGTTTAAAAAAAGGCGCATAAATAACTTCAACACTTTGGGCTCAAAAACTGTCAACACAAAGTATGATAAAAAAAATTAAATAAAAGAATTTTAAAAAACAAAAGTGTTATTGGTAGAGCTACCTATTGTTGGCTTGAGCAAAAAAAAAAAAAGAACTTCAGAACTTTAGAACTTTAATTTACAGCCTTAATTGGCTTGACATTTTTGTTTACAGGCTGATGTCAGTTCATCACATTGCACAAAACAGCAATTGAGATAAGTTAGGATTTCATAATAAATGTCTGTCAACTTATTACAAAAGCACTTATTTCCAAAAAGAAAATATCATAGAAGAGCTTATAAAACCTTAACATTACAAATCAATTCTTTGAAATTTGTTTCCACAAATTTTGTTCAATATAAAAGGTTCTTTAAAAGTAAATTCTAATGAAAAAAATTTTTTATTCGAAAGATCAAAGCATGACATTAACATTTGAAAATGATTTCGGGCATATGGTCACTGCGGCTGTTCTTTACGAATTGCATTTTGGAAGTCCATTTTAAGGCCACTTTTTCGAGCATTGCTAGCCGTATAAAACGAATAACTCAAACAATGTTGGTCTCCAAGGCGTCAATTGTTGCTGGTTTATGAGCATAAATCAGTGACTTCAGGTGGCCCCTAAGGAAATAGTCGAAGAGCACCACCTTGGAGGCCAATTGACATTTCTCAAAATCAAGTCATCGCCAAATTTTGATTTCAAAAATCGATGGTTGCTGTCGCAGTATGACACGAAGCGCCATCCTGTTGAAACCACATCTCGCCCGGATCAATGCAATCCATCTGATCAAAAATCGATTTTTTATATAAAAACTAAAAAACTATCTAAATTTTCTAACAACTTGGCCAATAAGCGTATAATTAAGAAAAGGGCCTCGATATATTTCTGACCAAAAATCGATTTTTTATATAAAAACTCAAAATATCTAAATTCGTTAATAACTTGGCCAAAAAGCGTTTAATCCAGAAAAGGAGCACGATCTGTGATCACTCGTATTTTTGACCAAAAATCGATTTTTTATATAAAAACTCAAAATTTCTAAATTCGCTAATAACATGGCCAATAAGCGTTTAATCAGGGAAAGTAACTCGATCTGTGATCACTCACATTTCTGAACAAAATTTTTTTTTTCTCCTGTTGACTATTTATGGCCGAAATTATATATATGGCCGAAAATTGCATCCAGCTCAAAATATGAGTAAAAAAGAGACACGTTGTATTTCATTATCGCACTTTGGGTTCTCTGAATCCAAAGTGCGATAAGTTTAACGATTAACAAAGCCATCAAGGTGATAACAGATGATTTTGCTCGAATCAGCATCCACTTGTGGATAATCAATAATTCATTCAACGAAATCTCTTCGTTGTGAACTGTCACAAGGCTTAGGTTTTTCGTTTAAATTTGTAATTTTGTAAGCATGGAGACAACGATTTTCAGTGATTGTATACTAAAGCAAACTTCTTGAGCTCCATTTACAATTCTTGTCCGCGAATCTAAATTTGTGATGCTGAGTCTTCCCGTAGTGCTACGAAATTTAAATTTTTTTGTTGAACGGACAGAATGTTTAGCATCACCAATCGCTCTGAATTTTTGAATGACTCATTTCACAGTTGACAAAGTTTAATCAATATTCCAACCACAGAATAAAGAACAAGCCAATTTCGAATACTCTTCTCAAAGAGAGAGCATTCTGCTTCGATCGAAACAAAAGTTGGACGGCGCACGGTCTGGACTATAAAGCGGATGAGGCAAAACTACCCAACCAATTCATTCAAAATACTTTTTAACAGGTAGATTACGGTTTCAATGCTGGCTTCAAAGGAATCAATTGCATTCGGTACAGATTCTCTGACTCTCTTTTACCCCACCAAATTCAGAGTATTACCTAAACGCCATGGATATTTGGCTGTGGTGTCGATTCGGCTGGATTCGGGTTATTGTAATGAAACCATTTTTCATCGCAAGTAATGATTCGGTGCAAAAATGATTTTCTTTTATAGCGTTCAAGCATCATTTCGAACAAGAAAAATCGTTTTTCAAGATTTCACGGCTTTAATTCGTATGGTACCCAATTTATCTTCTTTTGGATGAAAGCTGCTGCTCGCAAACGTTCTGAAATTACTGCTTGAGTAGTTCCCAATGATCTTACAAGCTATTGTTGAGTTTTACAACAGTCTTTATGAATGCCTAAAATTATTGATCTTCAAACTTTTTTGAACTTCTCAGGTTTTTTTTCGTACTCCTTTCAAACTATAAATTCAAAATTTTGTGCACAATTAAAGCCTTCAGAAGAAAAATATAATCATTTCTGATTTAACTGAAGCCGCTTTCCTTTTAAAAATATATCAATAGCATACAAGTGAGTTCATTTATTAACCCTAAATATCTGACCTATTACCAGATTATTTGTATGACAATAAATTTTCTTTTATATTTTCTGCAAATAATTTAATAAATTTTATGTATGAACTTCAATGGCTGCTACTCTTCAATTCTAAGATTTTTCTTTATATTTTTCATTTGTGTTGCTAAATAATCCATAAAAAGGCTACAAAAAAAAAAAAAAAAAGAAATGATGAAACGATTATTATCTGCAGTACAAAACATAATGGACACAAACAAATGATAACAAAGCAGTTCAACCCTTTTCAATGTTAAAATCGGTCAATTTCTTTTTATTCTAATCATTTATTCTTTTATTCATTCATTTGCCCAGGACAGCCAGGCAGTCAGTCAGTCAGTCAGTCAAACAGTTATTCATTTATTAGATCTTAGAAACTTAAAGACATAAACAATATGTCACAATTGTTGTGTTAACAGTCGAACAGTCTTATTGTCTATTCGAGCCCTTAGCGCCAAATTATCGTAAGCGACAAAACACATATTTTACAGGAGAAAGATTTTTTGATTATTTTGAAATTCGATATAATATAAATTCGTTCAAGCTATTTGCTTATTTTTCAAAAATATTTATAACTTTTGACAATTAAAAATTCATGGAATACTTTATAGAAAAATATGACAAAAAATGATTTTTATTGAATTTTTGAATAGATAAACATTTTTCGAATTGAAATAAAATTTTTATTTACAAATAGTTTTTAATGAAATTTTACAGTTATGTAGATTTTTCTATTTAAAATGGAAAAATAAAAACGAATTTTGAAATTTATTACCAGCAATCCCGCAATTCCCAAAAAAGTGTTGAAAAAATCCAAAAATGGGAATTTTTATTTTTTTGGCTATAATATCCATACCAGGGTCGGAGTTATCGGAAGCCTTTACAAAATAATTAGAAACATATTAGGCCACCTAAAATTGGTTACTATATTTTGATATCGAATATGCGATTTTAGAACTTTTGCCCTAAAATTTAATTTTACATAAAAAATAGGTGTTTTTTGAATGGACCTCGTCCCCTCAATAACAACAATTTTTTTAATTTTTTTTTATTTAAAATATTTTATGAGAACTTAGCTTTCAGAAAGTATATACTCCTATACATTCTCTTATAAAATTTTTGCGATAACTTAAAAAGAAAAAAGTACTTTTTTCCCAGAAAATTAACAAAAATCGTCTTTTTAATTTTTTTTAAATTCGAATGCATATAACTTTGGACTTAATCATTATTTTTTAACAATTCTTTTCCTATTTGACACATAAATGTGTTGTTATTCCAACAAATGAAAATTGGAGAATATCGGAAAATATTTGGACCCGCTGTTATAAAAATCTGGAGTGTGGTGGGTAAACATTTTGAAAATTTAATTTTCAAATACGAATATCTCCTAAGCTATAAGAGATATTTGACAGCTATGACAAGGTTTTTTATAGTGCTCGATGAGAAGATTATATGTGTGTAATTTTTTTGAAATCGGAGCACAAACGAATAAATTGAATCGTTTTAAAAATATAACATGCCCGAGGTGTCCTACTTTTAAGACCCTTGGTCGCGCCTCCGGTGGGCCCATGAGGTCAAGGTTCAAAACTTAAACTCGAAAACACTGTTTCTTTGCGCATGTGAAATTTCATTTAAACCAATCTAACCATTTAGAAGTTACAGATTTACGATAAAATTCGTTTTCTGTAAAATATAAACATTCACTTACGATAAAATCTTACCCCCTATAATTTTTAAGTTATTAACAATTTTGATATTCTGAGAAAGCTAAAACATCAGTCGGTCAATAAAATTTTAATTTTTGCAATAAAAAAAAAATTTAGAAAATGTCGCTTACGATAATTTGGCGCTAAGGGCTCGTATTATTTGACTGTTATAAAATTACTTTAGCAAAGAGCAAGGCCGTCTTAAACTGCTTTTTCAAAACTGTTAACTTTTCCTAGCTGCTGTAGGATCTGTTTTTGTATTATGTAAAATATTTCCTAAAAGTTTTTTTTTATTTTTACTTAAAAACTTGTATTTAGATAAATATTTTTTGTGTTGTACCTTCTTATTGTTGTTAATATCCGGTATTTGTTAGACCTTATATATGCTAAATATTAAATTACAATTTTAAGTATCTTAGTGACCTTCTTTTTTTAGACATTTCATTTTACTTTATTTTTGGTAATAATAGCAAAATCATTCTTTTTTTATGTGCATAAAATATTTTTAAGAAAAAGTTTTTTCCAAATTTCTTTTTCATCTTGTTTTTTTTCCCTTGTTGTTGCCCATAAATAATAATGTTGCGCTAAGAAACTTTAGAAGTGTCTTAACAGAATGCTGTCTATTTTTAAATGTTCAAAAACTACAGAAAATACTTATGACAATACAACGTACAGACTTAAATATTTAAATATACCTCTCAAAATGTTTTTCTTTCTTTTTCAAAATAACTTTAGTTTTTTTTGTCCTCCATTTCTTAGCATAAATTATGACCAGTTATTATTACTTATTCATAAGGATTATCCCAGCAATGTCTATGTTTCAAAATGTTTAGATATGTCTGCACTGCACTGCGTATACTTGATGGGAGAGTGATGGGGAAAATAAATCAATATTACGTATACGTCACAGATTGTTTTAATGAATGAAATTTGAATTTTATAATACTGAAGAGTGCTCTGGTAAAATATTAATAAAAATATCAAATGGATGAAATTTATAAAAATAAAAAAAAAATTGTATAATTGTTTATTTGATCTTCATTAATCCATATTAATCAGAGGTCAAAAATAATGTTTTCAAAGTAATTTCGCATTTTCATTACACCATTAATAATAATAAACTACTACATTAAAAACCAAAATAATTATTCAAAACAAGTAAGAAAGTATGGTCGGTCAAGCCCGACCATATAATACCCTACACCAAGTAAACATTTTTCTTTTAAAATTTTAATAATTTATATTTTTGAGCGATTTCCTGAAGTGGGCCTTATATGGGGGCTATGACCAATTATGGACCGATCACCATGAAATTAGGTCGTGTGATTTATGTCTATATGAAAGTTATTTATGTTCAATTTTGTGAGTATACCAACATTTTTAAGCGATTTATGCACGTTAAAGTGATTTTCAGAAGCGGGTCTATATGGGTACTATGACTAATTATAGACCGATCGTAACAAAATTTGGTGACATGAATTTTGTATATATGAAACTTATTTGGAGGGAAATTTGTGGAGATACATTTATAAATTAAACATTTATGACCGATAAAGTCCAATTTCGAGAGAACATTTGTATGGGGGCTAGGTGAAATAATGGACCGATTACAGCCATTTTCAAAAGCGTCCGTCCTTTGGCCGAACAAATTATATGTGCCGAATTTGATCGAAATATCTTCGAAATTGCGCACAAGGTTTACATGGACAGCCAGCCGACCAGACGGACGGACGGACATCGTTTAATCGACTCAGAAAGTGATTCTAAGTCGATTGGTATACTTTAAGGTCTGTGTTAGACCAATATTTTTGGTCGTTACAAACATCTGCACAAACGTATTATACCCTCCCCATTATGGTGGTGTAGGGTATAATTACTTTTTTTCAATACTAAGAATTTTAGCCCTTTGAAACTCGAAAAAAATTATTATTGGGTGTATAACTGAAATATTCTAGTTTCAAAATAGATGCCGTATCATTTAAACCTCGGTTTTAGTTTTTTTTCTCAGGTATTGAACATTTATAGCGTAAACAAAGAAGTTTTTTGCTTAAAAAGGTTCGAATTTTGAGAAATACGAGGGAAGTTTTGCTTTACTTCTTAATTTGAAAAAAGTGCAGCTGAAGCACAATCTTATGTTGAATGTGTTTCATCTATTTCAACGTGCGAGAGTTGGTTTGTTCGGTTCAGAAGTGGTGATTTTGACACGAAAGATAAAGATCCCCCACCAGCCAAAAAACGTTTGAAGAACAAGAATTGGAGGCATTACTCTATGAAGATTGTGGTCCAACTCAACAAGAGCTTATACAATCATTTAGAGCTACTCAAGCAGCAATTTTAAAACGCAGGGAAATTGGATACTATACCAGTTGAAGCCGAGAGTCCTTGAAATATGATTTTGCATGTCCGAAATGATTCTTCAACGGCCATCCAGTCAAATCAATATCCATGGCGCTGAGGTAATTTTCCGTATTTGGTGGGAGCAAAAGGGTCCTATATATTACGAGCTACTGAAATCTGACCAGACCATCACAGGAAAAACGACAAGAATATGCGGCCAGATATGGAACCGCAATACTCAATCCTGACAACGCACAGTTGTATTTTTTTGCAAAAAGTCTATTTTTTATAGTTATTTTTTAGAAATCTAATGATGTAAATCTGTAGAAAAATGTTTTAGTAGAAGAAATCCATGCTTTGTTTTAATAAAATTTTGTAGAAAAAATAGTGTGGTAAAGTTGACTAAATATTATATAACGAAAACTGATGAAAATTTTACTACATTTCAGTTGTTTATACAATAAGTATTGTTCAACAACCAATAGTTTTACAGCATTTTTATTAAAACATATGACTAATACCGTGTGAATATCCCAATAGTATTTTAAATTTAATAGGAAAGAAAAAATATTTAAATTACATATATAGTTTACGAGATCTGAGCAAATTAAAATGGCTCCAAAAAATTCAGCATTTGCAGTTTTCATTAAAAAAAAAAAATAAGATAGCTCGGTCAATCAACACGGAGTACTACTACTAAATGAAAGTTTGGAATATTTTCTTTCATTTTATGTAAACAAAATTCTGCGACTTTTTGCGATCGGTGAACAAACTTATAAATTTTGTGATAAAACTCACGTATTTTTTATGAATATTTACAATAAATTGCAATGAATATTCACAATGAAAAGTTTTGCATACATTTAGGCTTTTCCTTTTATTTAAATAAGATCGCTCAATTATTTAAGAATTTATGACTCATACTGGAAGGACGCGTGTATGGGAGGTACCCCTAGGGACTATCCGATATAAACCATTTTTAATATTTAGATTTTCTATATGAAACTAGCCAAGTGTACCAAATTTTATTATAATAGGAGCACTGCTTCTACTTTTTTGCAAAAAAATTTAGGAACCCATACCACTGTGCAATGCATCGGCCACATGTTGAAATACCTTTTAAAAATTATGTAGAATAAAGTGGTTGGGAAGTTTTGCCTTTTATAGTCCAGATCAGTCCGACTACTATTTGTTTTGATCGATGCAGATCGCTTTGGAACATAGTTTTGACTTGATTCGTTCTTGGCCTTAAAAAAAGATGAGCAGTTCTTTTATTCAATATGTTGCTTTTATTGTCAGCTTATAGCTAACAATGGCCAATATTTTTAAAAAAATTACATTGTACAAAATTTTCAAAAAGGCTCAAAATTTGAAAAACATCCCGCATTTTTAAGTTATACACCCAATGGTTTGCGAGCTATGGTCATTTATATCTGATCAATTATAAAAAAATAACTTTTTTCTAAAATTATGGAAAACATATGTGTTTACCAGCTTACCGCGCCCACAATTTTCAATATTTTGTGCAAATCTTTTGGCTACCTTAGTTTCGATATATATAGAAGGGCCATGTTGAGTTGATAATTTTTGTAGAATAAACTTATAGTCCATCTGGTCTGAGTTTCTTTTTACACTGAGCAAAAGTTTTAATTTTTTGATCGAAGGGAGCATTATACTAAATGAAAAAAATTTTATAAATTAATGA
Source organism: Calliphora vicina (assembly GCF_958450345.1). Classification (NCBI taxonomy): domain Eukaryota; kingdom Metazoa; phylum Arthropoda; class Insecta; order Diptera; family Calliphoridae; genus Calliphora; species Calliphora vicina. The sequence continues at coordinate 39,922,727 of NC_088782.1, forward strand.
CTAAGAGTATTCTTATTGTCAAAGTTATATTGTGGAATTTTATGACGATCATTTTTGTGGAAGTTCTTAACCCTCTAACTCCTCTCTTTAAGGGTCAACGTCACAGTCGGCACTTTTATAAAAAAAATCAGTTTTTGCAACACATTTTCCCCATTTTATGAATTACGATATTTGAAAATAAACAAGTAAGAGTGCCATATTCGGATGTGCCGAATCTTATATACCCTTCACCAAATTATACTTCAAAATTTTAAATATTTTTAGGTAAACAAAATTAAATTTTTTTCCAGTTGTTTTTTTAATTTTTTGGAAAAAAAAATTTTTCGATTGTTATTTATTTTTTTTTTTTTAAATTTTAAACATTTTTTTTTTGTTTTTTAAATTTTTTTTTGTAAAAAAAAATTCGGGTTAAACATTTTTTTTCCGATTTTGACCCATTGTAGGTCCAACTTACTATGGTCTTATATACGTCGTTGCAAATGTCTTTGAAATATCTATCATTAGAAAAATCGAGGTTGTCTTGGTTTTTTCCTCATATCTCAGCCATTTGTGGACCGATTTTGCTGATTTTAAATAGCAAAATTCTCGAAAGCATGTCTGACAGAATTATTGAAGATTTGGATCCCGAAGATATCTGGAGTCTTCAGAAAATTGATTTCAACAGACAGACGGACATGGCTTAATCGACTCCGCTATCTATAAGGTTCCAGAATATATATACTTCATAGGGTCGGAAATGAAAAATGTAGAAATTACAAACGGAATGACAAACTTATATATACCCTTCTCACGAAGGTGAAGGGTATAAAAATGGTAAAATTAATAACGGCATTGATTTAAGAACATTTAGATATTTTTCAGTTACAAATTTTATTGTGATATCTTTAACCGTTAAAATTTTACATTAATTAAAAATTTATATTTTTCTTCATTGAAAATCATATATAATAAGGTTATTCATTTCAAAAAAAAGGGAAAATTTTACTATGATTTTTTTTACACTTTTACACAACAAAAACATGAACAAAATTCCACAAAAAAATACAACTTTTTTTTGAATTTTTTTTTTCTTGTGTTTGTTTTTTAAAATCAATTTCTTTTAGTTTTTAATGCTGAGAGATAAAGATATAATAACAAAATTTGGAACTTATATAGACCGAAATGTTCTTAGATCAATGGTATTAAAATTTTTGACATTTTTTATTTTCAAATATCGAAATTCCTAAAACGGGGAAAATGCGTCCCAAAAACTAAGTTTTTTTTATAAAGTGTCCACTGTGACGTTGAGAGGAGTGACAGGGTTAAGACCTTCCCTAAAAATGATCGTCATACAATTCCACAATATAACTCTGACAATAATACATATATGATAGTAAAAAAGACTTTGCATGTTTAGAAACATATAGGGCTATATAATTATGAAGCTTTTTCGAGGATCGGTGCTTTGCGTTTTTAGAATTTTTATTCAAACCTAACATTTGATTTTCTCGAAAAATGGTTTTTTAGTTTAAAAAAAAAACAAATTTATTGACATTTATTTATTTAAAGGATTATAACTTCGGCTTTAAAAGTTTATTCATATCTAAAAAAAATTTAGTAACAATTTTTCAAATAATTCCCTAAAACATTATAAATTTGTGGCCAAAAATTAAGCAAAACCGCCTGATCTATCAATCAATTGTTAAAAAATATTCCCCTAACATCATGATATCATAACATTATAATACATTTTTGTGTTTGCTCATTAAATCTAATAACGTTGTATAAAATAATTTATTATTTATTTAAATTCCATAAATCACTTATTTTTCTTGAAAAAAAAATCCCCAACCACCATCAGTACTCTGTCAATATTAAAATTTAAATAACATGATTTATTTCTCATACTCTACTAAAGTTTATTATTATTATTACATATTTCACTTTAATTTTCCATTAAGCTGAAATTGCTGGAATTTTTGTTGCTTTTCCTCAATATTTGTTTGCCATTGTAAATTCAATTACAATGTGAACATTTACTTTATGATTTGTTATATAAGTATGAAACGGAAACCGTAGTAAAGAAAAAAATAATTAATTTTTAAAAGCACAAAAAGAATAAAGTGGTTGGTAACGAATTTGAGTTGAGTCATCATTTGAATTTTGTTTAAGGTTTCTAAACACAATTAAAATTATAAGTTATACTGTACAGCAATTGTTATAAAATTTTAGTAAAATGTCAGCAAGTCTTAATCATAATTTCAAAGCTATTTAGCTATGGATTCATAATTTGTTTTGAATATACTTGAGAAGAAACAGGAGAAAAAGTCTACCTTTTGGATGTTATTTTGATCTTAATTGTTTCTAATTTTATAAATACAAAGTAGAGTGCACAAAATTAATTTTTGCCACTTTATTTAATACAACACATATTATTCTCTCTCTCCCCCTAATGGAAACCTTTGAAATGTTACTACACTTTTTATTTTTACAGGAAAAATTCTAAGGTTGCATTGCTAAAATGTTGCAAACAATTTCTAATTTACCATGTACCAATTTACAATGTAAAAATATAAAAACAAGTAATTTATTTCATAATGTTACAGCAATTTAAAATTACAAATAATTTCAAATAAATAATATACATATATGGGCAATTCCACGAAAATTACTACAACGACTGAAAACCCAAAAAAACTTGAAACTTTTTTTCAAGATGATTTGAATTGGAGAAAACACTAAAATATTAATATGTGGAAGTATTTAGAGCTTATTACAACATTTTAATAATAGCTTAAACTGACTATATTTAATTTTTTAATTTAATTGGCGTGTTTTAGGCTAAAATTGCGGTTAAAACTAAGCTCCCAATTATCATATAGTGTGAAATTAATTTGAATCTGATTGTTTATTTGCTATTATAAAATTGTTTTAATATAATAATTATTTATGCTTAAGGTCTTTTTTATAAAAATATTTAATTTTTATTTCAATATTTCGCTACATCAATGTGTAGCATCTTCAGGAAAAAAAAAAAAAAAAAAAAAAAAAAAAAAACAACATTTTTTCCTGAAGATGCTACACATTGATGTAGCGAAATATTGAAATAAAAATTAAATATTTTTATAAAAAAGACCTTAAGCATAAATAATTATTATATTAAAATAAATTTAAAAGGTCAAATAAAATTAAATAACTATTATAAAATTGTTTATTGAAACCGAATGGTTATTTTCTATTAATTTTTTTAGTCTTTGTATACATATATTTACAGATATATTTGCCCAATTTACAATTGATGTCGTAGTGTTGTAGCCTTGTATGTCATAAATATTTTTCAAACAAATTTTTCGAAACATAAACAAAACATTAATAAAAAAAATTACGACATACAACGATACAACGCTACGACACCAATTGTGAATTGGGCAATTGTTTTTATTAGAGCAAAATCTGTTACGTAACGATATTAAATTTTATTTATTATAAAATCATCCAAAGGTTGTTTTTATTTAAATATGACGAATTGTAAAGGATAAATAGTTCGTTTAGTGTAAGAAATTAAAGGAAAACATAAAGCCTATCACGATTCGAAAATACATAAGAAATTATGCGATTGCAAATAACTGTAAGTTTATGCTTTGCATTATCACATATTTCGATGTCCCGTGCGACATTGAAAAACAGCATTTGTTATCAGTGCGACGAAGCTAAATACTAGGGTATTCGAATTATTCGATTTTTCTCTTGTTCGAATAAAACGAATAATTCGAATAAGAGCTTTTAACTTGGTCGAATAATTCGATCACACGTTTAAAATTAATCGAATTATTCGAATAATTTAAATTTTTTTAAAAAAGTAAAGAATGAAGTTTTGGAAAACAAAAAATAATGTTAAAGTTAACAATTCAAACATTCGAAAACAAAGTCCATGATTAAATTTTCAACAGAAATATTCTGATCAGATTAACTCCCGAACAATCTACAAAACAATTGACTAGCAAAACCTTTAGTTTCCGTTTTGGAGCTTTAAAAAATTTGAGCAAGTTAGACATGATCCTGAATTCAAATACCATATAAACGTATTAAGAACTTTTTTATGTCGTTCATTAATTCGGGTTTTAAATTAGGTAACTAATTCTTTAGTAAATTAATTATTCACTATTTCTAAATTATTTATAACAAATTGTATTATTCATCAAGCTCTATCAACCTTGCCAAATCTTTGCTTAATAAAGTGGTCTTGGGGAATTACACAATAAAGGGAATCGGTCGAAAGTTTAATATCATTGTCAGTGAACGTGGCTAATTTGATGTCAGGCAGTGCAAACAGTTTATTACCATGTTAGACAAAGATTTTCAACTATGTTCAAAATCATGTATAAAACGAATTCCATGCTTTTCTTGCAACAAAACGTTAGTTTGCAATATTTGTGTTTATCATTAGATGTATTAAATACTTTGCAACACTTACGTGCGTGGTTAATAACATCACTTATAGGTATTTGACGATCATGACCTTCATATATTTCAATGTAATAATTATAAATATCATCCTCAATTTCAGTTTCAAAATCACATTCTCCATCACATTCAACTTCACTTTAATCTAAGTTAAAATTTTGATTATTAATTGCGATTCTTCTAATATGTCGCCAGCTAAATAATAAATATTTTATTCCGTACCTTTTATTTTCAAGTCCTAAGTTAAAAATTTTGAAAGATTTGTTTTTAGAATTGTAACTTCTTGTAGTAATATTTATATATTTATAGAAGGAGCTATCGGAACACTCATCTACAGTGATTGAAAGTCCATTTGTCTTTAGTTATTTGTCGAATTTCAGAAACAATACAATTTTTGTGAGTCATTATTACTTATTTAAATTTTAAGCAAATTAATAAATTTAAATATATATGAACATTTATTCGTTTTATTCGATTATTCTACATAAAATTGTTCGAATTATTCGTTATTCGAAAATGGCCATTTATTCGTAAGAAATTATTCGATTAATCGAACGATCATTAGTCGAATGAATACCCTACTAATTACTAGGGTATTCATTCACTTTATTAAGCAAAGATTCGGCTTATGATTCAATTTGTTATAAATAATTTAGAAATAGTGAATAATTAATTTACTAAACAATTAGTTACTCAATTTAAAACCCGAATTAAAGAACGACATATAAAAAAATTCTTAATACGTTTATATTGTATTTGAAATCAAGATCATGTCCAACCAGCTCAAATTTTTTAAAGCATAACTCCAAAACTGAAACTGAAGGGTATGCTAGTCAATTGTTTTGTAGATTGTTCAAGAGTTAATCTGATCAGAATATTTCTGTTGATAATTTAATGATGGACTTTGTTTTCGAATGTTTTTTAACATTATCAATACTTGAATTTTGTTTTTCTTTAACAATAAAATATTAAAAAACCGACATCAAAACTTCATTCTTTACTTTTTTAAAAAGAAATTAAATTATTCGAATAATTCGATTAATTTTAAACGTGTGATCGAATTATTCGAACAAGTTAAAATCTCTTATTCGAATTATTCGTTTTATTCGAACAAGAGAAAAATCGAATAATTCGAATACCCTACTAAATACTGAATGCAAACAGTGAGTTTTTATATAATTAAAATACAAAAAACTTTAGCGAAAAATATAAAGATCTTGGTACTTATATAAATTTGATCACATGCGATATCGTTAAATGTTAAAATTATTATTGCTTACATAAGCTCTGTTCAATAACTAAAAGTTGTTACTAGTTAGTAACAATTGTTACTGGAAAAGCGTTCATTAACTCAAAAAACTTGCAAGTAGAGAAAAAATCAAGAGCGTATAAATTTTAGAGAGTGTTCTCTCGTTGCAAACTATTATTACAAGTTCTATAACTCGTAATAGTTAGCAGCTTATATAGCAAATGTTTTATATTATTGTTTATTTATTTACAATTTTATTTTTGTGGTGAAAAAATGTCAAAAAAAGAATTATCAATAAAATTGAAGAAAATGTGAGTATTTATACATTTTAAAAGGAATAAAGTAAGAAAATTGTGTGTATAAAACAATTGTTACTGGAAAAGCGTTCATTTACTTTTTTACTATTATTGAGAATTTAAGAGAGTAATTTTGTAAATTTTGATTTTATTCTCTCGTTGCAAGTATTTACTGGGAAAGTAAATGAATAGACCTATAAATAAAATAAATCATATACGGGGGATTTCATGTCAAGTGAAACAACTTTCGAAATCGATGTCTTCCGATCGGGACGAAATTTGCACCAAGGTTTTTTTCAACAAGATCGGTCAAGAACTATCTGAGTTAGAGGGGGTAAAAATATGACATTTTGGCCAAACAATTATTTTTTCTCATCCATGAAACCTATTACTTATTTGCCTTGGCAAAATGTGTCCCAAATAGTTTAGATAGATATTTCTTCAACCTTTCGAAAATAATTTTTTATTTTCGAAATTTTTACACATGTATGAGAAAAAAACACCTGTTTGGGAAAAATTGAAAACTGATCAGATTGGAAAGGAATGCTTTTATACTTTAAATGGTGCATCTAATGAAATCTGATTTTGTTTCTAATAACTTATGGGTCATTTTGAAGGCCACATATCTGTCATTTATTCTCACTTAATTATTGAAGTGTAAACAAAATTTTTTAATTTTTTTTGCTTCGGAGATGTTGAATTTTTTACCAACAAAGCTTCATATGCGGGAAGTTTTGCTTTACTTCTTTAATTAGAAAAATGATTTCATTATGTTTCATCGGTTTCAACGTGCGAAAGATGGAGAAGTGGTAATTTTTATACGGAAGACAAAGATCGCCCAAGCCAGCCAAAAAGGTTGAAGACCAAGAATTGAAGGCATTACTCCATGAGAATTGTTGTCAAAATCAACAACAGGTTTGCAAATCATTGGGAGCTACTCAATCAGCTGTTTCAAAATGTTTTCAAGCAGTATGATTGATCCGAAAGCAGTGAAATTGAAACTGAAAGACCTTGAAAGGCGATTTTGTATGTCTGAAATGCTGCACCGAATCATTACTTGTGATGAAAAATTAATCGATTACGATAACCTGAAGCGTACGAGATCGTATGTGAAGCACGGCTAACCAGCCGAATCGACCCTAAATCCAAACTCAGTAATCACTACTGCTACAACAACAACCCCAAATTCAAGTATACTGTATTCAGTGGGAGCAAAGGGTCCTATATATTATGAGCTGCTGAAATCCGGTCAGACTGTAACAACCGCAAATGACTCGCGAGCATTGGTCGAAAAACGCGCAGAATATGCGGCCAGACATGAAATCCTAATATTTCATTATGCCAACGTTCGACCACCTGTTCAAATGTATGTATTTAGAATAAAATGTTTGAGAATAAAATGTTTGCCTCACCCACATTATAGTCCAGACTTTGCCCCGTCCGACTACTTTTTGTTTCAATCGATGAAGAACGCTCTCTCTGTGAATTTGGAACACAGTATCCGATATTGCCTTGACTCGTTATTGGCCTCAAAAGATGAGCAGTTATTTTGGCTCGGAATCCATATGTTGCCAGAAAGGTGGGAAAAATTCATAGCATAGATCAATACTTTGAATAAATTAATATTATTATGTAAATGTGCGCCCAATTTCAATGTTTCAAGCTAAATTAAAAGCTGCCGCAAATCAATTTTTTTCTTCTAAATTAGCGAAAAGAATATGCCGACAAAAAACGGCTAGTGATTTCTTTTTTATTTTTAGCAGCTAATTTGACCAGAATTAACTCCAAATTTTAATTCATTCTAATATAAAAATGCACAAATTTAACAAAATTCCAATTTCCACACTACGAGCATCTACTTGTCAAAAGAAACATTGATACTAGGGTATTCATTCGACTAAAGATCGTTCGATTAATCGAATAATTTCTTACGATTAATTATTCGAACAATTCAAAAATGGCCATTTTCGAATAACGAATATTTCGAACAATTTTATGTAGAATAATCGAATAAAACGAATAAATGTTCATATATATTTAAATTTATTAAATTGCTTAATATTTTTCATAATTTCAAATTTAAATAAGTAATAATGAGTGTTCCGATAGCTCCTTACATAAATATATAAATATTTCTGCAAGAGGTTACAATTCTAAAAACTAATCTTTCAAAATTTTTAACTCAGGAATTGAAACAATGAAAATAAAAGGTACGGAATAAAGTATTTGTTATTTAGCTGTCGAAATATTAGAAGAATCGAAATTATTGATCAAAATTTTAACTTAGATTAAAGTGGAGTTGAATGTGATTTTGAAACGGTCGTCGAAAGTGATATTAAGGATGACATTTATAATAATTACATTGAAATAGATGAAGGCCATGATCTTAAAATATACATTGATAAGTGATGTTATTAACCGCTTACGTAAGTGTTGCAAAATATTTAATAAATCGAATGATAAACACAAATATTGCAAACTAACGTTTTGTTGCAAGAAAATCATGGAGTTCGTCTTATACATGATTTTGAACATCGTTGAACATCTTTGTCTAACATGGTAATAAACTTTTTGCGTATTTCTAAATGCGTCAATCATGCACTGCCTGACTTCAAATTAGCCACGTTCACTGACAATGATAGAGCTTGATGTATAATACAATTTGTTATAAATAATTTAGAAGTAGTGAATAATTAATTTACTAAAGATTTAGTTACTCAATTTAAAGCCCGAATTAATGAACGACATAAAAAAGTTCTTAATAAGTTTATATTGTATTTGAATTCTGGATCATGTCCAACTAGCTCAAATTTTTTAAAGCTCCAAAACGGAAACTAAAGGGTTTGATAGTCAATTGTTTTGTAGATTGTTCGGGAGTTAATCTGATCAGAATATTTCTGTTGAAAATTTAATGATGGACTTTGTTTTCGAATGTTTTTTAACATTATTAATACTTAAATTGTTAAACGTTTTGTTTAACGTTATTTTTTGTTTTTCTTTAACAATAAAATATTAAAAAACCGACATCAAAACTTCATTCTTTACTTTTTTAAAAAAATTTAAATTATTAGAATAATTCGATTAATTTTAAACGTGTGATTGAATTATTCGAATTATTCGTTTTATTCGAATAATAGAAAAATCGAATAATTCGAATACCCTAATTGATACTCATATTATATCCTAAATGAAGTAAATTTTTTATTATTTAAGTTTACTTTCAAAATAATAACCAGTTTAAAATCGTATAAATTATGTCATAAGGATAAACTTTGACATGACAAATATTGAGTTGTATGCGGCTGGAGGAGCCCTTTCAAATCATACCTTATATTATCAGCCCACTCATGAATATAAAATCCGCAGGGATTGTTCCCCTTTTCAAATTCAGAGATAAGGGATAAAACTCCAGCGGTTTATTAGACATGATTGAGCTGATAATATTAGGTAGATTTGAAAGGGCTCCTCCAGCCGCGTACAACTCAATATTTGTCATGTCAAAGTTTATTCTTAATATGCACTAGGGTATTCATTCGACTAATGATCGTTCGATTAATCGAATAATTTCTTACGAATAATTATTCGAACAATTTAAATATGGCCATTTTTGAATAACGAATAATTCGAACAATTTTATGTAGAATAATCGAATAAAACGAATAAATGTTCATGTATATTTAAATTTATTAAATTGCTTAAAATTTTTCATAATTTCAAATTTAAATAAGTAATAATGACTCACAAAAATTTTATTGTTTCTGAAATTCGACAAATGACTAAAGACAAAGGGACTTTCAATCACTGTAGATGAATGTTCCGATAGCTCCTTCTATAAATATATAAATATTACTGCAAGAAGTTACAATTCTAAAAACAAATCTTTAAAAATGTTTAACTTAGGACTTGAACCAATGAAAATAAAAGGTACGGAATAAAATATTTGTTATTTAGCTGGCGAAATATTAGAAGAATCGCAATTAATAATCAAAATTTTAACTTAGATTAAAGTGGAGTTGAATGTGATGGAGAATGTGATTTTGAAACGGTCGTCGAAAGTGATATTGAGGATGACATTTATAATGATTACATTGAAATAGATGAAGTCCATGATCTTAAAATATATGTATATAAGTGATGTTATTAACCGCGTACGTAAGTGTTGCAAAATATTTAATAAATCGAATGATAAACAAACAAACGTTTTGTTGCAAGAGTTCGTCATATACTTGATTTTGAACATCTTTGTCTAACATGGTAATAAACTTTGTGCGTATTTGTAAATGCACTGCCTGACTTCAAATTAGCCATGTTTACTGACAATGATTTAAAACTTTTGACAGATTTCCTTTATTGTGTAATTCCTCAAGACCACTTTATTAAGCAAAGATTCAGCAACGTTGATAGAGCTCGATGTACAATACAATTTGTTATAAATAATTTAGAAGTAGTGAATAATTAATTTACTAAAGATTTAGTTACTCAATTTAAAGCCCGAATTAATGAACGACATAAAAAAGTTCTTAATACGTTTATATTGTATTTGAATTCTGGATCATGTTCAACTAGCACAAATTTTTTAAAGCATAGCTCCAAAACGGAAACTAACGAGTTTGCTAGTCAATTGTTTTGTAGATTGTTCGGGAGTTAATCTGATCAGAATATTTCTGTTGAAAATTTAATGATGGACTTTGTTTTCGAATGTTTTTTAACATTATTAATACTTAAATTGTTAAACGTTTTGTTTAACGTTATTTTTTGTTTTTCTTTAACAATAAAATATTAAAAAACCGACATCAAAACTTCATTCTTTACTTTTTTAAAAAAATTTAAATTATTCGAATAATTCGATTAATTTTAAACGTGTGATCGAATTATTCGAATTATTCGTTTTATTCGAATAATAGAAAAATCGAATAATTCGAATACCCTAATTGATACTCATATTATATCCTAAATGAAGTAAATTTTTTATTATTTAAGTTTACTTTCAAAATAATAAGCAGTTTAAAAAAATCCTTGAAAATCGTATAAATTATGTCATATCTCTATATTAAGGATAAACTTTGACATGACAAATATTGAGATGTATGCGGCTAGAGAGCCCTTTCAAATCATACGTAATATTATCAGCCCACTCATGAATATAAAATCCGCTGGGATTGTTTCCCTTTTCAAATTCAGGGATAAGGGATAAAACTCCAGCGGATTATTTATTCATGATTGAGCTGATAATATTAGGTATGATTTGAAAGGGCTCCTCCAGTCGCATACAACTCAATATTTGTCATGTCAAAGTTTATTCTTAATATGCACATATAAATATTTTTTCAAACTTATAGATTTTTTCATATCCATCCATCCATCTATTGATATAAACCTTGTAATAAACTTATGGTTCGTAATTTTCCATGTAATTTTAAATTGGCACATTGTTTTTGTTTTTCTTGTAACATATTTTACTCATTATATCATAATCTCACTTACCCCGAATTTGAGCGTGGATCTACCTCCGGCCATGACAGACGTCTTTTACAAAACGCCAACGATGTGCGTTGTGTTGTCTCCGCCTGATGTAGCGGTGAATTACGCTGACGAAATGAACCCGTACGTGGTGGTGCCAAACATTCAAGAGCACGCGATTGTCGTCGCGAACCCAATGGAGTGCTTGTGGCTGAGTTGGGTCCAGTTTGTGATGGTGTACTGGTTGGGGGAGGTGCAACACCGGGTGTGGGTACAACTTTTGGATAGCCTGTAGAGAAAAATACTTGAAATTATTAAAAAGTTTTAATTATATTATGTATTTGAGATATGTATTAGTGGAATGCAGTGATAACAGGTCAGACCTTTGGAGAGTTTAGAAGAAAACTAGTAAGAGAGCTAATTTTCGAAGTTGTATTTATTGCAATCTCTTCAAAATGATTTACTAAATTAATTATCAAGTTATATTTCTAACATTTAACTTACCTAATAGAGGATTTGTAGCATTTGGATTGCCTATAACGACACCGCCAGTAGGATAATTTCCAGCATTTGGCTGACCTGGTACACTGCCAACTGTACCGGCCACAACATTGAATATATTACCCGCACCCTGAACATTACTCTGGATGTTTGGTGTGGGACATGGGGTAATTGAACCCGATAATTGAACACCACCACCACTAGGTGGTCCACTGGCAGACGAAGATTGCGTTTGATGTTCACTGGATTCTTGGCGGGATAGAGAAAATCGTCGATTGCCTAGACCCAAACTGCTAATGCCACTTGTAACATACTGCTGCATGGAACTTAAAAAACTCATGTTGGCATTTATGCTAAACTAACTGACAGCAGCGAAAAGAGAGATTTAGCTTGTCAAACTTTTTTCTTTGCAGAGTTGAAGGCAGATTAATTAAATTTGATTTATTTGCTGTGTTTCTAAGTTGTTGTTTTTCTTTGTTAATAGTTCTTATCCTTAATGACTGAAACTCTTTAGTATTTTGTTATTGTTATCATTATCATTGTGATTATTATTTTTATTGTTGTTGCTGATTTCATTGAAATTTCAAATAAACCCTTTTTTGCTTTAAATTTTGTATTATTTTGTTTTTTTGTAGAAAAAAAAATTTACTTTTTCCGGTTTTATTTTTGTTTTTTTAAAGGTTATGAAGATATTTTGGTCCTTGTTGTTTTATTTTTTGTATATTTTTTAAACAATAGCGTTTTTAATTGCTCACGATTTATGCTTAATTAAATTTCAATTACTTTTCATCTGTATTTTTTGTTTATTTAAGCTTTTTCATTCATCTCTCTTGCCAGTAAATATTATTATTTTGTTCTTTTCAAGTCTGTTTTTTTATTATTATTTTGTATTTTTTGTGTCATTTTAATGATGATTCTTCAATATTAACTGAAACAATGAGTAAGTGACAGACTGTCTGACTGAATGGCGAATGATTGAGTGAGTGAGTGGGTGAAATAATGAATATCCAGTCTAATTAAAATCTCTTCAACTGCTTATCTGCCTTTCGTCAGGTTGTTTTGTTACGTTGATTTTACTCCATGATGATGTATCTGTAATAAGAACAAGAAAATATTTGATTAAAGTACTTTTATCAGCGTGCAAAATGAGAGATATTTATATTTGGATGGTTTATTTTTTAGGCAGCAAAGAAAAGTTGTGGATATTCTTAACTAAAATTAATTGGAACATAATAGCGGCCCTATAATTCTGAAAGGACATATTGAGCAGTTCATTTTTGTAGAATAAATTTATAGTCCAGCTGCTCTGAGTTTTTTTTACAGTGAGTCAAAGTTTTACTTTTTTGATCGAAGGTAGTATGATAAAAATTATCAAAATGATGTTGTAAGTTAATGTGTGAGAGAATTCTTATTGTCAGAGCTATATTGTGTAATTTTGTGGGGACCTAGCTCTTCTCTTTATGAGTCAATTTGACCCCTTTTTCGAGATAATCAAAAAAATGATTGAAGGATAAACATTTTCCACGAAAATTCTTGCCGGAAAATTTCAGTGGGGGTCATCAAAAATGATCTACTCAACATGCCCTTTCAGAATTATAGAGTCGCTGTCAGAGGTCCAAGCCGATGGGAAATAATTGGCGGCGATAAAGATTATTATTGATTTAACAATTGCTCAACTATTTAAAAAAAAATAATTTAGTTAGAAACAAGTAAGAGAGCTATATTCGGCTGTGCCGAATCTTATATACTCTTCACCAAATTATACTTTAAAATAAATTGTTTTAAATATTTTTAGCTAAACAAAATTTATTATTTTTTTTAATTGTTTTTAGAATTTTTTTTTTTTGAAATTGTTTTTTAATTTTTTTTAAAAAAAAAGTTTTTTCCAAATTTTTTTTAATTTTTTTCTTTTTTTAAAAAAAAAAAATGTACGACAAAATATTTTTGATGAAAAAAAAATTCGGGTTAAAAAATATTTTTCCCGATTTTGACCCATTGTAGGTCCAACTTACTATAGCCTTATCTACATCGTTGCAATGGACTTTTAAATATATATCATTAGATATCCATATTGTCTATATTAATGACTTAATAATCCAGATATAGATCAAAAATAGGTCAAAATTCGAGGTTGTCCCGGTTTTTTGCTCATATCTCCGTTATTTATGGACCGATTTTGCTGATGTTAAATAGCAAACTTCTCGAAAGCATGTCTGACAGAATTATTGAAGATTTGGATCCCAAAGATATCTGGGGTCTTCAGAAAATTGATTTCAACAGACAGACAGACGGACATGGCTTAATCGACTCCGCTATCTATAAGGATCCAGAATATATATACTTTATAGGGTCGGAAATGAAAAATGTAGAAATTACAAACGGAATGACAAACTTATATATACCCTTCTCACAAAGGTGAAGGGTATAAAAAAAAAATATTTTTGATTCAAAAATTGCACAGGGCAACACATTAAAATTTTCCAGACTTCTGTACATTATTTTTGGTTAAAGAAATTTCCAAAAATATTTTAAGGACTAACCCAAAAGCATAAGTGATTTAACATCCTTGCAATAACAATAAGATACCATGAATGGTTCAATAATGTGAGTCTAAAACAAATTTTAAATAATTTTGCCACATTTGGAAAAATTTCATAAAGGGCGGCTTATCTTCCAAAAATATATTCGGCGGCGGCTTGACCCCCACTGGCTTGGACCACTGGTCGTTCTTCTGTTCCAAAAATGCTGTTGGACAGTGTAATTACTTCAAAATAATTTAAACTCTTAATTCAAAATCAATATTTATCTTACTAATAAATGTCTTTAAATGTTAATAAGTCTAAAATGTTTCACAAAATTTAAAATTCCTAAGTATTCATACTCATTTGAGTACATAAACACAAACACACCCATTGTGTTCAACATAAAATGTTGATGTTTTAACAAGAATATCTACTTAAGGCGATTAAAATGATTAGATTCATTGAGCCAAAAGTAAATTGTTTAATTGTTCACATTTGTTAATACTCTTGATTCTATACAAACACTTGTTTCATACTTATTCTCCTACTTGCTGCATAAACAAACTAGCAAATAATTGGAGCAACAGATTAGTTTTTGTTAGGACTTCATTACAAATGGTTAATGTGAAATATTGGGTAGTTGAATAGTAAATTATACAGGACATTTGATATATCATGTTAAGCAATTACTTAGTCGTTAGTAATAAAATAGTTCACCTTAAAAATGTTATAATACTATTATAAACTCTCTATATTTAATATTTTTTATACCCTTCACCTTCGTGAGAAGGGTATATGTATATAAGTTTGTCATTCCGTTTGTAATTTCCACAATATAATTTTCTGACCCTATAAATTATATATATTCTGGATCCTTATAGATAGCAGAGACGATTAAGCCTTGTCTGTTGAAAACAATTTTCTGAAGACCCCAGATATCTGCTGGATCCATATCTTCAATAATTCTGTCAGAAAAAATTATAATCAGAAAATCGGTCCAAAAATATATATTTAGTTAGTAATTAAAATCTAGTTTTCCCTTTAAATTGATTCTTATTCTATTATCTTACGATTCACAATATATTTAGACTACCAAAATAGTTTCTAATGTTATAAATAGACTATTTGTTTTGTATGTGAAGGTCCACAGCCACTGTTCTGATCCCAACTGTTTTTAGATAAATTCATACAAAGTTTGAAAACATTTATAATTATAGTTCTCCATATATTCGAAATTAACTATTTACATTGTATGTGAGGTGCAACGCCCACTAATCCAATCCCAACCATTTTCAGCCAAACTGTGTAAAATTATAAGAGAGCTATTAGGACAAAGTTTGAATAATCTTGTATTTATACTTCTCAAGATATTTAGAAATAACTGTGAATGGAAGGCGACTCACCCAATGTTCCGATCCATCCATTTTTTTTGTTAAACTTTATCCTGTGATACTAAATTGATTCATATTTATGTTGGAAGACCTTCACAATTATAGTTCTCCAGATATTGTAAAAAACCTACTTACTTTGTATAATAGGAGCCACGCCCACTTATACAATCCCGCCCATTTTCAGCCAAACTCCGTAGAGTTATAAGAAATTAATTCGATTATAGTTCTTCAGATATTCAAAATTAAGGATTTACATTGTGTGGGAGCTACCACGCCTACTAATAGAATACCGCCCATTTTCAGCCAAACTATGGACAATAATAAGTGCGATATTAGGGAAAAATTTGAAGACTTCCAGAACTAATGTTCTCCAGATTTATAAATCATGCGTTTTAAGTCATTCACCCAATATTTACTTTGTATGGGAAGTGCCACGCCCACTTGAAATTTACAAACTAAAAAAGTATCATATTGTTTCTTTCAGATCTAGGATTAATGCTAAAATATGACTGCGATTTAAGCATACACCGTAATCGGCGCCGATAACGAAAACTGAAACTGAAAAATGTTGGTGTTCGTCACCGTCTCGTTTCTGAATTGTTTTCGTTTCAGTTGGGTGCGTTGTGGAATAAAACTGAAACGAAATAATTTTTTTAATTTTGGCTGTCGCACATTAAATAGAATTTCATTATTTTTGACAAAATCTATTATTTTTTCCTCCTCCAATAAAGAAAATTTATTTTTATACCCTACACCACCATAGTGGGGAGGGTATTATGCATTTGTGCAGATGTTTGTAACGCCCAAAAATATTAGTCTAACATCCACCTTAAAGTATACCGATCGACTTAGAATCACTTTCTGAGTCGATTAAGCGATGTCCGTCCGTCCGTCTGGTTGGCTGGCTGCTGGCTGGCTGTCCATGTAAACCTTGTGCGCAGAGTACAGGTCGCAATTTTGAAGATATTTCGATGAAATTTGATACATATTATTTTTTCGGCTCAAGGACAAAGCCTATTGAAACTGGCTGAAATCGGTCCATTATTTCACCTAGCCCCCATACAAATGTCCTCCCGAAATTGGACTTTATCGGTCATAAATGTTTAATTTATATATGTATCTCCACAAATTCCGCTCCAAATAAGTTTTATATACACAAAATTCATGTCACCAAATTTTGTTACGATCGGTCCATAATTAGTCATAGCTCCCATATAGACCCGCTTCCGAAAATCACTTTAACGTGCATAAATCGCTTAAAAATGTTGGTATACACACAAAATTCAACACAGTTGACTTTAATATAAACATAAATCACACGACCTAATTTCATGGTGATCGGTCCATAATTGGTCATAGCCCCCATATAAGACCCACTTCCGAAAATCACTCAAAAATATAAATTATTGAAATTTTAAAAGAAAATTTTTTTTTTGCTCTTTTACTTAGTGTAGGGTATTATATGGTCGGGCTTGACCGACCATACTTTCTTACTTGTTTTTATTCATTTTGATTTTCTTTAAATTTGAAATATAAAAATAATTAAAATAATTTCGTTCCTACAGCACCGAAAACAATCTACTTGAAGTTGTTTTCGTTCCGGCCCCAAATGACAGGTTTTTCGTTACTGATCGGTGCCGTTTCGTTCCCAATTTTCGTTGCCGATTTCTGAATCGACATTTTTTTTTGGGTGCAAATGTATTGAATTTCAGTAAAATTGTTTTATGCTGAATTCCATATTTTTAATTTGATAAATTCACTGAAATTTATTATTGGGGGATAAGCTAGTTCCTATGCGCATTTCACTGGTTGCTTAGTCCAGATCATCAGGAAATCTTTTCCCAAAAGGCTTTAGAAAAACTAAAGATATTATACAAATAAAACTATAGAATTTCGTTTTCGGTGCCGATAACAGTGTATGCAGAAACGTAGCTTTAATACTCAAATATGATTATATTAAGACCAGCGATTGAAGCTAAAATATGACTTTGTTAAGACCTACAATTGAAGCTAAGCTATGGATATTCCAAGATCTGTGGTTGAAGACCAACTTTGGCTATAGTAGGACCTACGACCGAAGCTAGAATATACAATATTATGACATACTATTTAAACTAAAATATGACAATATTAAGAGTTAATTTTGGAGTCAAAATAATACGACTGAAACTAAAATATGACTGCATTTAGTTCTATAATATTATATACATCATTGCAATAGCTATCATCCATATTGTCTATATTAATGACTTAGTAATCCAGATATTGATCAAAAATAGGGCAAAAATCGAGGTTGTCCCGGTATTTTCCTTATATCTCAGCCGATTTTATCGAGCCGAAAGAATTCCCGATATATTCATGTATGAAACATCCATATAAGTTATTTGAGGGCTACGGAAAGTTGATTTCAACATACAGACTGACAGACGGACATCGCTATATCGACTTCGCTATCTATATAATAACGATCCAGTATATAGTATATACTTTGTGGGGTCACAAATGAAAAATATAGAAATTACAAACGGAATGACAAACTTATATATACCCTTGCCACTCATGGCGATGGGTATAATTATTATATTGAGTCCTACGATTGAAGCTAAAATACGACGGTATTTATATGTGCAATTGAATCTAATATATGATTATATTAAGACCAACGATTGAAGCTAAAATATGACTATTCTAGGAGCTATGTATGGTTGAAGTTATACTATGACTATAAAGTGTGAGTCAGAAAAAACTTGGTCCAACAAAGACTTGAACATTGAAAGAAAACCTGTCTAAAAATGTCTAAGAAGCTGTAACAGATATGGGTAGGGCAAAAGAAGTGGAACAACTCTTTCAAAGAGAATCGAACACTTCTATCAGGAAAACAGCTTGAGGTCATACAAAGTTCAGAAAGTTCTAAAGAAATTAGAAGCAAAAGAACAAGCGAAAAAAGTGAGGTAATTTTATAAAAACATACACCTGTTGAGTGATGGATGATAAAACTTATGTACCGGCAGACTTTTCACAACTTCCGGGTCAAGATCTTTATGAGGCTGATAAATAACAATACCGTACAAAAAAATAAACAAAATTCCACAAGAAGTTTCTTGTGTGACAAGCCATTTGCTGTTGTGTCTAAAGAAGCCAATCATGACATCAGGCATGATAAACTCAGAAATATATATTACGGAGTGTCTACAAATTTAACACAGCACAGAGCGCCTTCATATTTCTGGCCCGATTTTGCATCATGCCACTAGGCCCTTGAGTGGTATTCAAACAATAATGTCAATTTTATACCACGGGAGGCAAATCCACGCAACTGTCCAGAACTTCGGCCTATGGAAAGGTATTGGGCTCTTGTAAAAAATGAATAAAGAACACAGGAAAGGTTCCAAGGACATGTCCGAGTTTAACGGAAACAACTATAAAATCTTTAAAGGAAGGATTTCCGGAAAAAGTGGATCAATTTATAAATACCGCATAATATACCAATATTTTAATAACATGGTGCTACGATGGAAAAAAACTTGGAAAACGACCTAGCGTAGGTTATAGGGCTTGCTGAGTACATTAGAAATTGTGTCAAAAAATTTTCAAAACACCCTCAAATTCAGAAGTTATTCTGAAAAAACCGTTTTCAGTTATGTCCGTGAACTTATCGATCTGTAACTCAGTCATTCTCTGTCCGACTTTAAAGTTTTAAACGGGGTTAAAAAGAAAACTGATCACGCTTTAAAACGGCGTGGATATTTTGATACATTTATTAGTTATAAATATTGTTTTTGTTAAGAATATCTAAAAGAAAAACAAAATTTATCAACTTTTTTGAATTTAATCGTTTTTCATTGCTTATTTTGATATGCAAGCTTATAAAAATTTATATCAATGTATTAAGGAAATTTTGTTCTTAACAAACCAACGTTTTAATTATTCAAATCGGATGAAAATTGTAAAAGTTATTCAACTTTTCATTAACACATTTTTTAGTATTTTCTCCCCCAGCCCATATGAATAAAAAACAAGTAAAAGTGCTATATTCGGCTGTGCCTAATCTTATATACCCTTCACCAAATTATACTTAAAAATTCTAAATATTTTAAGGTAAACAAAATTTAATTTTTTTTCCAGTTGTTTTTTTCATTTTTTCAATTTTTTTTTTTTGTGAAAAAAAATTCGGGTTAAACATTTTTTTTTCCGATTACTATGGTCTTATATACGTCGTTGTAAATGTCTTTGAAATATCTATCATTAGATATCCATATTGTCTATATTAATGTCTTAGTAATCCAGATATAGGTCAAAAATCGAGGTTGTCTTGGTTTTTTCCTCATATCTCAGCGATTTGTGGACCGATTTTGCTGATTTTAAATAAAAAAATTTTCGAAAGCATGTCTGACAGAATTATTGAAGATTTGGATCCCGAAGATATCTGGGGTCTTCAGAAAATGGATTTCAACAGACAGACAGACACACGGACATGGCTTAATCGACTCCGCTGTCTATAAGGATCCAGAATATATATACTTTATAGGGTCGGAAAATTATATTGTGGAAATTATATTATACCCTTCACGAAGGTGAAGGGTATAATAAACAAAAAACTATACAAAAAAATTTGTTCTACAATTTTTAATTTACAAGGTATATTTTGTGGATATTTTTTCGAAAAAGTTTAATAACTTTTGCAAGTATAAACCGATTTTAACAAAAATACTGTGCCAAAAAATAGGGTTTCATAGAAAAAAATTAAAATAACTATTGTTGAATTTGAAAAATTAGGAAAAAAATAAAAAAGAATGCCAAACTATTTATAAAAACTTACACAAAGTACTACGACCTAAAACAGTTTTTTCAAAATAACTCAAAATTTTTAGAGTGTTTCAAAATCTTTGAGAACGGTTTTAGTATGTCCTCACCTAGGCCTACAACCTCCATTAGGTGGCTTTTCAAGTTCTGATAAAAAGTGTCATTTTGTAGCAGAGTGTAAATAATGAATTTGTACAATATTTGAATAAATCTACTTATTTTTGAGAATTTTTATATTGAACAGTTTCAGTTTTTTCTTTAACTTAATACAAGTATAAGTTTTTTCTGACTCACTCTTTAGTGAGCTACTTTAAAGCTAAAATATTGATATGTTAAGAGATATTATTAAAGTTAAAATATGACTACGCTAAAACCCACAATTAAAGGTAAAATATGGTTATAATAAAGAACTATGATTGAAACTAACATTGACAATATTTTGACTTACGATTAATGCTAAAATGTTACTATATAAAACATTTTGACTATTAAAGATGAATTGATAATGAAACATAAAATATTAATCATATAATTTTCTTTTAGAATTTAATGTCTGTATAATCGATTAGTATTTAGCACGAATTATATTTGAATAAAATAAATTCATTTTATTTCTGTTTTGTATTCCTTTACATTTATTCCTGACTTTTACACTAAACGTGTTATTTCACAGAATAAGCAAAAGTATTATAAACAATTATAATTAAATGTTTATACAATATTGTCACTATTTTGTCTTCCGTTTCCTTTCTTAACCCCATAAGTATGCTACGCATTCGTACGTCTGCTGTTAATGAGTATTTCCAATTATTTACTCTAATTATAATAATTTCATTTTTATACATAATGATACTCATACATTCTTATATTTATATAATATATACTTTTAGTATATAAAAGCAATTATTTATATGTATTATTTTGTATCTCTCTCAGTGTGCCATGTTTTGTGAATAAAAATAATTTCTTTTTGTTGTGTTTTCTTTTAATTTAATGTTAATTATTTCTTTTTTAAGGGTTTGTTTCTCATTGATTAATAAAATGATAAGGTTTGGTAAAGAAAAAGGAAAATTATTTCGAAATTAAAATTTTGTTGAAACAATTTATTTCGTTGTTATGTGTTGCAGAGTTTCGAGTTTATTTAAGAAAACGTTTCAAATTGAAAAAGTTTAAATAAATATTTGCTTATGTCACTGAGACTGTGTTTTAACGTAATTAGAATGAACTCCTACCTAAATTTCTTTATAACAAAAGGGTAAATTGTGTTTGAAAATATTCCAGTATCATATTTTTGATAATGGTAATTCTGTTCCATAAGTGTTTTAGTTATTTTTTTGTTTTTGAATTTAAAAGTGCTCAGACAGTTTTTAAAGAGTCAGTGCAGTTTAATTTTTGATCAAAAACTTTAATGTATTTTTGAGAGTTTTCAATTTGGCGTGTTTCTTCGGTTTTTAGTTTTTGAATTTTGTTGTAATAGTTGTTTTACATTGAACAAACATTCTGAGCTATTGGCTATAATTTTCCATATACAGTGGTGGCCACCAATTTAAGACAAATACTTGCATTTTTTTCATCAACTGAATTTTAAGTGCGATAGAGCCAAAATAAAAGGACCTCTAAGGGTATGAAATTTATTATTAATGTTTCTAGTTTCTGAAAAATGTTTGGAAAAATCGGTAAAACATATATGGACAAAGATATGTGGAAATACGTTGACCCACCTCAGCGAACATCCGCTGTTAATAACATGATATGACCGAAACTAATGGAACTAAAAATACGAAATTTGGTCCGAATATTTTATAATAATAAAAATATAATGATATAAATGTGAGAAAATATGTTTATTTAAAAAAATTTTTTTTTGGTCAAGTTGTAGAAAAAATGTATGTGTTCGTGGTGAATATGTATGAATTGACACAGTCGAATAAAACACACTTGTGTGTTAAAACAATCCTCATGCATACATATTTGTCGAAATATTTGAAAAAATAATTGACAATCACGTGGAACTTAGCAAACAATTTTTGTCTTAAATTCCTGGCCACCACTGTACATATGTTGCTATTCACATTTATTATTCGTATTTTAAAAAGTATTTTTCTGTTTTTTTCAATTATTTTCAGGTATTTTTAGCCCCGCTTAGATGTGTTGTAATATGTGAGTATTTTTTCTCTACAAATAACCTTGTTATAACCTTCATCATGTATTAAAATTTTCACAAAGTGCAGTGCATTCGTTCTATTGTTGATTTAGTTCATCATTGGGAAAAAGGTAATGTGCATCAGAGTGTATGTGTGTAATTTTCTGTTTATGTCAAGGTGTAACTATAGGGATAAGCACTAGGGTGGCCCGTATTTTCCACTTTATGGAATTTCGATGCTCCCAAGGTCTAAAATTGTTTTTCGTCATCAAAAATTTTGAAAATTTGAGGAATTGAGTTAGCATAAAAAAATTTTAATATATTGTTACGTTTTAACCTTTTCAGAACGTTGGTTTATTTCCTTTAAATAGTTTGAAAATTGTAACAACTCTTTATTTATTTAAATGTACAACAACAGAATTAAATAGTCACTCAATGTTTTTTATACACGTTTATAAATTCGCAGAAATACAGACACACTTTATAATGTACACGAATTCACTTGAAAACAAGTAAGAAAACATGGTCGCTTAAGCCCGACCATATAATACCCTACACCAAGTAAATGAGTAAAAACATTTTTCTTTTAAAATATCAATAATTTATATTCGTGAGTAATTTTCGGAAGTGGGCCTTATATGGGAGCTAGGACCAATTATGGACCGATCACCATAAAATTAGGTCGTGTGATTTATGTCTATATTAAAGTTATTTATATTGAATTCTGTGTATATACCAACATTTTAAAGTGATTTAAGCACGTTAAAGTGATTTTCGGAAGCGGTTCTATATGGGAGCTATGACTTATTATGGACCGATCGTAACAAAATTTGGTTACATGAATTTTGTATATATAAAACTTATTTGGAGCGAAATTTGTGTAGATACATATATAAATTAAACATTTATGATCGATAAAGTCCAATTTCGAGAGGACATTTGTATGGGGGCTAGGTGAAATAATGGACCGATTTCAGCCAATTTCAATAGGCTTCGTCCTTGGGGCGAAAAAATTATATTTACTAAATTTTATCGAAATATCTTCAAAATTGCGACCTGTACTCTGCGCACAAGGTTTACATGGACAGCCAACCAGCCCGCCAGACAGACGGACGGAAGGACATCGTTTAATCGGCTCAGAAAGTGATTCTAAGTCGATCGGTAAACTTTAAGGTGGGTGTTAGACCAATATTTTTGGGCGTTACACACATCTGCACAAACGCATAATACCCTCCCCACTATGGTGGTGTAGGGTATAAAAATACAACACACTTTAAGGCACTCAGTTGATGTTTATTCGAAAATCGTCTCTGATAAAATCACTCACGACTGCAACCTCTGCCACTATTTATAACACTGCCATCTGCACTCTAGATTGTTCTTTAACTGTCAAAATTCGAATATTCTAGATCTTACCATCTGTGGTGTACTTTCTACAATGTTCTTTAACTGAATATTCAAATTCGAATACAGCGTTGCCAACTTACGACCAAATCAACTGAAAGCTTTTATTGAATAATGCCCACAGATATGTTACAGTTTACTATTACAGCACTGTTATTTAAAAGCATTATGCTACTTTTAAATCAGCCCTTAAAATCGTTATAATTGAATTCAAGTACAATTTCGTAACAGTATAATGCTCCCTTCGATTAAAAAATAAAAAATTTGAGCCATTGTAAACAAAAATCAGATCAGCTGGACAATAAGTTTATGCTATAAAAATTATCTACTGAACATGCAATTTCGGAATTATAGGGTAGCTATTCTGTTCCAATCAAAAAGTCTGAATTTGTTGGACAGTGTTATCGTTGATTGGAATCAGAAAAAAATATTTAAGTTTTTTGAAATTTTGTTTAACAACATTTTTGAAAGTGTGAAATTTGGGATTATTTCCGAAATCAAATAACAATGGTTTGTCGATATCAGAACATTTTTATGTGTTTAAATAAATAAACTATTTTTAATTGGATTTTTTTTTAAGCAAAACTGAAAAATTCAAATAAAATGTGCAAGCTCTAAACGTTATTCAATTTAGATAAACATTTCAGTATTTGACCTTGGCAGCACCCTAATATGCATCAGCACACATTTGGGAGTAGGAGGTGTCTGAGTGCATAATAGAAATACGAAAACCATAAATCACTAAAAACATGAATTCAAAATAAGTGAAAAGAAAAATACGGGGAATTTGTTTTTTGTCTAGGGGATATTTTACATTTGCTGCAACTTTTATTAATAAGCTAAGTTTTTTTTCTTTAAAATATGAAATACCTCGCATATACCTCACAATACCTTCAATTTGCGTTGACATGGATGGGTTTTTAAATACAGCTTTAACTTGCATTTAACAGAAACTGTAGCTGGTGTTTTGTATTATATTGTCTGTTATAAGAAACAAGAAGAAAAATTAACAATAATAGTTTAAATACATGTGTTGAACAAAATGTTAAACAATAGTTTTTTTACTTGTCATGTTAAATACTTTACATGAAAAGATTAAAGTTTTATTTTGTTTGTAATGACAGCACAAGTAAAGGTAGAATATCTTATAGAGGGTAGCCCAAAATTAAACCAAAAACAGACAATTCAAGAACAAGAGGAAAATGTGTTTTCATTTAATAACAGTATTTAAAAAACAGTTCAAGCAAAATCATTGATGACTTTGATCATAAAAATTTCCGCATTTGGGACACATTTGCTGGTCGCATACTCTATTGTTTCGGAGATCAGAATCAGTCTCCCTGATAAAGTGATTTAACACCATTACAATTCAATGCTGCATCAATCACTTGACGCCGGAATTTAGTAAATAATGCCCTAAGCCCTAAGATTTTGTAAAGTAGTGCTTTTGAATCTTAATTATGACTGCAAACAACTAAGTTTATAGTTAACAGTAAGAGATAAAATCAGATATGGAAATCGTATCTCTACAAAAATACTATAAAAAAAACACATTTTATTTAAAAAAAAAAAAAAAACTTATTATTACCAACAACAAATGTTGACACAATACAAGTATAAGAGTACCACAAAAATATACTTCCGCCCAGCTGTCAAATATGTTTCCCTTCTTTTCAGTTATTTTACCCCAAAACATTATAAGAAAACAAGCAAAATAACTATATTCAGCTGTGCCGAATCGTATATACACTTCACCAATGTACATTATGATAAAGATTGAAAATATTTGTTGGTGAAAAAAACTGGTTTAAAAATATTACTCCCGATTTTGACCCATTGTAGCTCCAAATGGTCTTTATACGTTGCCATATATACTATCATTAGATATCAATATTGTCTATATTAATGACTTAGTAATCCAGATATAGATCAAAACAAGTAAGAGAGCTATATTCGGCTGTGCCGAATCTTATATAGCCTTCACCAAATTATACTTAAAAATATTTTTATTTAAACAAAATAAAAATTTTTTTTCTAAATAGTTTTTTCCAAATTTTATTTAAAAAGTTTTTTCCAAATTTTTTTTTTTTTAATTTTTTTTAAATTTTTTTTTAATTTTTTTTAATTTTTAAAAAAAAAATTTTAGAAAAAGAATTTTTTTTAACCAAAATTTTTTTGATGAAAAAAATTCTGGTTAAAAAATATTTTTCCCGATTTTGAACCATTCTGGGTCCAACTTACTATTGCCAAATATACATCGTTGGAATGGGCTTTGAAATATCTATCATTAGATGGAGTCTATATTAATGACTTAGTAATCCAGATATAGATCATAAATAGGCAAAAAATCGAGGTTGTTACGGTTTTTTCCTTATATCTCAGCCATTTGTGGGCCGATTTTGTCGATTTTAAATAGCAACCGAGCTCGATTCCCAATATATTGATGCATGAATCATGTATGTAAGTTATTTGGTGGCTACGGAAAGTTGATTTCAACATATAGAAGGACATGGCTATATCGACTTCGCTATCTATAACGATCCAGATTATATATACTTTGTGAGGTCGCAAATGAAAAATGTAGAAATTAAAAACGGAATGACAAACTTATACATATCGAGCCCTTAGCGCCAAATTATCGTAAGCGACATTTTTTAAATTTTTGTTTTATTGCAGAAATTGAAATTTTATGGACCGACTGATGTTTTAGCGTTCTCAGAATATCAAAATTGTTAATAACATCAAAAATATAGGGGGTAAGATTTTATCGTAAGTCAATGTTTATATTTCACAGTAAACAAATTTTATCGTAAGCGACACACAGTGGTATAGAAAAACAAGTAAGAGAGTTATATTCGGTTGTGTCGAATCTTATATACCCTTCACCAAATTACACTTAAAAATTGTTTTTAAATATTCCAAAATCCAAATTTTTTTTAATGTTTTAAAATTTTTTTTTTTCCAAATTGTTTTTTAATTTTTTTTAAAAAAAGTTTTTTCAAATTTTTATTTTTAAAATTTCTTTAATTATTTTTTTTGGAAAAAGAATTTATGACAAAAAAAAATTCGGGTTAAAAAATATTTTTTTCCGATTTTGACCCATTGTATGTCCAACTTACTATGGTCTTATATACTTCGTTGCAAAGGTCTTTGAAATATCTATCATTAGATATCCATATTGTCTATATTAATGACTTAGTAATCCAGATATAGGCCAAAAATAGGTCAAAAATCGAGGTTGACCTAGTTTTTTCCTTATATCTCAGCCATTTGTGGACCGATTTTCTCGATTTTAAATAGCGACCCAGCCGGAGATATGGGTGTATGAATCGTGTATGTAAGTTATTTGGGGGCTTCGGAAAGTTGATTTCAACACACAGACGGACATGGCTATATCGATTCCGCTATCTATAACGACCCAGAATATATATACTTTATGGGGTCGCAAATGAAAAATGTGGAAATTACAAACGGAATGACAAACTTGCCACTCATGGTGAAGGGTATAAAAAGAGGGAAATAAATCTGTAACTTCTAAATGTTTAGATTAGTTTGAATGAAATTTCACATGCGCAAAGAAGAAGTGTTGTCGAGTTTAATTTTTGAACGTGGACCTCATGGGCCCACCAGGTGCGCGGCCAATGGCCCTCAAAGTAGGACACCTCGGGTTTGTTATATTTTTAAAACGATATTATTTCTTGGTTTGAGTTCCGATTTCAAAAACATTATACATGTTGAATCTTCTCATCGAGCACTACAAAAAACCTCGTAGCTATCAATTATATCTTATAGGTTAGGAGATATTCGCATTTGAAAATTAAATTTTCCACATTTTTACCCACCCTACTCCAGCTTTTTGATAACAGCGTATCCAAATATTTCCCGATTTTCTCCAGTTTTCCTTTATTGGACTAAGAACACACGTATGTGTCAAATTAAAAAAGAATTGTTTAAAAGTAATGCCTAAGTCCAAAGTTATATGCATTTGAATTTAAAAAATTTTAAAAAGGCTATTTTTCGCTAATTTTTTGGGAAAAAAGAACTTTTTTTCTTTTTGAGTTATAGCAAAAAATTTCTAAGAGGATGTATAAGGAATTTCTATTTTCTGAAAGCTAAGTTCTCATAAAATATTTTAAAGGAAAACTAATCTCAAAATTTTTGTTACCGAGGGGACCAGGTTCTTTCAAAAAACACCTATTTTGTATGTAAAATAAAGTTTTAGTTCAAAAATTCTCAAATCGCATATCCGATATCAAAATATAATAACCGCATATAGGTGGCTCAATATGTTTCTAATTATTTTGTAAGGGGTCCCGATAACCCCGACCCTGGTATGGATATTATAGCCAAAAAAAACTAAAAATTTAAATTTTTTGAATTTTTCGACACTTTTTTGGGAATTGCGGGATTGCTGATAATAAATTTCAAAATTCGTTTTTATTTTTACATTTTAAATAGAAAAATCTACATAACTGTGAAATTTCATTAAAAACTATTTATAAATAAAAATTTAATTTCAATTAGAAAAATGTTTATCTATTCAAAAATTCAATAAAAAAGAATTTTTTGTCATATTTTTCTATAAAGTATTCCATGAATTTTTAATTGTCAAAAGTTATAAATGTTTTTGAAAAATAGATAAATAGCTTGAACGAAATTATATTATATCGCATCATAAGATTTTTAATTCTATGTATAAATTTCAAAATAATCAAATAAAAACCTTCTCCTGTAAAATTTGTGTGTTGTCGCATACGATAATTTGGTGCTAAGGGCTCGATATATACCCTTGCCACTCATGGCGAAGGGTATAAATAGGTCAAAAATCGAGGTTGTCCTAGTTTTTTTCCTATATCTCAGCCATTTGTATGCCGATTTTTTCGATTTTAAATAGCAACCGAGCCTGATGAATTAACGATATAAAGTTGTTTTCAACATACACATTTACAGATATTTATAACGCTCCTGCTTGGACTTGCAAATGAAAAATTTAGAAATTACAAACGGCATGACAAATTTATATTTATTCCCTTGCCACTCATCGGGAAGCGTATAAAAATACTCTCCATTCTATTTAAACAATCGAGTACGAATACAGAACAAAAAACTTAACTTCAAGTAACTGTTGCATTTTTCCCCAACACACAATAAAATTCAATTTGGTTGTTTGTGTTTTTTCTTCCCTCCTCCTAAACCTCCCCACATGTTTTCCACATGATAAATTATACAAAAAAACCAAGGAATTCCCTTCCACACATATTTCCAACGACCACACTTAAATACACAAAAATTTAAGGTGTGGGGGGCGGTAGCAGGGTAGTGTAGAGCATGAAGCATGAAGGTTTGAAATAATAAAAAAAAAACAATTCACTTTTCATTTAACAATCCTTGAAAGACTGTAATATTCATCCTTTTATCCGGTGTATTGTAGCAGGGTGTGTTCAGGATTACACGAGGACCCTCTTCATATGCGCGTAACAATTTGTTTTGTGTTCAAATACTAACACAACAGCAACTTGATGGTTGCAAAAATTAATTATAATTTTTTTTTAGTTTTTTTTTAGATTTTTGTTAAAAGGTTTGGTTATCATTTGTTATATTCTTTTGTTATTTTCCTTGTGTTTTTAATAAAAATTAAAAAAAAAAATGTATGAATGAATAAAATGTTACACAATGAACCTTAGAAAAAAACAATAGCAAAATATGTTTCATTAAATTAAGGAAAAGTGTTATGAAATAATTGACAGTTTCTTTAATGAAAAGCAACAGTTCAGTGTAAATCTTGTTTTAACAGGACAACAGCTTGACAACAGTAGAGAATAAAACAAACAAAATTACTACTAAACATGAATTTAAAAAAAATTTAAAAACTATTGGTGCAATTGCAAAATTTTGTATGTGAAAATTGTGGAGAAGAATCCTATAATTATACAGAAAACTATGTAAAGGCCTACTATGGATGTCAAAATATGGCTATATATTTGTTAAAAAATAAATTCCACAGTTAACTAAAATTACGCTCCTCCAGAGAATATACATAGTTGTGGTAAACAGAACCTAACAACATATTATTATAAGAACTATGATTGTGGTCCAAACATATTATGATCAATAATTGCTAAAAACAAATATCATATTATGATCAAATATAGTCGTAATATCATTGCCATGCTCTGAATTAATCTATGACCAATATGACCCAAAGAATTCACATTATGATCCAATGAAATCATATTACGATCCACAGTAATCATTTTATCATTTAGGTTATTTTTGGAAATACAAAATTTTATTTTAAAAGGTTTTAGGGCAACAAAATTGAAATAGAGGCTTTTTATGCAACTACACAATTTTGATGTATTGTGGTTCCAGTAGTACAAATATGGATCAAGTTTCAAATTCTATGGAGAGATTTTTTTTTAAATATTCTCACGAATTGTGAATAAATTCGAAAAATATCCATAGGTTTTTATGATCGATATCTCATTTTGTTCACATAACATGTGGATTTCGGAAACTATGGATTACATTAACAACTCAATTTAATGTATATAAAAAACAAAAAAATTTTTGTGAAAGTGAGCGAATTCATTTAATTGTGAATAAATTCAAAAAGATTCAATGGATTTTTATAATCGATACCTCATTTTATTCCTATTACATGTGGCTTTGGGATAAAGCAATAAATCTAAACAATTTCAGGCGATTTCAATTTTTCATGATTTCTTAAAAACAAAAAAATTATGCAATTTTCGAGTAAAAAATATATTTTTTGCCTCAAATTGTTATTAAACTCCAAAACTTTGCAAATAGCATGGGGAAAATGCCTTCAAAATTAAATCAATCTAAAGAGGAACATTAACCACTCAATTTTATGTATATTAAATAAGAAACTAAATTTTTTGTGAAAATGAGCGAATTCACTTAATTGTGAATAAATTCAAAAACAATGCAATGATTTTTGTGACCGATATCTCATTTTGTTCCTATTACATGTGCCTTTGCGATAAAGTAATAAATCTGAACAATTTCTGACGTTATCGATTTTTCATGATTTTTTTAAAACAAAAAAAATTTTTATTTTCACGTAAAAAATATATTTTTTTTTCTTCAATTTGTTATTATAACTCCGACACTACAAAGCCGATTGAAATGCAATATATGGGTGAAAATTTATACATAGCATGGGGAAAATTTTTTCAAAATTCAATCATTCAAAATAAGCACATTAACCACTCAATTTTATGTATATCAAACAAAAAACAAAAATTTTGTGAAAATGAGCTAATTCACTTAATTGTGAATAAACTCGAAAAGAATCAATCGATTTTTGTGATCGATATCTCATATTGTTCCTATAACATGTGGCTTTGCGAGTAAGAAACAAACCTGAACAATTTCTACCGTTTTCGATTTTTCACGATTTTTTTTTTTAAAAAAATTGCTATTTTCATGTAAAAAATATATTTTTTGCTTCAATTTGTTATTATAACACCGAAACTACTGAACCGATTGAAACGCAATATATATGTGAAAACTTGTACATAGCAAGGGGAAAATGCTTTTAAAATTCAGTCATTCGAAAGAAGAATATTAACCACTCAATTTTATGTATATCAAACAAAAAACTAAAATTTTGTAAAAATGAGCGAATTCACTTAATTGTGAATATATTCCAAAATAATCCATAGATTTTTATGACCGATATCTCATTTTGTTCCTATAACATGTGGCTTTGCGATTAAGAAATAAATCTGAACAATTTCTACCGTTTTCGATATTTTATGAATTTTTTAAAACAAACAAATTTGCTATTTTCACATAAAAATTATATTTTTTACTTCAATTTCTTATTATAACTCCGGAACAACGGAGCCGATTGAAACACAATATATTTTTAAAATTCAGTCATTCGAAATTTATGTATATCAAACAAAAAACAAAAATTTTGTGAAAATGAGCGAATTCACTTAATTGTGGATAAACTCGAAAATAATCAATGGCTTTTTGTGATCTATACCTCATTTAATTCCTATTACATGTGGCTTTGCGATTAAAGAATAAATCTGAACAATTTCTACCGTTTTCGATTTTTCATGATTTTTTTAAAACAAAAAAAAATTGCTATTTCCACATAAAAAATATATTTTTTTTCATAAATTTGTTATTATAACTTCGAAACTACTGAGCCGATTGAAACGCAATATATGTGTAAAAATTTGTACATATCATGGAGAAAATGTTTTCAAAATTCAATCACTCAAAAGAAGAACATTATCTACTCAATTTTATGTACATATCAAAGAAAAAACTAAAAATTTGTTAAAATTAGCGAATTTATTTAATTGTGAATAAATTCGAAAAGAATCCATAGATTTTTATGATCGATATATCATCATTTTGTTGCTATTATATGTGGTGTTGCAATAAAATAATAAACCAACGAATCATCATATGCCGGAAGATTTGCTCTATTTCTTTAATTTAAAAAAAGAGCCCATGCCAGCCAGAAATGTTTGAGGACCATGAAGATTGTTGTCAAACTCAACAAGAGCTTGAAAATCATTGGGAGCTACGTAAGCAGCAATTACAAAACACAGGATTCATCCAAAAGCTGGGAAATTGTTTACCATACGAATTGAAGCCGAGAGACTTTGAAAGACAATTTTGCGTGTCCGAAAAAATGTTGAACGTTATAAAAGAAAATAATTTTTGCACCGAGTCATTACTTGAGATAATAAAGGGATCCATTACAATAATGCGAAGCGTAAGGTATCGTATGTGAAGCCCGGCCAACCAGTCGAATCGACAAATATCCATGGCGCTAAGGTAGTTTTCTGCATTTGGTGGGAGCAAAGTCCTATATATTATGAGCTGTTCCGAACGCTCATTCATATTTTTCACAAATGTGAAAAATAAGAAGTTTATCAAATTTGTTTGGGGTTGTCTCATAATTATTTTCATAACTTTTTTTCACTTAACTGATTTTGCTAGATTTCAATACCAATACTCCCATTAACACGAACTCTGATTATCCGTTAACTAATAGTAATACTGTTGGTTAAAATTATTTTTGTATGAAAACTGTCTGTATAACTTAGAGTAAATACATAACCAGCCTTTGTGTTACTGGGGGTTAGAGATATAACAAATATTCTGTATGTAGGTTGTCTATTTCCACACAGTGTGTATGTAACTGAATTTCAAAAATTGTAAACTTAAAAAATTTATATAAATTGTTATATAATTATCGTGATATTTTGAGTTTTTATTACACAAAGTACTTAAACCAACACCATATGTAAACCTAAATAAAAACTTAATTATACAACACAAATCTCCAGCCACATAAACGAACCATAAACACAAACCCACTGCTGAAGTACTTATTCAGATAGAAACTATAATAGTAATTTAATTTCAAACAGCATGTGAGTTTTTCTAACAGATAAATGCTGATAACGAGTTTTAATTTTAATTGTAACAACATATAAAATACACAAATTTCCTGAGAATAAAAATAATACAACAATATTATACAATAACAGTGCTTGTTAGCTGTTTCCTGTTATTCCTATTTACAATAAGTACTTGACGTCATCCAATACAAAACATTAATTCGCAGTAGAACAAACAGCAACAACATAAATTTCACAATTAAATTGCTCATATTTACAATTATCTGTTTAATTTAGTTGTTGTTTTAATATGCTGAATACAGGAAATAGCATTCCATTATATTCCTAACCTTTCCATTTCATTTCATTCATTTATTTATATTATTTAGTTTCATTTGGAGTCCTTTTTCTAATTTCTAACTAGACACACAGCATGTGTAATTCTGGTCTTATTTTTAGTTTTAATTTATCTCTAACTTTAACGTTTTTTTTTGGGGAGGGGTGGTCTCTTTGTCAGTTTTATTTATTTTGTTTTTGTTGTTCTAAGCTGTTTTCTTTTTGTTTTTGGCCATAAACCATATGGTTTTTATTTATGTTTGTGCGTGTGCATTTGTGTTGGCCTTATGTTGAGTTAAATATGGCGACGGCCATGTAGGCGTATGAGTAATAATCATTAATTAAAATAATAATACTCATGTCGCAGTATTAACATTGAAATCATGATTTACAGCATGTTGCTAATTATTATCAGCGTCGTTTTCGTTATAGCGACGTAACGAAAAATTTCGTTAAAAAAATTAATTGGTAAACCTTTACTTCTCTCCTGAATTCAACAATATTTTTTAATGTTTTCCATAGCCATACAAAATTTAAAGTTCTCCAGAATTGACTTAAAAATGCGTAATTTTTTCAAATTCCAATTCAAAGGATGACCAAATATTCACAGATCGGGTTGATTAAGCTAACCTTTTAGCTGAATTATTTGCAAGTAATTCTCACTTGCCGAAAAGTGATCTACCACTGCCCGAACTCGAAAGAGTATTAGTAACTATGCTCTTCACCTTCGTGAGAAAGGCATATAAGTTTGTCATTCCGTTTGTAATTTCCACAATATAATTTTCCGACCCTATAAAGTATATAAATTCTGGATATTTATAGATAGTGGAGTTGATTAAGTCATGTCCGTTTGTCCAATATTAAAAAAAAAAAAAAAATAAATTTTAAAAATAAAAAATATTAAAAAAAAATTTGAAAAAAAAAATTTCCAACAAATTAATAAAACATCTTTGGAAAAAAATAAATTTTGTTTACCTAAAAATATTTAAAATTTTTATTTTGAAGTATAATTTGGTGAAGGTTATATAAGATTCGGAACAGCCGAATATAGCTCCATTACTTGTTGCTTTTGGTGTCGGTAATAAGTGCTCTCCATTTATATCGAACTTTCTCAGAGATCGCACTATATGAGTTGTTATAACTAGAAGAGATATCATCAAACGAGATCAAAATAAATTTAGGGGTACCGCAAGGCTCCACTCTTTCTCCTACTTTATTTCCTATTTTTATAAACGACCTTCTACATCAAACTTCCAACCCTATCTATTATTTTGCATATGACAGCAAAATTTACTATTCATTCAGTTATAGACCAAGTCTGTCAAAGATTGGGGCAATAAGGCAAACCATGAATGATTTCGGGATCTTGTAACAATCACTGAATGGCGTCATGCGAATAGGGTTACTTTCAACGCTCGCAAGACTCAGTGTTGCATGTTGACACAAAAACGAACGCCAGACTATGTTGCTTCATCTGTATTTATGGATGGTGTAAATATTGTGGAATTGGACGCTCTTGGTGTTCTGGTCTATACACATTTTCCAAGTGTCGAATGAAGCATTCAAGTGTCTCGGTTTTCTGAAACGGTGTAGGAATTACTTCTCTCCATCTGATCTCCTCACTATTTACTCCACCTATATCCGACCGAAAATGGAATACAACTCCCATGTATGGGCTGGTGCATCAAAGTCTATGTTGGAGTATCCTCAACCACGTACAGAAGACAGTAGGGTATCCAACTCTATTGATTTGCTGGAGCACCGACTCAATGTGATGAGTTTTACTATTCTATCGGTACTACAATGGAATATGTTCTGATGAAATTAGGGAACTTGTTCCTGATACCCTTAGAATTTTACGTAATGCACTTTTTTCATCAAGAACACATCCGTTTGTGGTCGATTGGCCAGTGGACCGCACAACACACTACAGTGCAATTCGTTCTTTAGCCGTACTATCCGTATGTGGAACAAACATTCCGCTGAAGTCTTCTCTGTAATTTTCAATGTCGGAAAGTTCAAATCAAATGTCCACAAACACTCTCTTTTCTCCCTCCCATAGCCTATTTTCCTAGTTCCAACACAATGCTTTGCATGAGTAGGGGTCATCCCGGGAGTGCTTGTCCAAGAAAAAAAACAAACAAATAGTAGTCGGACAGGGCACGCTCTCATACTTTTAACAGGTATTTCGTTTGTCATGATGGAATATTACGGTTTCACGTCTGGCCAAATATTCTGGGCGATTTTCGACCAATGCTCGCTTCAAACGAATCAGTTTCATTCAGTACAGGTTCCCTGTGAAGGTTTGGTCATATTTCAGCAGCTAGATCGAGGTCGACCAGGCTCGTATATGAAGCCAGCAGGATGGATTTAAGTATGGAATTCCGAGCAAATAAGGCAAATTGTCTTCTTTATTACAGAACACTGTATAATTGGGACACATGCTAGAAGATTGTGCCAACGGTATAGCGACTACTGTAGAAGCTGTCAGAATGAAGAAGAAGAGGAGACTGTGTCTCACATTTTCTGTCATTGCCCGGCTCTGACAAACCTGAGGAAACGCATCCTCGATCCCATTCCTATCATGCTTGAATGTGCTATCAAGGATGAACCAAAGATGAATCTACGCTTTCATCAGGGAATCTGGTTAGTTAAACTAGGAGGCAACGGAAGTATTATAAATATCCTGCTGTTTACCACTTGAGTATCACAATGGGATCAATCTGCAATGGACCCAAGTGCGCTGCTTGACGAGCGGTTGCTCTTTGTACCTAACCTAACTTTTACTCCCAACAAATATAGATACTTACCTTAGCGCCATGGATATTTGGTTTTGATATCGATTTGGCTGGATGGCCAGACTTTACGTACGATCTCTTAGGCTTCTGGTTATCGCAAATACAAGTTCATAGCAAGTAATGATTCGTTGCTAAAATGATTTTCTTTTATAGCACTCAACCATCATTTCGAACAATGCAAAATCTCTTTTAACGTCTCTCGTCTTCAATTCGTATGGTATGGAATTTCCTTTTGGATGAATCCAATGATTCTACAAGCTCTTTTTGAGTTTACAACAATCTTCATGGAGTAATACCCCTCCAATTCTTGGTCTTCAAACTTCTAAAATTCTCCAATATTTTTTAGTTTTCTCTTTTTGAGACACCCTATCGTTACCAAAAGATTTTGCTACAACGTTTTATATTCATAAACTAAGTGCTTTTCATTTTGCTTTCACTATCAAAATTCTTATGTTAGAAAATCATTCCTCATTTATCAAAAAACAAACCAAAAAAAAAAAACGATTTGTCAATCCTTTACTCAACTGAAAAACTATAATTATACTGGCACAAATGTTTATTTATTACAATATCTAAACAAAAAGAAAGAATGAAAGAAGGATTGAACAACCAACCAGTAAAACCCAGTTGATGAAAAATCTTTTAAAGTAAGAGAGATTAAATAAACTATTTTGCCGTCAACTTTGTTGGCAAAATAAGTAATTAATCTTAATTAAATTCAGTTTTTTTTTGTTAGTTAGTTCTTTTCACTTTTCAATGTTGCAAATGAAAGCAAAAATGTATAAAAAAAAAGAAAATGAAAACTTTCTGCAACATACTAACTAGACTTTGAAACTTACGCACCAGCTGTTGCTACTGTACGCAACTATAAAAAAATAAAAGAATTGTAAAGAACTAAAAGGGGGGAAATAAAAGGAAAATAAAACTAAATTATTAAGAAAGTCAGTTAATTACTGAAATTAAAGGTATAAATTGTGAAAAACTTTATGGGAAAATGGGATTAAATTGAAATGTTAAAAACTGAACAGTAGTCTTCTAAAGAACACTTAATCCATGAAATAATGTTCGCACACAAAGTAGTTCAAAACAAGAGAACATTTGATTCGTTGGCTAAATTGGATATCTGGTCTGGTTACCTTTGGAAAAGTTCTCAAAAGCAAATTCCAAATATGGATCAGTCTTTACCATGTTAGAAACTAACAATAAACTCTTAAATTGAGGGCTCGATTTACAACTGATTAGCTATTTTCTACTGTAAGCAAATACTATGCCTTATTAAAAAATCTCTACAACTACATATAAATTGTAACGTTTAAGAAACTCTCACACACATCGTTACCCACCTCGTATCACTTTTATTAAAGTCCCTAAACAAATGCTCACTCACACACACTCTTATTTCTTGCGCCTAAAAATAGACTATTTTTATTATTTTTACTGACGCTTTTTTGCGTCTTTGTTTTTCTAACCACAATAATAGCATTTTTTATTTTATTTTTGGCCTTTATTTTCTTATAGCATAAATTTAAAGGTGTTTGTTGGCTTGTTTATTTTTTCTTTCTATTTTTATCTTTTTAAGGTTGCCTTAATAAACGGAAAAAAGGTGTGTGTTTTTTTAAAGCAAAAAAAAAATGGAAAAAAGTTAAGAAACATGTCAATGTAACTGTTTTTTGTTTGTAATTGATGTTGTTTTTGTCATCAGTTCCATTTTTTTTTATTATTATCAATTTTTATCATGTCACATTATTGTTGCGGTATCATGATATAAACAGCCCAGAAAAATGATTGATCGACTTTGTTGACATTAAAGGCCTTTTTTGCAATCAAGGTCTTATTTTTTATTTTATTTGTAATAAATGTGTTTACGCAGGCATTCTCATTGATAGTAGTTTTAAAGGGGAAATGAGAAATGTACTCGTGTATTATAAAATTCGCAATTTTTCATAAAATGTTATTGTTCATGATGTGAACAATATAGGACAAACTGTGGAAAAAATTCGAGGACCTGAAACTTTTCAGATATTTATTAAGAATGAATTTTCACAAAAGGGTACACACATAATTTCAATGGCAAAAATCCATGAATTTAGCTACAAAATGCTCCCTCTTCCACTCTATTCTCCGGCCTATATCAATGTTTATCTATGTTTTGAAGTATGAATATCTATATGGTAAAACAATTGAGATATATGTAATTTAGTAAAGCAGTAAAATATTAAAAAAAATTAACGATAATATGATTCAAAATTTTTTGAACTTCTGGCGTTTCTGTCGAGAATACGAAATGTCCAATTGAAAACCCATTTGTATTGGAGGAGAGCAGATTTTCAGCTTCCGAAAAAATTTCGTTTTTTCAAATTCTGAAGATATCAATTTTTATAATTTTGTCCACCTAGATTTTGATTTGGAACCACAGTGCAAGGAGTCAATTGTTGGTGGTTTATCAGCATAATCCAGTGACTTCACGTGGGCCCAAAGGAAATAATAGAGATGTGTCAAATCGTTCGACCTTGGAGGACAGGTCCATTTCTCAAAATCAAGTTATAGCCACAATTTGATTTCAATAAATCAAAGCGCCATCCTGTTGGATCATATTATCAAACAAAAAGTGATTGATCATGGTGCGGTAACGATCTCTATTGAACGTATCGCGAGCTCCGATTTCATTTTTTGAGAAATAAGGTCCGGTGAAGCCACCAGCGTGTAAACTAATGCAAACGGTGGATTTTTCAGGATGTAATTGAGTCTGTATGGTCTGTAGTGTATTGGTCTCATTCCATATGCCGCATTTTGTTTACTAACGAACCTGTTTTGGGATAAAACAATCGTCTATAAAATGCGCGAATCGATGACTGATTTTTCCAAGTAAATTTGGATAATTTGGTAGCATTGTTGAAGGGTTCATCTATTCATAATGATTTGCCTGATCAAACATTTCAAAAAGTGAGCCAAGTGTGGCTGTTCGTTTGACAGTTTAGCCTTTCATAAGCTTTATCTTGCTTAAAAACAACCTTCATACAGTGTTTGCCAATGACAAAGATTTTGCAAAATTTTATGAAACACAAAAACCTGACATTAAAATGTCCCAAAACCTAAACTTTTAGTCAAAATGGCCTTGATTAGCACAAATTTAAAAATAGAACTCAAAGAATTTGTTTTATTACAGTCTGCTTCATGACGTGATACATGCAAATTATAAATTTAACACAAACTAGTCTAGACCATTGAACGTAGAGTCAATGAACCTCTTCTCAACTAATCAAATATTTATTTATCAAATATTTATGTACGTAAATTTATAGACATGAAATCGAAAGTGCATGTTAGACAATTAACTAAAAAGTGTATCTACACAACATGAGCAATAAAAGAAATATGTTGTAAAAATACATTGAATTAACAACTTTAAAAAATAAGGCTCTTTGGGATTGGATAATAAAAATATTGCTTATTAACCCCTTGTGGACCAAGGCTTTAAATCGTTGAAAAAGTTTTATTTTTTTTATTAAATATCGAAAATAAGGACTTCAGAAAGTTATTTACAAAATTTTAATTTTGTGGAGGATCTGCAAGGTACCGAAAGAGACCTGCAAGGATCCGAAAGGGACCTGGTGCCATTGGAACAGCATCAGCCAAAAGATAAAAAAACTCATAGATTTTTATTGACATTTTATTAATATATTGATTAGTTTTGTTAATTTTATAAAATTTTCTATTACAAGTCTATTTAATGCTACTTTACGAAACATTATCTTCTGTCATTACAAAATAAATAAAAACCACAATCAGAACATGAAAAAATTCACCGTTATTCTGGATAAGAGAGTTTGCCAATAGGCAAAAAAATATATTATTCCAAAGATGATAGTGTACTTCAAAGTACTTATGGGCAAAAATGGTCAAAATATGTTTTGTTTTAATTTTGTAAGCTTATTATTGCTATGGTACTTATAAGTACCGTCGGTCGACAAAGTGTTAATAACGCTGTACAACACAAAAAAAAACAAGTAAGAAAGTATGATCGGTCAAGCCCGATCATATAATACCCTACACTAAGTAAAATAGCAAAAACATTTTTCTTTTAAAATTTCAATAATTTATATTTTTGAGTGATTTTCGGAAGTGGGCCTTATATGTGCGCTATGACCAATTATGGACCGATCACCATGAAATTAAGTCATGTGATTTATGTCTATATTAAAGTTAACTATGTTGAATTTTGTGTATATACCAACATTTTTAAGCGATTCGTGCACGTTAAAGTGATTTTCGGAAGCGGGTCTATATGGGAGCTATGACTAATTATGGACCGATCGTAACAAAATTTGGTGACATGAATTTTGTATATATAAAACTTATTGGGAGCGGAATTTGTGGAGATACATTTATAAATTAAACATTTATGACCGATAAAGTCCAATTTCGTAAGGACATTTGTATGGGGGTTAGGTGAAATAATGGACCGATTTCAGCCAGTTTCAATAGGTATCGTCCTTGCACCGAAAAAATAATATGTACCAAATTTGATTGAAATATCTTCAAAATTGCGACCTGTACTCTGTGCACAAGGTTTACATGGACAGCCAGCCAGACGGACGGACATCGTTTAATCGACTCAGTGTTTCTAAGTCGATCGGTGTACTTTAAGGTGGGTGTTAGACTAATATTTTTGGGCGTTACAAACATCTGCACAAACGCATTATACCCTCCCCACCATGGTGGTGTAGGGTATAATTACAAGGTCCGACCAAAAAGTGTATAGGTGTTTTTAAAGTTTACATCTGAATTTCATTTGAGGAGGCGTTAAACTTTACCAACTCTGGCACATTCTTATTGTTAATCGTCATAAGAAATCATGTGATCCTTACATTTTAGGTTTAAAATGTGTTCAGCTAATTTATGTAAAATGTTACGGAGAACATTTTTATAGAATATGTTAACCCTCTAAATGCTCAAGGCATGGGTATTTTTTGTCCTGCAACAAACATCATTAAAACAGGGATTTAAGGAGTAAAAATGTTCCGCAAAAATATTATCCGTGAAATTTTACTATAACTCCCTGAATACACCAAAACGGAAAATTGAACCAGAATGTACTAGCTAATTGAAATGTGACAAAATCAATTTATTTACACTAAATGCTGTTTAGTATCGGAATAATCTAACAATACATAGTTATATTTATTCATTCAATCAAAATATTGTATTGTATTGAAAACTTTTTGTTTAAGTAATTTAGTATTTAAGTTATACACAATATAATTGCAGTTTTAGCTGGCTGCAAACAATGTTATCGCAGTTAGGGATATCCGTTTAATGAAATTTGTTTTATTTTAAAACATATAATCAAATATATTATATATTTTGGCATGCAAAAGACACACAAATGACCATACAATCCCGCATTTTATAGCAGTGGCTAACTTTCCCAAACTAATGATATCATTTAGGGTCGCCAATGCGTAGAGAATTAGATATGTGACTAGTTATTTCAACATATGGGCAATTCCATATCATCGTACGTGACATTTGTACGCCTATAGAGTGGAATAGCTTTTGCAAAAATAAGAGTATCTAAAAAATAATTTGGTATTTATGTTCCATTCAGAGGGTACTATTTGTTAAAATAATAAAAAGTTCTTTCGAAACATTGTTGTCCAAAATATCGAGCGAAATAAGGGTAGTCATTTTGAGGTACATGTAGAAATATGCGGAAATTTGCGAATCGTGAGAGGCGCTATGATTTCTTTAAATTTCATTCACTAAACGAAATATTTTTCCTTTACAATCCGTCATATTTAAATAAAAACAATCTTTGGATGATTTTATAATAAGTAAAATTTAATATCGTACGTGACAGTTTTTTCTCCTATTGTAAAACAGTATATATTCTGTAAATATATGTATACATAAAGTAAAAAAATAAATATAAAATATAGATTCGGTTTCAATAAACAAATAGCAAAAAAACAATCAGAGTCAAATTCATTTCATACGACATGCTAATTGGAAGCTTAGTTTTCGCCACATATTTAGCCTAAAACATACCTGAAACATTAAAAAATTAAATATAGTTAGTTTAGACCATAATTTTTGCCCTTAAAATGTTGTAATAAGCTCTAAATTCTTTCACATAGTAACATTTTAGTGTTTTCTCCTATTCAAATCATCTTGAAAAAAAAGTTTGAATGGTTTTGGTTTTTTCACTCGTGGTTGTCATTCTCGTGCAATTGCCCATATACGAGTCCTTGGTAGGGTCCTACACACCCTGAGAAGAAATACATGCTCACCACAATCATGGCCACAGTAATTGTTTATTTTAGGACAATCACAATAGGTTACTGTAACGCTTCACATGTTTGCAGGAATCTTATATATGATTAGGATGTTATTTGGTATGGGATTTTCTAATATTTCGGTTCATAACTTTTTGTTTAATGAACCGATATTATTGATTTTCAATAGTTAAATGCCTAGGATATTGATAAATATTATCTATAAATCTTATTAATTTCAGTTTTGTATTTAGAACGTGAGCATGATTTACACACACTAACAACTATTTCTTAAAATATATTAAAATTGTTTTCTGTGTTAAATTTTTATGACTTCCAAAAAACAAACATTTAATAATTTAATCCCCCATTAAGGGACTCCCTTTCATTCACACACAAATTAAACACATTGTTCAGAAATCCTTTTTATTCGTATTTAGGCAACATTTTTGCTGCTGGACATTGTAATGAGTTTATGGTTAATGTTCAAAACTTTCAATACGACTACTATTACTATTTACTGCTGCTGTTAGTTTTTTTGTTTGTTTTATCAGCTGTTGTTATTGCTGATAATGCATAAAATTGTTTACGACCACCATAAAAGTGGTAAAGTTTATTATGATTTTCTGCTTTTTGTTTTTGTTTTATGAATAATTCATTCGTTTACTAATTAGCCAAAATAAAAAAAACAACAAGACATTATGCACACAATACCATGCAAAAGCAACAAAAACTTATTCACATTTTGCAGTATATTGTTGTTGGTCTGTCACATCTAAATGGAAATGAGATGGCTGGTTAAAGTTGCATACGATTCTTACTCGTGCAGATAATTAATGAAATTAACACATGCTGGAGATGAGGGTGAATTGGATTTTGTACATTATATTATGGCAGCAAAGATTGTTGTGCTATTTTGAAATAGCAACATTTTAATGAAAATTAGTTTTTGATGGCAAACTATTCAACAAACATGACTACTGTGCTATAAAATTTATAAAGAAAAAAAAAATATTTTTCAAAATTTTATATTAAAAAAAAATTATATATTTGAATGCAAAATCCTGTATTTTTTAGAATAATTACAATTTAATTCAACAATTTTGTATATTTTCCTTTTGCAAAATATGTTTTCTTACTAATTTGGACATGATGTCTGGAACGTGACTAAATATTTTCAATTGATTAAAGTATGGTATGGAAACCGCTAGGAACTTTTTTTTACATTTTTTAATTATTTCCTGAGCACAGCCAACTTGTAAATAATGTAACTTTTAATTCAATGAAAATGATCAGGAACGTGACCAAATAATTTCAATTGATTAAAGCATATTTGATATATAGCACATTTAATATTTATTTAATAAACCTTATGCTAAGAACATTGACACTAAAAATCATATTAAATTGTACAAAGTTATAAAATGTTCTCACTTTTAATTACAAGAATTATATACTATTAAGAACAAACAATTATCTCTAGAATTGCTACAATTTCAACATATTTAAAAAAAAACTTTCACTTCAGTTTTTCCATTAATAATTTAATATGAATTGAAAGCAAAGAAAACAATTATCATTGTAATTGTTGTGACCTCAATTGGAAATTCTATTTTGCTTGCTGCTGTCAACAGTTTCCCACACAGACAATTTATACATTTTTAGTTTGAAATTAGCTGTTGCAGCAATGAGTTGCACGATTATTGTATTGTATTATTTTGTTAAAGATTTCATGTCATGACAGGTCAAATAGAATTTTTGTAACTAATTAAAAATATGTTTTAAAAATAACAAAAAAAAAAAACTGATGAATGACATGATTATATTGGACAATGACAATTTAATGCCTTAAATATTGCCAATTTAA
Organism: Calliphora vicina; assembly: GCF_958450345.1. Lineage (NCBI taxonomy): Eukaryota > Metazoa > Arthropoda > Insecta > Diptera > Calliphoridae > Calliphora > Calliphora vicina. Next base: position 39,967,613 of record NC_088782.1, read on the forward strand.
CTGCGTATAGAAACGTGGAATACCAGAAGATTAGGGTTTTTAACTACAATATTGAGTCGATAGTTCATAAAAAAGAGGACAACTGGGCACTGGAGTCCTCATACCAGAACGAGGATATATCATTCCCCCCTAACACTATACCGAAGGCACCTAAGGCCCATTAGCCGGTCAACTTTGCTATCCTAAACCTATGGAAAAGATAAAGATACAGAAGGCAACAAAATCGAAAAAAGATTTTTAAACCACTACACAACTTTGATGTATTGTGGTTTCAGTAGTACAAATATGATCCAAATTTTAAATTTTATGGAGAGGTGTTTTTTAAAAAAAAATTATAATTTTTTTACGTTTCTCCTCATAATTAATGATAACTCAAAAACTTTTAGTCCGATATTATTAAATTAAACTTAGAAAAGTTTATACGTACATAGCCTTTAAGCCGTTTATATACTGCGTTTCAGTCGGCCCAGTAGTTTCGGAGTTATAATAACAAATTGAAGCAAAAAATACATTTTTAGCGTGAAAACAGCAAATATTTTTGTTTTAAAAAAATCATGAAAAATCTAAAACGGCAAAAAAAATTTAGATTTATTGCTTTATCGCAAAGCTATATGTAATAGGAACAAAACGAAATATAGATCATAAAAATCAATGGATTCTTTTCGAATTTATTCACATTTAAGTAAATTTGCTCATTTTCACAACATTTTACTTTTTTGTTTTATATACATAAAATTAAGTAGTTAGTGGTCTTCTTTCGGTTGGTTGAATATTAAAAACATTTTCCCCATGCTATGTGTAACGTTTCATACATCTATTGCGTTTCAATCGGCTCAGTAGTTTCGGAGTTATAATAACAAATTGAAGCAAAAAATATATATTTTACCTAAAAACTGCAATTTTTTTTGTTTTAAAAAAATCATGAAAAATCGAAAACGTCAGAAATTGTACAGATTTATTACTTTATCGCAAAGCTACATTCAATAGGAACAAAATAAAATATCGGTCCTAAAAATCGATGGATTCTTTTAGAATTTATTCACAATTAAGTGAATTCGGTCATTTTCACAAAATTTTAGTTTTTTGTTTCATATACATAAAATTGAGAAATCCAACGATTTTTGTGACCGATATCTCATTTTGTTCCTATTACATGTCGCTTTGTGATTATAAAATAAATCTGAACAATTTCTAACGTTTTCAATTTTTCATGATTTTTTTAAAACAAACAAATTTGCTGTTTTCACGTAAAAAATATATTTTTTGCTTCAATTTGTTATTATAACTCCGAAACTACGGAGCCGATTGAAACGCAATATATGTGTGACAATTTGTACAAAGCATGGGGAAAATGTTTTCAAAATTCAATCATTCAAAAGAAGCACATTAACCACTAAATTTTATGCATATGAAACAAAAAACTAAAATTTTGTGAAATGAGCGAATTCACTTAATTGTGAATAAATTCGAATATAATCCATCCATTTTTATGATCGATATCTCATTTTGTTCCTATAACACGTGGCTTTGATAGAGTAATAAATCTAAACAATTTCTGACGTTTTCGATTTTTCATGATTTTTTCAAAACAAAAAAAATTTCTATTTTCATGTAAAAAATATATTTTTTCATCAATTTGTTATTATAACTTCGAAACTACTGAGCCGATTGAAATGCAATATATTTGTGAAAATTTATTCATAGCATTGGGAAAATGTTTTCAAAATTCAATCAATCGAAAGAAGAACATTAACTACTCAATTTTATGAATATGAAACAAAAAACTAAAATTTTGTGAAAATGAGCGAATTCACTTAATTGTGAATAAATTCGAATAGAATCCATCCATTTTTATGATCGATATCTCATTTTGTTCCTATAACATATGGCTTTGCAATAAAGCAATAAATCTGTCATATTTCTGCTCTTTTCGATTTTTCCTGATTTTTTTAAAACAAAAAAAAAATTCTATTTTCACGTAAAAAATATATTTTTTGCTTCAGTTTGTTATTATAACTCCAAAACTACTGAGCCAATCGAAACGCAATATATATGTGAAAATTTGTACATAGCATGTGGAAAATGTTTTCACAATTCAATCAATCGAAAAAAGAACTTTAACTACTTAATTTTATGTATATCAAACAAAAAACTAAAATTCTATGAAAATGAGCGAATTCACTTAATTGTGAATAAATTGGAAAAGACTTAATCGATTTTTATGATCGATATCTCGTTTGGTTCCCATCACATGTGTCTTTGCGATAAAGCAATAAATCTAAACAACTTCTCCCTTTTTCGATTTTTAATGATTTTTAAAACAAAAAAATTAGCTATTTTCATGTAAAAAATATATTTTTTTCTTCAATTTGTTCTTATGAAAATTTGTACATAGCTGGGGAAAAATGTTTTCAAAATTCAATCAATTGAAAGAAGAGCACTAACTACTCCGTTTTATGTATATCAGACAAAAAACTAAAATTTTGTGAAAATGATCGAATTCACTTAATTGTTGATAAATTGGAAAGGAATTTTTCGATTTTTATGATCGATATTTCGTTTTGTTCCTATTACATGTGGCTTCGCGATAGAGCAATAAATCTGAACAGTTTCGACCGTTTTCGATTTTTCATAATTTTTTTAAAACAACAAAATTTGCTATTTTAATTTAAAAAATATATTTGTTGCTTTAATTTGTTATTATATTTCCGAAACTACTGAGCCTATCGAAAAGCAATATATAAACGGATTAAAGGTTATTTAAATCTCAACTTTTCGAAGTTTATTTTAATAATATCGGGACCTTTGTGAGTTATCACTAATTATGTGGAGAAACGTCTAACAAAATTTAAAATTTTACTTAACAACTTTTTTAAATAAATAAGTATCTCTATTTGCGATATTAAATTTACTATATGAAGGGCAAATCAGTTGAGACTTCATTACATTTGCTTGTGGGATTCGTGAAAAAGCAAATACCAATGAATAAAGAACTGCTTCCTAAAAAAAATTTTGAAATAAATCAATTATTTTATAATTTACATGTTTAAGTTTTTCATACCACTTTCTCTTACATATCTTTAGCAAGTTAAAGTGAAAATCTTCATCAATTGTATGTCTATATTATTCTTTATATACTCTTCAATGCTTTATACTTCTAAGAAGAAGTACTCGTATATTTACTAACATATATGATGCATATTAAATATAACAATAAAAAACCTATAACATTCAACACACAACAAAGAAATTGTCAAAAACACCTGTTCGACATGCAGTTGACGGCAGGCAGGCGCAGGCTTTTTAACAAAAGAATTTGCACGTACTTTTCCTTGAACATTAAAACGAGAGTACGTATAAAATTCATATAAAAAGAAAATATAAAAGAACTGTGTGTCGTCGTAAAGCCTTGAGAATATAGTACAAAGTGAAAAGAATATTTTTTTTTTTTAAAGGTAAGAAAAAGTATATAAAGAGACACATATAGAACATACATATTTACATGTGAACTCAAATAGAGGATATCTCATACAATACATACAATATACGCACATAAAATTGTTCATTCATTTCTTATAAAGTGAATAAAGACGGTGTACATGGAAATTTCCAGACACATAAGCCTTCAGTAGTACAGAAAATATAAGATAAACCCCCTGCCATCGTCCTCGCACCACTTACACGCTTATAAAAGTAAGAGTACAAGTTAGGCTGGCCCTTACTTTGCACTGTTTGAATTTTTAATGCAACCAAGGTCTTAATGTTTTTCTCCATTATCTAGAAACTAAATTCTTAATATTTGATCAAAATCGGATAACTTTTAGAGTTTGCACATTTTATTTGATGTTTCAGGTTTTGAGTCAAAAGTTTTCCAAAAAATTTCAATTCAAAAATTTTTGTATTTCAGTATTTCGAAAATCCAAGAAATGCAAAATAAGGATCATCCTAATGTATTCAATTACATGAATTGGCCATAACAAAAAAACATGTTTAAAATATGTGTGTGTATGCATCAGTTTATTGTGTGTGAGTAACAACTGTCTTAAGGCACAGGAAAAGCTTATTAAACACGCTTTTGTATTTATGTGTGTTTTAAGAGTTTAAGGAAATTCAAATTTCCGTTTAATTTTTTCAGTTTTTTTTAGACTTTTTTTCTGTTAACTTTGCATTTTTAACTTTTGTAAATGAAACTGTTGGTTAAAGCCACATACAGACTCCACTGCGAAAGAAGCGTTAGTAAGTTGTTAATGGGAAAGAGGTATAATTAATTTTTCTTAACTGAAAAAAAATAATTATGTTGGTTACACTTTTTGATATATTAAATTTTGTCTACAATTTAAAAGTTTGGGGGAGAATGGGGTATCCTGGAGGCAAGTTCTTTTAATCTGACTACAATAAATTTGGTAGAAATACGTTTTTAAGGCTTTTAAAGAGTCTTTACCATACTCTCTTTAGTGAAGTAACCTAATTTTTCTGTTTTTGTCTATGACACATAAATTTGTGTTTTAGCTGCATTTTTGGAGGCTTTTTAAAACCATTCATAGGGGGGCAAAGTTGGAAAAGTTGGGGTAAAAAGATCAAAACCTTATAAATTGTATAATACTTACAGGTCAACAGCAAAAAAAGGCTTGAATAACCACTATATAGATTTGATGCATCATGTCTACCTAAGTAAAAATATGGTCCAAATTTTAAATTCTATGGAGATGTTTTTTTTTTTTAAATGTTTAAGAAAAATCGGGTGCCCCGATAGACTACGCGATAGTGTGCTGGACTATCAATCTGAGGGTTACGGGTTCGATTCCCGCCATAGACTCTGGGTGGGTGTATTTAAAAAAAAAAAAAATGAGATATCGATCATAAAAATCGATTGATTCTTTTCGAATTTATTACATGATTTCGCTCATTTTCACAAAATTTTTAATTTTTTGGTTTATATAAATAAAATTGATTAGTTAGTGGTCCTCTTTCAATTGATTGAATTATGAAAACATTTTTCCCATACTATGTGCAAAATTTCACATATATATTAAGTTTCAATCGGCTCAGTAGTTTCGGAGTTATAATAACAAATTGAAGCATAAATATATTTTTTACGTTTAAATAGCTATTTTTTGTTTTAAAAAACTAAAGAAAAATCGAAAACGGCAGAATTATTCAGGTTTATTGCTACATCGCAAAGCCACATGTAATCGAAACAAAATGATATATCGGTCACAAAAAGCAATTGATTATATTCGAATTTATTCACAATTAAGTGAATTCGCTCAGTTTCACAAAATTTTAGTTCCTGTTTGATATATATAAAATTGAGTAGTTAATGTTCTTCTTTTGAATGATTGAACTTTAAAAACATTTATCCCATGCTATGTACAAATTTTCATACATATATTGCGTTTCAATCGACTCAGTAATTTCGGAGTTATAATAACAAATTGAAGCAAAAGAAATATAAAAAGCTGAAGAAAAAGCTAAAACGACAGAAATCGTTCAGATTTATTGCTTTATCACAAAGCCATTATAATAGCCACAAAACGAGATATCGATCATACAAATCGATGGATTCTTTTCTAACTTTTCATAAAATTTTATTTTTTTGTTTGATATACATAAAATTGAGTAGTTAGTGGTCTTTTTTCGAATGATTGAATTCTGAAAACATTTTCCACATGCTACGTACAAATTTTCATACATATATTGCGTTTCAATCGGCTCAGTAGTTTCGGAGTTATAATAAAAAATTGAAGCAAAAAATATATTTTTTATGTGAAAGGAGGAAATTTTTTGTTTTAAAAAAATCATGAAAAATCGAAAACGGCTGAAATTGTGTAGGTTTATTGCTTTATCGCAAAGCCACATGTAATAGGAACAAAATGTGATATCGATCATAATAATCGATTGTTTATATTCGAATTTATTCAAAATTAAGTGAATTCGCTCAGTTTCACAAAATTTTAGTTTTTGTTTGATATACATAAAATTGAGTAGTTAATGTTCTTATTTTGAATGATTGAATTTTGAAAACATTTTCCTTATGCTATGTACAAATTTTCATACATATATTGCGTTTCATTCGACTCAGTAATTTCGAAGGTATAATAACAAATTTAAGCAAAAAATATATTTTTTACGTGAAAATAGCTATTTTTTCTTTTTGTTTTAAAAAAATCATGAAAAATCGAAAACGGCTGAAATTGTATAGGTTTATTGCTTTATCGCAAAGCCACATGTAATAGGAACAAAATGTGATATCGATCATAAAACTCGATGGATTCTGTTCGGATTTATTCACATTTAAGTGAATTCGCTCTTTTTCACAAACTTGAATGTGCTTCGAAGTTTGTACTTTTAATGGAAATTTTACATGTGTTTTGTTTTATTGTAACAATAACACTCTGCTCCAAAATGAAGCTCATAACAGAGAGAGCGTTCTGCTACGATCGAAACAAATAGTAGTGAGACGGGGCAAGATCTGGACTATAAAGCGAGTGAGACAAAACTTCCCTACATTCATACTTTTTTAAATACTTTTTTTTTATTGCAACATTTGGCCGAGGGTTGTCATGGTGTAATATTATGGTTTCATGTCTGGCCGCATATTCTGGGCATGTTTTGACCAATGCTCGCTTCAAACGAATCACTTCCCTGTTGTGGTCTGGACAGATTTCAGAAGCTCATAATATTAAGATATGACCTTTTTCGAAGCAAAAAAAAACACATTGTTGTTTACACTATAATGTTCAATAACTAAGGCCTCTAATACATAGTTGTCATATTCTTACAAAGTTGTCAGAAAATGTTCAATAAATGGTTAACAACCATATGTATCAACATAAGTTCTCATGATTGTGTTAACCATTTTCTGAGCATGTTTCTGACAATCTGACAACCGTGTATACGTAGCTTAAGTAAGAACAAATGACAGATATGTACCCTTCAAAATTATATATAAATTATAAAAACAAAAATCTAAGAACAATTCCATATTAACCCCATGTTTTAGTAAAACGAATCTTTCATTTAGAAATTCAATTTTATAAAAACATGCAGTAAATTACATTATTTAATATTGATTTAATGGTTTTTTTAATGTGAAACAATCCTAACAAATGTCCTCCAGAAATAAGATTCATAAATATCTGACTTATACAGGTATCCGCACAAATTTTGTCAAAAATAAGTTTTATATAAAACACATAAAAATTCTGTGTGTGCCTCCGACAATAACTTTAACGTTTATCGAAATACAATTCAAACAAAATTAGTTTTATATAGACTAATTCATGCGATCGGTTCGTTTTTTTTAATTTTCTCAGTGTAGGGTATCATAAGGTCGGGCTTGACCTACTATACTTTCTTTGTTGTTATAATTTACCGAAAATGTTCCTGGAAATTTTCTAGCAAACTTATCGTTGTCATGAAAATTTTAAAATAAGAATTTAATTAAATAAAATACAAGAAATATGCTAACGAGTATACGTAGCATTGGCTTAATGGGCAAACATGCTAAGTCCACTTTTAATGAAAATTGAGATTTTACTTAATACAAAACGATCAAATAAATAAAAATACACTGTTTGCGTAAAGAAAGTTACATCTTAAGGAAATATTTTATCGAAAACGGTGCTCATTTGCCTTTTGAGAGCAATTTTAGTGACATAGATACTTTTAATCGAACAACAGAGTAAAATAGATAAAAATAAAGAAAAATGCTATAAGAAAATCAGATATGTCCCAAAAAAAGGATCTATAAGTCTCCAATGCACTTCTTCTAATCACTAATTACACAGGGCGAAAAAATATAAAAAAATTTTGTCCAAATTTTAAATTTTATGGAGAAGTTTTTTTAAAAATTTTGTTTGTTGTTAAATTGTGATTTTTTTTTGACGTTTCTCCATATAATTTATGATAAATCTAAATGGTTTAGTCCAATACTCAGTGGTTTTGGTGTTATAATAACAAATTGAAGTGTTATAATAACAAATTGAAAATAGCAAATTTTTGTGTTTTCAAAAAATCATGAAAAATCTAAAACGGCAGAAATTGTTCAGAGTTATTACTTTAACGCAAAGCCACATGTAATATCAACAAAATGAGATATCGCCCATAAAAACCGATGGATTTTTTTTCGAAGTTATTCACAATTAAGTGAATTCGCTTATTTTCAAAAAATTTTACATTTTTGTGTGATATTCATAAAATTGAGTAGTTAGTTTTCTTTTTTCGATTGATTGAATTTTGAAAGCAGTTTTCCCATACTATGCACAAATTTTCACATATATATTGTGTTTCAATCGGCTCAGCAGTTTTGGAGTTATAATAACAAATTCAAGCAAAAAATATATTTTTTTATATGAAAATAGCAATATTTTTTGTTTTAAAAAAATCATGAAAAATCGAAAACGGCTGAAATTTTTCAGATTTATTACTTTATCGCAAAGTCACATGTAATAGCAAAAAATGAGCTACCGATCATAAAAATCCATTGATTCTTTTCGATTTTATTCAGAATTAAGTGAATTCGCTCATTTTCACAAAATTTTACTTTTTTGTATGATATTCATAAAATTGAGCAGTTAAAGTTCTTCCTTCCATTGATTGAATTTTGAAAACAGTTTCCCCATACTATGCACAAATTTTCACATATATATTGCGTTTCGGCTCAGTAGTTTTGGAGTTATAATAACAAATTGAAGCAAAAAATATATTTTTTATATGAAAATAGCAATATTTTTTGTTTTAAAAAAATCATGAAAAATCTAAAACTGCTGAAATGGTTCAGATTTATTACTTTATCGCAAAGCCACATGTAATAGCAATAAAATTAGATACTGATCATAAAAAGCGATGCATCCTTTTCGACTTTATTCACAATTAAGTGAATTCGCTCTTTTTAACAAAATTGTACTTTTAGTGTAAATTTTACATGTGTTTTGTTTTTTTTTACAATAATATTTAAAACCAAGGATTTTAGTACTTTTTTTTGTCTCTTTTGTAAAATTTGTGAAAAGGTAGTTGGCACTTTTTCATACTAAGCAAACGATATATATTATATCTTATACAATTTCAAGGATGTATGTTTATGACTTTTTAATTCTCTTTGAAAATCTTTTTTTATTTTTCAACTCTTACATAAATAAACATATGTATGTATATTGTATGTGTATTAAACATATGAATAATTTCCTTTTTTTGTCTGATACTTTTATCTAAAGTTCATAAAATTCTTAGAAAATATAATAATCTATTTTTTGCCTTTTAATTCCTTTTTCAAATGTTTAAAACATTCCACATACATACTACATATGTACATATATAATTTTTCTTCTTGAGAAATTATTGTTTTTTTGTGTTTATTTATTTTGTTTCATGAATTCCCAGGTGGAAGGTGCACAAAAAAAAATAAACAAGTGGCAAAGCAACAAAATGTTTGCCAAGACAATAATTCTTTAACTAAAAGACCAATAAAATAATATGACAACAGGGAGAAAGAAACAAGCACAGTGGAAAAGGAAACAGCCATAAACATAAAACAACTTTGCAAAAAAAAAAAGAAGAAAAAAAAGGACGAATGAATAAAACAAACATTTGCAATTTTCATTTTCCATTTTGTTTTTGTTTTACTGGTGTATTTTTGTGTGTCAACACTTCGTTTATTTCAAGTTGTCCTGCGTGAAATGTTGGGAGTGTGAGTGTCTCTGCATGTGTGTTTGTTTTAGGCAGGCGACAGTGGTATGAAATTTATTACTTTTTAAGCCGTAACACAGAAGAGCAACAGACAGCAACAATTTAAAGTATTAAAATTTATGCAACATTTACTTTAATTTTAAAGGAAAAAAAACTTTAAGCAACATAAAAATGGAAAATAGGAAATACTATAGATTATCGTATAATATGTGACACATAGTCCAGCAGTTAAGCAAATAGTCAATGTATCCTTGTACCCTTGTTGACAGTTATTTTAACTATTGTCTGATTTCAATTTATATATTTTGGGACATTTAACACGTACGTGCTCTTTGTTGTACAGAGAGAAGTCAATTGGTTACTTTGTACATCCCAGGTAATCTACCGGGTAGACAATTTCATTTAAGAGTCTCTAAGTAAGCCTATTTTTTAATATTTAATTTGAGATTGTTTCTATTTATTGCTAGTATTCCATTTTCATACCCATCATCAAAAAAGATAGGTGGTATAGTGAATTTGTCATTCCGTTTGTAACACATCAAAATATTCATCACAGGCCCAGTATATATTTTCTGGATGCTCATAAGATTCTAAGACGATCTAGCCATGTCTGTCCGTCTGTCTGTCTTTTGAAAACACAATGGTACCCAAACGAAAAAAGATAGCTGGCTGAAATTTTATGAAAATGAGCGAATTCACTTAACTGTGAATAAATTCGAAAAGAATCCTTCGATTCTTATGAGCGATATCTCATTTTGTTGCTATTACATGTGGCTTTGCGACAGAGTAATAAATCTGAACAATTTCAGCCGTGTTCGATTTTTCATGATTTTTTTAAAACAAAAAATTTAGATATTTTCACACAAAAAATATATTTTTTGCTTCAATTTGTTATTATAACTCAGAAACTACTAAGCCAAATGAAGCGCAATATATATATGAAAATTTATACAATTCAATCAATCGAAAGAAGAACACAAACTACTCAATTTTATGTAAATCAATCAAAAAACTAAAATTTTTTGAAAATGAGCGAATTCACTTAATTGTAAATAAATTCGTACACAATCCATCGATTTTTACGATCGATATCTCATTTTGTTCCCATTACATGTGGCTTTCCGATAACGCAATAAATCTGAACAATTTCTGCTGTTTTCGATTTTTGATGATTTTTTTAAAACAAAAAATTTAGCTATTTTCACTTAAAAAATATATTTTTTTCTTAAATTTGTTATTATAACTCCGAAACTACTGAGCCGATTTCAACGCAATATATATATGAAAAATTGTACATGGCATGGGGAAAATGTTTGCAAAATTCAATCAATGGAAGGAAGAACATTAACTGCTCAATTTTATCTATATCAAACAAAAATTTTGTGAAAATGAGCGAATTCATTTAATTGGGAATAAATTCGAAACGCATCCATAGATTTTTATGATCGATATCTGATTTTGTTACTATTATATGTGGCCTTGCGATGAAGCAATAAACCTGAACTATTTCTGCCGTTTTCGATTTTTCATGATTTTTTTAAAACCAAAAAATTTGCTATTTTCACATAAAAAAAATATATTTTTCTTAAATTTGCTATTATAACGCCGAAACTACTGATCCGAATGAAACGCAATATATATGTGAAAAATTGCATTGGGAAAATGTTTTCAAAATTCAATTAATCAAATTCAAATTTTTTGAAAATGAGCTAATTCACTTAATTGTGAAGAAATTCGAAAAGAATTCATAGCTTTTTATGATCGATATCTAATTCTGTTGCTATTATATGTGGCCTTGCAATAAAGCAATAAACCTGAACTATTTCTACCGTTTTCGATTTTTCATGATTTTTTAAAACAAAAAATTTAGCTATTTTCACTTAAAAAATATATTTTTTTCTTCATTTTTTTATTATAACTCCAAAACTACAGAGCCGATTGAAACGCATTATATAAAGGGATTAAAGCTTATGTAAATTTCAATATTTCGAAGTTTATTTTAATAAAAACCATTTACAATTTTACTTAAAATTTTTTTTTACAAAAAACCTCTCCATAGAATTTAAAATTTGGACCACATTTGTACTACTGGAACCACAATACATACATCAAAAATGTATTGTTTTGTCGACTTTGTTGCCCTTGTAATCTGTTAATAAGTTTTGTTTAGTATTAAAAATAGACAATATCCATTCAACCATCTAAATAATATCCAAGAATTACAAAATAATGGTCACCCTAGTATAAAATACACACAAATATATTTATAAATTTTTGTTTCGTTTAAGGTTGAATTCATCTCATCAAAAAACAGAATTTATGTTTAGCAATTTATCATAAAGAATATTGGAAGAAGTGCAATGTACTTAGTACGTACATACTTTTCGAAGTTTATTTTAATAAAAACCATTTACAATTTTACTTAAAATTTTGTACTACTGGAACCACAATACATACATCAAAAATATATTGTTTTGTCGACTTTGTTGCCCTGTGTAATCTGTTAATATGTTTTGTTTGGTATTAAAAATAGACAATATCCATTCAACCATCTAAATAATATCCAAGAATTACAAAATAATGGTCACCCTAGTATACAATATACATGAATATATTTATAAATTTTTGTTTCGTTTAAGGGTGAATTCATTTCATCAAAAAACAGAATTTATGTTTAGCAATTTATCATAAAAAATATGGGAAGAAGTGCAATGTACTTAGTACATACATACTTGTATACACTTATTTGGGTACTGGCATTATTTTCATGTATTTCTGCATAACACATACTACAAAAATTGCAATTTGGGCAAGATTTTAGTTAGTACAGTTGCCATCAACCACAAACGTATGAAACAAAATGGCAAATTTTAGGATAACTAATAAATAGAAGCGAATATATGTCATTGAAGCCATTACTACACTACTTCTGAGTAATACATGTGGTATGTTCTTGCTGCATACTTGGCAGAACTATCAACCAGAGTCTAAAATTCAGGTTTATAAGTCAAAAAGCTAGGTATTTTTAAAAATATTTTAGCCATTTTTGGAATTTTGTCTAAAATGTTTCCCAGAAAACTTTTTACAATTGCTGTCTATCACTTTATTCTACACTTCAAATTAAATTTCTAACAAAAAATATTTCTATTTATCCCCAAAACAACAATTCTAAAAGTTAAAGGTGGCCCTGTCGTGTATTGTTTTAACCCTCCATAATTTATTTATTCTTATTTCTTATTATTTTTTTTTCATGTCTTTAGTACTCGCGCATCTTGAACCTTTTTTCAACTTTAGCTTGTACAAAAATGCAAATAAATCAACATTTAAGTTCAAAAAACACATTATTTTTTCGTGTTCATGTAATTTTAAATTCACTCTGGTGGCTGTGAACCGAAAAATGAAACAAAAAGTTACAAAAAGTAACAGAAAAGTATGTAACCAAGTGACTGCCATAAATCATCTAAGCAAATTCAAGTTCAACATTTTAGAAAGACAGCATTACTTTATTTCTTTTTTTGAAATGAAACTTATTTTAAAACACCTTTGGTAAGGTGACTGAATGAAGTTGATGTTTTGTTACGAAATAATTTTAATATTAAGCAGTAAAATATAAAGAGTGGAATTTAAAAATAAAGCGAAATTATATTTAGATTTTATGCCCATGTACAATAAAGTCTAAACCTTAAGTTAGCATTAAACACAGGTTTTATTACACAGTGCAACACAAAAAAAGAAGAAAACACAAAAAAGACCCGTGTCTCCCAATTTTGCCCAAAGCTCTTTTTTTAAACTTAAAAAAAAATTCGAAATAAATTTTTTAAAGCTGCCTAAAAGTATGCTTAAGTTTACAATAATTGAATAGTTTATGGCCCAAAGTACTTAATTCCTTTAGTTTTTTCTTACTAACTTATATTGACCTACCTAAACGTGTTTCTTCGAATTTTGAATGGTTGACTTCCTATGGACCTATTCTATAGAAAAGTGTCTCATAAAGACACTATTCTATAGAAAAGTGTCTCATAAAGACACTATTCTATAGAAAAGTGTCTCATAAAGACACTATTCTATAGAAAAGTGTCTCATAAAGACACTATTCTATAGAAAAGTGTCTCATAAAGACACTATTCTATAGAAAAGTGTCTCATAAAGACACTATTCTATAGAAAAGTGTCTCATAAAGACACTATTCTATAGAAAAGTGTCTCATAAAGACACTATTCTATAGAAAAGTGTCTCATAAAGACACTATTCTATAGAAAAGTGTCTCATAAAGACACTATTCTATAGAAAAGTGTCTCATAAAGACACTATTCTATAGAAAAGTGTCTCATAAAGACACTATTCTATAGAAAAGTGTCTCATAAAGACACTATTCTATAGAAAAGTGTCTCATAAAGACATTATTCTATAGAAAAGTGTCTCATAAAGACACTATTCTATAGAAAAGTGTCTCATAAAGACACTATTCTATAGAAAAGTGTCTCATAAAGACACTATTCTATAGAAAAGTGTCTCATAAAGACACTATTCTATAGAAAAGTGTCTCATAAAGACACTATTCTATAGAAAAGTGTCTCATAAAGACACTATTCTATAGAAAAGTGTCTCATAAAGACACTATTCTATAGAAAAGTGTCTCATAAAGACACTATTCTATAGAAAAGTGTCTCATAAAGACACTATTCTATAGAAAAGTGTCTCATAAAGACACTATTCTATAGAAAAGTGTCTCATAAAGACACTATTCTATAGAAAAGTGTCTCATAAAGACACTATTCTATAGAAAAGTGTCTCATAAAGACACTATTCTATAGAAAAGTGTCTCATAAAGACACTATTCTATAGAAAAGTGTCTCATAAAGACACTATTCTATAGAAAAGTGTCTCATAAAGACACTATTCTATAGAAAAGTGTCTCATAAAGACACTATTCTATAGAAAAGTGTCTCATAAAGACACTATTCTATAGAAAAGTGTCTCATAAAGACACTATTCTATAGAAAAGTGTCTCATAAAGACACTATTCTATAGAAAAGTGTCTCATAAAGACACTATTCTATAGAAAAGTGTCTCATAAAGACACTATTCTATAGAAAAGTGTCTCATAAAGACACTATTCTATAGAAAAGTGTCTCATAAAGACACTATTCTATAGAAAAGTGTCTCATAAAGACACTATTCTATAGAAAAGTGTCTCATAAAGACACTATTCTATAGAAAAGTGTCTCATAAAGACACTATTCTATAGAAAAGTGTCTCATAAAGACACTATTCTATAGAAAAGTGTCTCATAAAGACACTATTCTATAGAAAAGTGTCTCATAAAGACACTATTCTATAGAAAAGTGTCTCATAAAGACACTATTCTATAGAAAAGTGTCTCATAAAGACACTATTCTATAGAAAAGTGTCTCATAAAGACACTATTCTATAGAAAAGTGTCTCATAAAGACACTATTCTATAGAAAAGTGTCTCATAAAGACACTATTCTATAGAAAAGTGTCTCATAAAGACACTATTCTATAGAAAAGTGTCTCATAAAGACACTATTCTATAGAAAAGTGTCTCATAAAGACACTATTCTATAGAAAAGTGTCTCATAAAGACATTATTCTATAGAAAAGTGTCTCATAAAGACACTATTCTATAGAAAAGTGTCTCATAAAGACACTATTCTATAGAAAAGTGTCTGGTTAAAACACTATTCTATAGAAAAGTGTCTCATAAAGACACTATTCTATAGAAAAGTGTCTCATAAAGACACTATTCTATAGAAAAGTGTCTGGTTAAAACACTATTCTATAGAAAAGTGTCTCATAAAGACACTATTCTATAGAAAAGTGTCTGGTTAAAACACTATTCTATAGAAAAGTGTCTCATAAAGACACTATTCTATAGAAAAGTGTCTCATAAAGACACTATTCTATAGAAAAGTGTCTCATAAAGACACTATTCTATAGAAAAGTGTCTCATAAAGACACTATTCTATAGAAAAGTGTCTCATAAAGACACTATTCTATAGAAAAGTGTCTCATAAAGACACTATTCTATAGAAAAGTGTCTCATAAAGACACTATTCTATAGAAAAGTGTCTCATAAAGACACTATTCTATAGAAAAGTGTCTCATAAAGACACTATTCTATAGAAAAGTGTCTCATAAAGACACTATTCTATAGAAAAGTGTCTCATAAAGACACTATTCTATAGAAAAGTGTCTCATAAAGACACTATTCTATAGAAAAGTGTCTCATAAAGACACTATTCTATAGAAAAGTGTCTCATAAAGACACTATTCTATAGAAAAGTGTCTCATAAAGACACTATTCTATAGAAAAGTGTCTCATAAAGACACTATTCTATAGAAAAGTGTCTCATAAAGACACTATTCTATAGAAAAGTGTCTCATAAAGACACTATTCTATAGAAAAGTGTCTCATAAAGACACTATTCTATAGAAAAGTGTCTCATAAAGACACTATTCTATAGAAAAGTGTCTCATAAAGACACTATTCTATAGAAAAGTGTCTCATAAAGACACTATTCTATAGAAAAGTGTCTCATAAAGACACTATTCTATAGAAAAGTGTCTCATAAAGACACTATTCTATAGAAAAGTGTCTCATAAAGACACTATTCTATAGAAAAGTGTCTCATAAAGACACTATTCTATAGAAAAGTGTCTGGTTAAAACACTATTCTATAGAAAAGTGTCTCATAAAGACACTATTCTATAGAAAAGTGTCTCATAAAGACACTATTCTATAGAAAAGTGTCTCATAAAGACACTATTCTATAGAAAAGTGTCTCATAAAGACACTAACCTATAGAAAAGTGTCTCATAAAGACACTAACCTATAGAAAAGTGTCTCATAAAGACACTATTCTATAGAAAAGTGTCTCATAAAGACACTATTCTATAGAAAAGTGTCTCATAAAGACACTATTCTATAGAAAAGTGTCTCATAAAGACACTATTCTATAGAAAAGTGTCTCATAAAGACACTATTCTATAGAAAAGTGTCTCATAAAGACACTATTCTATAGAAAAGTGTCTCATAAAGACACTATTCTATAGAAAAGTGTCTCATAAAGACACTATTCTATAGAAAAGTGTCTCATAAAGACACTATTCTATAGAAAAGTGTCTCATAAAGACACTATTCTATAGAAAAGTGTCTCATAAAGACACTATTCTATAGAAAAGTGTCTCATAAAGACACTATT
Source organism: Calliphora vicina (assembly GCF_958450345.1). NCBI lineage: Eukaryota > Metazoa > Arthropoda > Insecta > Diptera > Calliphoridae > Calliphora > Calliphora vicina. The sequence continues at coordinate 39,984,526 of NC_088782.1, forward strand.
CTATAGAAAAGTGTCTCATAAAGACACTATTCTATAGAAAAGTGTCTCATAAAGACACTATTCTATAGAAAAGTGTCTCATAAAGACACTATTCTATAGAAAAGTGTCTCATAAAGACACTATTCTATAGAAAAGTGTCTCATAAAGACACTATTCTATAGAAAAGTGTCTCATAAAGACACTATTCTATAGAAAAGTGTCTGGTTAAAGACACTATTCTATAGAAAAGTGTCTCATAAAGACACTATTCTATAGAAAAGTGTCTCATAAAGACACTATTCTATAGAAAAGTGTCTCATAAAGACACTATTCTATAGAAAAGTGTCTCATAAAGACACTATTCTATAGAAAAGTGTCTGGTTAAAACACTATTCTATAGAAAAGTGTCTCATAAAGACACTATTCTATAGAAAAGTGTCTCATAAAGACACTATTCTATAGAAAAGTGTCTCATAAAGACACTATTCTATAGAAAAGTGTCTCATAAAGACACTATTCTATAGAAAAGTGTCTCATAAAGACACTATTCTATAGAAAAGTGTCTCATAAAGACACTATTCTATAGAAAAGTGTCTCATAAAGACACTATTCTATAGAAAAGTGTCTCATAAAGACACTATTCTATAGAAAAGTGTCTCATAAAGACACTATTCTATAGAAAAGTGTCTCATAAAGACACTATTCTATAGAAAAGTGTCTGGTTAAAACACTATTCTATAGAAAAGTGTCTCATAAAGACACTATTCTATAGAAAAGTGTCTCATAAAGACACTATTCTATAGAAAAGTGTCTCATAAAGACACTATTCTATAGAAAAGTGTCTCATAAAGACACTATTCTATAGAAAAGTGTCTGGTTAAAACACTATTCTATAGAAAAGTGTCTCATAAAGACACTATTCTATAGAAAAGTGTCTCATAAAGACACTATTCTATAGAAAAGTGTCTCATAAAGACACTATTCTATAGAAAAGTGTCTCATAAAGACACTATTCTATAGAAAAGTGTCTCATAAAGACACTATTCTATAGAAAAGTGTCTGGTTAAAACACTATTCTATAGAAAAGTGTCTCATAAAGACACTATTCTATAGAAAAGTGTCTCATAAAGACACTATTCTATAGAAAAGTGTCTCATAAAGACACTATTCTATAGAAAAGTGTCTCATAAAGACACTATTCTATAGAAAAGTGTCTCATAAAGACACTATTCTATAGAAAAGTGTCTCATAAAGACACTATTCTATAGAAAAGTGTCTCATAAAGACACTATTCTATAGAAAAATGTCTCATAAAGACACTATTCTATAGAAAAGTGTCTCATAAAGACACTATTCTATAGAAAAGTGTCTCATAAAGACACTATTCTATAGAAAAGTGTCTCATAAAGACACTATTCTATAGAAAAGTGTCTCATAAAGACACTATTCTATAGAAAAGTGTCTCATAAAGACACTATTCTATAGAAAAGTGTCTCATAAAGACACTATTCTATAGAAAAGTGTCTCATAAAGACACTATTCTATAGAAAAGTGTCTGGTTAAAACACTATTCTATAGAAAAGTGTCTCATAAAGACACTATTCTATAGAAAAGTGTCTCATAAAGACACTATTCTATAGAAAAGTGTCTCATAAAGACACTATTCTATAGAAAAGTGTCTCATAAAGACACTATTCTATAGAAAAGTGTCTGGTTAAAACACTATTCTATAGAAAAGTGTCTCATAAAGACACTATTCTATAGAAAAGTGTCTCATAAAGACACTATTCTATAGAAAAGTGTCTCATAAAGACACTATTCTATAGAAAAGTGTCTCATAAAGACACTATTCTATAGAAAAGTGTCTCATAAAGACACTATTCTATAGAAAAGTGTCTGGTTAAAACACTATTCTATAGAAAAGTGTCTCATAAAGACACTATTCTATAGAAAAGTGTCTCATAAAGACACTATTCTATAGAAAAGTGTCTCATAAAGACACTATTCTATAGAAAAGTGTCTCATAAAGACACTATTCTATAGAAAAGTGTCTCATAAAGACACTATTCTATAGAAAAGTGTCTCATAAAGACACTATTCTATAGAAAAGTGTCTCATAAAGACACTATTCTATAGAAAAATGTCTCATAAAGACACTATTCTATAGAAAAGTGTCTCATAAAGACACTATTCTATAGAAAAGTGTCTCATAAAGACACTATTCTATAGAAAAGTGTCTCATAAAGACACTATTCTATAGAAAAGTGTCTCATAAAGACACTATTCTATAGAAAAGTGTCTCATAAAGACACTATTCTATAGAAAAGTGTCTGGTTAAAACACTATTCTATAGAAAAGTGTCTCATAAAGACACTATTCTATAGAAAAGTGTCTCATAAAGACACTATTCTATAGAAAAGTGTCTCATAAAGACACTATTCTATAGAAAAGTGTCTCATAAAGACACTATTCTATAGAAAAGTGTCTCATAAAGACACTATTCTATAGAAAAGTGTCTCATAAAGACACTATTCTATAGAAAAGTGTCTCATAAAGACACTATTCTATAGAAAAGTGTCTCATAAAGACACTATTCTATAGAAAAGTGTCTCATAAAGACACTATTCTATAGAAAAGTGTCTCATAAAGACACTATTCTATAGAAAAGTGTCTCATAAAGACACTATTCTATAGAAAAGTGTCTCATAAAGACACTATTCTATAGAAAAGTGTCTCATAAAGACACTATTCTATAGAAAAGTGTCTCATAAAGACACTATTCTATAGAAAAGTGTCTCATAAAGACACTATTCTATAGAAAAGTGTCTCATAAAGACACTATTCTATAGAAAAGTGTCTCATAAAGACACTATTCTATAGAAAAGTGTCTCATAAAGACACTATTCTATAGAAAAGTGTCTCATAAAGACACTATTCTATAGAAAAGTGTCTCATAAAGACACTATTCTATAGAAAAGTGTCTCATAAAGACACTATTCTATAGAAAAGTGTCTCATAAAGACACTATTCTATAGAAAAGTGTCTCATAAAGACACTATTCTATAGAAAAGTGTCTCATAAAGACACTATTCTATAGAAAAGTGTCTCATAAAGACACTATTCTATAGAAAAGTGTCTCATAAAGACACTATTCTATAGAAAAGTGTCTTATAAAGACACTATTCTATAGAAAAGTGTCTTATAAAGACACTATTCTATAGAAAAGTGTCTTATAAAGACACTATTCTATAGAAAAGTGTCTTATAAAGACACTATTCTATAGAAAAGTGTCTTATAAAGACACTATTCTATAGAAAAGTGTCTTATAAAGACACTATTCTATAGAAAAGTGTCTTATAAAGACACTATTCTATAGAAAAGTGTCTTATATAGACAGAATTCTATAGATAAAAAACTTTTTAGTCATGTAGATTATTATTAAAATCATTTTCGTTTTATTCATATCATTTGTAATCTCCACAAACTAGTTTTGTTATTTAAATTGCTCGAGGATTTTAACTAAAGCCACATTTTAGCTTATATTTTAATAGTATGACTAAATTAAAGTACTATCTCTTATTTCCACAAAATCGTTCGTACATTTAAATTGTTTAACTTTTAGTTTAGCTGTAGTTGCTGTTACTTTTTATTAGTTCATTCGTTTGTTCTTATTTTTAAAGTCAAATTAAAACTACTTCTTACGAGCTTAACAAAAACACTCCATTGTATGTGCAATATCACAAGCAACGCAAACACAACTGCATAAAAAAAAGCAAATAGGCCCATAAAAATGAACAAACTTTTGTTCTATCTTCCTCGAATATATATGCAGTTATGCAAGATTTTATGTTTGTTCTAGAGCTGGTACAATGAATTGTTAAATAGAAAATAAAAAATTTCCTGTAGATAAAAATAAAACTCTTTCTTACTCACACAGACATACATCCACACCCACACTATTAGAAGCAACAGATGAAATCTGTTGTTGAATCTGTGTGAGGACAAGTGTTTTTTGTCGCATTTATGAATGGAAAAATATTCACTTTAGTTGTATGTACTAACAGATAGATACACAGATATAGTCCACAATACGAGTGTGTGTTTGAGCTGTTAAATGCCATAGTTTTTTTTGGTGTGATTTTGTTCATCTTCTTTGGAATTGTTGCTCAATCGACATGTGAACAATTGCTGAGTTTATAGTCTCGGATGTAACGCTTTATATTTTAACTTTTTTTATAGTCTTAAATGTGTTCTATTAGCTGTATTGTGAAAATTAAGTGCATTAAAAGGCATTTGTGTTGCCCTTGTAGTAGTTAAATTTTTAAAGAAAAATTTATTAAAGTTGGAATGTTTTGGAAAAACTAAATTACCATCATACTTAGCAATGAGTATATATATTATTCAATTGATATCAGTGATTAAATTCTAGATTAATTTAGCTATACCCATTTTTAACAATCGTGATTTTATTGCGATCGGACTTGTATTACGGACTCTTCAGAAACGTTGAAATAATGTCTTTACTAGACACTTTTCTATAGAACAGTGTCTTTATGAGACTCTTTTCTATAAAATAGCGGCTGTACAAGGCACTTTTCTATAAAATAGCGTCTTAATGAGACACTTTTCTATAGAATAGTGCCTTTACGAGACACTTTTCTGTGGAATAGTGTCTGTACGAGACACTTTTCAGAATTTTACAGTAAAATCAAAAATCATCCAAATCGCAAAAAAAAATTGAAATAAATTTAGAAATAAATCCGTTTAAAGCTGCCTAAAAGTATGCTTTAGTTTATGATAACTTAATATGGTATGGCCCAAAACACTTAATTCCTTTAGTTTTCACTTACCAACTTATATTGACCTACCTTAACAGTGTTAAGAATCATTTCTAGCAAGATCATATGTTTTAGAAAGTTGTTTATTGAGATCTTAGGTACATTTTTGTAGTTGATTGTTTCCTTGAATTTTGAACGGTTTACTACTTATGGACCTAAACAAGGGGAAAAAGGTAAAAAATCGAATTTTTTAAAGTTTTTTTGCGATTTTGATCTTGAAGATGATGTTTTTTGATTTTAGTTCTCTATGACAAAGGCTACAACTATGCCTCAGAGTTTAAATCAAAATTCTGAACTGTTTTCAAGATATGAGCCTGAGAAAATGATCTTTGATCCCAAATCTTTAGGGACCCATAAAAAAAGTGCATGACTACGGGTCTTTCTTTTTTTGGGCTTTTATGACGTAGTGGTGTCCGTATATGGTTATTTTTTTCGTGTTGCACTGTGTAAGTAGACGAACTGTTATTACTGGCAATTTTCGACTCTCTTAGCTATGTATGTATATTAAAAAGAGTGGGGCCCCGATTTATTTACATATTGAGGCGTATAAGTAATGCTACTAATATTAATTATATGCACTGTAGATTTCTTACTAAAATAAATTAAAGTGCAAAATTTGCTTTGAAAATCATTTATTTTAATCATTAATAAATAAATAAAAAAAAAAAACATTTTAAATTAATTTTAATTATATACTTAGTCTACAATAATAAAATATAAATAAAAAAAAAACAAATAAATATAAAATTCTCAGACAATGACATGCCAAAAAAATACTTTGTATGTCATTGGCATTCAACTTCTTTACAACTCTTTCAAAAATGAATACTTTGCATTGGATTCCATAACCCCTTAACAAAGGAATGTACTTTCTTAAAATAAATATAATGTGGGTAATTTGTTGTTCTTTGTCTGTTTTATGGTCTGCATATACTTTGAGTATTTGTTAAACCTAAAATCATTAAATTTCATTAAAATAAGAAAAAAAATTTAGAATCATGTCAAAATCAGCTTAACTAAAGTTGAGAAAAGAAACTTAAAATAAAAAAAACATTGATTATGATTTACTTGTGTTGTACTTCCTTCCCTTGCTTAATGTTTTTCTTATTTTTATATTTATTTTGCTGCTCCTTTAATGTTATTTCAACCAAAAGTAAGAAAATAACGCATTAAGATGGTGTGTTGAGTTGTCGGATGGTTGTGGCAAGACGACCACACTGATTGATTGATGATATGACGTCAAACTATGTATTTACATTATATTTTTAAAATAAATGAAAGGGACGAGCGTAGATTTTATGACAAGAACATTAACTACAAGAAAAGAATGGCATAATACAAAAAGTAAAGTACTTTTTAAAATTAAAAGGGTTTTCCCATGCCACAAAATTAGTTTTGACAAACATTTATTATAAGGAGAGCAAGTATTTGGAAAAACAATTAATTGAAAGGGCTCATCTGTTGCCATGAAATTGAAAATCAAAACTTTTTAATTTTAAACATAATAAAACCTTCAATTCCAGGTAAATTTGAAATAGATTTCATTTCTAATTTCAATTTTGAACTTTATATAAAAACCACAAATTAAATATTCCCAACTTTAGGTGTAAATATTTTACATGACAATTGAAAAAATTGATAAAAATATATTTTCAATCCCAGCTACTTATTTAATATGTATAAATACGCAATGTACAATATACATGTTACAAAAATTGAGGATGTGGTTTTTTGTTTTTATCCATTTCAAATGCAAACATTAAACAACAAAATAAAATTTACATTAAAATGCGATGATGTTTTAGTCAGTTTATGTAAATTTTATTATACAAAACATTTTTGGACGATGGCAGTCAACAAAGCAAAATAATACGTGCGATTTGATTAAATTTTCATGTTACAGAATTCAACACTACGCCTCGTTGAATATTTAAATTATTAGGCTGCATCCGTACTCAATTTTATGTATATCAAACAAAAAAATAAAATTTTGTAAAAATAAGCGAAATCACTTAATTGTGAATAAATTCGAAAAGAACTAGTCGCTTTTTATGACCGATATCTCATTTTGTTCCTATTACATGTGGCTTTGCGACAAAGTAATAAACCTGAACAATTTCAGCTGTTTTCGATTTTTCATGATTTTTTAATACAAAAAAAAAAATCTATTTTCACGTAAAAAATATATTTTTTGCTTAAATTTGTTATTATAACTCCGAAACTACTGAGCCGATTGAAATGCAATATATATGTGAACATTTACACATAGCCTGGGGAATATGCTTTCAAAATTCAATCATTCAAAAGAAGAACATTAACTACTCAATTTTCTGTATATCAAACAAAGAATGAAAATTTTGTGAAAATGAGTGAATTCACATAATTGTTTATAAATTAAAAAACATTCCATCGATTTTTATGATCGATATCTCATTTTGTTCCCACTACATCTGACTTAGAGATAAAGCAATAAATCTAAATAATATCAGCGGTTTTCGATTTTTCATGATTTTTTTAAACAAAAATTTTTTTTTATTTTCACGTTAAAAATATAATTTTTTCTTCAATGTGTTATTATAACTCCGAAACTACTGAGCCGATTGAAACGCAATATATATATAAAAAATTTTACATAGCATGGGGAAAATGTTTTCAAAATTCAATCATTCAAAAGAAGAACATTAACTACTCAATTTTATGTATATCAAACAAAAATTGTGAAAATGAGCGAATTCACTTAATTGTGAATAAATTCAACAAGAATCCATAAATTTTTAAGAGCAAAATCTCATTTTCTTCCTTTGGCTTTGCGATAAAGCAAAAAGCCTGAACAGTTTTTAACGTTTTCGATATTTCATGATTTTTTTAAAGCAAAAAAAAATTGTTTCACGTCAAAAATAAATTTTTTGCTTAAATTTGTTATTATAACTCCGAAACTACTGAGTCGATTGAAGCGCAATGTGTATGTGAAAATATGTACATAGCATGGGAAAAATGTTTTCAATATCTATTCAATCGAAAGAAGAACATTAACTACTCAATTTTATGTATATCAAACAAGAAACTAAAATTTTCTGAAATTGAGAGAATTCACTTAATTTTAAATAAATTGGAAAATAATCAATCGATTTCTATGATCGATATCACATTTTGTCACTATCCTATATGGTTTTCCGATACAGTAATAAGTCTAAACACTTTCAGCAGTTTTTGATTTTTAAACAAAAAAATTTGTTATTTTTTGCTTCAATTTGTTATATAACATCGAAACTACTGTGCCGATTGAAACGCAATACATATGTATGTGAAAATTTATCCATAGCATGGGAAAAATCGTTTCAAAATTTAATCAATCGATAGAAGAACATTAACTACTCAATTTTATGTATGTCAAACAAAAAACTAAAATTTTGTGAAAATGAGCGAATTCACTAAATTGTGAATAAATTCGCAAATAATCCATCAATTTTTATGGTCGATATCTCATTTTGTTCCCATTACATTTGACTTTACAATAAAGCAATAAATCTGAACACTTTCCGCAGTTTTTGAATTTTTTTAAAACAAAAAAATTTTATATTTTCACATCAAAAATATATTTTTGTTTCAATTTGTTATTATAACTCCGAAACTAATGAGCCGATTGAAACATAATATATATGAGAAAATTTGTAGATAGTATGGGGAAAATGTTTTCAAAATTCAATCAATCGAAAGAATAACATTAACTACTCAATTTTCTGTATACCAAACAAAAAACTAAAATATTGTGAAAATGAGCTAATTCACTTAATTGTGAAAAAAATTCAAAAATAATCAATCGATATTTATGATCGATATCTAAATTGGTTCCTATAACATATGGCTTTGCTATAAAGCAATAAATCTGAATAATTTCTACTGTTTTCGATTTTTCATGATTTTTTTTAAATAAAAAAATTTGATATTTCCAATGCAAAAATATATTTTTTGTCCCTTTAAACGGATTAAAGGTTATGTAAATCTTAACTTTTCTAAGTTTATTTTAATAATATCGGACTAACCCCTTACAATTTACTATTCTACTTAAACATTTTTTAAAAAAATCTCTCCATATCTCGCCACGATGCACCAAATCATCATTCGTAACCATTGTAATTATATATTTCTGCAAAAACTGTTGTATACTTCATGGAATTTTACAATGCGAATCAAATTAAACAGTACGTATGAGTAATGTAGAACTTTAAACAATTGCACAAATTCTGTTGCATACTTTTATGAATTATTAGGCGGAATATTAAATTGAGAGATACGTATGAGTAATATTAATTTATATATAACCAAAAATACTCATACGCCTTATAACTTTCAAGTACGTACATTTGAAACAAGTAAAGGTACGTTCACATTGTTGAAATATTTGACTATAAAAGCATGAAATAGGTGAACAAATCGAGGTAGTCGCGGTGTATGTTGGACTATAGCGGATATAGTGATGTAGCAATCATGTTTGTTATTTGGTAACTTAGGACAGATGATTTCAATATACAGACAGTCAGAGGGATATGCCTATAACGGCTCTGTTATCTACACCTTTCCAGAATTATATAAAAATACGTAATTACTGTACTAATTTTAAAACAATTTTATTTCTGTCAGAAATTTGTTTCCAAATAACAACCACCACCCTAATAAACATAAAACCATAAACAAAATTTAAATATATTTTTATACATTTTAGTTGTGTTAATGACACATGGCCTAAACTTTTGAAATGTGTAACGAAAAAGCGTAATTTATGCTTAACAAAGTTTAAATTAAATTAATCATGCGTTGACGTTTCAACAAAAAGAACAAACTTAATAAACAATAAATTTACATGTTTGAAAATCTGAAGTAAATAACTTTTGAAAAATAATATACACCTGAATACACTTTTCAAATTTTAATTTAAATAAGGATTTAAAGCAATGCAAATAACCACTAAAGGAAATCCACTTACCTTGTATTTAAGAAAAAAGCTGTTTGCATTCATCCAATAACCATCTGCAAATATTAAAAAAAAATAAAGAAAAATTATTAAATTGTGAAAAATTTTAATTTTTTTACATAAAAAGCTTTTTGCTTTCAACCCTAGTGCGGTTTCATTACATTTTCTTAACATACATATTTTGTTGTTTTTGCTTTCATCTTGTTTCCTTAAGACATTTCCTTTTATTGCAATAACCTTCATCCGTAACTAAAAAAATTTCCGTTTCCTGCTTTTAAATATTGTTAGCAAAATACCACAGCTTCAACTACCCAATGTATGACTTCATTCCAACAGTTATAATTTTACTCATTTACTAACAAATTTACCCGCAAAATGTTACTGAACTTTATTGAGTCAAAGCGTAAAACGTTTAATAAGCTCTCATCTACCTACGCAAATACTCTCTAAAGTAGAATTCAATAAGAAAAAAATATTGAATACTTTTACATTATTTTTCTTTTTTAAATCAAATAAAATGTGTCGCTTTAACAGGAAATTGTATATACTTTTTCTGTTTTTCTTTTGCCTGAGTTCTAGTATAGCGCGGAAAGTGTGTAGTAGCGAAACGTCGCGATAAATAAATTAGTGTATATTTAAAATTAGTTGCTGCTTTTATAGTTAATAAATATTTTAATTAAAACTAAATTGAAAATGTTGTTACGAGGATTTCCGTTGGCTGAAGTGTAAGTGAAAATATAAAAAAATAACTACTATATTTGCGAGGGCTTTGTTTGTTGTAATGAAGTGTAAGTGTTGGTCCATTGTAAGTTGTTTTGGCTTAATAAACATAAAGTTTAATTTTAAATAATGGAAAGTATTTAAAATCGTTTCAAAGGAATTGAAATTTGAATGATGACTAAAAGACTGACTATAAGGTAGTCTGAATATAAGATGGTAGTCTGAGTATAAGACGGTAGTCTGACTATAAGATGGTAGTGTGAGTATAAGATGGTAGTCTGAGTATAAGACGGTAGTCTAACTATAAGACGGTAGTCTGAGTGTAAGACGGTAGTGTGGGTATAAGACGGTAGTCTGAGTATAAGACGTTAGTCTGAGTATAAGACGGTAGTCTGAGTATAAGACGGTAGTCTGAGTATAAGACGGTAGTCTGAGTATAAGACGGTAGTCTTAGTATAAGACGGTAGTCTGAATATAAGATGGTAGTCTGAGTATAAGACGGTAGTCTGACTATAAGATGGTAGTCCGTGTATAAGACGGTAGTCTGACTATAAGATGGTAGTCTGAGTATAAGACGGTAGTCTGACTATTAGATGGTAGTGTGAGTATAAGATGGTAGTCTGAGTATAAGACAGTAGTCTATCTATAAGACGGTAGTCTGAGTATAAGGCGGTAGTTTGGGTATAAGACGGTAGTCTGAGTATAAGACGTTAGTCTGAGTATAAGACGGTAGTCTGAGTATAAGACGGTAGTCTGAGTATAAGACGGTAGTCTTAGTATAAGACGGTAGTCTGAATATAAGATGGTAGTCTGAGTATAAGACGGTGGTCTGACTATAAGATGGTAGTCCGTGTATAAGACGGTAGTCTGACTATAAGATGGTAGTCTGAGTATAAGACGGTAGTGTGAGTACAAGATGGTAGTCTGAGTATAAGACAGTAGTCTAACTATAAGACGGTAGTCTGCGTATAAGACGGTCGTCTGAGTATAAGATGGTAGTCTGAGTATAAGACCGTAGTCTGAGTATAAGACCGTAGTCTGAGTATAAGACGGTAGTCTGAGTATAAGACGGTAGTCTGAGTATAAAACGGTAGTCTTAGTATAAGTCGGTAGTCTTAGTATAAGACGGCAGTCTGAGTATAAGACGGTAGTCTGAGTATAAGACGGTAGTCTGAGTATAAGACGGTAATCTGAGTATAAGACAGTCGTCTGAGTATAAGACGGTAGTCTGAGTATAAGACAGTAATCTGAGTATAAGACGATAGTCTGAGTATAAGATGGTAGTCTGAGTATAAGACGTATAATCTTATGGTGTCACTTTTGCCTAAATTAAAGAAAACAGTTTGAGTAAATTACTGTATTTTAAGTAGTTTCCTTATAAGAAGTTAGTCGGCATATAGCAGCGTAATCTAAAGATAAGAATGCGTTTTTAGATCCTTGACAATTTCTGTTCTTCTAAGTAGTTAACATGCTACCTACTCTTGGTTACTTATTAAAAAACACGTAACCACACAACTTACTGCCTTACGTTACATTACTTTTTATCTTTAAAATCTTGATCGTTATGCATAAGCCTCAAATACGCAACAAAGTGTGTAACATGCAGTAATCGTATCTTAACAAAACACACAACTATGTACACATTAAACCTATTATTAGATAGTTTTGCTAATTTCTCAAAATCCTTACTTGGAATTCATAAGCATTTAAAACTCATACACACACACAACACAAATATTTGACCTAAATACTAAAAAGCAAATATTTGTTTACTCATGCCACAATTAAAGCTAAGCAAACGAGCAAAATAATGAAACCAAATGAAAATATTCAAACATAAAATTACCACAATTGCCACTAAAACACCCGGCATAATTAGTGTCCATATGGAAAACAAACAACAGCAACAAAAAAATATATATAATAAATTCAAACGGTCTGTACAATGAACAGTTATAAACTCACACATACACAGCCACACAACCTCTCTCCCTCTCGCTCCTTCTATAACAGATTAGTTAACAAATATTATTATTGCATACTTTAAGGCTGTTAATACACCAGCAACAAAAATACCAGCCATTAACACCCTCCAAAAATAGAAAATGCACAGCATATGTTGTTGGTTTTTGCTGCTTTGTTGTGGGCCGTTGTTGTTATTATCATTATAAAAGTGTGCCTGCGTGAGTATACGACTCTGGGCATTTTTGTTGCATTTTAATGAGTTTATTACGGTAATGAAATTACAAATGAAGCAAATTAGATTTTCTTACACTCTTACCCTGCTGCTATATAAAATTCCCCTTTTCCCGCCTGACCGATTTGCATTGTGGGGCTGAAAACATTGACATAGTTGTTACAAATAAACCTCGCCCTCCTATTTTTATAGCTACAAAATTGTTCAAATACATTTATTTGTGTTTTATTTTCCAAAGATAAAAAGGAAACTATAAATGTTGGTATATTTTCACAAAACTTTTTAATAAATATAAAACACGCAAAACTTTTCTCTATGATTTTCATTTGTATGTATGAATGTCTATTTGAACATTTGTATATCCACATATTTATATATGATGGTACAGTTTTTTTTTAAGATAAAATTTCATTGATAAATATAAAATAAACAAATTATATTATTCATGGTCTTCTGCACACACACACTCACCAAACATATATTACTTCCTGTGCTGTCTTTCTGTCTACGTCTAGGGCTACAAATATATGTATGTATGTCTGTCCCATAAAATTTTATAACATATACTTAATACCACTGTATTCATACACGGCGATTTTGGGTTTTTTATATTTGTGTTTCGGTAAAAAAAAAAACTAAATAAAGCATTATAAAATAGAAGAAACTACGATAAAATATTTATCAGCATCAGAGCTGTAAATGAATCATTCTTTTTTGATTTTAATTCATTATGAATTAGCTAAATTTTGAATTAATTCATTGAATTGAAAAAATGAATTAAATGAAATTTGAATCAATCCAAACGAATTAAGCAGAAATGAATTTCAATTCATTTCTAATTCAAATGAATTTGTAAAAATGTGTTGCAATTCATTTACAATTCATTTGAATTGAATTGATTTTGAATTAATTCAAATGAATTAGAAAAAAGAATTAGCAATTCAAATGAATGACTCGAAAATGAGTTGCAATCAATCAAATTCAAGAGCAGATCTCTAGGGGGAATGAAAGATTTCTCCTACCAAAATGAAAATATCCAGTACAAAAATTGAAAAGCCTTGTCCTGTATACGCGCCTGATCAATGAAAACATGGTGTTTGAAGTTTATTTCTTCAAGAAGAACTGATTTTTATTTTGAAATACGCTGAACGACAAAACATATTTAATATTCAAGAAGCAATTAACAATTTTTGAAATTTTGTGACCCACGACCACTCAACGACAAACTTTTTGCTAATATTTATATTATATTTATTTCAAAAAAATAAAACTATCTTCCAAAAATAATCAAAAATCAGGAAAAATAACAATGTATGTAGTTCAAAACACAATTGAGTTTCATAAATAAGGCTAATTAGATTTAATTAGAATGCATCATTCATTCACCTTAAACAATAATAGCTTTTCAAAATTATCATCTGAAAGAGATCCAAGTTTAGGGATGTTTAGAATAGAGGCGTACGAAAATAATCTTTCAACGCCAGCTGACGATGGTAACGGCGCATTATATTTAAGGAAAGACTTTTTAACCATCGATTAATTATACTGCATACTTGATGACTTTGAAGAATCTGCTAAATATGCTGCGAATTTCGCGTCGGAGTTGGAAATGAATTGCTAATTTTTTTCTAATTCATTTGAATTAATTCAAAATAAATTCAATTCAAATGAATTGTAAATGAATTGAATTAATTCAATTCATTTGAATTGGAAACGAATTGCAATTCATTTTTACCAAATTCATTTGAATTAATTCAAAATCAATTCAATTCATTTGAATTAGAAACGAATTGCAATTCATTTTTACCAAATTCATTTGAGTTGACTCAAATTTCATTCAATTCATTTTTTTGTGTGAATCATTCGCGAATTAATTCAAAAATGAGTGACTCATTTACAGCTCTGATCAGCATATTAGTAAAATGAAATACATATAATATAGTGATTATTTCTCAAAATATATCATTTATATAGACCATTTATATTTACTCTATGAGCTCTTAAAAAAATTTCCATTTCATAAACCATTGTAAAATAACCGAAATGTGAATCTCAATATAAAAATTGTTAGAATTAAGATGTCTGAGTATAAGACGGTAGACTGGGTATAAGACGGTAGTCTGAGTATAAGACAGTAGTCTGAGTATAAAACGGTAGTCTGAGTATAAGACAGTAGTCTGAGTATAAAACGGTAGTCTGAGTATAAGACAGTAGTCTGAGTATAAGACGGTAGTCTGAGTATAAAACGGTAGTCTGAGTATAAGACGGTAGTCTGAGTATAAGACGGTAGTCTGAGTATAAGACGGTAGTCTGAGTATAAGACGGTAGTCTGAGTATAAGACGGTAGTCTGAGTATAAGACGGTAGTCTGAGTATAAGACGGTAGTCTGAGTATAAGACAGTAGTCTGAGTATAAAACGGTAGTCTGAGTATAAGACGGTAGTCTGAGTATAAGACAGTAGTCTGAGTATAAAACGGTAGTATGAGTATAAGACGGTAGTGTGAGTATAAGAAAGTAGTCTGAGTATAAAACGGTAGTCTGAGTATAAGACGGTAGTATGAGTATAAGACGGTAGTGTGAGTATAAGACAGTAGTCTGAGTATAAAACGGTAGTCTGAGTATAAGACGGTAGTAT
The DNA here is from genome assembly GCF_958450345.1 of Calliphora vicina. NCBI lineage: Eukaryota > Metazoa > Arthropoda > Insecta > Diptera > Calliphoridae > Calliphora > Calliphora vicina. Next base: position 39,999,867 of record NC_088782.1, read on the forward strand.
GAGTATAAGACGGTAGTGTGAGTATAAGACAGTAGTCTGAGTATAAAACGGTAGTCTGAGTATAAAACGGTAGTATGAGTATAAGACGGTAGTCTGAGTATAAGACAGTAGTCTGAGTATAAAACGGTAGTCTGAGTATAAAACGGTAGTATGAGTATAAGACGGTAGTCTGAGTATAAGACAGTAGTCTGAGTATAAAACGGTAGTCTGAGTATAAAACGGTAGTCTGAGTATAAAACGGTAGTCTGAGTATAAAACGGTAGTCTGAGTATAAGACGGTAGTCTGAGTATAAGACGGTAGTGTGAGTATAAGAAAGTAGTCTGAGTATAAAACGGTAGTCTGAGTATAAAACGGTAGTCTGAGTATAAGACGGTAGTCTGAGTATAAAACGGTAGTCTGAGTATAAGACGGTAGTCTGAGTATAAGACGGTAGTCTGAGTATAAGACGGTAGTCTGAGTATAAGACGGTAGTCTGAGTATAAGACGGTAGTCTGAGTATAAGACGGTAGTCTGAGTATAAGACAGTAGTCTGAGTATAAAACGGTAGTCTGAGTATAAGACGGTAGTCTGAGTATAAGACAGTAGTCTGAGTATAAAACGGTAGTATGAGTATAAGACGGTAGTGTGAGTATAAGACAGTAGTCTGAGTATAAAACGGTAGTCTGAGTATAAAACGGTAGTATGAGTATAAGACGGTAGTCTGAGTATAAGACAGTAGTCTGAGTATAAAACGGTAGTCTGAGTATAAAACGGTAGTCTGAGTATAAAACGGTAGTCTGAGTATAAGACGGTAGTCTGAGTATAAGACGGTAGTCTGAGTATAAGACGGTAGTCTGAGTATAAGACAGTAGTCTGAGTATAAAACGGTAGTCTGAGTATAAGACGGTAGTCTGAGTATAAGACAGTAGTCTGAGTATAAAACGGTAGTCTGAGTATAAAACGGTAGTCTGAGTATAAGACGGTAGTCTGAGTATAAGACGGTAGTCTGAGTATAAGACAGTAGTCTGAGTATAAAACGGTAGTATGAGTATAAGACGGTAGTCTGAGTATAAGACGGTAGTCTGAGTATAAGACGGTAGTCTGAGTATAAGACAGTAGTCTGAGTATAAAACGGTAGTCTGAGTATAAGACGGTAGTATGAGTATAAGACGGTAGTGTGAGTATAAGACAGTAGTCTGAGTATAAAACGGTAGTCTGAGTATAAAACGGTAGTATGAGTATAAGACGGTAGTCTGAGTATAAGACAGTAGTCTGAGTATAAAACGGTAGTCTGAGTATAAAACGGTAGTCTGAGTATAAAACGGTAGTCTGAGTATAAAACGGTAGTCTGAGTATAAGACGGTAGTCTGAGTATAAGACGGTAGTGTGAGTATAAGAAAGTAGTCTGAGTATAAAACGGTAGTCTGAGTATAAAACGGTAGTCTGAGTATAAGACTGTAGTCTGAGTATAAGACGGTAGTCTGAGTATAAGACGGTAGTCTGAGTATAAGACGGTAGTCTGAGTATAAGACGGTAGTCTGAGTATAAGACGGTAGTCTGAGTATAAGACAGTAGTCTGAGTATAAAACGGTAGTCTGAGTATAAGACGGTAGTCTGAGTATAAGACAGTAGTCTGAGTATAAAACGGTAGTATGAGTATAAGACGGTAGTGTGAGTATAAGACAGTAGTCTGAGTATAAAAAGGTAGTCTGAGTATAAAACGGTAGTATGAGTATAAGACGGTAGTCTGAGTATAAGACAGTAGTCTGAGTATAAAACGGTAGTCTGAGTATAAAACGGTAGTCTGAGTATAAAACGGTAGTCTGAGTATAAGACGGTAGTCTGAGTATAAGACGGTTGTCTGAGTATAAGACGGTAGTCTGAGTATAAGACAGTAGTCTGAGTATAAAACGGTAGTCTGAGTATAAGACGGTAGTCTGAGTATAAGACAGTAGTCTGAGTATAAAACGGTAGTCTGAGTATAAAACGGTAGTCTGAGTATAAGACGGTAGTCTGAGTATAAGACGGTAGTCTGAGTATAAGACAGTAGTCTGAGTATAAAACGGTAGTATGAGTATAAGACGGTAGTCTGAGTATAAGACGGTAGTCTGAGTATAAGACGGTAGTCTGAGTATAAGACGATAGTCTGAGTATAAGACGGTGGTCTGAGTATAAGACGGTAGTCTGAGTATAAGACGGTAGTCATAATATAAGACGATAGGCTGAATATAAAACGGTAGTCTAAGTATAAGACGTTTGTCTGTTTATAAGACGGTAGTCTGTTTATAACACGGTAGCCTGATTATTACACGGTAGTCTGATGGAATGTATACAGAACGTTTAAACCTTAACATATGCCAATTTACCTTTATTGCCTTAAACATTTATTATTTATTATTGTATTACAATACAGCAATTTGAAGCTGAAAATTTTCTTTTCCATATTATATGTAGGTTGAGTCAGCATAAAAAAATAAACATTTTTCCTTACGTTCTTAATGTACATTGACAAACATGAGGACAAACAAATGCATTAAACCATCGAGACACCAATACATAATGTACAAGAGAGTACAATATATTTTGTATATAAATTGTACTGCACAAGTTGTAAAATTTACATTTGACTCTTAAATAAAAATTCCCATAAAGCCCAATGCAATCATTGAAATACCATTACAAATTGAAAATACCTTTATAAATGGAAAATACTTTTAAAGTAGTCAAATATTTTCATACGTAATTCATGCATATTGCACCATGAAAACATACATATGAAGGACATTAGGGTGATGTCTTTTGAATGGCGTAAACATAAAAATGTTATCGATGTCTCCAACTATTTAAGTTAAGATATAGCAATTTTTTTGTAGTAATTATAAGTCATTAATAATTCATATTTGTTGAGTTTGTATTTGGATTTTAGAGTTAAATTCTCAGATAACTTAACTTTTTACAAGGACAAACAACAATATAAAATTAGTTAAACTTAAGCTTATGTTAAAGTTATAAAACATTTCATTTATTTTGCTTTATTAATATCACAGAAATAGAAATTGAAGATTTAAGAACTCTGAAATTGAAGATTTAAGAACTCAGTCAAGCTTTTAACAGAAATGTTATATGAATTAAGTTTTGATCTTTTTTTGTTTGTTTCATTTATTTAATTAATTTATTTTCTTTTGTTTCTGTCTTTTGGTTTTTTGTTTCCTCCCAAGTTAATAAACTTGTTTTATTTATTTCTACATATTTGTTTGAGTATTTTATTTCCCAAAAAAAACAAAATAAAAGAAATCTCTACATGTTTCATGTTTAAACAATTTGTGTGTTCATGTGAAAATATTTATTGATAGTAAATTTATTTGGCCTTGAGGAAACATTAGTAAATAAATATGTACGTAAATACGATATGGGTTAAATAATGGACAACATTTATTTGGAAATAGTCTTATATTTTATTTAAAAAGAAACTAGAGTATCACAAAACTAAATTTGTTTGATAAGGAGGAGTGTGTCAATAAAAAGGGTAATACAAGTTTCTTAATAAAAAAAATATATTTGAGAAATTTGGAAGATATAATACTCCTTGAAAGTTTTTAAAATCATAGTTTCACTCACAATTTTTGATAAAATTTCCTTTTAAAGGAAATTTTATTTCAACAGGATTTTTTAAATATTTATATATTTTCATATAGAATTTTTAACTAGAAATACAAATTTGGTAAAACTTTGGAAAATTCCCTTTTATTCAAAATGCCCATTTAAGGGAAATTTTATTTAAATAATATTTTAAGACTTTTTGTTTTCATTTACGATTTTCAACATTAAATACAAATTTGGTTTTATTTTTAAAAATACCCTTAAAATCAAAAATTTCCTTTTCAGGAAAATTTTATTTAAAAATGATTTTTTATTTTGTTGTCCTACTAGAAATACTAAATTGGTACAATCATGAAAAATTTGTTAATATTTAAAAATTCCCCTTTAAGAGAAATTTTTTTAAACAGGATTTTTTAGAGACTAATTTAATTTCATATACAATTTTCAACAAACAACACAAATGTGAGACAATTTAAGAAATATCCTTTATATTAAAAAATTTCCCTTTAAGGGAAATTTTATTAAAATAGAATATTTTAAATATTAATTTATTTTCATACCTGATTTCCAACAAAAAACACAAATTTGATACAATTTTGAAAATTTCCCCTATATTAAAAAAATTCCCTTTAAGGGAAATTTTATTTAAGCAAGATTTTATGTAGACTAATTTATTTCCAAACATGATTTCGAACAAAAAAAATAAGTGTGGTATAATGTAAAAAATTTCCCTAATATTAAAAAATTTCCCCTTAGGAGAAATTTTATTTAGATAGGATTTTTAAAAAACTAATTTATTTTCGTATATGATTTCCAACAAAAAACGCAAAATTGATACAATTTTATAAATGTCCCCTATATTAAAAAATGTCCCTTTAAGGGAAATTTTATTTAAACAAGATTTTTTGAATATTAATTTATTTCCAAACATGATTTCGAACAAAAAAATGAAATGTGCTATAATGTAAAAAATGTCCCTAATGTTTAAAAATTTCCCCTTAAGAGAAATTTTATTTAAACTGGATTGTTTAAAGATTAATTTATTTTCATAAATGATTTTCAACAAAAAATACAAATTTGATACAACTTTTTAAAATTTTCCTTATATTATATTAAATCAAGATTTTTTGAAGATTCATTTTTTTAATATGTATTCCAACAAAAAATGTTTAGGAAACTTCCCTGAATGAAAATGAAAACTTTTCCTTTACAGGGTAATTTTTTTCCAAAAATTATTTTAAATAAAAAATGTAATTAAAAAGTTTTACTAGCTGAAAAATTCCACTTTAAAGGAAATTTTATTTAAACATGATGTTTAATAGACTGATTTACTTTCATATAAATATTCCAAGAAAAAATAAAAATTTGGTAGAATTTTAAAAATTTCCCTTATATTAAAAAATTTTCCTTTAAGGGAATTTTCATTTATTATTTTGAACAAAATGTAATAATTTAAATGTACAATTTAAAAATGTTTCCTAACATTAATAAAAATTAATATTATATATATATATATATACGATATACGATTTTCAACATAAAATACAAATCTGGCACAATTTTAAAAATTTCCTTTTAAGGGAAATTTTATTAAAACACGATTTTTGAAAGATTGATTTCCATCCTAGCAAGATTTTGTACAAAGAATTTAAATGTTCTTCAATTTTGAAAATTTTCCCTTTGGGAAAAATTTTATTTCAACAGGATTTTTTTAATTTTAATCCTATTTCTGAACAAGAACTAACATGTGTTAAATTTCGGAAATTTCCCTTAAATTGAAAAATGTATCTTTAAGATGATTTTTGAAGCCAGATTTCTAGCATTTATTTCACATTAAAATAAAACCCTTAATTTTACCTTAAAAACGATTCAGAATCACTTACGGAGTCATCTTAAGTACAGATCGCAGTTTTGAAATGGTTAAATTTTGTATATGTTGAATAAGAATAAGTTTCCCTGAATTCAAGAAAATTACAATTAAAGGCACAACTAACAAATTTTTGTTTATTTTTCTTTATTTACCACTATTTCGTTGTAATTTATGTTTCACAAAATAGAAAATCATAAAGATTTACACATATCACATTGTTTATGACATTGGCATAAAAGTTAACATTCTAGACATGAAATTTCTGACTTCCAGTGACCTGCAGCAATGGACCGTAATAACACATTAGGGTAGTTTATATTATAAGATAATTTTAGAATCTAAAAAGTTTTGATATAGAATAACTGATTGATTATTTTTTCTATATAATGATTTCTATGATTTTAGTCACATTCTTTTTAAAAAGTGTGTAGTAGCAAAACAAGATACAAGTTGAATTAAATATTAATCAATTTAAATTTACATTAATTCCTATTTTAAAACATTGTTAAATTGTATCCCTATATTTTTCCAATACTACCCTAATACACAACCTCTCCAACATATGTTCCTTACATAGATTTTCTAATGTGAATACATTTCCCTACCTCCTAACATCCTGTATAAAATACCAACATTATTTATTCATACGAATGCTTATATATGAACTACAACTGACAACTTTTCTTATTTTCATATTTTTTACAGTTCCACATTTATTTTCCTCTTTTTTGGATGCTATACCCAAAAAAAAAACTATAGGAAAAATTCTCAACTATCCGTAATGTATTTAAGTTTAAGTTTGAGTTTAGTTTAGTATTTATGTCAGGTACAATATTTTTTCTTTCCTGTCTTCCAGTCAGTCCTATGACATATTTACTATGGCCAACCCTTGTATAGAAACTAGTTGGTCTGAAGGCAAGCTTAACAACTAAGACTACAAATAAAAACTGAAGAATAAGAAAAGAAAGTAGGTAAACTAAATAAAGGAAAACTCTTATTATAGTTCAATAATTTCTAATAGTGTGTGTCCAATATAAAAAAGAAATAAGAATTTTGTGGAAGTAATATAAGAAAAACGCAAATATGTATTTAGGGTAAAGTTTTGCTAAAGTCTTCTTGATAATTTTAAAAGATTTTAATAGGATTTTAGGGAAAACTGACAAAGAAATAAAGTCATAAAGTTCTTTCTTTGCTATGTTCAATATAAATAAGATATTTGATGAAGAAATTGTCAATTGAATAAAATCTGTTATAAGACATTTTTGAAAGATTGAGACCAATGCAGATTGCACAACTAAAACAGAACTGAACTAGAACTGAACAAGATCTGAACTAGAACTGAACTAGAACTGAACTAGAAATGAACTAGAACTGAACTAGAACTGAACTAGAACTGAACTAGAACTGAACTAGAACTGAACTAGAACTGAACTAGAACTGAACTAGAACTGAACTAGAACTGAACTAGAACTGAACTAGAACTGAACTAGAACTGAACTAGAACTGAACTAGAACATACACAAAACAAGGATATACACACACTTTGGATTGACATTGATTTATAGGAATTTGGTTATACGGCTACTTCATTTACATTTACTATGATACCATAAGCACATTATCTATTTATTTCTGATACAAATTGTTCCATTTTCTGTGCGCATTTTTTTTCTACATTTGGCCTTTTTAAACCCAAATTCTACCAACCAACAATTCTGTTATTATTTAAATATTTTACAGCAAAGTGTAATTTCATCAATTTGCTATGCAACGTTTACAACTAAAACATTTTAGATTCATACAAAATAAAATTTTACTATTATTTATAAATTACCATGTATTACCAGAAGAACTAACAAATTTTTATTGCCAACCTCCCACAAAAGAAAAAGTGAAAACTTTTATTTTTATATCTTCATTACCATTAACATGTCTGTCCTTCCGTTTTTATTATATTACTTTTTTCTCTCCACAGTTTGACACAATAGAAAATTATGAACAATGAACAAAATAAAAAAATAAAAATAAAACTTTTCCTCATACTCGTACATAAAAATGAGGCTTTAAGTTGGGCTAATGCAGACTGGCACGCACATATGCAACTCTTACACAAATGTAAGTAAATGTATACTAAATGTATGTAAATATAAATGTATGTATGTATGTATGTAGCAAACATATTTTCTACAAAATTCTTTTATTTTACTCTATAAAAAGAGTTCTTTTTTCTTAATATTTTCTTAAAGCAACTTAAATCATGTTCATTTTCTTCAGAAAAACACTTATGTCTAAACAGATACCCACACTCACGTCTAATGTAAGAGTTTTGCTGCGTTAATATTTCAGTCACGTAAACCATCAAAGGCACCCAAAAGGAGGTATAAAAATTGTTTGTAAATTTTTAGAAAATGTCGCATTAGACAGTAAAAAACTTTTCGTTTTTCTTTCTTTTCATTTTGGGCAAAAAAAAGCAACAATATTCCTACACACAAAAACACTTGCACATACATACGCATAGGGTAAACATAACAATAGAAAAAGATGACGAAAATAAATAATTTTCTTTTAAACTCTTTTTAAATATTCATTCCATTGTATATCCTTATTATGCTCATCCTCAAAGTATTTTTTCTTTGGGTTTTAGAATTTGAAATTGAATTGTTTTTCTTTTCACATTTCAGGGCATAAGTGTTTAAACTTTAGTAATTATTAAAAATAAATAATATTTAGTGTATAATTTTATTAGGAATGTTTTAAAAAAGGGTTTAGATTGCAACCCAAACCACATCACATCTGTTTTAGAAGCAGTAATCAGTTGTTCAGCAGTTTGAAAACTTTGTAGTGTTGCAGATCCTGAATTCCAGCAGGATTGTCTAAAATTCAATTCTAGCTCAGTTCTAGTTCAGTTCTAGTTCTAGTTCAGTTCTAGTTCAGTTCTAGTTCAGTTCTAGTTCAGTTCTAGTTCAGTTCTAGTTCAGTTCTAGTTCAGTTCTAGTTCAGTTCTAGTTCAGTTCTAGTTCAGTTCTAGTTCAGTTCTAGTTCAGTTCTAGTTCAGTTCTAGTTCAGTTCTAGTTCAGTTCTAGTTCAGTTCTAGTTCAGTTCTAGTTCAGTTCTAGTTCAGTTCTAGTTCAGTTCTAGTTCAGTTCTAGTTCAGTTCTAGTTCAGTTCTAGTTCAGTTCTAGTTCAGTTCTAGTTCAGTTCTAGTTCAGTTCTAGTTCAGTTCTAGTTCAGTTCTAGTTCAGTTCTAGTTCAGTTCTAGTTCAGTTCTAGTTCAGTTCTAGTTCAGTTCTAGTTCAGTTCTAGTTCAGTTCTAGTTCAGTTCTAGTTCAGTTCTAGTTCAGTTCTAGTTCAGTTCTAGTTCAGTTCTAGTTCAGTTCTAGTTCAGTTCTAGTTCAGTTCTAGTTCAGTTCTAGTTCAGTTCTAGTTCAGTTCTAGTTCAGTTCTAGTTCAGTTCTAGTTCAGTTCTAGTTCAGTTCTAGTTCAGTTCTAGTTCAGTTCTAGTTCAGTTCTAGTTCAGTTCTAGTTCAGTTCTAGTTCAGTTCTAGTTCAGTTCTAGTTCAGTTCTAGTTCAGTTCTAGTTCAGTTCTAGTTCAGTTCTAGTTCAGTTCTAGTTCAGTTCTAGTTCAGTTCTAGTTCAGTTCTAGTTCAGTTCTAGTTCAGTTCTAGTTCAGTTCTAGTTCAGTTCTAGTTCAGTTCTAGTTCAGTTCTAGTTCAGTTCTAGTTCAGTTCTAGTTCAGTTCTAGTTCAGTTCTAGTTCAGTTCTAGTTCAGTTCTAGTTCAGTTCTAGTTCAGTTCTAGTTCAGTTCTAGTTCAGTTCTAGTTCAGTTCTAGTTCAGTTCTAGTTCAGTTCTAGTTCAGTTCTAGTTCAGTTCTAGTTCAGTTCTAGTTCAGTTCTAGTTCAGTTCTAGTTCAGTTCTAGTTCAGTTCTAGTTCAGTTCTAGTTCAGTTCTAGTTCAGTTCTAGTTCAGTTCTAGTTCAGTTCTAGTTCAGTTCTAGTTCAGTTCTAGTTCAGTTCTAGTTCAGTTCTAGTTCAGTTCTAGTTCAGTTCTAGTTCAGTTCTAGTTCAGTTCTAGTTCAGTTCTAGTTCAGTTCTAGTTCAGTTCTAGTTCAGTTCTAGTTCAGTTCTAGTTCAGTTCTAGTTCAGTTCTAGTTCAGTTCTAGTTCAGTTCTAGTTCAGTTCTAGTTCAGTTCTAGTTCAGTTCTAGTTCAGTTCTAGTTCAGTTCTAGTTCAGTTCTAGTTCAGTTCTAGTTCAGTTCTAGTTCAGTTCTAGTTCAGTTCTAGTTCAGTTCTAGTTCAGTTCTAGTTCAGTTCTAGTTCAGTTCTAGTTCAGTTCTAGTTCAGTTCTAGTTCAGTTCTAGTTCAGTTCTAGTTCAGTTCTAGTTCAGTTCTAGTTCAGTTCTAGTTCAGTTCTAGTTCAGTTCTAGTTCAGTTCTAGTTCAGTTCTAGTTCAGTTCTAGTTCAGTTCTAGTTCAGTTCTAGTTCAGTTCTAGTTCAGTTCTAGTTCAGTTCTAGTTCAGTTCTAGTTCAGTTCTAGTTCAGTTCTAGTTCAGTTCTAGTTCAGTTCTAGTTCAGTTCTAGTTCAGTTCTAGTTCAGTTCTAGTTCAGTTCTAGTTCAGTTCTAGTTCAGTTCTAGTTCAGTTCTAGTTCAGTTCTAGTTCAGTTCTAGTTCAGTTCTAGTTCAGTTCTAGTTCAGTTCTAGTTCAGTTCTAGTTCAGTTCTAGTTCAGTTCTAGTTCAGTTCTAGTTCAGTTCTAGTTCAGTTCTAGTTCTAGTTCAGTTCTAGTTCAGTTCTAGTTCAGTTCTAGTTCAGTTCTAGTTCAGTTCTAGTTCACATCTAGTTCAGTTCTAGTACTTTTGCAAAAAGTCCTTTTTTGCTACTCCAAAATCACTAATTCCTTTTTTAACATACATTTAATTATCATGTCAGAATTTATTTCTATCTCATTTAATATCGCAAATAATTTACAAACGCTAATGGCAAAGAGCTCAAGCGGAAGTACACAATCAATTTTAATTACATCACATACACAAAACAAGGATACACACACACGTTTATTTACTTATTTCATTCTCAATTTAAATTAATTTAATTTGTTAAATGTATGAATGTTTCTTTAATTTAATCGTAAATAAAAAAAAAACACAAATTTTTCTCCACTTTTATCATTTTGTCTGTCAAAAGAAATTTATATCAAAAACTAAAGGGAAACTCTTATAAACATCACAACATGGATGTGTTGGTAGTAAAATAAATAAAGAACTAAAATCGTCGAAAAAAAACTGAACTTGAATTTCAGCTAAACACGCCATTTCTACATTTATACCCATTAAATAGAGTAATCAACAATAAACTACGTTGGCGATGACTGTGGCCAAGTTGTGTGTCTGACTTACGCCTTAGCCGATACAACACCAACAACAACATTAGCAATAGTTAAAGCAACAACATCAATACAAATTTAACATGTCTCTTTATCACTAGTTAAAGTTGATTATTCCTCACTCGCCCTGTTTTGATTATTTGTGGCATATACAGTAGATGATGTCTAAGGGTTAAGATAAGTCAAATTAGGACAAAAGTGAAATCAGTGTAGGTTTAAAGGCAACAGAAACCACTAACAATCCACTGAACTTTTAACATTTTGATTGATCGCTTTCCTTATGAAGGCTTAAGGAAATTAGAACTTTAACAAAAAAAAAATAACAACTTTTGCCCCTTTTAGTTAAAGTTGTTTTTTTGTTTTCATTATATTTTTAACCCCCCCAAAAAATATAACCCAACAAAAAAGTAAAATAGTTCGTTTTTGTTTTAACCAATTTGTTTCCTGTACTTTTTGCTGGCTGTTGTCATTGATGTCGTCGTTGTTGCTGTTTATTTAACACAATGTGGCTAAAAATGTTGAAAGTTGTGTTTTTGTTGCTAAAAGACATTTTGTTAAAAAAAAAATTATACACACACACGTACAGCAAACAAAAAAAAACAAAACCGGATAACGGCCACATATATACATTAGGGTGGAACTAATTTTCAAGGGGGCTTGAAATTCCTTTTTCAGCTTTTGTTTCATGGACAAAGTATCTTAGAATGACCCATAGAACAAGAATCGCAATACGTCTTTGTAAATTTTTGTTGTCCCTCTATAATTTGACCCACTCTAATGTATGCGTTTTAAAAAAGCTTGTGTGAATGATTATCCCTGCAGTTGTAAAGGAAGCAAATGAAGACCATGGCCAACACAGTTCCCTAATGATTGAAATAGCTAATTTTATTGTAGGGGATGCCAATTAACTCATTGGCAACATTCCGTCCCTCAATAAAATAAACAGAATTTAAACATTTTTAAAAAATTTGTTTGGACACTTTACCCGCCACCATTGTTTAGAGATTCTATTGCCGGGTTTTTAATTAACCCAGAGACAAACTAGCTATTCATAAAGAACGAATTATGATCGTTCGATTAATAGAACAAATTCTTAAGAATTTTTGGAATAACGAATAATTCGAAAAATTCTATGAAAAATAATCGAATAATGCGAATAATTTGGTTACCCTACTAACTAGTAATTGTGTCTATCCGAAACTATCTACTTCTATATATGTATTGCAAGCAAGTGACTTTACATTGTACTGTGTTTTTTATTTTTCTTCACAGTGTCCCTGTGTCCTATGACGACAGTAAGCGGATACACTAGACTTTATGGAAAATGTGTTGATGTTTCGTACATAAAGTTCTTAAATGAATTTCGTGTGTCAAAGGCGTAAAGCAAATAAAGGTTTTGAAGTTCTTATCTAAGTAAGTAGGTAAGTGTTCGTGTATGTGGACATGAGCTTAAATGTGTATTGATGTAAGTTAGCTAAAACTCTTTACCAAAGAGTTGTGCAAATATTAAGGGTAAGAGTAATGGTTTAAGACAAAATATGCCCTAATTTATATGGAATTTGTGTGATCAAAAGTTTATAAAGATAAACTTAATTAAACAAAAACAAATAAAAGAGCTATATTTGACTGCGACGACTCTTATATACCCTTCACCAAAGTATACTTTAAAATACAAATTTTTAATATTTTTAGGTAAGCGGACAGCAGTCGGTTTTAACGAAATTTACCACATAAGGAGTGAGATCGAAAAATTCTTAACACACGTTTTTCATTACATTTTTTAACCCAAGTATTATTTGAATTTTTTTTTGATCAAGTTACCTTTGAAAAACATGTCAGTTATTATGTGTAATGTCAATTATATTAATTTTTTTGTTAATCTGATTAAAATGAGTGACCAGAAAAAAGTGCGTACTGAAATTATTAAATATTTTCAACAAAACCCAACTTGGTCTTACAAAAAGTTGGCCAAGCATACAAAGGTCTGCCGTCAAACTGTTTCCAATGTTATTAAACAGTACCGGGAGAACTTGTCAGTTGATAGAAAACCTGGTTCAGGTAGAAGGAATGGTCCACATGATGTTTCTAAAGCCAAAAAAATAGAACGCATTTTCAAAAGAGCTTCCAACACATCCGGTAGGAAAGCAGCCCGGTTAGCTCAGTGCTCGGACTATTTGGTACGAAAAGTTAAAGCTAATGCAGGTTTAAAAACATACAAGGCTCAAAAAGTTCCTGACAGGAACGCTACTAAAAATTTAGAGGCCAAAAACAGAGCACGGAAATTGAAGTCAAGTTTTATAAAAAAATATTCTTGCTGCATAATGGATGACGAAACGTATGTTCTGGCAGATTTTTCGCAACTTCCAGGTCAAAAATTTTATGTTGCTGATGCTCGAGGGAATGTTGAAGAAAAGTTTAGGACCCAAAAGCAGACAAAATTTCCCAGAAAGTTCTTGGTATGGCAAGCAATATGCAGTTGCGGCAAAAGAAGCCACTCATTTGTTACAACGGGCTCTATAAATACCGAAATTTACATCAAGGAATGTTTACAAAAAAGGCTGCTTCCATTCATAAGACTTCATAATGTGTCCACTTATTTTTGGCCTGACTTGGCATCCTGTCACTATGGCAAACAAGCCCTTGAGTGGTACAAGAACAATAATGTGGTATTTGTACCAAGAGAGGCAAATCCTCCAAACTGCCCGGAGCTAAGGCCAGTGGAGAGATATTGGGCTCTTGTTAAAAGAGAATTGAAGAGTACAAAAAAGGTGTCCAAAAGTGTGGTAGATTTTAAACGGAGATGGACTACATGTTCGAGCAAAGTGACAGAAAGCACTATAAAAACGTTAATGGAAGGGTTTCCGAAAAAGGTTCAAAATTTCATCACTAGTGATTAAAACTATAAAAATAATTTTTTTTGTAAATTGTAATAATAATTTCAATCAAATAAAAAAAAAATTAAAGCTGTAAGTTTAGTGGTTTCTTTTTTATAAACATATATGTATGTTAAGAATTTTTCGATCTCACTCCTTACATAATATATCCAATATGTTCCTCATTTCAGTGACTTTTTCAACGAAAGCTCATTCCGATGTAAAAATATCGCTATTTGAAAATTGAAAAATTTGTTAAAAATATGTAAATTTATATACACATAATTGTCCATAACTTTCAAACTACTCAAAGACCGGTATAATTTTTGACTCCATTGTAAAGCTAAATATATTGTCCTTAAAATGTTGTGAATAAAATTGGATACACCGCGAACTTTGATATTTTTTTACATTGAAATATATAATCCGAAAATTGACCTTTAACCTTTTGGAAGTTAACAATTTTATTAACACCATTTTAATGACAATATCTTTGCCTTTAAAATGGAATCAAAAATTATGTTGGACTTTGAGTAGTATCAATGTTATGGGCAATTATGTGTATATAATTTTAGAAAATTTTAAAATTTTTCAATATTTTTGAAATGGAAAGGGTTTCGATGAAAAGTCATTGATTTGAGTAAATTTCATTAAAATCGAAGATTTTAAATCCGAAAATAGCAGTTTTCTGTCCGTTTTGACATGGATTCTACCTAAAAAAATTTAAAAAAAATTTGTTTTTCAAAATTAAAAAAAACTATTTTTTTTCGAAATTGTTTTTATTTTTTTTTTTTTAAATTTTTAAAATAAATAATTTATTAGTGAAAAGAAAATTTAAAACAAAAAAATTTTTATGGTGAAAAAACAATTCGGGTTAAAATATATTTTTTCCCGATTTGTATGTCCATCTTACTATAGGCTTATATACATCCTTTCAAATATATATAATTAGATATCCATAATGTCTTTATTAATGACTTAGTAATCCAGATATAGATAAAAAAAATATGCCAAAACTCGAGGTTGTCCCGGTTTTTCCTTATATCTCAGCTATTGTGGGCCAATTTTCTCGATTCTAAATATCAACCGAACCGGGAGAATTCCCGCTATATTGATGTATCAATCATGTGTGTACCTTCCTCCGAATACTTGTATTGATCCTATCAATACCTGGAAGAACATTCCATCGAATGGGAATCTGCCTTGCTGCATTCTATACCGCAAGATACGATGATATATCAGGAACTATAGCTTGTAAATATATCGTCCTTTATAGATGTTAAATGCTAGGTTGTGAGCAACAATGCCGCATGTAGTACTAATGGACATTAGGCAAGGATTCATACTGGTCTTTTGCTCTCAGCACTGCTATTGACGTACACGAGGAGCCCTGAATGATCTCCTTGAATTCGTCAGGTATTATGGCATTTTGTCGCATAGAAAAAGAGTTACGGATCTTTGATTCCGTAAATAACTGTTATCCAGAAAATTTAAACTCATAAACTCTCCCTACATGTTAGAGTCAACGGAGACCTATACTGTCACATATCAATAGATTCTTATTGAAGTGCTCTTTCCACAGTTAACAGTTCTTTTTCAACGTAAAAATAAAAGTTTGGATGAAACTGTTAAAAAGAGAGTTTTAATTAGCCATCAGAAAATAAAACTCATTTTAGGAGTTTTATTTTTCCCGTCAGAAAATAAAACTCATTTCGTTTATTTTCTCATTTTTGTCAGTATTTTTCTTTATAGAGTCTGTCTGATATAATTGGTCAATTCACAAGGTCTCTTATCATGTCATATTGTCAAAATGTCCTAATATTTCACAATGGTTTTTATTGTTTTTCAAGTAAAAAATGTCCTAAAATAATAGTACTCTGTATGCTATGTTCATTGTGTTATTGTAACCAACCAGTAGATACCTTCGCCGAATGCCTAAGTGTCGGTTAAGCATTATGACAATTATGACATTATGACAATATGACTGATAAGAGACCTTGTGAATTGACCAAATGTGTGTAGTAAGTTATTAGTTCATCAGCCACATAAAAGTCTTTACCCGGAACAGGTGTATTTATACCCATCACCTTCGTGAGAAGGGTATATATAAGTTTGTCATTCCGTTTGTAATTTCCACAATATAATTTTCCGACCCTATAAAGTATATATATTCTGGATCCTTATAGATAGCGGAGTCGATTAAGCCATGTCCATCTGTCTGTCTGTCCGTCTATTTGTTGAAATCAATTTTCTGAATACCCCATATATTTTCGGGATCCAAATCATCAATAATTCTGTCAGACATGCTTTCAAGAAGTTTCCTATTTAAAATCAGCAAAATCGGTCCACAAATGGCTGAGATATGAGGAAAATACCAGCACAACCTCGATTTTTGACAAATTTTTGACCTATATCTGGATTACTAAGTCATTAATATAGACAATATGAATATCTAATGATAGATATTTCAAAGACCTTTACAACGACGTATATAAGACCATAGTAAGGACATACAATGGGTCAAAATCGGAATAAAGAAACCGAATTTTTTTTTTCACCAAAAAAATAAATTTTTAAAAAAATAAAAAAATTAAAAAAGAAAAATTTTAATTTAAAAAAAAAAATTTAAATTTAAAAAAAATTAAATAAGAAAATTTTTTTTTCTAAAAAATGAAAAAAAACAACTTTGGAAAAAAAAAATTTTTGTTTACCTAAAAATATTTAAAATTTGTATTATGAAGTATAATTTGGTGAAGGGTATATAAGATTCAGCACAGCCGAATATAGCTCTCTTACTTTTTTTATAAAATTTTAAATCAATTTTTTCGCCCGTAATTTTGCTTCTAAGTTCTTTACCGTATTGCAATCTGAAAATTTATACGTCTTCAACCCAGCATTAGATTTGGCTCTGCGCACGAAAGAATCAGAGCATTAAACTTTAGGCTACTTTTCTGATAGAAGTGTTCGGTGCTCTTCGAAAGAGTTGTTCGCCTTCTTTTGCCTTACCAATATCTGTTAGAACCTTTTTTCTTCCTGATTCAGGTTTTCTTTCAATGTTCAAGTCTTCCTCATACTATTTAATGGCTTTTGGAACATTGTGACGATGAACATTCAGATCTTTTGATTTTTTTCACTCCATATTGAATTTTTAGAAAAGTTTTAATTACACTGTCCAAAAGCATTTTTGGAACGGACTAGCGACCCTATAATTCTGAAAGGGCATGTTGAGTAGCTCATTTTTGTTGAATAAACTTGTAGTCCAGCAGGTCTGAAAATTTTTTTACAGTGGGTCAAAGTTTTAATTTTTTGATCGAAGGTAGCATTATACTAACTGAAAAAATGTTGTAAGTTAATATCTGAGAGAATTCTTATTGTCAGAGGTATATTGTGGAATTTTATGGGGATAATTTTTGTGGAACATCTTAACACCCTATCTCCTCTCTTTAAGGGTCAATTTGACCCTTTTTTTGAGAAAATCGAAAAAAGTCCTTTCAGAAAAGGCCATTTAGGATTAAAATATTCTACGAAATTTTTTGCCGTAAAATTTCATTGGGGATCACCAAAGACACAAAAAAATAGAGCCCTTTAGGCTTAATGAGCTAAATTACACGCTATAACGGGTCTCACATTTTTTAAAAATATCTCCAAAAATCCAAGTATGATCCGAATGTGCTGAAATTTAAAATGTAAATAGTCCATAAGGAGATCTACAAAATATATGTAAGTTATCTCTTACAGTTCAAAATAGGTTTATTTATTTATTTTTTTTAATTCTGCTCGATCTTTTTTTGGTTTTTTAGATATCACGGTAGGCCCGGTTCGAATTTTTTTTTAAAATATCTATATTTTCTATAAAATTTCGAAAACAATAAAAATAAAATGCTAACAGATATCTCATCCCTATAAAAAGTTACACTCATCCAAAGTTGGAACATGAAAAAATGGCCATATTTTTACTTTTCTGAATTATAGGGTCGCTGTTCTGTTCCAATTAAAAAGTCTCAATTTGTTGGACAGTGTTATTTTTTAACCTCCTTTTTTCGCTGTCCATGAAATAACAGTGGCAAATTATTGATTTAGAAAATATATTTTTAAAACCTAACGTGATTAAAAAATAGTATTTGTTGGACCAAGAGTAAGTTTTGGCTGGAATAACGAATATAAGTTTTTCCTGACTCACTCTTTAGTCAGACAGATGAAGCTATACCACCTTAATAAGGGCCCAGAATATATTTTATTGGATCTCAAGTGAATATTTCTATATTTTGTATACAAAACATATTTGAATAGCCCCTTTATTGGGCTGAGTTCTGGTATAGAGAGCATAACAAAATAAACAAATGTTTCCTAAAGAAAGTTAAACTATCAATACAGACAAACTTAAACTATCGATTTACAAAAAGCATATAAAGGTTTCTTCTTGTTGTTTTTATTGCTTAAACTAAAGTAACTTAAAGTTACAGCCATAAGTACATACAATATAGACACATAAACAAACAAACCTTGATGATAAGTTCGATTGTCCTACTTAGAAAACTAAAATCAAAAAGTAGAAACTACTCACTTGCAACAACAGCAGTAATACGAAACAATAAAGGAAGGTAAATGTAAGTAAGTCAGTCAGTCAGTATACAAATTTCTTAGTTAATTACAAAACATTTTTATCTCATCTCTTAAGGACACACACACACATTCAACCACACCTACATAAACATTTCTATTTCTATTTAAGTTAACAAATACACTCCTTCGTTTCTACAAACATACGTTTTAATATCGCCCATAAAGACGTTTGTAGTTGTAATTGAATTTTCTAGTTTAGATGTGTGTTTTTGTTGTCGAATTGTTGTTGCCATTGTTTGCTAAACAGCCAGAGAGAGCGGAAGAGTAAAAGTAAAATGAGTAAAGGAAATGTTGGTAATCGAGTTAGACAAGTTAATTGCTGTACCCTTGAATGGTAGTAAGTAGTAGAAGAAACACACATTTCACCCAAAGGACTCATGTTTAATAAGCAACAACTCTTTTCCTATCGTTGTTAATGTTGTTGTTGTTATTGTTGTTATTGTTCTTACAGTTTATGTAGCTGTCATTGTTGTTGTCTAAATGGGTTACAAGTATTATTCGATTTTTCCCATTTTGTGGGTCATCATCAAAAAATTAAAACAAAAGAAGGCAGCCAGGCGTTAGAGTGTGAGTTCGAAAAAACACCAAAGTTGATAGAAAACAATGAAAAACTTTTAAAAGCTTTTTTTTAAATTTGTTAGCGGAAATAGTGATAACAAAAAAAAGCAAGCGTACAATAACTTTTACTAGTAACTTTTATCGCCAAGAATTTAAAATAAATTAAATCAAATGTTGAGCAATTAAAATGGTAAGAAATTTTAAAAGAAATGTCTTTGTTATAGCAATTTCTTTAAAAAAAAATAATAAATCAAGATTTAATTTGAACTTATAGAAACTTTAGTTAATTTAACAGCTTGTTTTAACAATTTTTTAGAATTAACTAAAGTTTTTAGAAAAAGAAAGAAAAATCAAATTAACTAAGTGTGGACACATTAGGCTGGCCCCCAACAAAAGTTTTCCATTTTTCATACTAACTAAAAAATACTTTATTTTTATTTCATTTTAAGATACCAGTTCTTAACATAGTTGTCCTAGATTTGGTTGTGTGAGGAAAAATTTTCTCATTCCAAATATATTCGTTTCAAAGGAATCATATGCAATTGTGATATCATATGAAAAGCGCCAATCTGCAGGCAAGACGACAATATGTAACATCAGTTTTCTAATACCAAAAGGAGAAAGTTTTAAGTCCTAAACATTTTTGTCAAATTGCAATTTTCCAGCGCTTTTCAAATATAGCTGGACATATCCACTTGGAGACCATTTTATATGGATTTAAGCTTTTGAATTCAAAAATCGTGTTTAAATTCAATTAGACTTTGTCAGCTTACATTTGAGTCTGGATACTGCTTAAACTTCAAATATAAAAAAAAGAATTTCTATCCAAATTGTGTAAAAACAAGCAGAGTCATCGGATATATGTATGTACACGCAGAGAAAAAATATAATTGGGCATGGTTACTGTAACCATTTATATAGTGTTACAAGTTTTTTAACTATATTATAGTCACAGTAACCATTTACATGATTGTGGTAACCATAATATGGTTAACTTACGATTCATATGATTGTCTTAACCATATATATGGTTACAGTAAACATAGATATGTTTGTGGCAACCATATTTATGATGAATAATTTTATCATAATATGTTGTTCTCAGATTATGATAAGCCTTAAGCCGAGAGCACCATAATATGATAAGTCCTTCATCATATAAATGGTTGTCACAAACATATATATGTTTACTGTAACCATATATATGGTTGAGACAATCATGTGAATCGTAAGTTAACCATATTATGGTTACCACAATCATGTAAATGGTTACTGTGACTATAATATAGTTAAAAAACTTGTAACAATATTGAAATGGTTACAGTAACCATGCCCAACTATATTTTTTCTCTGCGTGTATACGACAATTTAAAAGAAAAATGTATTGGTTTTTGAAAAATTCAATAGCATTGATAGGTGCTTGAAATATATTTCATGGTTGACCGTAACACGAGCTCCGGCGTCATTTTTGAAGAAATAAGGTCAGATGACCGTACTAAACGGGGAATTTTTCTGGATTTAATAGAGTCTATAGGGACTGTTGTGTGTTGGTATTACTCCATATGTGCCAATTTTGCGTATTAACAAACCCGCAAAGCTTGCTCATATGCAAAGTGCTTTCGAAACTTTTTTTTTTGTAAATAATTTGGTATCTTGTGAACTATATTGTTACGAAATTGTACATGGTTTGAGCTGAGGTGATTTCGAGTTGATTTGCGTTTGTTCAGCTTCCTAGCGATAATGGGGGCGAGTGCGTAGCCCCTCAAGATTGGTAACCTCTGGTCTCAAATTTTTTAAAAAAAATCGCCAAAAATCCATTTATGATCCGAATGAGCTGAAATTTTAAATATAAATAGTCCTTGAGAAGGTCTACAAACACGCTTACAAGTGTAGATTATCTCTATTATTTGAAGAGATATTCAGGTTTATTGATTTATTTTTTTTTAATTTTGCTCGATCTTTTTATGTTTTTTTAGATATGGCGGGCCTACGGAGGGTCGACATTTATTTTTAAAATATCAGCTATATTGGAGATAAAATAAAAAAAAAACTTGCTAACAGTTATCTGTTCCCTATAAAAAGTTATACGCATCCAAATTTGGAACTTGTAAAAAGGACATTATTATTTACGTTTTTTCCCAAAAAAAAAAAAGATGATATAAATTTCGAATAATGAATGCATATTTTAACGGTTGTACCCATTAATGGTTTCCGGTTTTGTCAAAATGTTTTTTTTTCTTCTTTTTTTGCACTTAAAATGGTTTTTTAATATTTATCTACTTTGGTAAATGGTGTTGTTACGTTTTTACCTTTTAAAAACGGTGGTTTATTGTCTTTAAATAAACAAGGTTATTTAAATTGCAAATAAAAGCGGCCAGTAGTTTGACATTTTAAATAGTCACTCTCATTTAATACTCACACTTTAAAAACACATTGCTAGTAGAGTTGATGTTAGCTATAGTACAGCCTATAATTCACTGACTCACTCACAAAATTGTTACTATTTATATACACAGTTCCATCTTCTAGTACTTTCTTGAATTATCTAAAGGAAAATGCTCGAATCTTGTATTTCCAGAATGATCGCCTAGAGCTTTAATATTAATGGTAGCATCTCTAACAGAGTAATTTTATCATAAACAATGTTAATAACAGCATTTTGTCAACATTATTGATAAATAGAAGTTTCTACTGATGGAAATATTTATAACAGATCGTTAAATGCAAATTGATGATACAATTCCGTAACAGTATACTTTTTTACTATATTTATTCGAAATGCAATCGCTCTTGGCAGGTTAGAAAATGCATTCCAATTTACCAATA
This sequence comes from Calliphora vicina, assembly GCF_958450345.1. Classification (NCBI taxonomy): domain Eukaryota; kingdom Metazoa; phylum Arthropoda; class Insecta; order Diptera; family Calliphoridae; genus Calliphora; species Calliphora vicina. The sequence goes on from NC_088782.1 coordinate 40,021,578, forward strand.
AATTAAATTTTCAATGTATTCTTAGAATTATTACTTAATTATTATTTCATTCCAATTAATTTAAAGTTCGAAATAATTACAAAATTTTCTAATAAAATAAATTAATTTTTTTAAATTTTATTAATTTCAATTCATGTAATGCCTTAAATAAATTCAAATTTTAAAGACTTCTGCCAGTATTTGACTCACATCTTATTTAAAATTAAGCACTCCTTACAATCCCTTGTATTTCAGATTTAGATTCAAGTGTAACTTACTATATATCTAGAGAGTGATTTGAATACTTTTCAAATTGAAGAAGAACTTGAGTACTTTGTGAATTTATGTACAATTCATAGAAAATTTTCATATCTATATGTCTACTATAGATGTATTTTCTTATTTATTATATGTATCTATGTAGTATATGCTGGTATGTGAATGCGAATTATTACCCAGCAGTTAAGCAAGTAGTCAATGTATCCCTTATAGACAGTAATTGTTACTAATGTCTGATCACTTGGCTGACAGCAATTTATATATTTTGGGTCATTTGACAGGTATGTACTCTTTGTAGTCCAGAGAGAAGTTAATTGGTAATCTATTGAAGAGTCGTTGGAGGAAGATTTGTTTACAAGCAATCGGCTATTAGACTGTCTATGATATGTCTTTTTAACTGTCTATTTGAGTTCAATCCATGGATGTTAAAATAAATAGTTATGTAAAATCATGTTAGAAACTAGTAATGTAGCTTTGTAACCGGTATGTGAATCCAATGCTTTGGCTAATTTGTACCAGCTATCCGAGAGTATCTTTGTTAGCTAAAAAGGCCAATTTCTCAGGAAATGTAAGTGTTAAAATAACTGGTCATGTAACTACCTACGTAACTAGTTACCACCCTTAATGTTTCACTAGTTTGGGACTGCTACCAAGAACTGCAGGCTACAAACATTTTCCAAATACACATAAAGTGTATTTGTCTGTGAATAAGTTACTAGTATTGATTTTTATTATTTCTTTTTTCTAGTTCCTCTTTAGCTGTTTATTTTATTTACTTTAAGATATTAATAGAGGATCCCTTAAAGTATAGGAAACCGAAATTTGTTTAACTAATTTTATTATAACAAAAACTTACCTTGATCCGTAATTCACTGAAGAAGATGCTAAAAAAAAATAAAAAGAAACATATTAAAAATTATTGAAAAACTTAGAGAAAAAGTATACAATTTATTAATTTTCTAAAACACATTTGATTTTATCTCTGAGAATAAAATTAATCAAAAATCTTTACATGACATTTTGATGACGAATTTGTACATTCTCAGTAAAAATTTAGCTTCAATCATAGGTCTTTATGTAGTCCAATTTTAGCTTTGATCATAAGCTTCTTTATAGTACGATTTTGGATTCAATCGTAGGTCTCTTTATAGTCCAATTTTCGCTTCAATCGTAGGTCTCTAAGTAGTCCAATTTTAACTTCAATCAAAGATCTCTATAAAGTCCAATATTAGCTTTAATCGCACTCTTTATCTAGTCAAATATAAGTTTCAAACGTAGGTCTTTATGTAGTCCAATTTTAGCTTCAATCATATGTCTGTTTATAGTCCAATTTTAGCTTCAATCATAGGTCTATTTATAGTCCAATTTTAGCTTCAATCGTAGGTCTCTTTATAATCCAATTTTAGCTTCAATCGTAGGTCCCTTTATAGTCCAATTTTAGCTTCAATCGTAGGTCTCTTTATAATCCAATTTTAGCTTCAATCGTAGGTCCCTTTATAGTTCAATTTTATCATCAATTAAAGGTCTCTTTATAGTCCAATTTTAGCTTCAATCGTAGGTCTCTTTATAGTCCAATTTTAGCTTCAATCGTAGGTCTTTTTACAGTCCAATTTTATCATCAATTAAAGGTCTCTTTATAGTCTAATTTTAGCTTCAATCGCAGGTCTCTTTATAGTCCAGTTTTAGCTTCAATCGTAGGTCTCTTTATAGTCCAATTTTAGCTTCAATCGTAGGTCTTTTTACAGTCCAATTTTATCATCAATTAAAGGTCTCTTTATAGTCCAATTTTAGCTTCAATCGCAGATTTTTTTATAGTCCAATTTTAGCTTCAATCGTAGGTCTTTTTACAGTCCAATTTTAGCTTCAATCGTAGGTATTTTTATAGTCCAATTTTAGCTTCAATCGTAGGTCTTTTTACAGTCCAATTCTAGCTTCAATCGTAGGTATTTTTATAGTCCAATTTTAGCTTCAATCGTAGGTCTCTTTATAGTCCAATTTTAGCTTCAATCGTAGGTCTTTTTATAGTCCAATTTTAGCTTCAATCGTAGGTCTATTTATAGTCCAATTTTAGTTTCAATCGTAGTTCTCTTTATAGTCCAATTTTAGCTTCAATCATACGTCCCTTTATAGTCCATATTTAGCTTTAATCGTAGGTCTTTTTACAGTCCAATTTTAGCTTCAATCGTAGGGGTCTTTATAGTCCAATTTTAGTTTCAATCGTAATTCTATTTATAGTTCAATTTTAGCTTCAATCGTAGGTCCCTTTATAGTCCAATTTTAGCTTCAATCGTAGGTCTCTAAGTAGTCCAATTTTAACTTCAAGTGTAGGTCTCTATGTAGTCCAATTTGAGTTTTAATCGAAGGTCTCTATGTAGTCCAATTTTAGCTTCAATCGCACTCTTTATCTAGTCAAATATAAGGTTCAAACGTAGGTCTTTATGTAGTCAAATTTTAGCTTCAAATGCAGGTCTCTTTATAGTTCAATTTTAGTTTCAAATGCAGGTCGTTAAGTGGTCCAATTTTAGCTTCAATCATAGGTCTCTTTATAGTCCAATTTTGGCTTCTATCATAGGTCTATTTATAGTCCAATTTTGACTTCAATCCCAGGTCTCTATGTAGTCCGATTTTAGTATCATTCGTGGGGTTCTATATGTTTGAAATGTTTCTTGAAAAAACACACTAGTTTCAACTCCAATAATACGAATAAGAAAATGCAATTCTAAGAATGCTTTGCTAAATTTTTCATTTAAGGAAAACCCTTTAATTTGAAATTCTATTTGCTTCAAAGCAAATAAATTCTAATATTCATAAAGTTAAACAGTAAATTTTCGCCTATAAAATTTAACCAGCCAGACGCGACATATTTTTGTTATCGAAAATATACCCGCAGCTAAAAAAAATAATAATTTTCATAAATTTCAATAATAAAAAAAGGGATACATATGTATTTGTACAAGTAAATACACATGAGCATAAGTATCCAAATATATTCGTATTTTATATTTATTTATATTATGATTGAATGCATGTTGTAGTATTTGTTTAAATTTTATGGCGTCATAAATTTAAAAAAGGTTGTTAAAAATACAACATTTTAAATTTATAGGAGCATGTATATTTATGTGGTTATCTTTAATAATATCAAAATTTTAATAGAAATTTTTAGGAAATTTGATTGATATCCTGGAAGAGTAAAAAGAAGTGAAATTAATATGAGGAAATGAAATACTTAGTAAAATTTAAAAAAGAAAGAACTACAAACATGTTTTGAGTAGATATTTCTAAATTACAAGCATGTGTATAATTATATTCAAGCCTAGTTATATGCATGTGAAAACAAGGCAAAACATTCCCTTAAAATGATTTAAACACGAAAAGGAAGGAACACTCCCCGTGTTGTGTGAGAAAATTTAAGGAATTTGCATGAGAGGGCCCACCCAATATACAAACAGCATGAATGATGCCAATCAGCAATAGCATTATAGACAGTGGTTGTGGCAGCATCACCGCCAACAATGGCTCCCTTTAATTCAAAAACACTAAATTGTTGTATCTCTAGTTGTGGGAGTACTGTGCGTGTCTGTATGCCTCTATTAAATCCTTGTGGTAAATTGATTCACACACTACCGAAAAACAACAACAGCATCAACCAAAAAGTGGAAACAGGAAAATCGCTAAAGAGGAAATTGTTTTGAATATTTATTGTATGGAATTCCTAGAATTTAGCGAATTGATTAAATTGAGTTTTCAAAAATTCTTTATTGGGTTAATCAGTGTACGTTATAAAAGATTTGTTAATAAATAAAAGCTTTAATATTGTCAGCAATATTTTAATAAAATTAACTCCATATTAACCTTCGCTTTACCAAAGTTTTTTTATGTACATGGTTTACCAATACCCACCCGGGTGACACTACACTTCTATAAATATATGCGACGAACGAAATTTTAAAAAATTTAAAAAAACTTATAAAAAGTTTAAAATGTTTCTATTAAAGTCTATATAACTCTAAAATTTGTTCAGTGAGTATAAATTTCATTTAAATCGAAAGAAAATTAAAAAAATATTAAACCAATAAAAACGATGTGGTCACCCGGGTGGGTATTGGTAAAGCGAAGGTTAAATAAGCAGAAAATTATTTATACTTTTTTTGCCCCCATATTCATAAACAATTTTTTAAATTTATAAAAGGTTTATAGAACAAAATTTTCATACAAAATTTGTTAAATTTAAAATCCGTTTTATGAATATGGGGTTAATATTTTTAAGTTAAAATTAGAGGCTCAACTGATAGTAAAATATATTATTTTGTCTCTCAGTAACACTTCTGTGTATATTTTATTATATGTTTTTATATCCACCATCCAAAATGAGGGGACAATCGTTAATAGAATGTATTTGAAAAACCAAATTTTCTGATTTGCAAATAAAACTTAAAATGCAACTTTTGTCTTGGTTGTTTTGTATTTAAAACTTAAATAATAAACAATTTTTTAAAAAAAATAGCAAATAAAATTCTTCGATAATTTGAAATTAAGTTCAAACATTTAAATTTAACAAAATACACTCAAATTAATTTTCCACACATAAAATATATTCAAAATTACGTACGTATTTTCGAATTTCTCAAAAACCAACCAATTAAGAAAACATCACAAAATACATAACAAATCTATTAAATTTTATTTTTGTTTTACAAAATTTTAAACTTTTCAAAAAATTACAACAATTCGAAATCAAGTTCGAATATTCGAATTTAATAAAAATCGCTTAAATTAACTATAGTGACTTGAAACCCTTAATCTTCTTCTATATATATAAAAATGGATGTTTGTATGTGGGTATGTATGTATGTGTGTATGTATGTTCCGAATGAACTCAAAAACGGCTCCACCGATTTTGATGAAATTTTCAGGGAATCTTCAGAATATCCTGGCGGGTAACACCGTAAAGTCAGATTTTTGATTTTCGGTCTGTGTGCGGAGAGGCGTGTAAAAATCTAAAAATGTTATATTATACCGTTAATGCCATTATATATAAAAACAGATGTGTGTATGTATGTTCCATATGGATTCAAAAACGGCTAGACCGATTTTAATAAAAATTTTCACGGAATCTTCAGAAAAGCATAGCGGGTAATACTGTAAATACTTTTACATAAATACTTTTAATAAAAAATAAAGGTCTTATTCAAATAAAATTTGTTTTCGAAAGGGCATCTACGTCTAGAGTCGCAGAAACGGGAAGAGAACGAGAATCACGGCTTCAGCAAATGCGTCGCAGTGCATCTTTATCGAGTGCTGCAGAAACACCTCAACAGCATATAGTTGTTCGCTCCCGAATGGCTCGATCAAGAGAAAGAATCGATTTAAAGTTGCCCGGATTTTATTACAATAAGTATGATGACAACAGGAATCACAAGGATGTACTAATTGGCGCAATGAACAAACATTACTTACATTGCAGCATTTTGAAGTTCCCTAAGGAATCCCCGGGAATGTGCTGTTCGAACGGTAAAGTTATTCTGCCACCAGTTATTGAGCCGTATGAGCTGCTACTAAGTTACATTTCCGGCGCCAATCCTATTTCCAAACACTTCCTTCAAAATATCCAAAAGTACAACACATGCTTTCAAATGACGTCGGCTTCATGCCCACCTTTAAAGTTAAAGGCCAAATGTACCATTGCTCACGCTTCTCAATGACGATACGAAAAATTCCAATTGATCCCTCCACAAATGAGATTTCATTTCCGGACTTCTGCCAAATGCAAATAAATATTCAAGACGTTGTCGACAAAGTATTCCCAAGTCTTACAATGAACTACAACAATTCGGATTGTCTGTGGGAACATGCAATTTTGGCTCCAACAAATTATGATATTAACAAGATCAATAAGCAAATACAATTGAAACTGCCTGGCAAAACAATAAAATACAAATAGATTGACACAGTAATGAACGAAGAACAAGCCGTCGATTATCCTGCTGAATTCATTGGATCACCGACTTTGTCCGAAACTGTATATTAAAACAGAGATCCAATATAAAACAGATATTTTCTAAGGGCCAGCAACGCGGACCGGGTTCAGCTAGTCTATATATATAAAAATGGATGTTTGTATGTGGGTATGTATGTATGTATGTATGTATGTATGTATGTTCCGAATGAACTCAAAAACGGCTGGACCGATTTTGATGAAATTTTCAGGGAATCTTCAGAATAGTCTAGCGGGTAACACTGTATGGTCAGATTTTTGATTTTCGGTCTGTGGGCGGAGGGGCGTGACATTTTTAATTTTATACATTATACCGCTAATACCATCTATATATATAAAAAACGGCTCTACCGATTTTGATGAAATTTTCAGGGAATCTTCAGAATAGCCCAGCGGGTAACACTGTATAGTCAGATTTTTGATATTCGGTCTGTGGGCGGAGGGGCGTGTAAAAATCTAATTTTTACATTATACCGATAATGCCCTATCTATATTATGTATATAAAAATGGATGTTTGTATGTATGTTCCGAATGAACTCAAAAACGGCTGGTCCGATTTTGATGAAAATTTCAGGGAATCTTCAGAATAGCCTAGCGGGTAACTCTGTAAGTCAGATTTTTCAATATCAGTCTGTGGGCGGAGAGGCGTGGCAAAATCAAATTTTTACATTTTACCGCTAATGCCATCTATATATATAAAGAACGGCTGGACCGATTTTGATGCGATTTTCAAGGAATCTTCAGAAAAGCCCAGCGGTTATCACTGTACAGACAGATTTTTGATATTAGGTGTATGGGCGGAGGGGTGTGTAAAAATCCAATTTTTACATTATACCGCTAATGCCCTATCTATCTATATATATAAAAATGGATGTTTGTATATGGGTATGTATGTATGTGTGTATGTATGTTCCGAATGAACTCAAAAACGGCTCCACCGATTTTGATGAAATTTTCAGGGAATCTTCAGAATATCCTGGCGGGTAACACCGTAAAGTCAGATTTTTGATTTTCGGTCTGTGGGCGGAGAGGAGTGACATTATCCAATTTTTGCATTATACCGCTAATACCATCTATATATATAAACAACTTCTGGACCGATTTTGATGAAATTTTCAGGGAATCTTCAGAATAACCCAGCGGGTAACACTGTAGGCGTAGAGGTGTGTAAAAATCTAATTTTTACATTATACCGTTAATGCCATTATATATAAAAACAGATGTGTGTATGCATGTTCCATATGGACTCAAAAACGGCTAGACCGATTTTGATAAAATTTTCACGGAATCTTTCTTTCTTTGTTTTCGAAAGGGCATCTACGTCTAGAGTCGCAGAAACGGGAAGAGAACGAGAATCACGGCTTCAGCAAATGCGTCGCAGTGCATCTTCATCGAGTGCTGCAGAAACACCTCAACAGCATATAGTTGTTCGCTCCCGAATGGCTCGATCAAGAGAAAGAATCGATTTAAAGTTGCCCGGATTTTATTACAATAAGTATGATGACTAGAGGAATCACAAGGGTGTACTAATTGGCGCAATGAACAAACATTACTTACATTGCAGCATTTTGAAGTTCCCTAAGGAATCCCCGGGAATGTGCTGTTCGAACGGTAAAGTTATTCTGCCACCAGTTATTGAGCCGTCTGAGCTGCTACTAAGTTACATTTCCGGTGCCAATCCTATTTCCAAACACTTCCTTCAAAATATCCAAAAGTACAACACATGCTTTCAAATGACGTCGGCTTCATGCCCGCCTTTAAAGTTAAAGGCCAAATGTACCACAGATTTGGATCATTGCTCACGCTTCTCAATGACGATACGAAAAATTCCAATTGATCCCTCCACAAATGAGATTTCATTTCCGGACTTCTGCCAAATGCAAATGAATATTCAAGACGTTGTCGACAAAGTATTCCCAAGTCTTACAATGAACTACAACAATTCGGATTGCCTGTGGGAACATGCAATTTTGGCACCAACAAATTATGATATTAACAAGATCAATAAGCAAATACAATTGAAACTGCCTGGCAAAACAATAAAATACAAATAAAATACAATAGATTGATGAACGAAGAACAAGCCGTCGATTATCCTACTGAATTTTTGAATTCATTGGATCACCGACTTTGTCGGATGATTGAGATGCAATATTGATTAGAGATGCAATATAAAACAGATATTTTCTAAGGGCCAGCAACGCGGACCGGGTTCAGCTAGTAAATGTATAAAAATAAAAAAAACAAGTAAGAAAGTATGGTCGGTCAAGCCCGACCATATAATACCCTACACTAAGTAAAAGAGCAAAAACATTTTTCTTTTAAAATTTCAATAATTTATATTTTTGAGTGATTTTCGGAAGTGGGCCTTATATGGGAGCTATGACCAATTATGGACCGATCACAATGAAATTAGGTCGTGTGATTAATGTCTGTATGAAGGTTACTTATGTTGAATTTGGTGTATATACCGACATTTTTAAGAGATTTATGCACATTAAAGTGATTTGTGGAGATACATATATAAATTAAACATTTATGACCGATAAAGTCCAATTTCGGAAGGACATTTGTATGCGGGCTAGGTGAACTAATGGACCGATTTCAGCCAGTTTCAATAGGTTTGGTCCTTGGGCCGAAAAAATAATATGTACCAAGTTTGATCGAAATATCTTTAAAATTGCGCACAAGGTTTACATGGACAGCCAGCCAACCAGACGGACGGACATCGTTTAATCGACTCAGAAAGTGATTCTAAGTCGATCTGTATACTTTAAGGTGTTAGACTATAATACCGCATAATACCCTCCCCACTATGTTGGTGTAGGTTATAAAAGTTTAAAACCGATATTATGTTCGAATATTCGAATTTGACAAATACCACAAAGATTGACAAAAGCAACTTAAAATATGACAATAAAGCAATTGTGTATAACTAGAAGCTGAATTTTATTATTTTCCTCTTAATTCAGAAATTCGAAATTATGTGCGAATTTTCGAATTTCACAAGAAACCTAAAAAAATTACAAAATGGATAAAAATTCAAAAATTTACAAAGAATTTCAAACTTTTCGAGTAATTACAACAATTCGAAATTAAGTTCGAATATTCGAAGTTAACAAATGTCACGCAGTTTGGTAAATATTACTTAAAATTCGAAATTTACAAAGAATTTCAAACTTTCCGAGTAATTACTAAAATTCGAAATTAAATTCGAATATTCGAATTTAACAAATATCATTCTGTTTGATAAAATTGACATAAAATTCGAATATATCTGCAATAATATATAATTAGAAATGAAATTTCGGAACTTTCTATATACTAAAGAAATTTGGAAATTATTAGGGTATTCGAATTATTCGATTTTTCTCTTGTTCGAATAAAACGAATAATTCGAATAGGAGATTTTAACTTGTTCGAATAATTCTATCACACGTTTAAAATTAATCGAATTATTCGAATAATTTTATTTTTTTAAAAAAAGTAAAGAATGAAGTTTTGATGTCGGTTTTTATACCCTTCAGCTTCGTGAGAAGGGTATATATAAGTTTGTCATTCCGTTTGTAATTTCTACATTTTTCATTTCCGACCCTATAAAGTATATATATTCTGGATCCTTATAGATAGCGGAGTCGATTAAGCCATGTCCGTCTGTCTGTCTGTCTGTCTGTCTGTCTGTCTGTCTGTCTGTCTGTCTGTCTGTCTGTCTGTCTGTCTGTCTGTCTGTCTGTCTGTCTGTCTGTCTGTCTGTCTGTCTGTCTGTCTGTCTGTCTGTCTGTCTGTCTGTCTGTCTGTCTGTCTGTCTGTCTGTCTGTCTGTCTGTCTGTCTGTCTGTCTGTCTGTCTGTCTGTCTGTCTGTCTGTCTGTCTGTCTGTCTGTCTGTCTGTCTGTCTGTCTGTCTGTCTGTCTGTCTGTCTGTCTGTCTGTCTGTCTGTCTGTCTGTCTGTCTGTCTGTCTGTCTGTCTGTCTGTCTGTCTGTCTGTCTGTCTGTCTGTCTGTCTGTCTGTCTGTCTGTCTGTCTGTCTGTCTGTCTGTCTGTCTGTCTGTCTGTCTGTCTGTCTGTCTGTCTGTCTGTCTGTCTGTCTGTCTGTCTGTCTGTCTGTCTGTCTGTCTGTCTGTCTGTCTGTCTGTCTGTCTGTCTGTCTGTCTGTCTGTCTGTCTGTCTGTCTGTCTGTCTGTCTGTCTGTCTGTCTGTCTGTCTGTCTGTCTGTCTGTCTGTCTGTCTGTCTGTCTGTCTGTCTGTCTGTCTGTCTGTCTGTCTGTCTGTCTGTCTGTCCGTCTGTCTGTCTGTCTGTCTGTCTGTCTGTCTGTCTGTCTGTCTGTCTGTCTGTCTGTCTGTCTGTCTGTCTGTCTGTCTGTCTGTCTGTCTGTCTGTCTGTCTGTCTGTCTGTCTGTCTGTCTGTCTGTCTGTCTGTCTGTCTGTCTGTCTGTCTGTCTGTCTGTCTGTCTGTCTGTCTGTCTGTCTGTCTGTCTGTCTGTCTGTCTGTCTGTCTGTCTGTCTGTCTGTCTGTCTGTCTGTCTGTCTGTCTGTCTGTCTGTCTGTCTGTCTGTCTGTCTGTCTGTCTGTCTGTCTGTCTGTCTGTCTGTCTGTCTGTCTGTCTGTCTGTCTGTCTGTCTGTCTGTCTGTCTGTCTGTCCGTCTGTCTGTCTGTCTGTTGAAATCAATTTTCTGAAGGCCCCAGATATCTCCGGGATCCAAATCTTCAACAATTCTGTCAGACATACTTTCGAGAATTTTGCTATTTAAAATCAGCAAAATCCGTCCATAAATAACGGAGATATGAGCAAAAATCCGAGACAACCTCTGAAAATTTCATCAGAAAACACAATGTTGCATGCTTTGACAAAAAAACAACAAAACGTACGTTTCTATGTGCAAGCTTTGTGTATTTTGTTTTTTCTTGTGTTTTGTTTCTTTTGGCGTTGTTGTTGTTTTTTATACAACTAAACGTTTGTTTGGTTGTGTGTTGGTTTTTTTTACAAAAAAAACAACAAAACGTATGTTTGGGTGTGCAAGCTTTGTGTATTTTTTTTTTTTGTGTTTTGTTTCTTTTGGCGTTGTTGTTGTTTTTTATACAACTAAACTTTTGTTTGGTTGTGTGTTGGTTTTTCTTTTGTGTTTTGTTTCTTTTGGCGGGTGTTGTTGTTTTTTATACAATTAAACGTATGTTTGGATGTGTGTTGGTTTCATTGCCTTGCGTATTTTGTTTTTTCTTTTGGTGTTTTGTTTCGTTTGGCGTTGTTGTTGTTTTTTGTGTTCTTGATAAATTTAGGATGCTGTACGCTGAAAATGGGCAATGTACATACATATATACTAATTATAAAAAATAATAATGCATCCACAACAAAGGTGAAGGGTATATAAGATTCGGCATAGCCGAATATAGCACTCTTACTTGTTTAGTATTTTATTGTTAAAGAAAAACAAAAAATAAAGTTAAAGTTAACAATTCAAGTGTTGATAATGTTAAAAAACATTCGAAAACAAAGTCCATCATTAAATCTTCATCAGAAATATTCTGATCAGATTAACTCCCGAACAATCTACAAAACAATTGACTAGCAAACCCTTTAGTTTCCGTATTGGAGATATGCTTTAAACAATTTGAGCTAATTGGACATGATCCTGAATTCAAATACAATATAAACGTATATATATTTGTTTTATCATTCGATTTATTAAATACTTTGATTAATAACATCACTTATATACATATATTTTAAGATCATGGCCTTCATCTATTTCAATGTAATCATTATAAATGTCATCCTCAATATCACTTTCGACGACCGTTTCAAAATCACATTCTCCAACACATTCAACTCCACTTTAATCTAAGCTAAAATTTTGATTATTAATTGCCATTCTTCTAATATTTCGCCAACTAAATAATACAAATTTTATTCCGTACCTTTTATTTTCATTGGTTCAAGTCCTAAGTTAAAAATTTTGAAAGATTTGTTTTAGAATCGTAACTTCTTGCAGTAATATTTATAGGAGCTATCGGAACACTCATCGACAGTGATCAAAAGTCCCTTTGTCTTTAGTTATTTGTCAAATTTTAGAAACAATACAAATTTTGTGAGTCTTTATTACTTATTTAAATTTGAAATTATGACAAATTTTAAGCAATTTAATAAATTTAAATATATATGAAAATTTATTCGTTTTATTCGATTATTCTACATAAAATTGTTCGAATTATTCGTTATTCGAAAATGGCATTTATAAATTGTTCGAATAATTATTCGTAAGAAATTATTCGATTAATCGAACGATCATTAGTCGAATGAATACCCTAGAAATTATGTACGAATTTTCGAAATTTACAAAAAATTAGAAAAACTCCTTTAATTTTACAAAGAAAACTTTCTGAGTAATTTCAACAAATTCGAAATTAAGTTTGAATATTCTAATTTAACAAATACTCAGTTTGATAAAAAATTACTTAAAACTCGAATAAATCTGCAATAGTATATAATTGAATTTTACCATAAACCCAAAAAGTTGGAAAAATTTCATAGAAAAAATTATAAATAAATCTATAAAAAGTTCAAATATTGCAAAATATTTAAATATTTCCAAGATTTCTGTATAAAGTTCGAATTTGAAAACCGCCAAGATTGGCTAAATTTAAATCTCCAACAGTATATAATGAGAAACTAAATTATGTTACGGAAATTCGAAATTATGGATTAGTTTTCGAAACCTAAAAAATTAGAAATAAAAAGTCTACAAAAAATTAAAATTTTAATTTTGATTAAGCAATATCGCTCGGAATTAATAAAGTAATGTAAGCATTTATAATGGGAAGCAAAATTTTATTATTTTCAATTTACTAAAGAAAATTTTTAAAATTTTTTAGATATAAATTTTCAATATTCAAATTAAAAAAAATTACCCAATTTGCAAAATGGTAATTAATAAACATAGTAGATCTGTAATAATATATAACTAGAAACACAATTTGATTATTTTCAAGATACTACAGAAATAACAGAAATTCAGATTTCACAAATTTCAATATAAAAAATCAACAAAAATTTTATTTTTAAAAAAATATTTAACTTCTGTGGAAATTTAATTAGTACTTGTGATTAATATTAATAAATTTTCGAAATTAAGTTCGAAATCCTTAGAATTCTAAAACGTTTGAAATTAAATTCGAATATTTGAATTTAACAAATTATGGCGTAATTTTCACACATGTAGAACACAAAATTTTAAATTTTCTAGAAATTAAAAAATTTTCAAAATTTTCGAATTTAATGCAAGTTATTCAAATTTGTAGTAAATCCTCAAAAAAGTTGTAGAAACTAGAAAAATTCAAACATTTTGAGCAAAATTTAAAATTCGAAATTAAGTTCAAACTTCGAATTCGACATAAAAATACAAAATTTAAAAAAAAACACTGAAATGTAAAAAAAATAGTTTATTGTATCGTTTTCACAAGGATGTCTTATATTAACCTATCCACAACCACTTTTAATTTTTGAAATAATGTTCGAATATTTGAATTTAACAAAAAAAGGGGCCAATTTTCACAAAAAACTTGTAAAACATAATAAAACACATATAGTTTATAAGTGCACGGACGTAAAATATTATTACAAAAATTTAAGTTAACTACGAATTTTCGAATTTCACTAGAAACTTATAAATTTTCAAAATCTCAAAAAAAAATTAAAAGGTTTACACAAAATTTTGAATTTTCTAAAAATTAAAAAAAAATCAAAATTTTCGAATTTAATGAAAAATATCCAAATTTTCAATAAATCCTCACACAATTTATAAAAATTTTAAAAATTAAAAAATTTTGAGAAAATTCAAAAAAAGTATAAATTCGAAATTAAGTTCAAATTTCGAATTCGACATAAAAAGGAACAAATTTAAAAAAAAAAACACAGGAAAGTAGAAAAACATAGTTTATTATGTCGTTTTCACAAGGATTTCTTATATTAACCTACTTATATTAATTTACTCACACATATTTTTATTACAAAAAACACACACGCAAAAAATCAGATTTGCCTTTCCCTTCAACTTCTCCCTACTTTGTTAGTTCATTTTTCATTTCCAATACCTTGAAATTAAAATTCCTATTACTGACACTCAACACCCAGGAAATCGTACAAGTAATATATAGTATATATTATATTTTATACTTTAATGAACAAAAAAAAATAACAAACAAACATTTGCTCAGAAATATAAATATGAAATGACAATATTAATATTTATTTCCAACACCTACTAACTACTTTGAACGAAAAGGATATTAAAAACATTGTTACCAAAAAGACTATTCCCCTTAATACTCTGGCAAATCTATGTAAATTTTACATTAACTGAATATTTTATTTCATAATTTAAATAGCATTTTCTCCCTTTTAGACGGCTTTCCTTTTTCTTATCTTTTATTTATTTTTTGCTTTTATACTGAATTTGAGTTTTAACAATAAAAGTCATTCAAGTGTATTTTAACCTAAACTGACAGTTTTTGTATTGTTGTTGTTAAAGTGTGAGTGTAAAGTGAGAGTGTGAATGTTGTAGGTATGTTAAAAATGTTACAACAATAGCATAAATATTCTAATACATTTAACTAAAAATGATTTCTCAGAATCTAAAATATTAATACAATTTGTAGGGAATTTTGCATAAATACACAAAAACATGAATAAAATAAATATAATGGTACAATTTAACAGTGGAGAGTAAAAGAAAAATCTTTAATATATTTCTAGGGTTTAAAGAATAGACTAGATAGTCTAGTCTAACTCTACTCATAGCTCCTTCTCTACAATTTTCATATGCATATGCATACCCTTCACCTTCGTGAGAAGGTGTAATTTCCACAATATAATTTTCCGAACCTATAAAGTATATATATTCTGGATCCCTATAGATACCGCAGTCGATTAAGCCATGTCCGTCTGTCTGTCTGTTGAAATCAATTTTGAAATCAGTTTTCTGAAGACCCCAGATATCTTCGGGATCCAAATCTTCAATAATTCTGTCAGACATGCTTTCGAGAAGTTTCCTATTTAAAATCAGCAAAATCGGTCCAATCGGGAAAAACCAGGACAACCTCGATTTTTTAACTATTTTTGACCTACATATATCTGGATTACTAAGTCATTATTATAGACAATATGGATATCTAATGATAGATATTGCAAAGAACTATGCAACGACATATATAAGACCATAGTACATTGGACCTAAAATGTGTCATAATTGGAAAAAATATTTCTTAACCCGAATTTTGTTTTTTAACAAAAAAAAAACCAAAAAAATTTTAAAATTTAAAAAAAAAATAAAATTTAAAAACAAAAATTAAAAATGAATTTTTCCAAAAAATTAAAAAAACAACTTTGGAAAAATTAAATATATCTCTCTTACTTGTTTTTCAATAGCTTTTGTATTGTAATTGAACACCTACATATATGGGCAAAAACACTATTCTTTTAAAATCTATGAAACCGATCTTTATTGTTCACTATTACTTAAGTGTTATGTTATGATTCCGACAAAATATATATCTTTATTAGTTACTAGCTAAACCGGTGCTCCTCGCCGATATAAAACTGTATAAAAGTCGGTAAATAGTGGTCCGAATGGAAAAACGACAATAATCTGTGGTTTATTTTCAACCTATACTCGAATTTTCACATGGAAATTAAATGAAAAATAAACTTGCCTTTAAGTTGGTAAATGTTGGTCTAAATACTAAGGTATTCGAATTATTCGATTTTTCTCTTGTTCGAATAAAACGAATAATTCGAATAAGAGATTTTAACTTGTTCGAATAATTCGATCATACGTTTAAAATTAATCGAATTATTCGAATAATTTACATTTTTTTAAAAAGTAAAGAATGAAGTTTTGATGTCGGTTTTTTAATATTTTATTGTTAAAGAAAAACAAAAAATAACGTTAAAGTTAACAATTCAAGTATTGATAATGTTAAAAACATTCGAAAACAAAGTCCATCATTAAATTTTCATCAGAAATATTCTGATCAGATTAACTCCCGAACAATCTACAAAACAATTGACTAGCAAAACCTTTAGTTTCCGTTTTGGAGCTATGCTTTAATAAATTTGAGCTAGTTGGACATGATCCTGAATTCAAATACAATATAAACGTATTAAGAACTTTTTTGTCGTTCATTAATTCGGGTTTTAAATTGAGTAACTAATTCTTTAGTAAAGTAATTATTCACTATTTCTAAATTATTTATAACAAATTGTATTATACATCAAGCTCTATCAACGTTGCCGAATCATTGCTTAATAAAGGGGTCTTCGTGAATTACACAATAAAAGGAATCCGTCCGAAGTTTGATATCATTCAACGATGTTCAAAATCACGAATAAGACGAACTCCAAAACGTTAGTTTGCAGTATTTGTGTTTATCATTCGATTTATTAAATATTTCGAAACACTTTCGTACGCGGTTAATAACATCACTTATATTCATCTATATCAATGTAATCATTATAAATGTCATCCTAAATATCACTTTCGATGACCATATTAAAATCACATTCTCCATCACATTCAACTCCACTTTAATCTAAGTTAAAATTTTGATTATTAATTGCGATTCTTCTAATATTTTTTTTATTTTCATTGGTTCAAGTCCTAAGTTAAAAATTTTGAAAGATTTGTTTTTAGAATTGTAACTTCTTGCAGTAATATTTATATATTTATAGATGGAGATATCGGAACACTTATCTACAGTGATCGAAAGTCCCTTTGTCTTTAGTTATTTGTCGAATTTCAGAAACAATACAATTTTTGTAGTCATTATTACTTATTTAAATTTGAAATTATGAAAAATGTTAAGCAATTCAATAAATTTAAATATATATGAACATTTAATCGTTTTATTCGATTATTCTACATAAAATTGTTCGAATTATTCGTTATTCGAAAATGGCCATTTTTAAATTGTTCGAATAATTATTCGTAAGAAATTATTCGATTAATCGAACGATCATTAGTCGAATGAATACCCTACTAAATACAAAGGCAAGGCAAAAATCGATTTTTCAAATAAAAATTAACTGAAATATTTTTGTTTCTGAAAAAAAAAAACATTTTTTAACTCTTATTAGATACTTAAAACCAAAATATTTAGTCTTCTATATTATATACTTGCATTAAAAATATTTTAATCGAGATTTACACGAATTTTAGAAGAGATGAACGATTTTCCAAAGTATTTTTGAATTTAGCTGAATAAATATAAGCTAAAACATATTGGACCACTAAGTGATTTTAAAACACAAAATTGTGTGTTTGTCCATATATTTATTATTAAAATTTAATGTGATCATTTTTACTGTACATCCCCTTTAAATGAATGCATGATATTGTCTACTACTGTAAATTTTGCTGTCAAGGAAATTGAAAAGAGTTAATATTACCTTTGGAGGAAACTAAATATTTGTATGTTACATATTAGGGTGCCTCTTAGTTTCCACTTTTTCATTTAATTTAACCCATTATAACTTAGTACTGAAAAAAATCATAAAATTTCATAAATATCTTAATTCCAAATTTTACATTTCCAAAATTTTTTTCCCAAAATTTCCAAAATTTTTTAATTTTTGTTTTTTATTCTAATAAACGCTAAACGTGGATTAGCAAGTAAGAGTGTTATATTCAGCTGAAATAAAGAAACTATTTTAACTTGGAATTCTTTTTAGCATATTGTTACGTTTTAACCTTTTCAAAACGTTGGTTTATTTCCTTTAAATAAGTACTTTTGATTGCAAATAAAAGCCGTTTAGTAGTTTGAAAATTGTAACAACTCTTTATTTATTTAAAAATGTACAACAACAGAATTAAATAGTCACTCAATGTTTTTTTTTATACACGTTTATAAATTCGCAGAAATACAGACACACTTTATAATGTACACGAATTCACTTTAAAATACAGCACACTTTAAGGCACTCAGTTGATGTTTATACGAAAAGCGTCTCTGATAAACTAACTAACTACTGCAACCTCTGCCACTATTTGTAACACTGCCATCTGCACTCTAGATTGCTCTTTAACTGTCTAGAGCTTTCTAATACATACGCCATCTGTGGTGTACTTTCTACAATGTTCTTTAACTGAATATTCGAAATCGAATATACGGTCGCAGCAAACAGCCTTGCCATACTTACGATCAATGGTCAACTGAAAGCTTTTATTCAATGTTAATAATGCCCACAGATATGGTACAGTTTGTTATTACAGCACTGCTATTTGAAAGAATTATGCTACTTTAAATCAGCCGTTAAAATCGTTATATTTGAATTCAAGTACAATTTCGTAACAATATAATTTAAAATTTTTCGTAAGAAACTTCAAATCTGTGGTCGTATTTAAAAACTAGATAACTCCGTTTTTTTTTTTTTGATAACATGAGAAAAACACATTTATGTTGTTATGCATGCGCATTAAACAAAACATATTTTTAAATAATGTTAAAGATTTCTGGTCCCATTGAACTAATTTTTGGACATTTAAACCGAAAATCGTTTCCATTTTTAGAAAAATGGAATTTTTTAATTTTTCCTTTTATTCTTATATACAAAAATAAGCCGACTTTTTTTATTTTTTTAGGTTCAAATTGGGACCCAAAGTGCTTGTGACACGAATTTGTTTTATTTCGCTTTTTCTCTCCTAGTTTTCGAAAAAACATCGTTTTAAACTTCAAATTTTTTCATTTTTTTAAGAAACTGTGGAGTTACCTTGTTTTTTCAAAAAAAGCTTGGAGTTAGTAATTTTTTACATAAAAATAACTTTTAAATTAGCAACTATATCAAAATTTCGATCTGATAGAGTGATAGTAACTGAAACGTACTTTCAATTTTTGGTCTTATCTTAATTTTCGCAAAAGGTGGATTTACTTAGTTTTTCCATAAGACCACAGAAATAAAATGTGCAACCTATAAATGTTATCTGATTTTACTCAAATTTTCGGATAACAATTTCTGAACTTAAAGGTTCATCCTAATGTATACATATATATATACTTATGTATGTAAATGTAAACATACACAATAAACATTAATACATTCATCCATCAAAATATAAACAAACAGCTATGTATACAAAACACACTTACACTAATGCATAGAACATTATGTATAAATAACCAAGAGATTTATATTGTACAACAATAGCAACAAACAAAAAACCATTAGAAGCAACAACAGGAAGACACATACAAGTGTCCTAAAGAAAACATGGTTAGATTTGTTGTTCAATTCCGACGAAAAGTGTTAAGAAGAAAGCAGGGAGGAAGGAGAGAAAGAGAGATATATAGAACATGGATTTGACACTACAAATTGTTGACATTAGAAATGTATTCGTCAGTGGCTGTCTAACAGGTTGGCTGTAAGTATGAGAGGAAAGTGTTTTAGTAAATACAAATAATAATGGTTTTGAAGCTTCTAATACAAATTAAATAGACATTTTCAAAGCACCGTGGGTTCGATTCGTGAACTAAACATCTTAATGGAAGGTAAAGAACACTTGAATATTATTACAATTTAATTTAAAATTCTTTAAAATCGTTACATTTACAGCAAACATGCTGTAAAATTGTATGTTTTGTATTGAATTCGAAAATTCAAATTTAATTTCGAATAATTGTTTTTCCAATTTTTAATTTTTGCAGATTTTTTTATGTTTTCTGTGCAGTTTCTAAAAATTTAATGAAATTCGAAAATTCGTAGTTATTTTCAAATTTCAGTAGTGCCATGAAAATAATGAAATTTGGCTTTCCACATAAACTATTGTTATTTTATAATGTTATTTTGGAAATTGGAGCGTTTTTTGTTAAATTCAAATATTCGAACTTAATTTCTAAAATTCATACATAATTTCGAATTGCTGTATTTCAAGTTTTGTTAGGCTTTATTTGTCCATCTACTTCCACCGTACTTTCCTTTGTTATTACGATAAAAGTACATTTATTTTATGTGGGTATGAATATCTATATATTTATTTATTTTTATATATGAATAATGATTGACATTTTCATTTTCTAAGCCAAAACAATCATTTACACTTTTACTTTGACACACATCTACACACATATTGTACATGAAACCATCTATCTACCTTTCACATTTCTCCATACATATATGAATTTATATTTTGACACATTTACTATCAGCCATTTTTCAGTTAGTCATGTAAGGAGGAGGCCAGTGTCATGCCTCAATTCGTACAATCTCTCAAACCACTAATAAATATGTAAACCATTTTTCATCAAACTACTGTTGAGTGAAGGGGATTAACCCCTTAAGCAAAATATAAATAGGTTTTTATATTTTATTTTATTTTTTTTTAAATGTACAAGAGTTAAGTTTCCTGGTGTTTTAGTTCTCATCCTAATGTTGTCTTTGTGATAAATATAAGTTAGTATTTTGTATAGATATTGATTTTAGGTTAACAGGAAATTAAAGTTACAGAAATCAAATGTTGCACATTGGGCTCAATGCAGAGATTTAGGGGTGAAAATCATATTGAAAATTGCCAAAAGAAGTAACTGGGAGAATCCAATCAAAATGAGCAGAAAATTCTAACAAGTAAGAAAGTATAATCGGTCAATCCTATGAAACATATTTGTATTGAATCTTATTTGAATACCAATATTTATATACCCTTCAGCTTCGTGAGAAGGTTATACCCTTCACAATATAATTTTCTGACCCTTTAAAGTGTATATATTATTGATTCTAATAGATAGCGGAATCGATTAAGCCATGTCCGTCCGTCTGTCTGTCTGTTGAAATCAATTTTCTGTAGACCCCAAATATCTTTGGGATCCAAATCATCAATAATTCTGTCAGGCATGCTTTCGAGAAGTTGTCTATTTAAAAACAGCAAAATCGGTCGACAAATGGCTGAGATATGAGGAAAAAACCAGGACAACCTCGATTTTTTTTACCTATTTTTATCTGGATTACTAAGTCATTAATATAGACAATATGGATATCTAATGATAGATATTTCAAAGACCTTTGCAACGACGTATTTCGGATTAAAATATTTTTTAAACCGATTTTTTTTTCACCAAAAAAAATTTTTAAATTTAAAATAAAAAAAAATTTTAAATAACAATTCAAAAGAATTTTTTTTCCAAAAATTAAAAAAACATCTTTTGAAAAAAAAATAGTTTTGTTTACCTAAAAATATTTAAAATTTGTATTTTGAAGTATAATTTGGTGAAGGTTATATAAGATTCGGATATAGCTCTCTTAATTGTTAAGATAGATTTTATGAAAATTTAAATCTTTGCCTCTCCATAATTGTTTAAAGTTTTGAAATTTGTCTAAAAATGTGTGAGTTAGAGCTACTAAAGTACTACGACCTACCCTAAAACAGTTTTTTCAAAACAACTCAAAATTTTGAGGGTGATTCTGAATCTTTGCAAACGGTTTTAGTATGTCCTCAGCTAGGCCAACAACTATATATCGAGCCCTTAGCGCCAAATTATCGTAAGCGACAAAACACAAATTTTACAGGAGAAGGTTTTTTTTGATTATTTTGAAATTTATACATAGAATTAAAAATGTTGCGATATAATATAATTTCGTTCAAGCTATTTGCCTATTTTTCAAAAATATTTATAACTTTTGACAATTTAAAATTCATGGAATACTTTACAGAAAAATATGACAAAAAATGTTTTTTATTGGATTTTTGCATAGATAAAAATTTTTCGAATTGAAATTAAATTTTTATTTATAAATAGTTTTTAATGAAATTTCACAGTTATGTAGATTTTTCTATTTACAATGGAAAAATAAAAACGAATTTTGAAATTTATTATCAGCAATCCCGCAATTCCCAAAAAAGTGTTGAAAAATTCCAAAAATGCTAATTTTTAGTTTTTTGGCTATAATATCCATACCAGTTTCAGGGTTATCGGGACCCTTTACAAAATAATTAGAAACATATTGAGCCACCTATAATCGGTTACTATATTTTGATATCGGTTACGCGATTTTAGAATTTTTGCCCTAAAGTTTTATTTTACATAAAAATATGTGTTTTTTGAAAGGACCTGTCCCCTCGGTAACAACAATTTTGAAATTGGTTTTCGCTTCTTAAAATTTTTTTTAAATTCAAATGCATATAACTTTGGACTTAGTCATTATTTTTAAACAGTTCTTTTTGCATTTGACACATACATGTGTTGTTAGTCCAATAAAGGAGAAGATCGGGAAATATTTAGATACGCTGTTATCAAAAAACTGTAGGGAGGGTAAAAATTTTGAAAATTTAATTTTCAAATGCGAATATCTCCTAAGCTATAAGAGGTAATTGATAGCTACGACTAGGTGTTTTGTAGTGCTCGATGAGAAGATTCTACATGTATAATGTTTTTGAAATCGAAACTCAAACCAAAAAATAATATCGTTTTAAAAATGTAACATACCCGAGGTGTCATACTTTGAGGGCCCTTGGTCGCGCTCCTGGTGGGCCCATGAGGTCCACATTCAAAACTTAAACTCGACAACTTCTTCTTTGCGCATGTAAAATTTCATTCAAACCAATCTAACCATTTAGAAGTTACAGATTTATTTCCCACTTTTTTTTTCTATACCACTGTGTGTCGCTTACGATAAAATTTGTTTACTGTAAAATATAAACATTGACTTACGATAAAATCTTACCCCCTATATTTTTGATGTTATTAACAATTTTGATATTCTGAGAACGCTAAAACATCAGTCGGTCCATAAAATTTTAATTTCTGCAATAAAACAAAAATTTTAAAAATGTCGCTTACGATAATTTGGCGCTAAGGGCTTGATAATTTTGCTTTTGAAGTTCTGATAAAATGTGTTATTTTTTAGCAGGGTATGATTATTGTATGACTTAAAAATGCAGGATTTACAATATATGGCGTATCTTTTGAAAGCGGGGTTTGTTTTTAATAACTTATATGTCATTTTGAAAAGTACAAATCTGTCATTTATTCTCACTTAGTTATTTACTTCTATAATTTAAAAAAAGTGCCGCTGAAGGACACCGATTGCTCATTGCTTCATCGGTTTCAACGTGCGAGAGATTGTTTGTGCGGTTCAGAAGTAGTTATTATGTTACGGAAGACAATGAGCTAGAATTGGAGGCATTATTCCATGAAGATTGTTGTAAAACACAACTAGAGCTAGCAAAATCATTGCAGCAATTTAAAAATGTTTGCGAGCAGCAGGATTCATTCAAAAGCAGGGAAATTGGGTACCATACGAATTGAAGCCGAGAGACCTTAAAAGACGATTTTACATTTTCGAAATGATGTATGAACGCTATAAAAGAAAATCATTTTTGCACCGAATCATTACTTGCGATGAAAAGTGGAAGTTACACATACGAGTGTTGTTTTTGTTTTAACATAGTTTTTTTCTAATTCATTCTAATCATTTAGGTTTTTGACAACTAAGTTAGGTCTTTGACAGGAGAGTTTCCGATCTATGTATATTTTCTCTATGGTTCTTACCTCGTACTAATACCGTAGTTCAAACCATAGAGAATAGACATAGAGCGGAAACTCTCCTGTCAAAGACCTAACTCAGTTGTCAGAAACCTAAGTGGTGAGAATGTATTAGTAGAAAAAACTATTTGAAAACAACACTCTTATGTGTGATTATTTTGAGTTATTTTTTTTTTTTTGAGTTTTTTTTAGGTTCCGCTCTATGTTTCTCAATGGTTAAAAACCGTAGTTAGCCGAAGCATTTATCTCGTCGGATTGTACTCATTAGCTAGTAGGGTATTCATTCGACTAATGATCGTTCGATTAATCGAATAATTTCTTACGAATAATTATTCGAACAATTTAAAAATGGCCATTTTCGAATAACGAATAATTCGAACAATTTTATGTAGAATAATCGAATAAAACGAATAAATGTTCATATATATTTAAATTTATGAAATTGCTTAAAATATTTCATAATTTCAAATTTAAATAAGTAATAATGACTCACAAAAATTGTATTGTTTCTGAAATTCAACAAATAACTAAAGACAAAGGGACTTTCGATCACTGTAGATGAGTGTTCCGATAGCTCGTTCTATAAATATAAAAATATTACTGCTAGAAGAAGTTACAATTCCAAAAAACAAATCTTTGAAAATTTTTAACTTAGGACTTGAACCAATGAAACTAAAAAGTACGGAATAAAAAATTTTTATTTAGCTGGCGAAATATTAGCAGAATCGCAATTAATAATCAAAATATTAACTTAGATTAAAGTAGAGTTGAATGTGATGGAGAATGTGATTTTAAAACGGTGGTCGAAAGGATGACATTTATAATGATTGTTATTAACCGCGTACGTAAGTGTTAACAAATATTTAATAAATCGAATGATAAACACAAATATTCCAAACTAACGTTTTGTTGCAAGAAAAGCATGGAGTTCGTCTTATAAATGATTTTGAACATCGTTGAACATCTTTGTCTAACATGGTAATAAATGTATTTTCCGTATTTGTAAATGAGTCAATCATGCACTGCCTGACTTAAAATTAGCCACGTTCACTGACAATGATAGCAAACTTTGAACAGATTTCCTTTATTGTGTAATTCCCCAAGACCACTTTATTAAGCAAAGATTCGGCAACGTTGATAGAGCTTGATGTATAATACAATTTGTTATAAATAATTTAGATAAAGTGAATAATTAATTTACTAAAGAATTAGTTACTCAATTTAAAACCCGAATTAATGAATAAAATATTAAAAAACCGACATCAAAACTTCATTCTTTACTTTTTTAAACAAATTTAAATTATTCGAATAATTCGATTAATTTTAAACGTGTGATCGAATTATTCGAACAAGTTATAATCTCTTATTCGAATTATTCGTTTTATTCGAACAAGAGAAAAATCGAATAATTCGAATACCCTATTAGCTAGTCATAGTCAATAAGTTGTAGTTAGCCAACGAGAGCTAAATAATTTATCTCGCTGTATTTACCAATAGTTAGTCGTTAGCCGATGCATTTGTTTCGTTAAATTATAATCGTTAACTAGTATTAGCCAATATGTAGTAGTTAGTCGATGAGAGCAGAAGAATTGAATACATTACCCAAAATTATTCGTAAGCCGACCGAGAGCCGAAGCATTTATCTCGTCTGATTATAGTCAGTGACTAGTCCTAACTTATACAGCCATCGAATTCATATCCTTGAATTGCATCCGTCGAATTTACTTTATAATAATAAGTCGTTAGCCGACCGTAGAAGCTTCGCCCGTTAACAAACATTTTTAAAATATATATGACAGCTCTGTATTAAAGAAGATTTCAAAAGAAGCAGACCTTTGAAGAACCTGGACAGACTCAGCATACCCCGGATAGAAACAAAAACTGCATCAAAATATTTTACACATTATATAACACATTTGGTCTGATTTAAAATCTAAATTTTTTCAAACATTACAATAATTCTATATATGTAGTAGAGGATGATAAGTTTACTTATAAATGTTTTAGAGTCAAAGTGAAGGGTCAATTATGGACCGATCCTCACAAATGTTGGTAGACAGATTTATGTTCATAAAAAACTTGTTTATATCCAATTTCATCACTATTTTAATTATGGATGATTTTCGCCATACTTTACAGTACATATAATTTAAGAACTAATTTGAACAAAATTTTATCGAATTTTCAACAGAAAGACGAACGGACGGATGGACATAGCTCGATCGTCTTAGAATTTTATGAAGACCCATAAGTCCTCCCAGTTTAACTGTTTTATTTAACTTGGTTAACCGCAAAACCGGTTTTCTGAAAAATTAAAATTTTCGGTTAACCAACAAACCTGGTTTTTAAAAATTCATTCAATATGAACGACTTTTTGAACATTCCATTTCACTCTTTCTTATATTGTATACAAACTCAAACTCTTAATAAATTGTTTATTTGTTTATATCACTTTCTAAAATGTTTTATGCTCATAATCAAATTTTCTTTTTTGCAACAGCAAACAAAAAAAACAGAAAACTTTTCTTTTATCAAGCACTGAATGAAGCTTTAAGTTTTGTTATAATTCGTTTAAGATTTTCGTATCCTCTTGCTGATTTAATTATTCATCATAAATTTTCCTTTTTGTTGATGTTGCTGTTGTATTGTAGTTGTTTTAAACTGTAAGTAATATTAAAGAGCATTTAGTAAAACACTTTATATCCTTTTTTAACAGCAAAATGTAGAGAGAGTAATGTAGTTGGCAACTATTTAAATGGTTTTGGTTGTGGTAGTGTGCATATACAAACTGAGATTGTTAAATAACCCAGCAGTTAAGCAAGTAGTCAGTGTATTCCTAATGTCCTATCACTTGGCTGACTCCAATTTATATATTTCGGATCATTTGACACGTATGCGATCTTTGTAGTGTAGAGAGAATACAATTGGTTACTTCATACATTCCAGATAATCTAGCCTGACAATTGTCACTTAAGTGTCTCTAAGTAATCTAAAGTGTAGTCACTTTAAACATTTTGTGAGTAATTCGTACAAATTGGTTTTATACCAATTGTGTTGATATAATTTTCATACAGTTTTTTTTATTTTTGCTTAAGTATGACAACCCATGTAAACTAGCGTGAAGTCAATAGTTACTTTAGTGTCCCTTAATAACCTATAATGAAGTCGCTTTAAACGTTTACTTTGTACTATAAAACAAGTAAGAGAGCTATATTCGAATGTGCCGAATATTATATACCCTTCACCAAATTATACTTAAAAATATATATTTTTTAAATATTTTATTTAAACAAAATTATTTTTTAAAACTTATTTTTTCCAAAATGTTTTTTAATTTTTTTTAAAAAGTTTTTAAAATATTTTTTTAATTTTTAAATAAAAATTTTTTGTCCCAGTTTTTCCTTATATCTCTCCAAATTATACTTAAAAATATTTTATTTAAACAAAATTAGAATTTTTTAAAAAAAAAAATTATTTTTTCCAAATTGTTTTTTAATTTTTTTTAAAAAGTTTTTTCCAAATTTTTTTTTAAATATTTTTTTTAATTTAAAAAAAAAATTTTTTGAAAAAGAATTTTTTTTGATGAACAAAAAATTCGGTGTAATAAATATTTTCAACGATTTTGATCCATTGTATGTCCAACTTACTATAGTCTAATATACATCGCTGCAATGGACTTTGAAATATCTATCATTAGATATCCATATTGTCTATATTAATGACTTAGTAATCCAGATATAGATCAAAGTAGGCCAAAAATCGAGATAGTCTCGATTTTTGCCTTATATCTCAGCCATTTGTGGTCTGATTTTGTCGATTTTAAAGGCAACCGAGCCGGAAGAATTACCGATATATTGATGTATCAATCATATATGTAAGTTATTTGGGGGCTACGGAAAGTTGATTTCAACATACAGACGGACAGACGGACAGACGGACATGGCTATATCGACTTCGTTATATATAACCATCCAGAAAGAAAAAACTTATAATACCCTTTCACTCATGGCGAAGGTTATAAAAAAGACACGTGTCTCCCAGTTTTGCCCAAACACATGCACTTTTTTATGGGCCCCCCAATGATTTGGGGCCTCGGTGACATTTTTTCAAAAAAGAGATCATTTTCTCAGGCTCATATCTTGCAAACAGTTCGGAATTTTCATTTACTCTCTGAGGCAAAGTTGTAGCCCTTGTCATAAAGAACAAGCTAACTTCATCTTCAAGATCAAAATCGAAAAAAAATTTAAAAAATTCGATTTTTTTACCTTTTTTCCCCTGTTCAGGTCCAGAGGTAGCACCGTTCAAAATTCAAGAAAACAATCCACTACAAAAATGTACCTAAGATCTCAATAAACAACTTTATAGAACATATGAACTTGCTAGGAATGATTCTTAACACTGTTTAGGTAGGTCAATATAAGTTAGTAGGAAAAAACTAAAGGAATTAAGCAGTGTTTAAAAAGCTACGATAACTAACAAATTTTAACTGTTGATACAACGACTGCTTCAAAAAAGTGTATGTAGCAGTAGCAGTAGCATTTGTCTTTTTTCGTTTTCTTGTTTTTTTAAAACTACTGCTACCTTCAAAATATAAAACTCTTAACAGAGCAGTAGTAATAAAACATGAATTGTAAATGGAGTAGTAGCATAAAAATACAAATAATTGCTACTGCTCTATATCGGGTTTTAATTTTTAAGGTAGCAGTTGATGCAGCAGTTAAGGTAGCAATAAAAGTAGTCAAAAAAGAAAATCTTCAGTCATAACACCAAAATTGACAGAATTAAACACTGTGTGTTGTTTTTGTTTTGAGAGAGTTTGAAAGAATTATTAGATTTTATTCGTCTCAGATGTTCGTCTTGCTAACAGAAAGATCGTGTTTTCTGTGTGCATAACAAAAAAGCCGAACTTTTGTTTACAACACCAACTTACACAAATATAAATTCACAACAACAACACACAATATTCTTTTTTGGCTGAAGATTTTTATTTTTTACTTATTTTATTGCTACCTCAACTGCTACTTAGCTGCTACTTCAACTGCTACTAAACTGCTACTTTTTCTACTACCTCAACTGCTACTTCTATTACTACTAAATTTTAAAAGTAGCAGAATTAATAAAAAACTAATGAATGCTACATCAAAACTTTTTCTTTATTAAGGTAGCAATATAAAAAAAATTACTCTGCTACTTTTAAATTTTTCTTTTATTAGTACTACTACAACTACTGCTACCAAAATGTGAAGGTGAATTATTGACTCGGAGCTTTTATTAATTTTTTAACTAGACTACTTGTGTTTTGTCGTTGCTACTGCTACTTGTAGTCTAGTTTTTTAAACACTGGAATTAAGTGTTTTGGGCCATACACTATTAAATTATTATGAACTAAAGCATACTTTTAGGCAGCTTTAAAAGAATTATTTATTTCTAAATTTATTTTTAAATTTTTTGCGATTTTGATCTTGAAGATTAAGTTTTTTTGATTTCATATGTTCACAATTTTTGTTCTTTATGAGAAGGGCTACAACTTTGCCTCAAAGAGTAAATCAAAATTCCGAACTTTTTGCAAGATATGAGTCTGAGAAAATGATCACTTTTTTGCAAAAATTACACCGAGGACCCAAATCTTTGGGGCCCATAAAAAACTGCATGACTTTGGGCAAAACTGGAACATACGGGTCTTTTTTTATGTCTTTTATCACGTAATGGTGTCCGTATATGGTTATATTTTCATGTGTTAGCACCCGTAAATGTTAAAATAACTAGTTATTTAGCTGATCAAGTTACCAGTTAGGTTACTAGTTAGGTAACTGACGCTATTTAACCAGTATGTGAATTCAATGCATTGACTACTTTGGACCAGCTATCGAACAATCTCATTGCAATCAAAAAGGTTCAATTGACCTCCTGCTTAGGACATGCACGTATTAAAATAAATAGTCACGTAGCTATTGAAGTAACTAGTTCCCACCCTAAATTATGGGTAAAATCACTAGTTCGGGACTGTCTCCTAGAACTGCTGGGTATGTATGTGTGTGTATAAAATACATGAGTTACTCTTGTGCAACCTTTAAGTGTTAAATATTTCAAAATTTATGAATATTAATGACAACAAAAGGATTAGGAAATTTGTAACATAAACCCACAAGGATAATGTGTTGGTGTGTGTATTTATTAATTACATAATTTATTAACTAGTTACAGTTTCAAATATTTATTAAGAAATTTTTACATAATTTTAGGATTCAAACATTTTTGTTACAGACTTCGTTTAGTTTTGTTTTATTTTATTTCTTATAAATTATCATTTTACATCATTACTTTACCCCTGTGATTTTATTGCAAGCAAACATTACTAAACTACTTCTAGGTAATGCAAACAGTATTCAATTTTAGTTATTTACAAATCATTACTAATTTTCATCTGGATTTTTAAACATTTAAATGTCAAATGTTTATTTGTTTTAAAATTACCTGCTTTAAGCTGATAAATGAAAGAATTTCTATAGAATTCACATAATTCTCACAAAACAACTTAAATTATTACATAGCTAAACAACAAAAAAAAATAACAAAGTTTTTCCATTAAAAGCTTATAAAACCCAAGAAAAATCTCTGCTACTGTTTTAAGACTTAAAGTACATTGAACTATATGTGTAAAAATAAACCAATAAATGTACAAATTGCTATACAAGACATTTAGCCACCTCCCCCACACAAACTTCAACCAAAACGTCAAAAGTAGATAAATGATTTTGATATAAAAAGGCAGACACACCATCATCAAAGTAATGGAAAATCAAACAAAACATAGCAACAAAACAAAACAAAAATAATCATTTGAAAAATACCTTAAATAGCAACGTCAATTGAATGAAGCCAATTTCATCTCATTTCATTTTTATTTCTATTTTTTTGTATTTTACAAAACACCGAAAAACACTTCAGCATTTAATACTACAAAGGAAATATTTAAGCAAAAAGAAACCTGAATTTATAACTTCCCTTGTATTTTGCCGGAAATAAAACCTAACGTAACTCAAAAACCGAAGAAGACCAACAAATATAAATGCATGAGAACAAATGCTTAAATATTTTACATGAAATATTTGTTATACTTACATCCCCAACATTTCAATTATTTCACAATTCAGTTCAGTTTCAATTCCCTGTAAAAAGAGACATTGTGTAAAAATATTGATTTTTCTTTCACACAAATCCCTAAGAACGTGCTGGCGCTAGCAAGGGCTTGTCTTAGCAACACCAATAATAATTATATTGTAATAAAACTTAATAGATTTTCAATAAATATTTTGATGGCTGCGTGTTTTGCGTGTCAACTGTGTAAATAAGTAGTAGAAAATTAATAGTCATTTGATTTTATTAAAATTATTAACGTTTGTACAAAGTGCCAAGATTATAACATAAATGAGGAAATGCTTACACCCATGTAAACATTAGGATTTAGTTATAAATAAAATTACTAAAATAAATATTTAGTAATTACATATTTATTTACTCTTACTTAGGGAAGTAAAACAATTCAAATCTTAATCGAAATGAAACACATTACCCAATAAGCTTTTTTTGCTGGAATTCAAGTTGAAATTAAGTATAATTCAGCTTTGAATCCAGTATCAAGCAATTGAATTATAGTTGTGTTACACTTCATATCAATAGCATTCTCCAAAAAAAAAAGGAAAACATAAACTCAAGCCACATGTTTTTTATTTGAAAAATATTTAATTTTTCAAGTTTAAATTTGCATTCAAGTCAAATTCCAACAATATGTTCAAGTGCTTGAATTTTTAGGTATTTATTGCTAATTGCGAACAGTCAAAATTTCAGTATTATTTCAGTTTTTAAAATAATTATGTTTGAAATCCTTTAAAAGCTGATTGTTTTGTTAAAATGAGAAGATTTAAATTTAACTAGCACAGACAAAAACCTAACTTTTTTGCAACAGTTCATTTTGCAATTAACAGAGCCCTGTTAACTACTTAACAGTCATAATATTTGAATTGTAATAAACAAATTTATATCCACATTATCTGAAATAATTTCAGAATAAGAAAAAACAAGTAAGAGAGCTATTGCCGAATCTTAAAAATTAAAAATATTTTTTGTTAAAAAATTAAAAAAAAAAGTTTGAAAAATAAATTTCTTAAAAAAATATGATGAAAAAGAATTTTTTTTGGAAAAAAAAACTCGGGTTAAAAAATATTTTTCCCGATTTTGAACCGACTTACTATTGCGTTATTTACGTCGCACAATGACGCATGTAGCACAAGTGTGGTTGCAAAAATCAACCTATTTTACAAGAAATTGTCCAACGATTTCAAATATGCTACTCTTATTACAATCAGATTTTTGGTTCAGAAGATATAGCCCTTCAAAGTTGACTGATTTTAAGTGTTCAAAAAAACACACCATTTTTAGGTAATTTGATCCGCTTTCAGATACAGTATCTCGAAAACTAGGTAATCCCAAAATTATTTCAGATATCCCACTACCACAGTTCCATTATGTGACCCTAGGACTACCATTTCTATATAGTGTCATATCCGAGCCCTTTTCTAGATTTCCATTATGGCCAAAAGTACTCTCCAGATTTATTTTTTCAAAAAACTCAAATTTATTGGAATCCTGATATTACGATGGGTTCAAATATCCATCTGTTATTTCAGATGGACAGTTTTTTTTTATTTTTTTCAATTTTTTGTCTTATTCTGAAATTATTTCAGATATTGTAGATATAAATTTGTCTATTATAATTCAAGTGATTAACCAGAGCACTGTTAACTGCAAAATGGGGTGATATAAAATATGTGGTTTATGTCTGTGCTAAATAAATTTAAATTTATCTTCACACACATGTATAACGGATCCATTAGATATAGATATGCCTTCTTTTACGGATTATGAGCAATATTTTACTAAAAATTTAAAAATAAATTCAAAAAAAAATTAAAAATCTTTTTTGGAATATTTTGCAAAAAAAAAAAAACAAATTTTAACATTTTCTGGAATAATTTTAAATCATAAAATCCTTTAAAATAATACATACAAAATCAAAAATTTTAAATAAATTGTTTACTTTTATTTTTATTTTAAATAGATTTTTCCACCAATTTCAACTTTGCTAACCCATAAGTAGGCACCTAAAAGGTAGAACCGTAGAACTCTTTTCAAATACTCATTTCATAGGCTCATCAATTACACAGGGCAACAAAATCGAAAAAATGTTGGAGGCTTTTTAAACCACTACACAATTTTGATGTATTGTGATTCCAGTGGTACAAAAATTTTAAAATTTTTAAATACTATGGATAGACTTTTTTTAAAAAATTCTGAATTTTTTCAAAAGTTTCTCCACATAATTTATGAAAACTCAAAAACGGTTAGTCCGATATTATTGAGATAAACATAGAAATGTTCAAATTACATAATCTTTAATCGGCTCAGTAGTTTTGGAGTTTTAATAACAAATTGAAGCAAAAAATATATTTTTTACGTGAAAATAGAAAATTTGTGTGTTTTAAAAAACTCATAAAAAATCGAAAACGGCAGAACATGTTCAGGTTTATTACTTTGTCGCAAAGCCGCATACAATAGCAATAAAATGAGATATGGAAGATAAAAATCGATAAATTATTTTCGAATTTATTCACAATTAAGTGAATTCGCTCATTTTCACAAAATTTTACTTTTTTCTTTGATATACATAAAATTGAGTAGTTAATAATTATCTTACGATTGATTGAATGTTGAAAATATTTTCCCCGTGCTCTGTACAAATTTTCACATATATATTGCGTTTTAATCGGCTCAGTAGTTATAATAACTAATTGAAGCAAAAAATATATTTTTTTTATTAAAAATATCCAATTTTTTTGTTTTAAAAAAATCATAAAAAATCGAAAACCGCAGAAATTGTTTAGATTTATTAATTTAATATCGGACTGAGTTATCATAAATTATGTGGAGAAACATTTGAAAAATTCACAATTTTAGAAAAAAAAAATTTTAAAAAAATCTATCCATGTTACCAATGTTACCATTTTTGTACTTAGGTAACCATGATGCATCAAATCTATATAGTGTCATATCATATGCCTTTTAAACTTTTTAATTATCTCATTTGATTCAGATTTTTGCAACGAAAAAACCTAAATAGCGCCACTGTACAAAATCGCATTATGCAAGAAACATACCAGCGTATGAGTATTATTGAACAATCATAACAAGTATACGCTACCAACACATAGACATAACTAAAAGTGGATGCACGAATGATGTAGGAATTCACACATCAATATATCTTATGTTGTCATTTATAGTCGAGAAAAATCGATCCACAAAATGTTTGATATATAAGCAAAAAACCACAACTACCTAGATTTCAAAATTTTCACCAAAAAAAAACAATTTTAGCAAACAAATTTTTTTTACCATTAAATTTTTTAGCCATTTTAGCATTTCCGTTTTTTTTTCAACGATATACTTTTTTTTTCCATAAAAACAGAACATATTTTAAATCTTTATCTTAAGATACGTATACTTCGGTAAAGGGTATATAGGATACGACACAGCCTAATACAGCTCATGTTTTTATACCCTTCACCTTCGTATATATAAGTTTGTCATTCCGTTTGTAATTTCTACATTTTTCATTCCGACCCTGTAAAGTATATATATTCTGGATCCTTATAGATAGCGGAGTCGATTAAGCCACGTCCGTCCGTCTGTCTGTCTGATGAAATCAAAATCAGTCCACAAATGGATGAGATATGAGGAAAAAATCAGGACAACCTCGATGTTTGACCTATTTTTGACAATATGGATATCTAATGATAGATATTTGCAACGACGTATAAAAGACCATAAGACCAAGTTGAACCTAATGGGTCAAAATCAGAAAAAATATTTTAAATTAATATTTAAAATTTTAAAAACAAAATAATTTAAAAAAAAAATTTTAAAATTTAAAAAAAAAAAATTTAAAATTTAAAAAAAAAAATTTAAATTTAAATTTAAAAAAAAAAATTTTAAAAAAAATTTTTTCCAAAAAATTAAAAAACTCCAAAAAAAATAAATTTTGTTCATCTAAAAATATTTAAAATTTTTATTTTGAAGTATAATTTGGTGAAGGGTATATACGATTCGACACAGCCAAATATAGCTCTCTTACTTGTTGTTTTTTAAATATTGCTACTTTGATCCAAAATTCAAAACTTCAAATAAAGTTTGCGATATTTCTCAAATTTTCAACATATTGTTTTTAAATGTCGGAGATAAAATTTTGATATTGGGTGCGGTAAACTGTGAAATTCTTCACAAAGACTTATTAGAAGAAAATTTTATTATTTACACCAATATCTGTTTGCCTCAAAGTCAAAGATGCATGTAAAGAAAATTTCAAACGTTTGCTAGTATTCCCCTAATTATTTGCTACTAAACCAAATATAGGTGTGGTAAAACACCTTGAGTTCTTTTGCTCTATATAACTAAATAAATATATGTATTTATGAGAGCAGTGACCCACCACTGTGTGCTCACTGCTCATTGAGTAATAATTAAAAGCATAACTTCAGGCTATTTCATCAGTGTAATATTTAATATTTATTTTTCTATTTCCTTTTTGTGTGCGGTTGTTAAATAAATTGTTACATTTATTTATAACAGCCGCAAGCATATTTGTCTTTGGTTTTCTGTATTTATTTTATTTCTTATTTTTTTGGTTTCTTGCGCTCTCATCAAATACAATTAATATTACGGAATATTTTAATTAAATATAATGCACTTGTATTTAATTAAAGGGGACAAAATGGATCCATGATTGAATTTAGAATTTCATTAGTAATTTTAACAAATTTATGGAAAAAATTCCATTTTTAACCTTAAAACTAACAAAAAATTTAAAATATTCTTTAAAATTTTTCTTAAAATTTTAAATGTCAACAGATATTGAAATAAATTTTGGTATTTTTCCAGTACTTAGTTACCCAAACTCCCAAATCGTTAAAAAAAACACTATCATCACAAATAAAATCAACACAGCATTAATAAAAAATGAAGATAAATAAAAGCAGCAGCATGAATTCGTTATTTTTCTTATTATTGCAAGAGTATCAAGCATTCATTTTCAATTCATTCATTCAAACATTCATTGTTTGAATAAAGATTTATGTGCTTGAATTATTTTCAGGAAAAAAAAACAATGTTTTTCATTGCTCTTTCTTCAATTGTGCGTACATCCTTAGTAGACTCTAATAAACTAGTACACACAGAAAAATCGATTTCAATAACCAGCAATTCTTAAATAAATTGGCGAATACGTTAGCCACTTGGAACCACCTTTAGTTAGCCATCAATCCACTTTCAATGCTTTTGACTTTCAAATCATTTCCAGGGCGTTAATTGCCACCCTCTGAACTACCATTCGCTTGTAAAATCCAAGCTACAGATTTATGTGTTCTACATTATTATTTTTTCTTTTTCATTCGATTTAGAGAGCGAATCGTAATAAAAAAAATTCAATTGCCACCTAGTGCATTACTTTGGGTTAGAAAAGTAGCCAGTGCTAACATTAAAGAAGAACAGTGGTCTCAAAGAGTAACTACTGCTTAAATTAAAACTACAGGGTAGCTCTCTGCTGCATATTTTCATATTTAGTTTAAATCAGTGTTAGTGTAAAGTACATGTAGATGAAAATTGTATGAAAAAGATAGTAGTATGCATCTCCTTTTAAAGGTGGCTGTTCATTTCTCTCCCTCCCTCTCTCCCTTTTTCCAAGTGTATGTGCCTGTCTGTGTATCCTTGGCATTACATGGTATTTATTGAAAGATTTTCATTCATTTGTTGTTCTTTCATTCGATTGTTGTTTGATTTTCTTTCATTACATTTTTTTTCCAATTTAACAATTGGTTTACTCCATGAGCAGCAAGCATGTCTAAGGTAGTGTGACATTATGGTGGGCATGTTAATATTAACAATTGGCCAGTATGAGTGGCTGGTGGCAGGAATATTGTAATTGAAGTTCTTATTAATCATAGAGTATGAGCTGTGATTATTTATGTTTTGTATTTATAATGAAGTGGGCAAGGCAACAAAATGCAGGTATTTATTTAATAAGAAAAACATTTTAAGTGTTTTAATTAATTTTCTTTTCTTTATTACAGTTACAATAGAAAATAAAGAAGGCATATTTAATGTAATTGATCTAGAGGCATTTTGTCAGAGCTTAAACAAAATGAAATAATAAATAAATGACTAAGTCAGCGGGGAAAACTGTTATATACAAGGCTTTTACACAAAATTTGTTTACACAAAACTTTCTATAGAAATTACTGTTATATACAAAATATTCTATCAAAAATACACAAAATTTTCTATAGAAAATATTGTTTACTATATAAAAAACTGTTATACGCAACATTTTCTATAGAAAATATTGTTATACATAAAATGCTCTCTAGAAAATATTATTTTCCATAGAAAAAACTGTTATACACAAAATTTTCTATAAAAAATATTGTTATACACAAAATTTTCTGTAGAAAATATTATTTTCTATAGAAAACCCCGTTATACACAAAATTTTCTATATAAAGAACTGTTATACACAAAACTTTCTATAGAAAATATTATTTTCTATTGAAAAAACTGTTATACAGAAAAGTTGCCATCGAAAATATTGTTATCCACAAAATTTTTTCTAGAAAAAACTGTTATAAAAAATATTATTTTCTGTAGTAAAAGAACTGTTATAAACCCTTAGCCCTTAGCGCCAAATTATCGTAAGCGACATTTTCTAAATTTTTTTTTATTGCAAAAATTAAAATTTTATGGCCCCACTGATGTTTTAGCGTTCTCAGAATATCAAAATTGTTAATAACTTCAAAATTATAGGGGGTAAGATTTTATCGTAAGTCAATGTTTATATTTTACAGAAAACGAATTTTATCGTAAGCGACACATAGTGGTGTAGAAAAAAAAGAAGGAAATCAATCTGTAACTTTTAAATGGTTAGATTGGTTTGAATGAAATTTCACATGCGCAAAGAAGAAGTGCTGTCGAGTTCAAGTTCTGAATGTGGACCTCATGGGCCCACCAGGGTCGCGACCAAGGGTCCTCAAAGTAGGACACCTCGGGTATGTTACATTTTTAAAACGATTGCATTTCTTCTTTTGTGTTCCGATTTCAAAAAAATTACACATATAAAATATTTTCATCGAACGCTACAAAAAACCTAGTCGTAGCTATCAATTACCTCTTATAGCTTAGGAGATACTCGCATTTGAAAATTAAATTTTCAACATTTTTACCCACCCTACTCAAGTTTTTTGATAACAGCGTATCCAAATATTTTCCGATTTTCTCCAGTTTTTCTTCATTGGACTGACAACATATGTATGTGTCAAATAGAAAAATAACTGTTTAAAAATAATGACTAAGTCCAAAGTTATATGCATTTCAATTTAAAACATTTTAAAAAGCCGATTTTCGCTAATTTTTTTGGGAAAAAAGAAGAGTTTTTCATTTTAGGTTATCACAAAAAATTTCTAAGAGGATGTATAAGGAATTTATACTTTCTGAACACTAAGTTTTCATAAAATATTTTAAATGAAAAAAAGATTAAAAATTTTTGTTACCGAGGAGACCAGGTCCATTCAAAAAATACCTATTTTTTATAAAATTTAAATTTAGCGCAAAAATTCTCAAATCGCATATTCGATATCAAAATATAGTAACCAATTTTAGATGGCCAAATATGATCTTAATTATTTTGTTAAGGGTTCCGATAACCCCGCCCCTGGTGTGGATATTATAGCCCAAAAACTAAAAATTCCCATTTTTGGAATTTTTCTACACTTTTTTGGGAATTGCGGGATTGCTGATAATAAATTTCAAAATTCGTTTTTTATTTTCCATTTTAAATAGAAAAATCTACGTAACTTTGCAATTTCATTAAAAACTATTCATAAATAAAAATTTTATTTCAATTTAAAAAAAAAAATTCAATAAAAAACATTTTTTGTCATATTTTTCAATAAAGTATTCAATGAATTTTTAATTGTCAAAAGTTATAAATATTTTTGAAAAATAAACAAATAGCTTGAACGAAATTATATTATATCGCATCATAACATTTTTAATTCTATGTATAAATTTCAAAATAATCGAAAAAACCTTCTCCTGTAAAATTTGTGTTTTGTCGCTTACGATAATTTGGCTCTAAGGGCTCGATATTTTCTACAATAAAGTAATGGAAAAATATATAGAAAATACCACTATACACAAAATTTTCTCTAGAAATTACAATTTTCTATAGAAAACAGTTGTACACAAAATTTTTTATAGAAAATAGTGTTATACACAAATTTTCAAAATATTGTTGAATAAAAAAAAATCTATATACCTACATAAACTCGTATAGAAAAGAGTAACGTTACTGATACAATGAATATTTCAAATGCATATTTATATATTTAAAAAACAAGTAAGAAAGTATGGTCGGTCAAGCCCGACCATATAATACCCTACACTAAGTAAAAGAACAAAGAAATTTTTTCTTTTAAAATTTCAATAATTTATATTTTTGAGTGATTTTCGGAAGTGGGGTTATATGGGGGCTATGACCAATTATGGACCGATCACCATGAAATTAGGTCGTGTGATTAATGTCTATATTAAAGTTAACTATGTTGAATTTTGTGTGTTTACCAACATTTTTAAGCGATTTATGCACGTTAAAGTGATTTCCGGAAGCGGGTCTATATGGGAGCTATGACTAATTATTTACCGATCGTAACAAAATTTGGTGACATGAATTTTGTGTATATAAAATTTATTTGGAGCGGAATTTGTGGAGATACATATATAAATTAAACATTTATGACCGATAAAGTCCAATTTCGGGAGGACATTTGTATGGGG
Organism: Calliphora vicina; assembly: GCF_958450345.1. Lineage (NCBI taxonomy): Eukaryota > Metazoa > Arthropoda > Insecta > Diptera > Calliphoridae > Calliphora > Calliphora vicina. The sequence continues at coordinate 40,061,295 of NC_088782.1, forward strand.
GCTAGGTGAAATAGTGGACCGATTTCAGCCAGTTTCAATAGGCTTGGTCCTTGAGCCGAAAAAATAATATGTACCGAATTTGATCGAAATATCTTCAAAATTGCGACCTGTACTCTGCGCACAAGGTTTACATGGACAGCCAGCCAGCCAGCCAGCCAGCCGACCAGACGGACGGACATCGCTTAATCGACTCAGAAAGTGATTCTAAGTCGATCTGTATACTTTAAGTTGGGTGTTAGACTAATATTTTTGGGCGTTACAAACATCTGCACAAACGCATAATACCCTCCTCACTATGGTGGTGTAGGGTATAATGAGTATACATGTGTTTAGTACCTTTTTAAAATTCGAAACCTTTAGGGGAGAAAAGTGGTAAAAACTAGAGTTTCGTGTACGGTCGCGGTTTTTCAAGGCCTAACACAGAAACCGTAAAACTGACAATTAATTATTCTTCAGTTTTTACTTTTAAACTATTTTCAGTAGAAAAATTCAAAATTTTTTTATTCCAATCGATTTCGTTTTAGGTTTTTCAGATTCTGTGTAATTTATTAATTTCAAAAGTATTTAATAATTCTGTATTTCTCATATTAATTTGTCAGAGTTTTTTATATTAAAACAAAAGTGAAGTTTTTTGGTACATGAATTGATTAAAAATTTTAGAGAAATAAATAATTACAAACAAATATCAATTCCACTTTTAAAACGGTTTCATTCCAAAAGAAATTTTCGTTTTACTTTTTTGGAAGAAGCGAAATTCAGAATTAATTGCACTTTCGATCGAAATTGAATGATGTGACAGGCCAGTATAACACTTTATATTTAATAAATTATCACAAAACCGAAAAAACTAAACCGAACCAAGGTTTGAAATTCTTCGGTTTTTTTTAAACTCTAGTAAGTACTATTTTGGTACGTTTTGTACCTTTTGTATTTGTATCATTTTAGCCACTAAAATATAAATTAATTTTAAATCGCATTATTTACTTATCAAAAAAATAACAAATGTAAATTTGGACTTTTTGGAAATTCTAATCATTTAGGGGTTAAAAATATACATTTTGTTAAAAATTATTATTGATAAAATTTTAAATTATTTCTTCCTATTATCATACAAAAATTAACTGATTTTATTTGGAACTGGATGGTAAATTTGGGACAAATCCGGGTAAACAGTTTAGTCGAAAAATTTTTTTTTGCCAAAATTGAGGGAAAAGGAAAATTGGTACTTTTTCTTCTAATGTTACTTTGTATTGTATTATATCAAATTATTTGATTTATATACATAAATAATAATTACATGATATGCATCTGAGTAAAGTAAAATAATCCAGGATAACTGGCTTCATGGTATTATGGTACTAAAAAGGGAGAACTAATGATACTTTTTCGTTCTTCAAATGGCACTTTTTAAATCATATAATAATGAACCTAGAATCAGGAAATTAAACACACATGATCCTGATAGAGTTATAATCTACAAAAAAGAGACTGGTTGGTACTTCTTTTCGTACTAATCTATATATATATATAGTAAATGAAATGGTCCATGCATGTAATGTCATCACGTGAGAACGGCTGGAGCGATTTGGCTGATTTTTTTATTATTCGATTCGAAATTTTCCGGAGATGGTTTGTGAAGAAAAAAAAATTCAAAAATTCCGGATAAAACTCGGAAATTCTTTTTTTTGTGAGTCCAGTCAACTGTAATAAAAAGGCTCCCTAAAGTATGCTGTGCAAATTTAGATATTTTATTTGCAAATAAATAAGAACAGGCTGGTGTGAGTGGGTTGGAGAAACTTGAAGAACTAACATTAGTAAATGCTACCGGGCGAAGCCGGGGCGATCAACTAGTATTTTAGAATAATGGACCTAGAAACATGAAATTAAACATTTATGGTTGTTAGTAAATGTGAATTAAAAACTTGCAATTGTATATTAATCTAGAAATTGGACACATTTTGTTCCGCAAGGCAATTGAATTGAAATATTCTAAAATTAAAAAAAATAAAAGTTATAGTCACACACACGCAACTAATCGCAATCAGATTTTTAAAATGGTACGTTTACATTATTCTATTATAAGAACAAATCAAGATAATTTCAGATACTCTCTTCTGAATTAAAGCATATCACAGAGAAAGCATTCTGAATTGATCGAAACAACTAGTAGTCGAACAGGGCATGGTCTGGACTATAAGGCGGCAGAGCCAAAAATTACCAATCACTTCTTTCTAAACAGTTATTAACTAGTATTATAACCTAGCATTGTTATCATGGTGTATTACGGTTTCATGTCTGGCCGCATATTGTTTTAAACAAAACAGTTATTTTCGGTACAGGTTCCCTGTGATGGATTTCAGCAGCTCATAATAGATAGGAGCCTTTTGCTTCCACCAAATACAGATCTATGGATATTCGGCTGGTTGTCCGGGCTTCACATACGATCTCTTACGCTTCTAGTTATCGTAATGCTTCCATTTTACATTTCAAGTAATGATTCGGTGCAAAAATGATTTTCTTTTATAGCGTTCAAGCTGTATTTCGGACATGCTAAATCGCCTTTCAAGGTCTCTCGGCTTCAATTCATATGTTACCCAATTTCTCTGCTTTTGAATGAATCCTGCTGCTCACAGAAGTTTTGATTGCTTATTGAGTAGCTTCAAATGATTTTGCAAGCTCTTGTTGAGCTTGACAACCATCTTCATGAAGTAATGCCTGGTTTGGCTATCTGAGGCGATCTTTGTCTTCCGTGTCAAAATTACAACTTCTGAACTGCTCAAACCATCTCTCACACATTGAAACTGATGGAACACGTTCACCATAAGCTTTGGTAAGCAATCGGTATACTTTAGCGCCAGTGTTTTTAAATTAAAGAAGTAAAGCAAAACTTCCTTCATATGACGCTTTGTTAGCAGTAAATTCGACATTCGAAGCCATGAAAAAAACTTTGTTGTTTAAACTATAATGTTCAATAACTAAGTGAGAATAAATGACAGATATGTAGCCTTCCAAATTATATATAAATGAATCCCGCATTTTTAAATTATACACCCCTACATGGACAGTAACAGTTTATGGTAAATCTGGAATGAGTTGGATTCACGCAATTCTATATTCTTAGAAACTACATAAGATTTCCATTATTAAACTATTACGACTGAGGTCAGCTTCTTAGAATAAAATGAGTATCGGATCTTTTAGAATGTTTAAATTTCTGTGCAAGTTAGATGAAATTTAAAATACACATAATTCTGTATTATAATTCTTTAAACAAATGTTTAATTTTCTTTTCAATATGGCTATAATACCTACATTAATTAATTAATTAATTGAATGCTTAACTAATTCAAACAAATGTCAAAAACATCTAATTTTCTTTCATTTCCTTTTAAACAAAAATATTATTGTATTTTATGTAAAGTTTTTCTTTTGTACTAATCTACATAATGAAATGAAGACGAAAACAAAAACAAAACTTAATGAAATTTATTTCTGAGTAACTTTTAAAAGCCATTTTAACCTTTTATTATAATAAAAACAAATTATTTCAGCTGATACATTTACATATATCCTGTCATTACTGTTTCCACCAGTGCTCCCTTAAATCTCTAAACAAATTTCTTTTTCAAATTAAACAACATTAACCTTTTGAAATATTTATGTATAAAGAACGTTGACAAAAGCATAAAATACTTGAATGAAAAATTAAAATGTCCCCTCATTAAACTTGTAATAATTTAAACATATTTTTCAACTTTCTTCTATTCATCTTCTAATATTTCATTTAAATACCTACAGGGGATTTTTACAATTTATTTATTTCTTTAGTAGCACAAAACTTTCAAGTCTAGAGCTTTGTGATGGTAGGATTTTGGTTATTTGTTAAACTTAATATTTTTCTGTCTCTCTCTTTCTTTTACAGTCTATAGTTGTTGCCCATTGTGCAAACAATAAGATTTATTTTGTATGCGTATTTTGAATATTATTCTTGTTGCTGTTATTGCTGCCTAATGTTAATAAAAACAGCTTCTTTTTCAAATGGTATTTCGGTATTTGCTAGGAAAATTGTTGGCAAATGGTAAATAGCATTGATTTGTCTAAAAATAATATAATAATAAAATAAAATAAAAAAAAAAACCGAATATCAAAATGTAAAAGAATATCTGAGCATTAAATGCTGTGGAAAAAGGAACAAAAATGTATAGAAATCCATTTAATACGCAACATTTAGAAAACATTTTCTTAACGTTGTAGCAGGGCAGGAGCATAGGAGGAGTATGATTCAACGTTGCGTTACCAGCATACAAAGAAGATGAAAAAGAAGAAAAAATAATAACAACCACCTTGATTGCCAAACTTATCATGTAGACTATACAATACAAATTCATACCACTAATACTTCTAATAGCCAACAACCCAGTTGGAAGTTTTATATAGAGACCTAAAGCCGGAGTCTTTCTTAACTTAAAAGTCTGTTCCTACAAAAATTTGTTTATAGGGAGGACACAAAAATATTCGTCAAAGCATCGCACCTTAGAAGTTCAAAATTTGTTAGAACTTCCATTTTCTAAAGATTTTCCTCAATTGAATCGTTTATTTCAAAAACCAGTTAAGTAACAAAAAATATAAAATTGAGTTATTGGTCGATTACTGCTTTGTAGAGGTAAATTCATTGTTTAGTGAAAACAAAATTAAATACTACCCCCCTATTATGGTATAGCAAAGCCGAGAAATCCGTGTTTAGTGCTGAAAGAAGTCAAGTGACAGCGCTTGACATCATACTAGGCCCTAATCTATTTATTTTTTCATAAATGTTGTAGGTTCTCAATAAATGTAAAAAAAACATGAAATATTTACAAGCTTTAAAACTCGACATGTTTGGCTTGAAGAGTTTTATGGGGAACATTTTAATGGCCTACAAGGGAAGCAAAATGCTCTATAGAACGAGTGTATGATGACGAATAAGTATTTCAGAAAAATCAGTGACCGTAATTTAAACTTTAACCTTAAAAACTCTTCGTATAAGAGTCAGCGGCGACCTATACTGTCATATACCAATAGATTCGTATTGATGTGATCTTTCAGAATCGAATGTGATATTAAAATAACGATCTCAACTCCACAGTTAACAGTTATTTTTCAACGTAAAAATAAAAGTACAGATGACACTGTCAAAAAGAGTGTTATAATTAGCCGTCATAAAAAAAACTCATATGAGGAGTTTTATTTTTCCCGTCTAAAATAAAACTCATTTGAGGAGTTTTATTTTTGCCGTCATAAAGTGAAACTCATTTGAGTAGTTTTGATTAAATCGCCTTTCAAATAAAAATAAGTGGGATTTTAATTTATTTTATTTGAATGAAGCCTTATTAAAATTGTAATGAGCCAAAAATGTGTTTTATTTTCTGACAGAAAAAATAAAACTCCTCAAATGAGTTTCACTTTATGACGGACAAAATAAAACTACTCAAATGAGTTTTATTTTCTGACGGGACGAAATAAAACTCCTCAAATTAGTTTTATTTTATGAGCGCAAATTAATACGGTTTCATGTCTGGCCGCATATTCTGAGCATTTTTCGGCCAATGCTTGCTTCAAAGGAATCAGTTGCGTATAGAGCAGCTTATAGTTAGGACATTTGTAATAAAAGGACAAACAACAAATACAGAGCATTACCTTAGCGCCTTGGATATTTGACTTCGTTGTCGATTCGGCTGGTCGGCCAGGCTTCTCATACGATCTCTTACGCTTCGGGATGTCGTAATGAATCCATTTTTCGTAACATGTAATGATTCGGTGCAAAAATTATTTTCTTTTATAGCGTTCAAGCAGCATCTCGAATATTTAAAACCATCTTTCAAGGTCTCTCAGCTTCAATTCGTATGGTACCCAATTTCCCTGCTTTTGGATAAAGCCTGCTACTCGCAGACATTTTAAAATTGCTGCTGGAGTAGCTCCCAATGATTTGGCAAGCTCTTGTTGAGTTGGGCAATAATCTTCATGTAGTAATACATCCAATTTTTTAAAAATTATTTTGAAAATTTTTTTTAAAAATTATTTTTTGGTTTTTTAAAAACCATTTTTTTGAAATTTATTAGTAAAAAGAATTTAAGAAAAACACATTTTTTATGAAAAAAAATTTCGGGTTAACAAATATTTTTACAGATTTTGACCCATTGTAGGTCCAACTTACTATAGTCTAATATACATCGTTGCAATAGACTTTGAAATATCTATCATTAGATATCAATATTGTCTATATTACTGACTTAGTAATCCAGATATATATAAAAAATTGGCCAAAAATTGGTTGTCGCGTTTTTTTCCTTTTGTGGGCCGATTTTCTCGATTTTAAATAGTAACCGAACCGGTTCTATTGCTGATATATTGACGTATGAATAAAACATGATTCATACGTCAATATATCAGCAATAGAACCGGTTCGGTTACTATTTAAGTTTGAAAGGACATGGCCATATCGACTTCGCTATCTACATCTATCCAGAATATATATACTAGGGTATTCATTCGACTAATGATCGTTCGATTAATCGAATAATATCTTACGAATAATTATTCGTACAATTTAAAAATGGAATAAATATTTAAATTTATTAAATTGCTTAAAATTGTTCATAATTTCCAATTTAAATAAGTAATAATGACTCACAAATTTGTATTGTTTCTGAAAGTCGACAAATAACTAAACACAAAGGGGCTTTCGATCACTGTATATGAGTGTTCCGATAGCTCCTTCTATGAATATATAAATATTACTGCAAGAAATTACAATTCTAAAAACAAATCTTTCAAAATTTTTAACTTAGGACTTAAACCAATGAAAATAAAAGGTACGGAATAAAATATTAGTTATTTAGCTGGCGAAATATTAGAAGAATCGAAATTTATAATCAAAATTTTAACTTAGGTTAAAGTGGAGTTGAATGAAATGGAGAATGTGTCGTCGAAAGTGATATTGAGGATGACATTTATAATTATTACATTGAAATAGATGAAGGCCATGATCTTAAAATATATGTATGTATATAAATGATGTTATTAACCGCGTACGTAAGTGTTGCAAAATATTTAATAAATCGAATGATAAACACAAATATTCGAAACTAACGTTTTGTTGCAAGAATAGCATGGAGTTCGTCTTATACATGATTTTGAACATCGTTGAACATCTTTGTCTAACATGGTAGGTAATAAACTTTTTGCGTATTTGTAAATGCGTCAATCATGCACTGCCAGACTTCAAATTAGCCACGTTCACTGACAATGATATCAAACTTTGGACAGATTCCCTTTATTGAGTAATTCCCCAAGACCACTTTATTAAGCAAAGATTCGGCAACGTTGATAGAGCTTGATGTATAATACAATTTGTTATAAATAATTTAGAAATAGTGAGTAATTAATTTACTAAAGAATTAGTTACTCAATTTAAAACCAGAATTAATGAACGACATAAAAAAGTTCTTAATACGTTTATATTGTATTTGAATTCAGGATCATGTCCAACTAGCTCAAACTTTTTAAAGCATAACTCCAAAACGGAAACTAAAGGGTTTGCTAGTCAATTGTTTTGTAGATTGTTCGGGAGTTAATCTGATCTGACTATTTCTGTTGAAAATTTAATGATGGACTTTGATTTCGAATGTATTTTTAACATTATCAATACTTGAGTTGTTAACTTTAACGTTATTTTTTGTTTTTCTTTAACAATAAAATATTAAAAACCGACATCAAAACTTCATTCTTTACTTTTTTAAAAAAATTTCAATTATTCGAATAATTCGATTAATTTAAAATGTGTGATCGAATTATTCGTTTTATTCGAACAAGAGAAAAATCGAATAATTCGAATACCCTAATATGTACTTTGTGGGGTCGCAAATGAAAAATGTAGAAATTACAAATGGAATGACAACCTTATATGCCCTTGCCACTGATGGTGAAGAGTATAAAAAGCTATGTAGATTGCAAAAGTAACCTTTATCTTATGACATGCTTAGAATCCCATTTCCAATTTTTGGCATGATTTTCCCAACAGTATTAAATAATTTTTATGAAAACAATTTACAAAAATTGAGAACATGAATTTCGAGATATCCTTCTTAAAAGGACTCTAATCATAATAATTATTTAAATATTATATATCCCCAATCAATTATATCGGTTCCATTCTGATTTTTATATGTTTTTAGTCGTGCAATGGTTCATATTTAAGTAAAATCTTTGGAAAATTAAAGATGATTGTTTTGAGATATACTTTAACTACGGACGATTTTATATAGAAAATTTCCTTAGACAACTTTGTGTATACCACAGTTTGCTATAGAAAATGTTGGTTATATAACAGAAAATTTCCAACTGGGCACACAAATATTTGGTTTTTGCTACATAATTGTAAATGATTTTGTAAAGATACCTAAATATGTATATAAAACTTGTTGTGCGAAGATGTTTGAGCTGCTGTTGTTGACGTAAAAATTCCCTTTTTTTTTGTTCCCGAAACACTAAATATCTGCATCTACTTACACAGGCACTCACATCTTGTAAGTAATCAAGTAACCACTTGACAACAACCACTTGGGGGGAAGGGATTTTGTACAGTGGTTTGGGTTGAGGCATTTTTAGCAAAGTAAAAACTTAAATACAAGTGTCAAGTTGAACAAAAAAAAAAATCATGTCTGTCTGTTTATATGTTGTGGTTGATTGGAGTTTATGTCTTGTGCTGCTAATCAAGTAGTCAAATTGTATTAAAGATTGTTTTGTGAAAATCGATAAATATCAAATGGCTGGATTTTTATTGCTGGTGAATTTTCTTAAATAAGGGACTGATAATTGTGGGGTTTAGTATATAACAAAAATTTTCACTTATTTTAAGTTTATACAAATTGTATACATTATTTTAGATCCTAAACAATTTTCTTTCTATATCTTCTTAAATGTTTAAAATCGATATAGAAATGATTGAGTAATTATGCATTAAAGGCAAGAACTCATAAACCAACTTAAGACTATCTTAATTTACATGTCTAGTACATATATTCTAATTATTATTTTTTAGCACACTTTAATTAAATCAAGAGTAAAAGCTTTGGGACGTATAAGTAATATTTGTCCATATACTTGTATTAAATATTACGTATACGTCACCTAAATCTTTAATATTCTCCTAAAGTAACCAACACATTTTTAAACATTTCCTAATATTCCTAATATTGAAATTTATTTCAAAATTAAAACACAAACTAAATCTTTCTCCACTAAGTATTAATAATTTAAATAAACAAAAAAGTTCTAAAGAGCCACTGCCACTGCAAAAAGTATGATAAATAATGAAATCCCTATTTCTGTGGAAGACCAACATTTTTATTGTTTTGTACTCTCCACATAGTTTTTTTTAATAAAATGAAAACAAAATGAAAACTCTTATCGTACTTTAGCCAAAAACAAACAAACTTATTAAACTTTATAAAATATTCGTTATATTGCGTTTTTTTCCAAACACATTCTCTTAGTTTTCGGTGCTAAAAAGAAATATATAGATAGAAAAATATAAAGAAATTATTTTTTAAACATAATTGACTCACACCAATGCACATAAATATTTATACAGTCACTCACTCACTCACACATATTTTTGTTGACTTTTTTTCTATATATACTCAAAGATATACAAACAAACATTCTGACACAAAGCTATACTTTCATACAAATTGTGTACATACCTATAAAGTTGTTGGTTTTTTTCCAGCTCTTGTCTTAATCCTCCAAGTGGCAACAGTTCCTAAAAACAAAGAAGAAGATGAAGTAAAATGAAAATTCTTAAAATAGCAATAATAACAACAAAATTAAATATGGGCTTTTCCACAGTCCCGAACGTGACATTCGCATGCCTCTAAAGTGAAAAAATAAAGATATCTGAAAAAAAAATTGTCTTATTTACATTTTGCGATAGCATATTTGTGGCAACATATTTTGTTTTCAATATATTAGGAATAAACATGTTATACCGAACGTGACAAAAAATATAACTCTTTTACGACTACCTCTAGAAAAATGCAAAAAATTAGCAAATTGCAACATAATTTATTAAAGAATTTTTTTTTTTATTTAAAATTGAATGTTTATTTCAAAAACCAGTCAAGCAACATAAAATCCAGAATTGAGTTATTGGGCGATTACTGTTTTGTAAAGGTAAATGCATCGTTTAATGCCAAAAAAAATTAAATACTGCTGCTATTATGGTGAAGCAATCCATGTTCAGTCCAGAAAGAAGTTAAGTGGCAGCGCTTGACTAGTTTCTGCCTATGTAATACTAGGCCCTTATCTATTTGTAGGTCTCACTAATGTTGTAGGTCTCACTAAATGTGAAATAAAAACAAGTAAGAGAGCTATATTCTGCTGTGCCGAATCTTATATACCCTTCACCAAATTATACTTTAAAATACATTGTTTTAAATATTTTTAGGTAAACAAAATTTAATTTTTTTTAATTGTTTTTAAAATTTATTTTTTTTTTAAATAGTTTTTTAATTTTTTTTAAAAAAAGTTTTTTCCAAATTTTATTTTAAAATTTTTTTTTTAGTTTTTAAATTTTTTTTTTTTTGGAAAAAAATGTATGACAAAAAAAATTGTTGATGAAAAAAAAATTCGGGTTAAAAAATATTTTTCCCGATTTTGACCCATTGTAGGTCCAACTTCATTCCAACCTCATCTACATCGTTGCAATGGACTTTGAAATATCTATCATTAGATATCCATATTGTCTATATTAATGACTTAGTAATCCAGATATAAATCAAAAATAGGTCAAAAATCGAGGTTGTCCCGGTTTTTTGCTCATATCTCCGTTATTTATGGCCCGATTTTGCTGATTTTAATAGCAAACTTCTCGAAAGCATGTCTGACAGAATTAGATTTGGATCCCGAAGATATGTGGGGTCTTCAGAAAATTGATTTCAACAGACAGACAGACAGACAGACGGACATGGCTTAATCGACTCCGCTATCTATAAGGATCCAGAATATATATACTTTATAGGGTCGGAAATGAAAAATGTAGAAATTTCAAACTTATATATACCCTTCTCACGAAGGTGAAGGGTATAACAAGTAAGAGGACTATATTCGGCTGTGCCGAATTATACTTTAAAATAAATTTGTTTAAATATTTTTAGGTAAACAAATTTTGAATTTTTTTTGTTTTTTAATTTTTTTAAAAAAAGTTTTTTCCAATTTTTTTTTAAATTTTTAAAATATTTTTTTTTGAAAAAAATTGTATGAAAAAAAAACAATTTTCAAAAAGTTATACGGGAATACAAAATTATTTTTTTTGTTAAGAATTAATTTTTTGATGAAAAAAAATTAGGATTAAGAAATATTTTTCCCGATTTTGACCGTCGATTTTAAATAGCAACCGAGCCGGAAGAATTCCCGAAATATTGACTTATGAATCATGTATGTAAGTTATTTGGGGGCTAGGCGGACATTGCTTTATCGACTTCGCTATCTATAACAATCCAGAATATATATAATTTGTGGGGTCGCAAATGAAAAATGTAGAATGCACTGTAGTACAAGTGTAAGTGTAAGTCATTTTATTTTTGAAGTTCCTAATAAAATTTGAATATTTCGTATGAAATTTACAATAGCAATGATTGTTTGATTTGAGTCCAATCTTTATATTATTCTTTAAATATAAATATCTTGATATAGCTAAAAAGTATTCAAAGTATTGGTCATTGCTAGCTTTGAACTTTTCCCATCATTCTGACAACATATGGATTCCTAGCTAAAAGAACTATTGATCTTTTGAGGCCAAGAACGAATCAAGCCAATATACGGATACTCTTTTCCGAAATGAAGCGTATGCTAGAGAGAGCGTTCGGCATTGATCGCAAGAAATAGTAGTCAGACGGGGCATGGTCTGAACTACAAAGCGGCTGAGGAAAACTTCTTTACCACTTCATTCTAAATACTTTGTAACAGGTATTGCAACATTTGGCCAAGCGTTGTCATGATGGAATATTACGATTTTATGCCTGGCCGCATATTCTGGGCGTTTTTCGGCCAATGCTCGCTTCAAACGAATCAATTAAGTTATGCACAGGTTTCCTGTGATGGTCTGACCAGATATGAGTAGCTTATAATAGATAGAACCCTTTAGGTCCCACCAAATACTGATCATTATATTAGCACCATGGACATTTGGCTTTGGTGTCGATTCGGCTGGTTGGGTGGGCTTTACATATCTCTCTTACACTTCGGGTTATCGTAATAGATCTATTTTTCATCGCAAGTAATGATTCGGTGCAAAAATTATCTTCTTTTATAGCGTTCAAGCGCCTTTCAAGGTTTCTTGGCATCAATTCGTGCGGTACCCAATTTCCCGGCTTTTGAAAGAATCATGCTACTCGCAAACGTTTCGAAATTGCTGCTGGAGTAGCCCCCAATAATTTTGTAAGTTTCTGTTGATGTTTACAACAATCTTCATGGAGTAATGCCTCCAATTGTTAGTCTTTAAACTTTTTTGGCTAGCCTGGGCTATCTTTGTCTTCTGTGTCAAATTCACCACTTCTAAACCGCACAAACCATCTCCTGCACTTTGGAACTGATGGAACACATTCACCATAAGCTTCGGTGTGCTTCAGCGTCACTTTATTTCAAATTAAAGAAGTAAAGCAAAACTTCCCGCAAATGACGATTCGTTGGTACGAAATTCGACATTTTCAAAGCAAAAAAACCTTGTTGTTTACGCTATAATGTTCAATAACTAAGTGAGAATAAATAACAGATATTTAACCTTCAAAACGACATATAATTTATTAAAAACAGACAAATAATTTATTAATTTTAGGAAATATTTACTATTTTATACGATGATTGTAACGTCCTACAACTTCTAAAATAAGAAATATCAGATAAAATTGTTAACATTTAAAGGATCTATTGACTATCTTGATTTTATCTATCTTGATTTATGCCAGATACACTTACGATCTCGAACGTGACATACTTTTAATATCAAATTAAAATATTTGGAGTGATTATTAGATGCAGCAACTTCTTTTTAAGTTAATGCCAATAAATTTAGATTTAAATGAAAATGTTCAGCCACTTTATTATAACGATCACAATGTACTGTTAACAAATGATGATTTAGGTAGCGAAACGCGACATTGGAATATTAACCCCTTTTAAGTAAAAAGTAGGTAAGAGCAAGAAAAAATATACTTTCAGTTTTAAAACCAATTCCCACATGATAACGACAAAGATTTAATTTTAATTGTTTTATTATTGTGTTAGAAAACTTCATTTGTCTATGAACATTTTTATTTTTGGCCAGGGTGGACCTTAATGTGGAAATACCCATATTTAAAAGAAACAAGACTGACACAGACACAGATAATGAATGAATAGATTCATTGCAATCGAACTGTAATGGAAACACTGTACTTTACAGTAGAATGGAGATTATTGGTACAGAATTGTCCTAGGTTGTCGTCGCAGTACCAGTCCTACATGTCTTTTAACAAGTACTTTGTATATTTAATGATGTTTTCATATATGGCTTCCTGAATCCATAATAAGAACTTCATGGCCTTATCACATTTAACCATTTAATTAAGAAGCTACCTTTTTTCTGCCAATTGAAGCGTCTTGGACTATTAAACAAAACGTTTGCATGGTACCTGCCTTTTAAATCAAGTTGATCCTTTAACATGGTATAGTTGAAAAAACTGCGTATTTACTAGGTTTATTTTCGTAGTTATGATATTAAGGATTGCACTGTATTTCAATTTGTCTGTGTATCTAATTTATAGCTTAATCATACTTCATGTCTTCCATTGCACTTTCACACATTCAACGACTTGAAAAACAACTTAAGGAAACGTTGCCACATTTTGTTTTAAAACTCATAAAAGGGATATAATAATTTAAATTAAATTTTAACAAAAAATGGTCAGAATATTGATTAAAAGTAAGGGAGTGTAAGTGACACAAGAACTAAAGCCTAATGGCTATGCTCAGCGAAAAATACTAAACACCTCAACAAGTAGCTGCTCGAAGCTAATTTTCATCTTGATGGTTTTGTTAATCATCAAAATTGAAATAGTTGGGATTCAGAAACACCACATTTGATTGTCGAAAAACGAAAGTATCCACAACATGTCACGGTTCGATACGGATTTTGGGCAGGAGTCATCATTGGAGCATATTTCTTAGAAAATGAGACTGATCAAGTAGTGAATGTTAATGGAAATCGATATAGCGAGAGATAACAGAATTCTTTTTACCTAAAGTTAAAGTATAGCTTCAATCATAGGTATTTATGTAACTCAATTTAGCCTCAATCGCAGGTCTTTATATACATAGTTTATTTGTAGCTTTAGATGTTGGTCTTTCTGTATTATAATTTGTGTCACAATAATAGGTCTATATGTGGCAAAATTTTAGCTTCAAACGTAGATCTTTCTTTTGTCCATTTTCAACTTCAATCGTATGTCTTTTTTAATCAATTTTAGATTCAATCTTAGCATTAATTCTATGTTTCTCTTTAGTCCAATTTTAGCTATAATCCGTGGGTATTTCTATAGACAATTTTTAGCTTCAATCGTAAGCCTTTCTATAGTTCAAGTTCAACTTCAACCAAAGATCTTCCTGCAGTCCAATTTTAGCTTCAATCGTAGATCTATCTGTAGTTGAATTGTAGCTTCAACCGAAGGTCTTTCTGCAGTTGAATTTTAGCTTCAACCGAAGGTCTTCCTGCAGTCTAATTTAATCTTCAATCATAGGCTTCATCTAGTTCCAGTTTTGCTTAAACTATATGTTTTCTTGTAGTCCAATTTTAGTTTCAATCGTAGGTCTTTCTCTAATTCAAGTTTAGCTTCAATCATAGGTCTTTATATACTTCAGGTTTACCTTCAACCGAAGATCTTCCTGCAGTTCTATTTTAGCTTCAATCGTAGATCTTTCTCTAGTTCAAGTTTAGCTTCAACCGATGGTCTTCCTGTAGTTGAATTTTAGCTTCATTCGTAGGTCTTTCTGTTTTCCAATTTTAGCTTCAATCGTAGGTATTTTTTTGTTCAATTCTAGCTTCTATCGTAGGTCCTTCTGTAATCAAATTTTGGTTTAAACCGAAAGTCTTTGTCTAGTTCAAATATAGCTTCAACCAAAGATCTACCTGTAGTTGAATTTTAGGTTCATACGTAGATCTTTCGGTATTCCAATTTTAGCTCCAATCGTGATCTTTCTGTAGTCCAATTTTAGCTCCAATCGTAGATCTTTCCGTAGTCAAATTTTAGCTTCATTCATAGGTCTTCCTGTAGTCCAAGTTTAGCTCCAACCGAAGGTCTACCTATAGCTGAATTTTAGGTTCATTCATAGGTGTTTCTGTAGTCAAATTTTAGCTTCATTCGTATTTCAATCGCCTTTCCAATTTTGTTGTCCAATTCTAAATTCAATTGTAGGTCCTTCTGTAGTCCAATTTTAGCTTCCACCAAAGGCCTTCCTACAGTCTAATTTTAGCTTCAATCGTAGATCTTTCTCTAGTTCAAGTTAAGCTTCAACTGATGGTCTTCCTGAAATTGAATTTTAGCTTCATTCTTAGGTCTTTCTGTTTTCCAATTTTATCTTCAATCGTAAGTCTTTGTATAGTTCAAGTTTAGCTTTAATCGCAGCTTTTTCTATAGTCCAATTTTAGCTGGAATCGTAGCTCTTCCTCTACTTTAATTTTTGCTTTAATCGATGGTCTTCCTGTATTTTATCTCAGGATAAATTCCTGTTATATCCCCCTGGATCCGTGCACTGTTAAGTATGAGTAAAGAACTATTTAGGAAGTGTAATTAAATTTGTTTGCTGATTTTATATGTTATAAAAACTTTGAAATGTTTGTTTGCAACGATTGAAATACCAAATGATTTCGATGTATTGTAAACTCTTATCAATATGATGTAAACTTATGTATTATAATTTTTCTTTAGAATTAGAAGAATTCAATTTCCTTACGAATTTTTTAAAGGTCAACTCATAAACAGAATTAAAAATTCTTTTTATTGTATTATTTCCAGACATTTCCATGAATTCTCTAACACTAATTACTAAGTAATACGAACCCTTATTGCTTTATTGACTTTATGTATGTCTGACGTTTCCCCAGAACTTAGCACTTGGCAACTCTAGGCTTAACCTGTGCAAAATTCCAAGAAATTTCTCATTGAGTAAACAAAACAAAAAAACACACACATAAATACAAACAATAATAATAAAAACAGAAAACAACAACAAAAAAGGGTTAATATTTGTGTAATGAATAGAATGAAATTCCTTCTTTTTTTTCTATTAAAATTGTTTTTATATCTTTGTTTTAGACACACTCTCACGATTGAGCACTGAGAGTGCTGGTAAGTGCATGTTTGTGTTGGCAATACACATTTACTCATACACTAGCTGATGGATTTATAACACACAGATACAAAACTCGTACATAAGCATACATTCACATGTAAATGTAAATATCTATACTGATAATGATGAAATGTAAACAGTTGCCATTTTTATTGACATAGGTATTGTACGAGGGTGGCTCACAATGTCCTTGACTTTTTGAACATAGTCTTGTTCGAGCTCTATGCACTTTATCCAACGTCTCTCCAATTTTTGTACCCCTTCCGATAAATATGATTAGTCGAGCTCATCACAATTGTTTGTGAGATTATTTCATAGTTGGAGTCAAATCGTAATTAGATTCAAAAATAAGCTAAAAATCCTTCAATAATATTGCACTTTTTCATACTAAAAAAATTGTATAAATTTTCTTAATATTTTATTCAACATCAAGTCAATGGTTCGAACATAGTCACATTAAATTATGAAAAAGTGCAATATTTTTGAAGGACGGAGTATTAAAGTGGCATATTTTTGAATCTAATTGAGATATTGACTTGAATTTTTTTTTGTAAGACCAAAAATTAATAAATCTAAACAAAAAAAAATTAGTTCGAAATAAATGTGGATCAAATTGTCCTAATATTTGCAATCCTATTAAACTTTTGATAAAAATTTAAATTTTAGAAACTTAATACATATGTATGTTATATGTATAAAATCTTCATTTATTAACAAAACACAATGAAATTTTCAACGTTTTTTAAATTTGTCATTGTAAATAACAAAGTGTAAAAAAAATTTTCAAAAGTTCAAAGGTAATCCCGCAATTCCTAAAAATTTTAGCGAAAATCCCAAAAATTGTATTTTTTACAATTTTGACCATTGCACACTGGTCGATCCCATAGGCCAAAAATAAAAAAAACAAAGTGAAAAGTTTGTCACCAAATGTGTCATCGCTATTTCTTATAAAAACAAGGTTTTAAAATTTATAGTTGTCTTTGTTTTATTCCAACTATACTCTTCAGGAATAGCTTCAAAAGTGAGAGCATGTTGGCAGTTGGTTTTTGCAGAGTGAAAAGGTGGAAAATTAAGCGCAACTTTAAATTAATTAAAACCATATAAAAAAATGTTTTTTTGAAATAAATCAAAATGAATATTGAATTGGAAGGTATTAACTTAATTTTAAGATAACAATGTGTTTAGCTTCTTGTGTATTTTTTATAAAATTAATTTTTGCCCATTGTCATTTTTAGTGTTCGTTCGACCATATATTTCAATTTCAACTAGAGTTTTAGTTGTGTTTCCCCCTGATGTCTCCAATGGGATTTTTTCTGGTTTATTAGTTAATATTCCAAGATTCTAAAATTGGAAATTTCAGCTGCATCCTTTTGCATCTCTTTGATTTATGTCCCGTACACCAAAGCGGCCTCGTTGTTTTCGATGTCCAACTTTGAATTTTTGTGAGGTGTTTTGTTAGTTTATGTTCGCGTTGCTTTGTTATTGTTATGCATGTAAAGAATTCTGTTTATTTTTTTCTCTTCCACGGACTTTTAATATTTTTACTTTATGAATTTGGTCCTTATTACAAATTGTTTTTGCAATAGCCACATCTTATAATTGCAAACTTTCGCGCTCACATATTTTTAATATTTGGTGCTTAAAATGCTGAAAAAACTCGAAAAGTGAAGGATGTCGTGAAAAACTATATTCAAAATGAGGGCTACACATTTGAAGAAAGTAATTTAGAAACACGCTCAAATTATAATTGCAAACAAATTTCAAAATTTTGCCAAAAATGCAATCGTATAAAAACAAAAGTTCAAAATACATATTCTGATTGGCTTGCCTAAAAGGAGTCGATTTTATTAAACTCACATGAGCGGGCGGACCACACCCAGATTTAGTTTGCAATTTTTTTAGTAAGAATTCTTATTGATTTTTAATTTTTTACCAATTTTAAAAAGTTTATAGTTCCACTTATATGGGGAGTGGGTGTGGCAGTTGTACACTTACGCCCATTTTTGAAAAAAAATTGTGTAATATCCTTATTATATATTGTACCAAAAATTATAAATGTACTATTATTTATTACCGAGATATGGAATTTTGATTAACTAGATTAACTAGTCATAACCTCGCACTGAGCGTTGTGGTGAATTTGGATGCTAAGGTATGGTAGGGGGTGGGTATGAGTCATCAAACACTCCCATTTTATCATTAAACAGTTCTGACATATTTATAAAGCCGTGACCGAAATTACAAGTTGATACCTACACTGGAAGTATTTTTTTCATGGCTGGGAAAATTTGTTGGGGATAAATAGCGAACACATCAAGGTTTCCAAAGCTGATTTCCTTTTCCTGATCCCAGCTTTGAGATTTTAAAACATGTGGCCCAAAGTTGAAATTTTGTTCAAAAATAAGTAATATTCCGAAGAGGGGCGACATATTCGATAAATCGGACATGCTTTTTATACCGAAACCATCTCCGTAAAGATACCTTACAGAAAAACATAAAATTGTTAAATGTTCTTAAAGAAAGTTTTCTTTTAACAAAAAAAGAGTTAAGTCACCTTTTTCGCCCAAAAAACAGCAAAAATCTACTATTTTTTAATTTTTATTTTTTACATTTTTATCCATATTGCTCTCTAATCTCTTTCATATTATTGGTAATTTAGTTATCTAATGAGCAAAAAAAATCGAGTCCATTCGGTCCAAAAGTACGACCTATATTTTTTTAAAAGCGGACCAAGGTATGAAAAAATTTTAAAATTTAAATTTTCAAACGCCTATAACTCGGAAATTATAAGATATAAATAGCAAATTATATGAGATAAATAGCAAGCCAGACCTAGCCGAGAGCTTCCAAAAATCATTCAAATCGAATGGAAATCAAAGAAATGGCACGTGTTTAAAAATTGTACATGTCGAAGGTACACCACTTTGAGCTCCCATAGTGCCGCCAGTGGAGCGTTTGGTATCGTAGGTCTTTCTGAAGTTGAATTTTAGCTTCAACCGAAGGTCTTCCTACAGTCCAGTTTAATCTTCAGTCGTAGCTTCAATCATATGTTTTCCTGTAATCCAATTTTAGTTTTAGTCGTAGGTCTTTCTCTAGTTCAATTTTAGCTTTAATCGTAGGTCTTTCCCCAGTTCAATTTTAGCTTCAACCAAGTGCTTCCTGTATTTCAATTTTAGTTTTAGTCGTAGGCCTTTCTGTAGTTCAATTTTAAAATCGTAGGTCTTCCCCTAGTTCAATTTTAGCTTCAATCGTAGCTTTTCCTATAGTCAAATTTTAGCTGCAATCGTAGGTCTTCCTCTAGTTTAATTTTAGCTTCAAACGCTGGTCTTTCTGTAGTTGAATTTTAGCTTCAACCGAAGGTCTTCCTACAGTCCAGTTTAATCTTCAATCTTAGGTCTTCCTCTAGTTCAAGTTTAGATTCAATCATATAGTCCAATTTTAGCTGCAATCGTAGGTCTTCCTCAGTTCAAGTTTAGCCACAATTATATGTTTTCTTGTAGTGCAATTTCAGCTTCAATCGTAGGTCTTTCTCTAGTTCAATTTCAGCTTCAATCTTAGATCTTTCTCTAGTTCAATTTCAGCTGCAATCGTAGGTCTTTCTCTAGTTAAATTTTAGCCTCAATTGAAGGTCTTCCTGTAGTCCAATTTTAGCTTCAGTCGTAAGTCTTTGATAGTTCATGTTTGGCTTCAATCGTAGCTTTTCCTGTAGTCCAATGTTAGCAGCAATCGTAGGTCTTCCTCCAGTTTAATTTTTACCTTCAATCGTAGGTCTTTCACTAGTTAAATTTTAGCTTCACTGTAGGTCTTTCTATAGTTCGCTTTTAGCTTCAGTCGTAGGTCTGTATGTATTTCAACTAAAACTTCTATTTTGGTTTTAGCTTGGGAGAATTTCCTGTTATCCGCACATTGTGTGTTAAGAAATATTTAGGAATTGCAATTAAATATGTTTGCTGATTTTATTGTATGTTATTAATGCTTTGAAATGTTTGTTTGCAACGATTGAAATACCAAACGATTTCAATGTATTGTAAGCTCTTGTCAAAATGATGTAAACAAAGTAAGTATACACTATCTTAATTATGTATTATAATTTTTCTTTCGAAGAATTAGAAGAATTTAATTTCCTTACTAATTCCGATCGCAGGTCCCACTGTGGGGTGTCAAACAAAAACTAAATGACGCAGCTTGTTCAAATTTTGACAGGAGTCAACTGACAGATACCTGTTAACAGGAATAGTTTTCAGTTTAGAGGCGGGATATTCAAAAATAGATAACAATATACATATTATCTACATTTACCTAAACTTTTTCAAAAAGCAATACGATGCAAAAATGAACCCCCTTAATGTTTGAATACTTCTGTTACAAAACAGAAAAAAAATTTGTTCCGTTTTGTTTTATTACTGTATTATTAATGTTGTTGTATTGTCTTGTTGTTATCATTGTTATTATTGTTGTTGTCGATGCTGTTGTAGTTGTACTCATATATCATTTGAATTGTGTTTTAAGCTGATACGAGTGGAGTACTTAAATGTTGACATGGCATGAAATGCTAAAAACTTAAATTCATTTTACATTATTGTTGCTTTTCCGTTCTTTTTTCCCTTCTTTTTTTGCATTGTTTTGTATTGTATGAAAAAAGACATAAAATTTATTTTATTTATTTGTCAAACATAAATACTTATAAACACACAAATGTACAAGTGCAAACAGACACATTTACATTTACATACATATTAATATTTACATTAATATACAATACACAGTAGATAGAATTAAATATTTGTCGCACTCGTATTCAAATTAAAATGTAATAAAACTTTATTTGAAGAGTTTTATGGCTGTGAGTTTGAATGAATGAATGAATGAATGAATGACGAAATGACAAAATGCATAAATTAAATTGTAATAATTTTAAGTGCTAAAATCATTTTCATATTTCTCAACAAATAAAAGTGTTTTCACAGGAAAGTGTTGTGAGGTTTTTGGTGAAAATTAAAAAAAATAAAACAATTTCAAGAAATCTCTTGGGACTTAATAAAATAAGTGATAATATATACCCCGAATGTATACTAAATTGTTTTTTAATTTCTTTAAAAGAATAATACAATTTTGTGAAAATGAGTTCACTTAATTGTGAATAAATTCGAAAAGAAAACACCGATTTTTATGATCGATATCTCATTTTGTTGCAATTATATGTGGCTTTTCTATAAACCAATAAACCTGAACAATTTCAGCCGTTTTCGATTTTTCATGATTTTTTTAAAACAAAAAAATTAGCTATTTTTATGTAAATAATATATTTCTCTGCTTCAATTTCTTATTATAACTCCGAAACTACTGAGCCGATTGAAACTCAATATATGTATATATGAAAATTTGTACATAGCATGGGGAAAATGTTTTCAAAATTCAATCAATCGAAAGTAGAACAATAATTTAATGTATATCAACTAAAATTTTGTGAAAATGAGCGAATTCACTTAATTGTGAATAAATTTGAAAATAATCAATCGAATTTTATGATCGGTATTAAATTTTGTTGCTATTATATTTTGCTTTGCGATAAAGCAATGAACCTGAACAAATTCTGCCGTTTTCTATTTCGGCAGAAATTTGCTATTTTCTCGTAAAAAATATGTTTTTTGCTTGAATTTATTATTATAACTCCGAAACTATTGAGCCGATTAAAACCCAATAAATAATCGGCTTTAAGTTTATGTAAATTTAAATTTTTCTATTTTTATTTTAATAATATCGGACTAACCCTTTTAGAGTTATCAAATGTCTCCATAAAATTTTCCATTTTTGTACTTAGGTAGCCATGATACATCATGTGAAATCATTCCTACATATATATTTCTGCAAAAACTGTAGCATACTTCATGGAATATTTAATTTTTGCTAATCAAATTAAACAGTGCGTATGAGTAATGTAGAACTTTAAACAATTGCCCAAATTCTGTTGCATACTTTTGTGAATTATTAGGCCGAATATGAAATTTAAAGATACGTATGAGTAATATTAATTTATATATAACAAAAAATACGCATACGCTTTATAACTTTCAAGTACAGTTTAAACAAGTAAAAGTACGTTCACATTGTTGAAATATTTGACGTTTAAAAAAATTTAAATTTTACTTGAAAATTTAAAAAAAAAAAAAAACTCTCCATAGAATTTAAAATTTGAACATTTGTACTACTGGAACCACAATACATCAAAATAGTGTAGTGGTTTAAAAGACTCTAAAATTTGTTCGATTTTCGTGCCCTATATAATGTTTGTTTTATATTGAGTAAACTGAAAATCGGACAACATTTGTGTCTAGTCCCCATACAAGACCCCCTCAGAGAATGACTTAAACATGCATAATTGTCATATAATAATCAATATCGTCTGTCCGTCTGACCATCAGTATGTTGAAATCAACTTTCCGTAGCCCCCAAATAACTTACATACATGATTAATACAATATACATATCAGGAACTCTCCCGGCTCGGTTGGTGTTTAAAATAGAGACAATTGGCCCACACATGATATAAGGATAAAACCAGGAGAACCTCGATTTTTGATATTTTTGATCTATATCTGGATTATATATATTTGAATTGTTGTATTTATTTCAAAAACTCCTTTTACTGCGAAAAATTCACACAAATATTTAGTTTTATTTTATTTGATGCTGTTTGATCTTACAAAACACTTGTAAGAGTAAACACGTCAACAAAATTTGTACTAAAAAAAGTATAAGACGGTAGTCTGATTAGTATAAGACGGCAGTCTTAGAAAAAACGGCAGTCTTAGTATAAGACGGCAGTCTGAGTATAATACGGTAGGCTGAGTATAAGACGGTAGTCTGATTATTAGACGGTACTCTGATTATAAGACGGTAGTCTGAGTATAAGACGGTAGTCTGAGTATAAGACGGTAGTCTGAGTAAAAGACGGTAGTCTGAGTATAAGACGATAGTCTGAGTATAAGACGGTAATCTGAGTATAAGACGGTAGTCTGAGTATAAGACGGTAGTCTGAGTATAAGACGGCAGTCTTAGTATAAGACGGTAGTCTGAGTATAATACGGTAGGCTGAGTATAATACGGTAGGCTGAGTATAAGACGGTAGTCTGAGTATAAGATTGTAGTCTGATTATTAGACGGTACTCTGATTATAAGACGGTAGTCTGAGTATAAGACGGTAGGCTGAGTATAAGACGGTAGGCTGAGTATAAAACGGTATGCTGATTATAAGACGGTAAGCTGAGTATAAGACGGTAGTCTGAGTATAAGACGGTAGTCTGAGTATAAGACGATAGTCTGATTATAAGACGGTACTCTGATTATAAGACGGTAGGCTGAGTATAAGACGGTAGTTTGAGTATAAGACGGTAGTCTGAGTATAAGACGGTAGTCTGATTATTATACGGTACTCTGATTATAAGACGGTAGTCTGAGTATAAGACGGTAGTCTGAGTATAAGACGGTAGTCTGAGTATAAGACGGTAGTCTGATTATAAGATGGTAGTCTGAGTATAAGACGGTCTGAGTATAAGACGGCGTATATAAGGCCAATGTAAATCGGACATACAATGGGCGAAAATCGGGAACAAAATATTTAAAATTTGTATTTTAAAGAATTATTTGGTAAAGGGTATATAAGATTCGGCACAGCCGAATATATGTAGCTCTCTTAATTGTTTTTAGCTATTGCTACTTCTATAACTACTAAATTTTAAAAGTAGCCGAAATAATAGAAAACGAATAATACAGCAGCGAAAATTTCTTTCAGAATGAAACCACTTTCAGTTTCAGGAAATTATATTCTTCTATACACAAAAAACTTAATTTTTGTTTTAATATAAAATACGCTCTCAAATTAAAATCAGAAATACAGACTTATTAAATATTTTTTTTATATAAATTAATTACACTTAAGTTGAAAAACCTAAAATGTCATCGATCGTAATAAAAACTACGTAATTGTAACCATTCCGAACAAAGTGTGTGACAGGCCTGGTTTTTTTTAAAACTCTGAATTTAATAATAATACTATTAAACAAAACCACTTTAATATTGCTGCAAGTTTCTTTAAACTTCGACAGCTGCTTAAAGCTAACATTTTCTCCATTGCTGCCTGCCCAAGTCTCAAACACGTGACCATAATTTATAACCTTTCCTGCAGACTATACATAGCTTCAGTTTCTGTAACTTATTAATTTCACTTCGTAACAGATAAACTAACTAATTCGTGCGTAAGTAAGATGAACAAAAGCAAAAAAAAAAAATTAAAATACCAACTAGAACAACTAAAAAAAAGTTGAAATCAAATGAGCCATTAAATGGTTTTTAATGACCACAGTTTGGCTTACTTATCCTCCCATTTTTGTCTTGTATTCGATTCCTTGTAAATGGCAAATGAATCAGCTGAATTTCCTTTATTCTGTCTCACTCTCTCTAACTCACTCTTTATGTCTTTATTTTGAAATATCATACAACAAATTAGATTTTATAACAACAACAAGTAGTTGTGTATGTGTTGTAATAATTATCATTATCATGGCCATAAAATTCAAGTTTTTATTACAATTTTCTACTTTTTTTGTTTGTTAACTTTTTTTTCCTTTTCTATGTTCAAACTGTTATACCTTAAAGTCTTACGAATGATTTCCATTGTATAATTTGTCTATTTTTAAAAGGATTCTTGGCAAACGAACACAGAAAAAAGGTTTATATTTCAGGGCTAAATAATTTCATGGAGTTTGAAGGGAATAGTCTTTAGAAAAATCCTTATTAACCTTTAAATTTATACAATATACTGCTACTGATGCAGTAGTAAGTAAGTGTATACCAATTAGTGTGTATGTTTTCAGTTTGGGCTCTCTATCGTGTTTTCAACAGACAGATGGATGGACACAAATACATATGGGCATTTCCATTATGGCGTGACGTTACATTTGAACGACAAAATTTAAAAAAAAATTAATGATAAATTTGTAAAAAGTTTTTTTTTACTTTTGCGAAGTAACTAAGTACCTCTATATTCAGTAAATATAGTAGTAGGATCTTTTGTAGTAGGATTTGGAATGATATAAATTTATTTTCCAAATATAAAATTTAAAAACCGTTCCTCGTTTTTTATATTTATTACCTTTAGTATCTGGCGTGACGTTACTTAAATTTTCATTTGATATATTTTTTGGTTAATAAATAAGAAAATTAAAAAATATATTTATTATAATATATATATATTAGAGTGACAGCCGATTTTTTTTTTTTAGATTTCAAAGAGTGCC
Organism: Calliphora vicina; assembly: GCF_958450345.1. Classification (NCBI taxonomy): domain Eukaryota; kingdom Metazoa; phylum Arthropoda; class Insecta; order Diptera; family Calliphoridae; genus Calliphora; species Calliphora vicina. The sequence continues at coordinate 40,087,016 of NC_088782.1, forward strand.
GGGTGGAATATTGTGACACTAGGCCTAAATGTTAAGTGCTGAAAATTTGAGTCAAATCGGGCAACGATTTCTGGACGCGCATCGAGGTCAAAGTTCAGATATATGTAAAATTTTACTGTTAATATGGAATAAATAGGTGAAACTCGTTAACATTCTGCATTGTTTTCTAGAAATGTGTAGATTTATTTATATTAATGAATATTACATTAAAAAAAAATTTTTGGAAATTAACCCTGTATCTCCTTTGGTTCAAAATGACCCAAAAACTGTATTATCGCCAAAATTAGAGAAAAATGCAAATTTTCCAGTTTTTGAAAAAAATTTGCTACTAAATAAATACTTTTGCAATTGAATGCAAAAGAATCGAAATATGTACGTAATTATCGTTGTAATGAGATATAAATGACAAAATTTGACTAAAAAATTTTAAAGTTATTACAAATTCGCCAGACCATTAACGTGTTTCAGGCCACTTGAACAAAAAAATTAGGAACAAAATTAAGATATTTCGAGAAAAATTAAAATAAAAGCTCATTTTTACTTAAAATATGTCCATATTTACTTGTATATAAGTTTTTGTCTTCGTAGGATACCGTTAACCTATTCGCAGGTATGGCCAAAAAAAATAATTTTTTTTAACGGCTGTTTCAAAACTCCATTTTCAAATTTTTAAAAATTTTGTTAAACAAATTTCAGATTTTTTCGATCATCACATTGGGGTTAATTGAGATCAAAATAGGGAATAAAAATATGAAAAAATTATATCAATACCTCTTACAGTTTTTCCGTACCTGCGATTTAAATTTTGCGTTTTTCAAGAAAAACTAATTTTTTGTCCATATTTAGGCGAATGAGTCCAATTTCCATACTGTTATAAATTTTAAGTAAAACCTATTCATAATATTATAGTCCTTGTAATTTTAAATATGTTCTGAAAGTTTTACTAAAATCAGAAAACGATAACCTTTAAATCGTGAAGGTCAAAAGTCAAATTTTTCAATATTTCGAATTTCTAATGAAAAGATAGCGAAATGTTATATATTTTTGGGCCGATTTTCATGAAACTTGAGGAAAATATATATTGGTGTCTAGCATTTACAACAACAGTGCAAAAATGGATTTTAACCTTTAAGAGGACTTGGGGTCAAAATGGTTGTGTTTTTCGTGATTTTAAAAGTTGAGGGTAATTTGGACCCCAAGTGCTGCTAAGGGTTAATTTCCATTTTTGTGCTGTTGTTTTAAATTCTGGACTTTATGTTATATTTTCCTTAAGTTGCATTAAAATCGGGGCAAAAATATATAACATTTCGCTATCTTTTCATTAGAAATTCCAAATATTGAAAATTTTGACTTTTGACCTTCACGATTTAAAGGTTATCGTTTCCCGATTTTAGTAAAACTTTCAGAACATATTTAAAATTGCAAAGACTATAATATTATGAATAGGTTTTACTTAAAATTTATAACAGTAAGGAAATTGAACTCATTCGCCTAAATATGGACAAAAAATTAGTTTTTCTTGAAAAACGCAAAATTTAAATCTCAGGTACGGAAAAACTGTAAGAGGTATTGACATAATTTTTTCATATTTTTATTCCCTATTTTGATCTCAATAAACCCCAATGTGATGATCGAAAAAATCTGAAATTTGTTTAACAAAATTTTTAAAAATTTGAAAATGGAGTTTTGAAACAGCCGTTAAAAAAAATTATTTTTTTTGGCCATACCTGCGAATAGGTTAACGGTATCCTACGAAGACAAAAACTTATATACAAGTAAATATGGACATATTTTAAGTAAAAATGAGCTTTTATTTTAATTTTTCTCGAAATATCTTAATTTTGTTCCTAAATTTTTTGTTCAAGTGGCCTGAAACACGTTAATGGTCTGGCGAATTTGTAATAACTTTAAAATTTTTTAGTCAAATTTTGTCATTTATATCTCATTACAACGATAATTACGTACATATTTCGATTCTTTTGCATTCAATTGCAAAAGTATTTATTTAGTAGCAAATTTTTTTCAAAAACTGGAAAATTTGCATTTTTCTCTAATTTTGGCGATAATACAGTTTTTGGGTCATTTTGAACCAAAGGAGATACAGGGTTAATTTCCAAAAATTTTTTTTTAATGAAATATTCATTAATATAAGTAAATCTACACATTTCTAGAAAACAATGCAGAAAGTTAACGAGTTTCACCTATTTATTTCATATAAATAGTAAAATTTTGCATATATCAGAACTTTGACCTCGATGCGCGTCCAGAAATCGTTGTCCGATTTGGCTCAAATTTTCAGCACTTAACTTTTAGGCCTAGTGTCGCAATATTCCACCCGGCAATCTTCAAAATTTTAACAAAAATTTTTTATCCATACAACTGATTGTCAATCTAATACATATGTCTAGTGCTACATAATTACTATTCAAAATAATGTGCGTATACGGTGACGTATACTTATTATCAGAATTAAATAGTTATCATACGTTTTAAACATAAGTAGGTGCAACCCAAAAAGTATGCAATGGTTATTTAGTTTGAGGAATTTGAAATTGAATCTGGTAACGTATGAGGAATACATAATAAAATAAATAAAGTATACATTAGAGTATTCGAATTATTCGATTTTTCTCTTGTTCGAATAAAACGAATAACTCGAATAAGAGATTTTAACTTGTTCGAATAATTCGATCACACTTTTAAAATTGATCAAATTATTCGAATAATTTACATTTTTTTAAAAAAGTAAAGAATGAAGTTTTGATGTCGGTTTTTTAATATTTTATTGTTAAAGAAAAACCCAAAATAACGTTAAAGTTAACAATTCAAGTATTGATAATGTTAAAAAACATTCGAAAACAAAGTTCATCATTAAATTTTCAACAGAAATATTCTGATCAAATCAACTCCCGAACAATCTACAAAACAATTGACTAGCAAACCCAAGTTTCCGTTTTGGAGCTAAGCTTTAGAAAATTTGAGCTAGTTGGACATGATCCCGAATTCAAATACAATATAAACTTTTTTTTGTGTCGTTCATTAATTCGGGTTTTAAATTGAGTAACTATTACTTGTATTCTACATCAAACTCTATCAACGTTGCCGAATGTTTGCTTAATAAAGTGGTCATGGGGAATTATACAATAAAAGTTTGATATCATTGTCAGTGATTGCATTAATTGACGCATTTACAAATACGCAAAAAGTTTATTACCATGTTAGACGAAGATGTTCAACGATGTTCAAAATCATGTATAAGACGAACTCCATGATTTTTTGATTTTGATTATTAATTTCGATTCTTCTAATATTTCGCCAGCAAACAACAGCCAAATTAGAAATATTTTATTCCGTACGTTTTATTTTCATTGGTTCAAGTCCTAAGTTAAAAATTTTGAAAGATATGTTTTTAGAATTTTAACTTCTTGCAGTAATATTTATATATTTATAGAATGAGCTTTCGGAACACTCATCTACAGTGATCGAAAGTCCCTTTGTCTTTAGTTATTTGTCGAATTTCAGAAACAATACAATTTTTGTGAGTCATTGTTACTTATTTAAATTTGAAATTATGAAAAATTGTAAGCAATTTAATAAATTTAAATATATATGAACATTTATTCATTTTATTCGATGATTCTACATAAAATTGTTCGAATTATTCGTTATTCGAAAATAGCCATTTTTAAATTGTTCGAATAATTATTCGTAAGAAATTATTCGATTAATCGATCGATCATTAGTCGACTGAATACCCTAGCATACATACATGAAAAATAAATATGTATGACGGTTAACCGGTTTAACCGGTTTTTTCGATGTCGGTTAACCGAAAAAACCGGTTTTAATATTTTTATTTGATTTCCTAATACATAAACACAAAAATATTAGCAAACGTCACAAAAATTATAATTTTAAAAAAGAAAGATCTTTGCAACAAAAAGTTTTCACATTTTTTTATAAACGATTGGTCCAACCCTTTGCTAAATTTCATAAGTATTTTAACTAAATGGTTGTTAAATTTAATTTTTATGTTGCCACAACAAATATTAACCTTTTTTATGGCGTTTCCTTTTTTTTTGGTTTTTCAAGGGTCTTTTATTTTTTGAACAATACTTTTAAACAACTACACAGTCAAACAAATACCTATAGTATAGGTCCTATACACTGGCTGTTATTGCTAAAATAATTAAATTAACATGTGGCAAATCATAAATTTAATTAAGCATTTCAAATGTACAACAAAAAAACAATATATGAAAATAAAATGTTATAAATATGAAACCAAAAAGAAGAAAAAAACATATAATAATCAAAAAGAGAAAAAAATTGTGGCAAAATGTTTCAATACTTATACAATCGTAGTATGTTGTAAAAAACATACGTATACGCATTATTAACTATAAACCGCATACGTAAGAGCTCCAGCATGTGTTGGTTGGTTTGTTGATATTCATCATACGCTCCGTTACACCTGCATATGAACAAACACTTTTCTTTTTTATTCACATAAATATTAAACCCAGTCACCACTAAAAGTTAAAAGTTCTTTCTATTACTCTTTCCCCTTTCCTTTTTCTGTTTTTGTATTTCCATTTATTTTATTTCATTCCTCTTTTGTAGCACTCAGTAACAGCTTAAAAATTTCCCATAATTTTATAGTCTTTACATAGAAAATTCTGTGTTTGAGTGCGAAGAAATGTAGCTATGTACGTGTAAAATATTAAACAATTTATACATTTTAACATTTTACCTTTTTATATTTTCTTTATTTTTTTTTTTGGTTTTGGGAAGTCTGTGGTTTTCTGTGAAGCTCAAACAAAATTTACAAATATTAAGATATAAAAACATAACACAGGTGCTGCTGTCTTTGCGCTATGCCACGTTTTGTTGCTCAAAAAGGAGACTCTACCTCAAAAGCAAAATTATGCTAAAGGTTGAAATATATTGTGTAAAATGTTAACACACATTCAGTGTAGTTGAGCCTTTATTATGGCCTGTAATTATCAGACATACATGAACATATATTTAGTTGTTTCCGCAAGTGAATAGGAAAAGTAAATATTAGGGAGGTACTTAATAAAATTAAGGGGGTGCTTAATATATTGTCCATAGCAAAACATTCTGAAATTGAAAAGAGTCTGAAATTAAATTTCAGAAAACATTTCAGAATTCCGTTCAAAAATTTTGCAGATTCAACCACAATGAGATCAGTCTAACAAAAAAATGGAATTAAATCTGAATCTTCTAAACGACTGGTCTAATTGCATCAAGATGTATAAACGAATCGTTAAGGAGGACATAAGATTGTACCTTGCTTGTACCTTGTACAAATATGGACATATTTCAATGATTGAAACATAAATTTGAAAATTAAAAAAAAATAAAAATCTGACTTTATTGAAATTTAAATGATACTGATTCATGGAACACTCTAAGAACTATCAGCGTATGATAAAACATTTAATAACACTTTCCAACAAATTAAAATTTTTTGATTGGAACAGAAGCGACGCTATAATTCTGAATGGGCATGTTGGGTAACCATTTTTTTAGAATAAACTTATGGACCAACTGCTCTGTGTTTTTTTTCAAAGTGAATCAAAGTTTTAATTTTTTGATTGAAGCGAGCATTATACTAAATGAAACAAATGTTGTAAGTTAATATCTGAGAGAATTCTTATTGTCAGAGTTATATTGTGGAATTTTATGGGGAACATTTTTGTGCAAGATCTTAACCCTATAGCTTCTATCTTTAAGGGTTAATTTGGCCCCATTTTCGAGAAACTTAAAAAAAAGTCACAAAAGATACCAAATTTGTAAATAAAGCTTATTGACTCTCACATTTTTTAAAAAAAATCGCCAAAAATCCATTTATGATCCGAATGAGCTGAAATTTAAAATATAAATAGACCTTGAGAAGATCCACAAAATACATACATATGTAAGTTATCTCTTTTAGTTCAAGAGATAATAATTTTTATTTTTTTTTTAAATTTGCTCGATTTTTAGATTTTTTAGAATTTCAGCTATATTTGTGATAAAATTCCGAATAAAATAAAAAAAACTTACTAACAGTTATCTCGTCTTTATAGAAAGTTAAATGCATCCAAAATAAAGGGTTCACTTTCATTCGAATGTGAATAAATCCGAAAAGAATCCATCGACTTTTATGATCGATATCTCATTTTGTTCCTATAACATGTTGCTTTGCAATAAAGCAATAAATCTGAACTATTTCTGCTGTTTTCGATTTTTCATGATTTTTTTAAAACAAAAAATTGATATTTTCACGTAAAAAATATATTTTTTTTTCTTCAATTTGTTATTATAGCTCCGAAACTATAGGGCCGATTGAAACGCAATATATATGTGAAAATTTGTACATAGCATGGGGAAAATGCTTTCAAAATTCAATCAACCTCAAGAAGAACAAAACTAAACAAAAACTAAAATTTTGTGAAAATGAGCGAATTCACTTAATTGTGAAAAAATTCAAAAAGAATCCATCGATTTTTATTATCGATATCTCACATTGTTCCTATAACATGTGGCTTTGCGATAGACCAATAAACCTGAACAAGTTTTGCGTTTTCGATTTTTTATGATTTTTTTAAAACAAAAAACATTGATATTTTCATGTAAAAAATATATTTTTTGCTTCAATTTGTTATTATAACTCCGAAACTATTGAGCCGATTGAATCACAATATATAGGTGAAAATTTGTACATAATCTTGGAAAAATGTTTTCAAAATTCAATCATATGAAAGAAGAACATTAACTAAAATGTAAAATTTTCTGAAAATGAGCGAATACACTTAATTGTGAAAAAAGTCGAAAATAATCCATTGATTTTTATGATAGATATTTCATTTTGTTGCTTTGCAATAAAGCAATAAATCTGAACTATTTCTGCTGTTTTCGATTTTTCATGATTTTTTTAACACAAAAAAATTGGATATTTTCACGTAAAAAATATATTTTTTGCTTCAATTTGTTATTATAACTCCGAAACTACTGTGCCGATTTAAACGCAATATGTAGGTGAAAAATTCTACACAGCATGGGGAAAATTTCAATCAATCGTAAGAACAACATTAACTACTCAATTGTATGTATATCAAACAAAAAACTAAAATTTTGTGAAAATGAGCGAATTCACTTAATTGTGAATAAATTCGAAAAAAATCCATCTATTTTTATGATCGATATCTCATTTTGTTCCTATAACATGTGGCTTTGCAATTAAGCAATAAATCTGATCTATTTCTGCCGTTTTCGATTTTTAATAATTTTTTTAAAACAAAAAAATTTATATTTTCACCTAAAATATATATTTTTTGCTTAAATTTGTTATTATAACTCCGAAACTACTGAACCAATTGAAACGCAATATAAAAGCGGATTACAGGTTATGTTAATCTCATAACTTTTCTAAGTTTGTTTTAATAACAACGGACTAACACTTTTTGAGTTTTCAATTATATGGAGACACGTCTAACAAAATCTATAATTTTACTTAAAATTTTTTTAAAAAAAAATCTATCCATAGAATCGAAAAATTTTACCATTTATGTACATAGGTAAGCATGATGCATGAAATCTATATAGTGGTTAGTCAAGCTTTTTTGCTGTTGGCCTTTGTAATCTAAGGCCTGTTTCACGATGTCGAAAGAAAAATGATTCGAACAAATTGGTATGAAAACTATTCAAAAGAATTTTAAAAACTGAGTGTTTTTCATACAAATTCATTCTTCAATAATTTGTTAAAAATTACTAAAAATATCGAGCTCTTAGCGCCAAATTATCGTAAGCGACATTTTCTAAATTTTTTTATTGCATAAATTAAAATTTTATGGACCGACTGATGTTTTAGCCTTCTCAGAATATCAAAATTGTTAATTTTTTTATTTTTTTTTTATACTTTTATTATAATATTATTCCTGCCTTTAATTTCTAGGCCTTACAATATGTAATTAAATCTTAAAACTAAACAATTATTGTTCTCTCAGTGGAGAATCATATTTGGAAAATTAGATGAGTGGTAAATCAGCTCTACGCAGCCTCGAGCTGTCTTGAGTAAGTAGCCTTGCGAGCGGGTTCGGATGATGATGTAATTTTGATAAATAAGCTTCACGAGTTTTTCTGAATTCATCTTTGACCAAGGGTACATCTAAGTCTCTGTGGATGTTCTCGTTTCTTATGTACCATGGAGGTCCCGTCATGGTTCTAAGAATTTTGGATTGTGCCCTCTGTATAAGATCTATACTGGTATTGCTTGCTGTTCCCCATAATTGGATTCCGTATGTCCAAATTGGTTTTAAGACTGTCTTATACAGGATGACTTTGCAGTTAAGGCTTAATTTCGATTGGTGGTGGATTAGCCAGTGTAAATTAGAAGCTTTTAGTTTCATGTGGAGCCGCTTGGCTTCTAACGTGGTCAGACTGTGGGATGTTCACACTGTTTAGTGTCACTGGTGGACAATTTCCTCTCCTAAGTGAAAACGTTATGTGCTTGCTTTTAATTTCGTTCACTTGTATTCTCCAATTTTTTAACCACGTCTCCACGTGCCTGAGATAATTATCAAGGTTTCTAGATGCTACATTTAAGTCCACATGAGAACTAAGAATTGCAGTGTCATCTGCAAAGGTGGAAATGGTTAATTCTTCGGACTCGGGCAAGTCTGAGGTGTATAATAAGTACAGGGTTGGTCCTAGAACACTTCCCTGAGGTACACCAGCATTGATCGCATAGTCGCTTGTCACATAATCGCCGCATTTTATCCTAAACAAGCGATCCGATAGGTAAGACTCTAGTATTTTGTGAGTACTAGAAGGCAGTAGGCATTTAATCTTGTGTATTAGACCTTTATGCCATACCTTGTCAAAAGCCTGGGCACCATCTAGAAATATTGCCGAACAGTACTTTTTTAGTTCGAAAGATTTTTGTATCTCTCCAGTTAGGCGGTTAACTTGCTCAATTGTTCCGTGATGTTTACGGAATCCGAATTGATGATCTGAGATAATGTTTTGACTATTTAAGAATGTTAAATTTTTCCCTTGGATTATTCTCTCAAATAGTTTAGACAAGCAAGGCAATAGGCTAATATGTCTGTAGGATGATGCCAATGTCAAATTGTTAATAACTTCAAAAATATAGGGGGTACGATTTTATCATAAGTTAATGTTTACATTTTACAGTAAACGAATTTTATCGTAAGCGACACACAGTGGTATCAAAAAAAAGAGGGAAATAAATCTGTAACTTCCAAATGGTTAGATTGGTTTGAATGAAATTTCACATGCGCAAAGAAGAAGTGGTGTCGAGTTAAAAAAACCTCATCGTAGCTGTCAATCTCTTATAGCTTAAGAGATATTCGTATTTAAAAATTAAAATTTCAATATTTTTACCCACCCTACGCAGTTTTTTGATAACAGCGTATCCAAATATTTCCCGACTTTATTCCTTTATTGGAGTAACAACACATGTATGTGTCAAAGAAGAAAAAGAATTATTTAAAAATAATAACTAAGTCCAAAGTTATATGCATTTAAATTTATAAAATTTTAAAAAGGCGATTTTTCGCTAATTTTTTGGGAAAAAAGAACTGTTTTTCATTTTAAGTTATCGCAGAAAATTTCTAAGAGGATGTATAAGGAATTTATACTTTCTGAAAGCTAAGTTTTCAAAAAAAAATATTTTAAATGAAAAAAAATTAAAAAATTGTTGTTACCGAGGGCACCAGTCCATTCAAAAACACCTATTTTTTATGTAAAATTAAACTTTAGGGCAAAAATTCTCAAATCGCAAATTCGATATCAAAATATAGTAACCGATTTTAGGTGGCCCAATATGTTTCTAATTAATATGTAAAGGGTTCCGATAACCCCTACCCTGGTATGGATATTATAGCCAAAAAACTAAAAATTCCCATTTGTGGAATTTTTCAACACTTTTGGGAATTGCGGGATTGCTGATAATAAATTTCAAAATTCGTTTTATTTTTCCATTTTGAATAGAAAAATCTACATAACTGTGAAATTTCATTAAAAACTATTTATAAATAAAAATTTAATTTCAATTCGAAAAATTTGTATCTATATTTTTCAATAAAGTATTCCATGAATTTTTAATTGTCCAAAGTTATAAATATTTTTGAAAAATAAACAAATAGCTTGAACGAAATTATATTATATCGCATCATAACATTTTTAATTCTATGTATAAATTTCAAAATAATCAAAAAAACCTCCTGTAAAATTTATGTTTTGTCGCTTACGATAATTTGGCGCTAAGGGCTCGATATGTTAATGTATGTAAATAAAAGAGAAATTAATTAAGAAATTACGAAAAACAAAAACTAATGAAGTCAATTTAAAAGATGTAAGATTAGTAACCTAAAATTCAAGGCATCTTAAGTCAGTTTCAAGATTATTCTATATTTTTAAAATTCCTCACTTAAAATTAAAGTAGAGCTTCTAAAATATCTAATTAAAGAACTAAAATGCTAATTCTTTCCTCATAAATAAAAGTAAACAATAATTTCCTTTAATCATTCACCATCCTGATATTGTTGATTCAGGTGGCATAATTTTTACATCATTCCTTTAACAAGTAACAGCAAGAAAAAAAGGAAAGAGGAAACAAAATGAAACATTAACCTTTTTTATTTATTTGTTCATGTTCATGTTTGCGCGCTCTTACACATACAAACACAGATACTCAGCAAAGCAATTGAAGAGAATAACCTCGGAAACACACCCAAAATTATGCATTAATTTAATGGGTTTTTTTGTCACAGTGAATCGACATTTTATATTTTTTTGCTTTCATACAAATAATCTTTATGTTATTAAAAATTATTATAATAAACAATAAAAGAACAGGGGTAGAAATAAGAGGTTATAGCCAATACCCTACTAAGAATTTGTATGCATGCATAGGGAGGGCATATATTCAATATCCTCTATCTTAGTATATGAAAATTCGTTTTTAATGGCTAAACATTCATAAAATCGGGCCTATCATAGATATTAAGGCGTAAGTAATCGTATGTTTCAATTCGTAACGTTTTGGTTTTGCTTTTACAGCTTTCGTACAAGGCGAAAATAAATATTTATTTGTTACTCCTAAAAGTATGCATTAAATATTTTAATATTTTTCTTTTATTTACATACATATTACATGATACTGTCTTTTTTTGTAACCTTAAGCCAAATGTATGGGTTTCTTTTGTAAACTTCCACCTGTTGTAGGGTAATTTTAATGAGAATTTACTGTTTTTGCTGCTGGCGTCTTTTAATACACGTGTGTCTATTATTATTACATATTTTTTTTTTGGAAAATAAATATATTAAAACATTATAATTAAAATAATGCAGGAATTTATTAATGTATGTATAAAGGTAAGTCTGTATGTTAAAAAAGCAATTACAGCCTGCTGGGAAAATATATAACAACGTTGTTATAATAATCCATGTTTTAAATAAAAATAAAAAAATATATGACCAACACAAAAAAAAGGTTTATTAAATGTTAATACGTTATTTTAATGAACTCATCAGAATACAAAATTCCATGTATTACATAAGTTTTTAAAAAAAAATTTATCAATTTCTATAATCTTTCAGTTTATAATCCTTTTTAATGCCTCTTAGATTCTTATTTAGCTACCTCACATTAAATATTGAAGGAATCGTTAAAAGTGAATCCTATTACTTTTTTTTAAATCCAACATATTGAAAATATACACCGAAAATTTAAATTACTAAGTCATAAATTTAGACAATATGGATATCTAGAGATAGATATTTCAAAGACCTTTGTAACGGCGCACAGTGGTATGAAAATAAAAAAAGAGGGAAATAAATCTGTAACTTCTAAACCCTTACGCAGATTTGAATGAAATTAAAAAATTCATGGAATACTTTTTTGAAAAATATGACAAACAAGTTTTTTATTGAATTTTGCATAGATACAAATTTTTCAAATTGAAATAAAATTTTTATTTATGAATATTTTTTAATGAAATTTCACAGCTATGTAGAATTTTCTATTTAAAATGGAAAAATAAAAACAAATTTTGAAATTTGTTATCAATTATCCCGCAATTCCCAAAAAAATCTTGAAAAATCCCAAAAATGGAATTTTTTCGTTTTTTGGCTATAATATCCATAATAGGGGCGGGGTTATCGGAACCCTTTACAAGATAATTAAGAACTTATTGGGCCATCTGAAATAGGTTACTATATTTTGATATCGAGTATGCGATTTGAGAATTTTTGCCCTAAATTTGAATTTTACATAAAAAATAGGCATTTTTTGAATGGACCTGATCCCGTCGGTATCAAAAATTATACATGTTTTTTTCATCTAAAATATTTGGCGTAAAGTTAGCTTTTCAAAAAGTACAAATTCATTAGACATCCTTTTAGAAAATTTTTAGATAACTTAAAAAGAATAAAAGTACTTTTTTCCCAAAAAAATTGCGAAAAATCGCCTATTTTAATTTTTTTATATTAAAATGCATGTAACTTTGGACTCAGTCATGAAACACTTCTTTCTTTATTTGATATATAGATCTATTGTTAATCCTATAAAAGAAAAATGGATAAAATCGGAGAATATTTGGAACCGCGGTCACCAAAAAAACTGGTGTAGGGTGGGTAAAAATGTTGAAAATTAAATTTTCAAATGAATATCTCCTAAGCTATAAGAGATAATTGATAGCTACGACGAGTAGATTCTGTATGAGATTAGATTCTGTAGGAGATTCTGTATGTGTAATTTTTTTTAAATCGGAACACAAACGAAGAAATAGGATAATTTTAAAAATTTAACATACCCGAGGTCGACTACACTTCCTCTTTGTGCATGTGAAATTTCATTCAAATCGGCGTAAGGGTTTAGAAGTTACAGATTTATTTCCCTCTTTATTATTCTCATACCACTGTGCGTCGTACATAAGGCCATTGTAAGTGGGATCTAGAATGGGTCAAAATCAGGGACCGAAAATAAAAATTATTCTTGAAATTTCTAAGGAAAAAAGCCATCACAAGATAATATCGGAGAGTCAAGTCAAGCATACCATTTTCATCGTTATCAACTATATTTTCATAAAATAACATGCTTTTTAAATTCTTGAATTTTATTTTTTTTGTCAGAAATAAATATTAATTGTTGAGTTTTTGGGTTCCTCCCTCCAATTTTTGGAAATTCGAATGTTTAGAGGGTAAAAACGGATAAATTCGGTAACCTTATATCTTCAAAACTAATGAAGATAGAAAAAAACTCAAAATTGCATGTTATTCCATTTAAAAAATAAGCTGACAGGTATCTGGTACTTTTTCGAAATTCGAACCTTTTAGTGAGAAAACGGGTAAAAACTGTATTTTGGTACTTGTTTGGCAACCCATGTATCTTTTAAACCAATAAACATAGAAACAAATTTTAAATCGTATTCTTTAGTTATCAAAAAATAAAAAATATGAATTCGGTACTTTTTGGAAAATCGAAACCTTAAGGGATAAAAATTGTGTTTATTTTTGGTACTTTTTCATAAAATATGGTTTACTATAATTTGACATAGACATACGAATATTTTATTATGAGCTCCAACCACGATACAGAAATTGATTTCAATAAAATTTTACCACCGCAATGGGGATAAAAAAGTTACCTAAAAAGGGGTAAAAACGGAAAAATACATTTTATTTGAAATTATTAAGCTAATTTTGATAATTTTTTCAACATTGGTTCCTGGATTCATACAAAAATTAAATAACAGGGTGTTATTTGGAACTCGAGTGCCAATGTGTATATTGGGCCAAATACGGGTAAACAGTTTGGTACTTTTTTTAAAACATAATTTTATTTGGGCACATTAACACAGATTTTAATCGTTTGAAACATGTCTGTAGCATAAACAATTTTGTCAAAATGGAGTATTTTTTAAATTTCATACTTGTGGGGTGTTCAAGGAGGAAAATGAAAATTGGTACTTTTTCCCTAATGGTACTTTTTTAATATTTAAAATTATTTCACTTATGGATGTTAAAGTGGAAAGCAAAAACAAAATATTAAACTTCGGCCTGTGGAAAGGTACTGGGCTCTCGTAAAAAAAGAATTAAAGACCATGGCAAAGTTATCCCAGGACATGTCCGATTTTAAGCGTAAGTGGACCACATCGTTCAGAAAGATAACGAAAGCAAGATTAAAACTTTTTATGCACTGTGGTTCCAAATAAAAATCTAGGTGGACAAAATTATGAAAATCGGTATCTTCAGAATTTGGAAAAACTAAGTTTTTTCGAAAGCTGACAATCTACTCTCCTCCAATACAAATGGGTTTTTCAATTGGACATTTCGTTTTCTCGACAGAAGCGCCAGAAGTTCAATAAATTTTGAATCATATTTTCGTAAATTTTTTTTATTATTTTACTGCTTTACTAAATTACATATATCTCAATTGTTTTACCATATAGAAATTCATACTTCAAAACATAGATAAACATTGATATAGGCTTTTATTAAGTGTATATCTTATATTTATGGGCCTCTCCATTTTCCTGTTATAGTCCTTTCAACTTGGGACTCAAATATACTGATATTTTTTTTTTCTAAGAATGTTATATAGCTTGCCAAAAATAAAGACCGTAGAAGCCCGTCCAATGACTATATACATCATTCTGGGGAATGTCTTTGTAAAAAAATTGTAGCCGCCAGCACCCGCCGAAATATTTTTTTTTTAATTTTTACGGAATGGAATTTTTAGAAATATTTCTTTATTTATTATTGAATTTTATATATCTAGACCCTACTGTAACTTGAAATATAGTAAATACAAATCTTTTTAAAAATTTAGTTTCAGAAACACATGAAAACGTATTTTTTTAATTTTTTATTAATGAGTTTTATATTTACAGTGGTGGCCACCAATTTAAGACAAATACTTGATTTTTTTTCATCAACTGAATTTTAAGTGCGATAGAGCCAAAATAAAAGGACCTCTAAGGGTATGAAATTTATTATTAATGTTTCTAGTTTCTGAAAAATGTTTGGAAAAATCGGTAAAACATATATGGACAAAGATATGTGGAAATACGTTGACCCACCTCAGCGAACATCCGCTGTTAATAACATGATATGACCGAAACTAATGGAACTAAAAATAAGAAATTTGGTCCGAATATTTAATAATAATAAAATTATAATTAAATGTGAGAAAATATGTTTATTTAAAAAAAAAAATGTTGGTCAAGTTGTAGAAAAATCTTATGAGTTCGTGGTGAATATGTATGAATTGATACAGTCGAATAAAACACACTTGTGTGTTAAAACAGTCCTCATGCATACATATTTGTGGAAATATTTGAAAAAATAATTGACAATTACATGGAATTTAGCAAACAATTTTTTGTCTTAAATTCCTGGCCACCACTGTATATCTAGACCCTACTGTAACTTGAAAAAAAATTATATTGATCTTTTAAACATTTTTTTTGGAATCGGAGATAGCAATTCTATATAAAAAAAGCGCCAAATAATTTTGTCCACCTAGATTTTGATTTGGAACCACAGTGATCTAAGTGTTTGTGACGTATACATAATATTCGTAGGGGTAAAATTAAATGTCATATCAAGTATACGTTCCATTGTCCTGATTGTTTAAAATACAAATACATTCATATAAAATGAAGTACAAAATTTTAATGTTTAATGAATTAATGGAATTTGTTTGTCTTTTTTAATTTAATGTCAACATTTAAAACACAAATAATGAGTGCGCCAATAAAAAAAAACATAGTTGAATAAAAAATGACTGCAGTAAATGGAAATTAAAAGTAATACGTTAATTTTTACATTTTTGTAATTAATAAATCAGAAGTTTCAAAAATTATAAAAAAAATTAACATTACACCGTATCTATTCATATCATAAAAGCTACTGTGTGTGGGATCAAATACAAATCAAGTTTAAATGTTTTCTTGAATGTCTAGTTTAAATGTCTACTTTTTTTTATTTTACTTGCTTTTCATTGCTTATTTTGATATGAAATATTATAAAAATGTATACCAATATATAAAGAAAATTAAATTTTTAACAAAACGTGATTCTAATTTTTCAAATCGGATGGAAATTGTAAAAGTTATTCAACTTTTCATTAACAATTTTTTTAGTATTTTCTACCCCAGCGCATATTCATAAAAAAAAACAAAAAATATAAACAAGTATTGTCTCGTTTTTTCTACATAAACACTGTGCAATAAAATAGGTTTTCATAGCAAAAAAATTAAAATAACTATTGTTGAATTTGAAAAATTACGAAAAAAAACAACTTACATAATTTCTAGGAATATACATTTTATGAAAGATCAATGTTGAAAATTTTGAAATCGTTCTAAAAATGCATGAGTTAGAGTTACTAAAGTACTACGACCTAACCTAAAACAGTTTATTCAAAATAACTCAAAATGTTTAAGATGTGAATCTATGAAAGCGGTTTTGGTATGTCCTCACCTAAGCCTACAACCCCCATTATGTTGATTTTCAAGTTCTGACTAAAAGTTTTATTTTGTAGCAGAGTGTAATTAAGTAGGAATCTGAATCTGAAATTTTGCAATTTTGTTGCTGTTAGTGTCATTGACACAAAATTATTTAAAATTTTCTCAATCATAAACACTTAATTTTCTTTGGATTCTTTTTGGATTTTGACCTGTTAGTTAAAGATTTTAGATATTTCAATAAATATTCATTTAAAATTGAATTCATCAGTATTTATTGTTGACTTAAAACAACAATAAATTGTGTTAATAAATTCAATGCAATTATCGATATATTGTTTTAAAGTTCAACTGGAAAAATACTCAATTAAACTCAAAATACAAATATGCGAGTACATACATGTGCATGTGCATGTATTTACAAATTAATACCATTGTATTGCGAGTTCTCGTGCAAGGACTTTGTTTTTTTATGGTTTTTATTAAAGGAGAACCATTTCATTAGCAACCAGTTGCTTTTAAAATGATAATGTTGTTGTTGTTGTTCTGTTTCCTTTTAATCTCTTTCCTTCAGCCAGAGTATTTTGTTTTCCTTCTTGTTCTACTTACATACATATAATACATATGTACAATGTACCAGAGCTGTAAATGAATCATTCATTTTTGAAAATTAATTCGGGAATTATTCATGCACAGAATTAAAAACTTTTGAATTAATTCTTTTCACACAAAAAAAATTAATTGAATGAAATTTGAGTCAATTCAAATGAATTGCAATTCATTTCCATCTCAATTAAATTTGTGGAATGAATTGCAATTCATTTCTGATTCAAATGAATTTGTCAAACTGAATTGCAATTCATTTCCAATTAATTTGAATTTAATTGATTTTAAATTAATTCAAATGAATTAGAAAAAAGAATTTGCAATTAATTTCCAACTCATTTGAATTGATTGAAATTTGAATTTATTTGGTAAGTAAATCTACAGTAATCACTGTCGTTATGTTACACAGTGCAACACGAAAAAAAATAACCATATACGTACAACACTACGTGATAAAAGATCAAAAAAAAGACCCATGTCTCCCAGTTTTGCCCAAAGTCATGTACTTTGTTTATGTGCTCCCAAAGATTTGGGGCCTCGGTGTCATTTTTGAAAAAAAGTAATCATTTTCTCAGGCTCATATCTTGCAAACAGTTCGGAATTTTGATTTACTCTCTGAGGCAAAGTTATAGCCCTTGTAATAAAAAAAATAATTGAATGAAATTTGAGTCAATTCAAATGAATTGCAATTCATTTCCATCTCAATTAAATTTGTGGAATGAATTGCAATTCATTTCTGATTCAAATGAATTTGTCAAACTGAATTGCAATTCATTTCCAATTAATTTGAATTTAATTGATTTTAAATTAATTCAAATGAATTAGAAAAAAGAATTTGCAATTAATTTCCAACTCATTTGAATTGATTGAAATTTGAATTTATTTGGTAAGTAAATCTACAGTAATCACTGTCGTTATGTTACACAGTGCAACACGAAAAAAAATAACCATATACGTACAACACTACGTGATAAAAGATCAAAAAAAAGACCCATGTCTCCCAGTTTTGCCCAAAGTCATGTACTTTGTTTATGTGCTCCCAAAGATTTGGGGCCTCGGTGTCATTTTTGAAAAAAAGTAATCATTTTCTCAGGCTCATATCTTGCAAACAGTTCGGAATTTTGATTTACTCTCTGAGGCAAAGTTATAGCCCTTGTCATAAAGAACAAAAATATAAAACATATAAAGTCCAAAAAACTTCATCTTCAAAATCAAAAACGCAAAAAACTTTAAAAAATTCGATTTTTTAACTGTCAGGTCCATAGGTAGCAAACCGTTCAAAATTCAAGGAAACAATCAACTACAAAAATGTACCTAAGATCTCAATAAACAACTTTCTAGAACATATGAACTTGACTAGGAATGATTCTTAATACCGTTTAGGTAGGTCAATTTAAGTTAGTAAGAAAAAATAAAGGAATTAAGAACCATACACTATTAAATTATTATAAACTAAAGCCTACTTTTAGGCAGCTTTAAAAAAATTAATTTCTAAATGTTTTTTGCGATTTTGATCTTGAAGATGAAGTTTTTTTGATTTCATATGTGTAAAATTTTGGTTCTTTATGACAAGAACTACAACCTTTCCTCAGAGAGTAAATCAAAATTCCGAACTGTTTGCAAGATATGAGCCTGAGAAAATGATCACTTTTTTGCAAAAATTACAACGAGGCCCCAAACCTTGGGGGCCCATAAAAAACTGCATGACTGGACAAAACTGGGAGATACGGGTATTTTTTTGTTTGGTCTTTTTTTATCACGTACTGGTGTCCGTATATGGTTATATTTCCATGACTTTCAAATTTTTTATGTGAAAGACAGCAAGCATTAACTCTCGCTTAGATTTGAAATTCCCATGATATACTGGAATTGTCAGGTAGCGGCAGAATAGGAATTGAATTATTAGGTATCGACGAAAATCCTATCAAATGGGAAAATTTTGTTTATTTGCTAAAAGAAACATAAATTTTTATTTTTCATTCCCCCTCGATCTGCTCTTGAATTTGATTAATTACAACTAGGGTTTTTAATTTCCCCACCTTTTTTGATTCCCGGGAAACGGGAAAATGTTTCTCTACATGCCCGGCTATTCCCGAAATATATAATAATACTGTAAATTATGAATATTATAGCAAAATTTCATATAAAAACTTAGTGTTATAATCATTATATATAAAGCTTCGTATTAATTAATTCAATTTGAACTTAATTCATTTCATAAATCCATTACCAATATCTAGTTCTTTAGCTTCCTTTAAAAGCTTCAATTTGAAGTTAATTAATAACAGAATTTATTCAAACTTTGAATGATTAAATTTTTGTTGATTCAAATCTACTACAAATTGAGTTAAAATGTTTTTTCTCATTCAGTTTTATTTAGCTTTTAATCATTTACAAAATGAAATTGAAACAAATTTTATTTTAGTAAAAGGAATTAATTCAATACATTTAACTGAATCGTTAAGAGATAAAATTTATTTTGATCATGAAAATGGAATTAAGAATTAATTCCTTTGATCCTTTGTTGTATGTTATATTTACATATACATAAAGCCTTCATTTGATGCCTTTGTTATTTACAAAATATAAAAGTTTATACAAATAATTTTTAAAAAATATAATGACGGAAAGCTTAAAGATGAAAATTTCGAAATTATTGGATTCAAAGTTGTTCATTCACAAAATAAAGAATTATGAATTTTTATAATACAGAATGAATTTTTTTCCAGAAAACACACTCATTATAAAGCTGTCATTGTTACCAAGAACTATTGCTGTGTTTCCTTTCAAAGCCAAAATCAATTCTATAAAAAAACTTTTCACTTTAAAAAAATGAAGTTCTAACTTGTTTTCTTTGTAATTTCATCAGGTTTAATTTTCCGGGAATCGCGACTAAAAATTACGGGAATCGGGAAGTGAAAAATTGGCAAAATTCCCGGGAATAAAACCTTAATTACAACTCATTTTCGATTTTATTCATTTCAATTACAATTCATTGTTCTAATTCATTTGAATGAATTCAAAATCAATTCAATTCAAACGAATTGGAAATGATTTGCAATTCATTTTAACAAATTCATTTGAATTGAAATTCATTTGTGACCTAATTCGTTTGAATTGATTAAAATTTAATTCAATTCTTTTTTGTTATGAAAATAATTAATTCAAAATTCGTAACGAATTAAATTCAAACAAGTAAGAGAGCTATATTCGGCTGTGCCGAATCTTATATACCCTTCACCAAATTATACTCTCAAATAGAAATTTAAAAAATTTTTTTTTCCAAGTTGTTTTTTTAATTTTTTTTTTTTTTAAATTAAATTTTTTTTTTTTTTGTTAAAAAAAAATTCGGGTTAAAAATTTTTTTTCCGATTTTGACCCATTGTAGGTCCAACTTACTATGATCTTATATACGTCGTTGCAAAAGTCTTTGAAATATTTATCATTAGATATCCATATTGTCTATATTAATCACATAGTAATCCAGATATAGATAAAAAAAAAATAGATCAAAATCGAGGTTGTCCTGGTTTTTTCATCATATCTCAGGCATTTGTGGACCGATTTTGCTGATTTTAAATAGGAAACTTCTCGAAAGCATGTCTGACAGAATTATGAAAATTTGGCTCCCGAAATCTGGGGTCTTCAGAAAATTGATTTCAACAGACAGACAGACGGACATGGCTTAATCAACTCCGCTATCTATAAGGATCCAGAATAGGGTCGGACAATTATATTGTGGAAATTACAAACGGAATGACAAACTTATATATACCCTTCTCACAAAGCTGAAGGGTATAAAAGGAATGATTTATTTATAGCTCTGCAATGTATGTAGATATGTTTGAGTATGAGCATTTTGAGAAAACATACAATTAAATTGAACTTTTGAGCAAGAGTTGGTTGTATGAGTTTAAGTATATGAGTACTTTTTTATGGTTTTAAAAGCATTTTTCCTAAGATGCGATGTAGTGCTGGAGATGTAGTAGCAGCAGTAGTAGTTGTGGAACTGGTAGTTGGGTATTATTTTAAATGACATACAAATGTTTGTTTGTTTTATATGAATTGAAATGTGTTTGAACATGATACAGTTGATGTGAGGTTGCTGTGTGTTTTTTTTTGGTTGTTTGGTTCTTTTCTTTTTGTTCTAACATGAATAAAGTCATAAAATAAATGGCAGTCGATTATTTTTATTTTTTGGTTCAAACTTGTGCTATTTTCATTGTTATCGTTGTTGCTGGTTGGTGTTGTTAAATACACTTGTTGTTAGTGTATTTAGTAGGTTATTCATTCGACTAATGATCGTTCGATTAATCGAATAATTCCTTACGAATAATTATTCGAACAATTTCAAAATGGCCATTTTCGAATAACGAATAATTCGAACAATTTTATGTAGAATAATCGAATAAAACGAATAAATGTTCATATATATTTAAATTTATTAAATTGCTTAAAGTTTTTAATAATTTTGAATTTTGTATAGTTTCAGAAATTCGACAAATAACTAAAGACAAAGGGACTTTCGATCACTGTAGATGAGTGTTCCGATAGCTCCTTCTATAAATATATAAATATTACTGCAAGAAGTTACAATTCTAAAAACAAATCTTTCAAAATTTTTAACTTAGGACTTGAACCAATGAAAATAAAAGGTACGGAATAAAATATTTGTTATTTAGCTGGCGAAATATTAGAAGAATCGCAATTAATAATCAAAATATTAATTTAGATTAAAGTGGAGTTGAATGTGATGGAGAATGTTATTTTGAAACGGTCGTCGAAAGTGATATTGAGGATGACATTTATAATGAAAATTGCTTTTATTTTTATTATAGATGAAGGCCATGATCTTAAAATATATGTATATAAGTGATGTTATTAACCGCGTATGTAAGTGTTGCAAAATATTTAATAAATCGAATTATAAATACAAATATTGCAAACTAACGTTTGTTGCAAGAAAAGCATGGAGTTCTTCTTACAAATGATTTTGAAAATCGTTAAACATCTTTGTTTAATATGGTAATAAACTTTTTGCGTATTTGTAAATGCGTCAATCATGCACTGCCTGACTTCAAATTAGCCACGTTCACTGACAATGATATCAAACTTTGGACAGCTTCCCTTTATTGTGTAATTCCCCAAGACCACTTTATTAAGCAAAGATTCGGCAACGTTGATTGAGCTTGATGTATAATACAATTTGTAATAAATAATGTAGAAATAGTGAATATGTAATTAATTTACTAAAGAATTAGTTACTCAATATAAAACCCGAATTAATGAATGACATAAAAAGTTCTTAATACTTTTATATTGTATTTGAATTCAGGATCATGTCCAACTAGCTCAAATTATTTAAAGCATAGCTCCAAAACGGAAACTAATTGGTTTTCCAGTCAATGGTTATGTAGATTGTTCGGGAGTTAATCTGATCAGAATATTTCTGATGAAAATTAAATGATGGACTTTGTTTTCGAATGTTTTTAACATTATCAATACTTGAATTGTGAACTTTAAAGTTATTTTTTGTTTCTCTTTAATAATAAAATATTAAAAAACCGACATCAAATCTTCATTCTTTACTTTTTTAAAAAAAATGTAAATTATTCGAATAATTAGATTAATTTTAAACGTGTGATAGAATTATTCGAACAAGTTAAAATCTCTTATTCGTATTATTCGTTTTATTCGAACAAGAGAAAAATCGAATAATTCGAATACCCTAGTATTTAGGTTTAACAACAATGATAGTAGAGTACAATGGTGCTATTTTTGTCACAATTCCCAGCTAAAATGTACAACAATGATACAATGATCTTATTTAAAATAATTGAAAATGTTTTTATAATATAAATATATTAATTACTTCAAAATTCTATAAAAATTAAGTCAAGATTTCTCCTTTAGTAAGAAAATAACACAAATTTTGTTACATTTAGAAAAACAGCTAGTCATTTTGTTTAAATTTCTTTAATAAATTGTCCGCATTTTTTAAAAAATATGAATTTTGAACCTAAATAAAAACTAAACTAAAGCGAATTTCGAAATTCTAGAGAACTTTAACTTTGTATGACCATGGAAAATATGTATAACAATTATTATCGTTTCGTCCCTCTAGCAATTTATTTTCTATCCTGCCATCTCTTGTCTCTTACAGTTGTAGCCACTCATTGTATATTTTTATGTTTATTTGTTTTTGTTTCTCTTGCTTTTATTATTATTCGCAGTTGTTTTTGTGCAACAGTTGCTGTCACTGGATGCAAAAATAACTGTTAAATATGTTTTTACAGCTGTCAATATTGATGTCGCTATTGATGTCACTGTGTGGTGGCTGCTTTTATTTGTTTGCATGTGTAGATATGTATTCGTTTTTTACGATATTAACAAGCAATAACCATTAAATATATTTTTTTATGTTTATTTATTAATTTTTCTTTTTCTGCCCAGAGAATTTTATTACTTTCTGTTGTGTGCTGTGTTATAAATACAAGTTTAATGGCCCCATATTGAAATTGATGGAGAGAATTTGAATTTCTATAGTTTTCATTGGAAATTGAAATAGAGCAACTGGTGTCACCATGCTGCTGCTGCTACTGTTGGTTTTTAGGAAAATTGAAAATAATTAACAGGTCCTTTGTTAATAGCAACGAAGAATTTTATTTGACCACCTGGGGTTAGTATTTTTCTATTGCATCAGTGGTAATTTTTACGCCCAAAAATTACTAATTATATATTTATTTAGTTAATGTCTATAAAAACAAGTAAGAAAGTCAAGCCCGACCAAACATTTTTCTTTTAAAATTTCAAGAATTTATATTCGTGAGTGATTTTCGGAAGTGGGCCTTATATGGGGGCTATAACCAATTATGGACCGATCACCATGAAATTAGGTCGTGTGATTTATGTCTACATGAAAGTTATTTATGGTGAATTTTGTGTGTATAACAAAATTTTGAAGAGATTTATGCACTTTAAAGTGATTTTTGGAAGCGGATCTATATGGGAGCTATGACTAATTATGGACCGATCGTAACAAAATTTGGTGACACGAATTTCGAATATATAAAACTTATTTGGAGCGAAATTTGTGGAGATACATATATAAATTAAACATTTATGACCGATAAAGTCCAATTTCGAAAGGACATTTGTATGGGGGCTAGGTGAAATAATGTACCGATTTCAGCCAGTTTCAATAGGCTTGGTCCTTGGGCCGAAAAAATTATATATACCAAATTTTATCGAAATATATTCAAAATTGCGACCTGTACTTTACGCACAAGGTTTACATGGACAGACGGACGGACGGACATCGTTCAATCGACTCAGAAAGTGGTTCTAAGTCGATCGGAATAATTTAATATTTTTGGGCATTACAAACATCTGCACAAACACATTATACCCTCCCCACTATGGTGGTGTAGGCTATAAATATAGTAAAACTTATAAGAAATCATGTTCTAATGCTCATATCTCAGATATTAATGGACCGATTTTAATGATTTTCAATAACAGAATTCTGGAACGTTTATGTGAACAAATTTAAAACTCATCTGTTTCAAAAACGAAGGGCAGTAAAAACAAGTAACGCCAAAAGAAACAAAACACACAAAAAAAACAAAATACGCAAAGCATGCACATCCAAACATACGTTTTGTTGCTTTTTTGTCAAAGCATGCAATACATTGTGTTTTTGATGAAATTTTCTGAGGTTGTCTCGGATTTTTGCTCATATCTCCGTTATTTATGGACGGATTTTGCTGATTTTAAATAGCAAAATTCTCGAAAGTATGTCTGACAGAATTGTTGAAGATTTGGATCCCGGAGATATCTGGGGCCTTCAGAAAATTAATTTCAACAGACAGACAGACGGACATGGCTTAATCGACTCCGCTATCTATAAGGCTCCAGAATATATATACTTTATAGGGTCGGAAAATTATATTGTGGAAATTACAAACGGAATGACAAACTTATATATGTATACCCTTCTCACGAAGGTGAAGGATATAAAAAGAAGAAAAGTAAAAAAAAAAATTTACAAACATTTGAGCTCGATCCATTAAAAACTGGCGTGTCGCACGAGGGTTAAAGTTTGTGAGAACATTTACAAGTCCAAAAAAATGCTATTTTTTGTGTTTTTGTAAATGGAGATTAAATTAAATTTAGTATGAAGAAAAAAAATTTCAATAAAAATGTTTTATAAGAAAAAAGACGAGAAGCCAATTTATTGATGACAAAATATTGTTAATAATACCTAGAATATTCTATATCTGAAATTAAATAATTTGTTTGCTACATACTGCTACTATAAACTTTTAATAATTTTGTTTTAAAATATTAAACTAATTTTATGAATATGGAATTTGTAATAGGTTTTTAGTTTTAAAAAAAAAATATTTTCAAAAGCAACGATTCCTAGAACACTCTTGGAGACCTTTCAGCACAATTTACGGTTTTGGAATCCCATACAATACATTTTAACAAATATCTTGCCTACTTTTAGGCGCATAATTTTATATATAAAATTATATTCATTACAAGAGTGGTATTCGATAGATGTCCATTGCATTTTAGAATATAAAAAAAATTTGTTGACATATTATTTTATTGCAATTTAATATAAAAGAATCGAAGTATGTACATAATTGTCATTGTAATGACATATAAAAGACAAAGATTGGTTAAAAAATGTTAAAGTTATTAATAATTTCCCAGGCCATTAACGTGTCTCAGGCCACTAGAACAAGAAATGTAGGAACAATATTAACATATTTTTAGAAATATTAAAATAAAAGCTCATTTTTACTTAAAATATATCCAATTGTCTTGTATATGAGTTTTTGCCTTCGTATGATACCGTTAACCTATTCCAGGTATGACCAAAAAAAATATTTTATTTTTATAACGCCAGTTTCTCCATTTATAAATTTTTAAACATTTTGTTAAACAAATTTCTGAAATTTTTGATCGTCACATTGGGATTTATTAAGAATATAATAGGGAATGCAAATAACTCCTACAGTTTTTCCGTATCTGCGATTTAAATTCTGAGATTTTCGGGAGAAACTAATTGGTTGGCTATATTTCGACGAATGATACCAATTTCCTTAATGTTATGAATTTTAAGTAAAACCTATACAGAATATTAAAGGCCAGATAATTGTAAATTTACTGCGAAAGTTTTACTAATAGCGGACATTGTTAACCCTTAAATCGTGAAGGTCAAAGTGTAAAATTTTGAAATATTTGGAATTTCTAAATGAATGATAGGGAAATGTTATATATTTTTGTGCCAATTTTAATGAAAGTTACGAAAAATATACCTTAAGCTCTTAAATTTACAATAACAGTGCAAAAATGGAAATTAACCCTTAAGAGCACCTTGGGTCCAAAAGACCCTTAACTTCTAAAATCACGAAAAATTCTGTCAAATTGAGGGTAATTCCCTCAGTTAATTCCCAGTTTTGCATGGTTAGTATAAGTTTTATGCAATTTAAAAAATGCTTCTGAAAAATTTACCATGTTTTTTTTAAGACTTTGTTTGTATTTTTAATCTGTTAACTGAAGAGATGGAAAAGTTTCCATTATTTTGTCAATCACTGCATTTACTTCTTTTATAAAATTCAATCGCATTAAATCCCTAATGAAATCTATTTTAATATGTTTTGATTTAAAATATGATTCACTAATATTAATTGTGTTATAAGTTTTATATAATTATCCCAGTATTGTTTTAAACTTTAACTGGAAAAATACTCAATTAAACTAATATATGGGCACTTCTATGCTCCAGAACGCATTTGAAGTGAAAAAAAAGATCAAGAATGTGACAAAAATCGAACTCGTTTTAGACTGCATCTAGAAAAATTAAAAAAAAATCAGCAAATTGCAACAGACTACATATTTAAAATGAAATATTTACATTACATAGTATATTTCACAACCTTGAGTATGATTTAGCACGTGACATATATTCATGTTTGTTATAAGGGTTAGTTCAAGTAATATTAATAAAAGCTTCGTATATATTATTGATAGGTCGGACATACTTTTTTACAACTTTAACTCTATAACTAATTCCACTGGTGATACATATCAGCCTTCATTACTGATTTTGTTAATGTTTGCTAAAATATTGCTAATTTTCTTTAGCATAATTTGTAATCCTATTATACAAGGTGGCGCAAAAGTAATACTCCTATCAGAAAATGCTATAAATTTTGCGATTGGCCCGTAATGTCAGTTCTGTTTTGACATTTGTGTAGTAAACACATGCGAAATACACTTTAATAAACAATGTTACGCTACACTGCTCCAGAACGCGGAATATTGCTGACTATTTATTTGACCAATAATCGGTCGGTGACTTTGGCACAACGTGAATTTCGTCGCATATTTCCTGGCCGTCCAACGCCTACTGGTGAAACACTGCGACGTTTAGCCGCTCGCCTCGAAGAGACTGGCACAACACGAGATGCTGCCAGGCGTGGCAGACCCCGGAGTAGCCGTTCTGCAGAGAATATTGCTGCTGTAGCCGAGGATGTCATGGAAGCGCCGCCGACATCGAGCAGACGACGTGCCACGTAAATGGGTATCAGTCGACGGTCTTTACAGCGAATTTTGGTACAAGATTTGAAGATGTTGATGTCCAGACTGTGCATCAGCTGTTAGCTGCTGACCGCCAATCGCGTCTGACATACGCTCAAGCCATCCTTAATCACCACCAAGAGGAAGATGATTTTTCATCAAAAATAATCATGAGTGATGAGGTCTATTTCCATCTTAGCGGGTACGTAAATAAGCAAAATTTACGCTTCTGGGGCACTGAAAATCCGCGTGTAACCCACGAAGAGTCATTACACCCAGCTGTTTTCGCTGGAGGAGTCATCGGACCTTTTTTCTTCGAAGACGTCTCTGGCCAAACGGTTACTGTGAATGGTGAGCGCTACAGAGCAATGATCAACGAGTTCTTTTTGCCGCAACTTGATGAATTGGGATTGGAAAACATGTGGTTCCAACAAGACGGTGCAACGGCACACACTGCACGTGCCACAACCGATATGCTGAAGGATGCATTTCCCGGGCGCCTAATCTCCCGCTTTGGCGATTTGCACTGGCCAGCAAGATCGCCTGATTTGATCGCTCCAGACTTCTTTTTGTGGGGCTTTTTGAAGTCGCGGGTTTATGTCAACAAGCCTCAGACTCTTGCAGCTCTTAAAGACAATATCCGTCAAGAATGTGAGGACCTATCGCCGGAAGTTTTGGCCAAAGTGATGGAAAATGCCATAAAAAGGGCTCAAATGACAATCAACTGTGGCGGCGGCCATTTATATGACATCATATTCTCGAAAGACCAAATAAAAATAATCCACAAGAAAATCAAAGTTTTTCATTTTTTTTTTTTAATTACAGCCAAAAAACATCGGAAGTTTACTTTTGCGCCATCTTGTATTTTTCTAATTTTTTGCTTTATCGAAATATTCTTTATAATTTAGTAGATCTCTTTTAATTTATTTCCCAAGAACCGTATTTTGAGAAATGTTTTATCCATCTAAATAGGCATGTTAAAAAAATAAAATCATTTTTTTTTGATAAAAGA
The DNA here is from genome assembly GCF_958450345.1 of Calliphora vicina. Taxonomy (NCBI): domain Eukaryota; kingdom Metazoa; phylum Arthropoda; class Insecta; order Diptera; family Calliphoridae; genus Calliphora; species Calliphora vicina. The sequence goes on from NC_088782.1 coordinate 40,115,735, forward strand.
TACACTTACGATAGCGAACGAGACACACTTTGAAAATCAAATTAAAATTGTTCGTATAATTATTGTATTATATGCAGTATCGCATTGTTTTAGTTAAATTCACTTTTGATTTTGTATTTAAATCTTCAATCACTCGATTAAAACGATCGCGAAGTACTAATAAAAAGCTATTATTAAGGAAAATCAAATGAAGAATTTACCACTTTTTATGCCAATTTTCTCATGATAAAGACTAAGATTAGCTGTAAATTTATTATACAAATATGCAGCATCAATTTTCAATCATGTTAATCACTAAATTCAGGTTATTATTTCGCAACAAATTATATTTATGAAAAATCCCCTGCCTTAAATGCTATACAAAAATATGTTGCCTACTTTTAGCCAAAATTAAATTATTTTTTAACAAAATCATAAAAAATATTCATAAATTTAGATTTAAAATTATAAGTGGTCTATAAAATCCATAAATTTTTTATATAGCTATTTAAAATTTTATACATATACCTAGTTTTCATGTCTGTGTTATAAAAAATAAAACCCTAAAAGTAGACCATTTTCCTTACTTTTTATAGCATTGTAAACGATAATATGTGTCAATAGAACTATAAAATGTTTAAATCTATAAAGTGTTTATAAATTTTATGTATTTTTGACAATATGTTTTTATAAAAAAGGATTTATAGGAGATTAAATTAAATTTAGCATGAAGAAAAAAAAATTTTCAATAAAAATCTTTTATAAGAAAAAAATTGAGAAGCCAATTTATTGATGACAAAATATTGTTAATATCTAATACCTAAAATATTCTATACCTGAAATTAAATTATTTGTTTGCTACATACTGCTACTATTGACTTTTAATAAGTTAGTTTTTTTTAAATGTAGTTTAATATTTTATGAATATGGCATTTGTAATTGATTTTTTAGTTTAAAAAAATTATATTTTCCCAAGCAACAATTCCCAGAACACTCTTGGAGACCTTACAACACACTTTACCGTTTTAGAATCCCATACAACAGATTTTAACAAATTTCTTGCCTACTTTTAGGTGCATAATTTTATATATAAAATTATATTCATTACAAGAATGGTATTCGATGTCCGAAACATTATCAATTACAGAAAAACTTGTAAATAGATTTTTTTTATCTCAAATAAAACAATATCTGAACAAACATTTGTTTTTCTCTTTGTTTTCTTAGTGTCTCCAATTTTCGGCATTATTTTTAATTTATTTCTAAATTGAAAAGAGTGAGAGAGTGAGAGAGTTATGCAAACTCTCTACATATAACAAATATGATAAGTATTTTTGAGAGTTGTAAAAACGCAATATTGTGAATATGCAAATCTAAACCATCTGCACCAAAAACTAAAATTAAGTCACTTGATCCAGTGTTATGGTGAATATTATTGAAGTTTGTACTGCTACTTATATTTTCTATAATTTTTCATACCAAGTGCATTTGAGTTATTTAATTAATTGAAATATAAATCACATTTTGCTGTTAAATATTTAACTCATACTAAATTCAACAATTTAGCAAAACTATTGTATTAAAACTCGTCAATATTGATTACAAATAATTTCACACTATTGTGCATATTTACATATGTTTTTTGGTTTATTTTTTTGTATAAATATCTAAATCATGGAGAAATTTTTTTTCAATTACAAAATTTTTAACACAATTATTATTTTCATGGCAAAAAAAAAAACATAAAAACTTTAATAGTTAATAAATTTCGTTTTAAACACATTTCACTTAAAACAATATACATACAATACATTTAAACGAAAATCATTTTGCACTTACAAAAAAAAATCAATAAACTGCCATAAAAATAGTTTTAATTTGACTATTTAAAACAAATTTGTGATAAAAATTGCGTTAAGAAACAAACAAAAAACCAATTAAATAATAATTGATTTTAAATAACTTTTAATTGGTCATACAGAACAGCGTGAAATTGTTAAAGGTTTTGAATAAAATTATAAAAGAAAATCTAATTTATTTAAGCAGAAATATTATAAATTATAAATTAAATTTCAAAGTTTGCTGAAAATCTGTAAATAAATGGAAACAAATACAAATATTTGGGGCACAACCAACATTTTTTGGAAATAAATCTGGCATTTCTAAACGGCTGCTCCGATTGGGAAAAAATTTTATGAGAGTGTAGCCAAGGAGTATTCGAGTTTAAGTTATTGAAATGGGTCCTACAAATGCTCCAGAGGCGGCGCTATGTGAGCTCAAGGTAGAGTACCTTCGACATGTACAATTTTTAAACAAGTGCAATTTTTTTGTTTCCCGATTTGAAAGATTTTTATATTTTTGAAATGAGCTCAGCTAGGTCTTGAAAAAACATGGTTGCTTGTGTTATTTATCTCTAATAATTTCTGAGTTATAGGCTTTTCAAAATTTAAATTTTGAAATTTTGCCATACCTTGGTCCACTTTTTTAAAAATATAGGACGTACTTTTGGACCGAATGGAGTTTATTTTTTTTTAGTAAGACAACTAAATTACCAACAATTATGGATCCAAAAATATACGATTTTCTATTAAAAATTAAAAAAAGAGTGGATTTTTGCTGTTTTTTTGGGCGAAAAGGTGACTTAACTCTTTTTTTATTAAAAAAAAAATTTCTTTAGGAACATATAAGAATTTTATGTTTTTCTGTAACATTTCTGTTTTTCGGAGAACATTTTGGTATATTTTTTAAACATGGCTCAAAATAATCAATGTTTGAATACGTTGAATTTTGTTGTTTTTTGATATTTTTTTTTAAAATTCCTTTTGACTGTTAGACTACAATATTTTTACTAAATAACAGTTTCATTGCATTTTAAAATAAAGCCAGCTAAATTTGTTTGGCAGTGATATTCAAGACATCCATTTTAGGTAAGATTTTTTTTTAATTTTCTGTTTTCAATAGTAAACAAGTAAGAAAGTATGGTCGGTCAAGCCGGTCAAGCCTACGCCCTTCGGAATTTGACCTTTTTTTTATCAAAATTTTCAACTTTGGACCACATGTTCTAAAATCCCAAAGCTGGGATCAGAAAACGGAAAGCAGCTTTGGAAACCTTGATATGTTCCCTATTTATCCCCAAAGTATTTTTCCAGCCCCGCACATTGTCAGATTTCATTGTTTTAGCGGAATTTAATTAAAATAAAAAACTCCTATTTTTTTTTAAAAAAAAGTTATTGAATACAATAAACAACAAAACCGGTATTTACAAAAACATGTTTTAAAACAAAAAATGTAAACAACAGCAATATAACAGTATCAGATAGTGATATGTTTTATTGACATTAAACATTTTTAATAGTTCTTGCTCAAAATAATCAATGTTTGAATACGTTGAATTTTGTTGTTTTTTGATATTTTTTTAAAATTCCTTTTGACTGTTAGACTACAATATTTTTACAAAATAACAGTTTCATTGCATTTTAAAATAAAGCCAGCTAAATTTGTTTGGCAGTGATATTCAAGACATTCATTTTAGGTAAGATTTTTTTGTTAATTTTCTGTTTTCAATAGAAAACAAGTAAGAAAGTATGGTCGGTCAAGCCCGACCATATAATACCCTACACTAAGTAAATGAGCAAAAACATTTTTCTTTTAAAATTTCAATAATTTATATTTTTGAGTGATTTTCGGAAGTGGGCCTTATATGGGGGCTATGACCAATTATGGACCGATCACCATGAAATTAGGTCGTGTGATTTATGTCTATATGAAAGTTTACTATGTTGAATTTTGTGTGTATACCAACATTTTTAAGCGATTTATGCACGTTAAAGTGATTTTCGGAAGCGGGTCTATATGGGAGCTATGACTAGTTATGGACCGATCGTAAAAAAATTTGGTGACATGAATTTTGTATATATAAAACTTATTTGGAGCGAATTTCGTGGAGATACATGTATAAATTAAACATTTATGACAGATAAAGTTCAATTTCGGGAGGACATTTGTATGGGGGCTAGGAGAAATAATGAACCGATTCTAACCAATTTGTCCTTGGGGCAATATAGAAGTTTGTACCAAATTTTGTCGAATTATCTTTGAAATTGCGACCTGTAGTTTGATTACAAGGTTTACATGGATGGGCAGACGGACGGACGGACATCGTTAAATATACTCAGAAACTGATACTGATCAGATTGGTATACTCTGAGGTGGATGTTAGGACAATATTTTTGCACATTATAAACGTTAGCTAAAATAACCCACTATACCCTCCCCACTATGGCGGTGTATGGTATACATATTAAAATTTTGATTTTAACATTTGTATGGGAGGTAGGCGTAATATTGCCACGCCCACCTCCATTTTTCCTGCAAAAATGTATCAAATCGTAGGAAAACTGTGTTTCAAAAATCATTGAATTATCTTTACCCGTTTTTAAAATACAGACTTTAGTCCCTCTAGATTACTCAAATCTGACACTGTGCCCCGAAGGAAATGTGGAATTCGTAATTTTCGACTATAATTTCGAAATTCGGAGATGTGTATTTTTGAATATTCAGCATAAGTTTATAATTTTTATACCTTTTCAAGGTTAGCCATATAAATTAGTTTATTTTTGTATGTTCAAAAAATTCGAACATAATTTCGAATTTAAGAAATATTTTTGCAATTTGCATTAAACGCTTATAATTATACACTTCACCATTCCAAAATAAAAATACCTCACAAATTATATATATTCTGGATCGTTATAGATAGCGGTTATAGATAGTCTGTCCGTCTATATACCAGAGCTGTAAATGAATCATTCATTTTTGAATTAATTCGCGAATCATTCGCACAAAAAAAATGAATTGAATTAAATTTGAGTTAATTCAAATGAATTTGAAAAAAATTAATTGCAATTCGTTTCCAATTAAAATGTATTTGTAGAATTTATTTCTAATTCAAATGAATTTTTCAAAGTGCATTGTAATTCATATGAATGATTCCAATTGATTTTGAATTAATTCAAATTAATTTGAAAACAATAATTAGCAATTCATTTCCAACTCACTTGAATTGATTGAAATTTTAATTTATTTTGTAAGTAAATCTACAGTACATTACTCTAATATAGTCCAAAGACAAAAAATTCTTAGATTTGAAACCCTGATATACTGGAATTGTCAGGTAGCGGCTGAAGAGGAATTGAATTATTTGGTATCGGCGAAAATCTTATCAAGATGGGAACATTTTTTTTTATTTGCTAAATGAAACTTAAATTTTTATTTTCCCCCTAGATCTACTCTTGAATTTGATTGATTGCAAATCATTTTTGATTTCGTTCATTTGAATTGCAATTCACTGTTCTAATTCATTTGAATTAATTCAAAATCAATTCAATTCAAACGAATTGGAAATGAATTGCAATTCACTTTAACAAATTCATTTGAATTGGAAACGAATTGCAACTCATTTATACAAATTCATTTGAATTGGACGTGAATTGAAATTCATTTGTGCCTAATTCGCTTGAATTGATTCAAATTTCATTCAATTCTTTTTTGTTGTAAAAATGAATTAATTCAAAATTTAGCTAATTCGTAACGAACTAAAATCAAAAACGAATGATTCATTTACAGCTCGGTTCGATTGCTATTCAAAATCGAGAAAATCGATCCACAAATGGCTGAGATATAAGGAAAAAAACCAGGACAACCTCCATTTTTTACCTATTTTTGATCTGTATCTAGATTACTAAGTTATTAATATAGACAATATGAATATCTAATGATAGATATTTCAAAGACCTTTGCAACGACGCCAGAGTAAGTCGGCCCTAATCGGGAAAATGTATTTTTTACAATAAATTTCAAAAAAAAAAAATTAAAAAATTAAAAAAAATGTTGGCATAATGTTATTACAAAAATTTTTTAAAATTATTTTGAAATAAAAATTAAAAAAAAAAATTTTTTTTTTTTTGTTTAAAATTTTAAAGTATAATTTGGTGAAGGGTGTATAAGATTCGGAACAGCCGAATATAGCTCTCTTACTTGTTTTACTATTATTTGTATGGTATGTTTGAAAACATAATGAAACATAATTTCGAAATTTCAAAATTGTGTTGTTTTCAGAATCTTTGTAAAAAATTTTAAAAACATATTAATGTAACTTTTAATATTTCAACAATATTTAGCTTATTTTTTCGGAAATTCGAAAAATTCATATTTTTAAAATTAAAAACTGAGTGATTTCCATAAAAAAAATTTAAAATTGTGTTTCTGAATCAGTCTCTTAAAGATAGTTTTGTATTTTATAGTAACAAATTTAAAAAAAAATTAATTGTCTAACTTCTTTAAAAAAAAATTTAATTTAAACAATATATTTACAAAATTTATATTATTTTCAGAGCTATAAATTTAAAAATATGTTTTCTACATGTAAAAGAACTTAATTAAATTGATATCTTACTTGTTTAATTTGATTATAAATTTGAATTTCCCAGCTTTTAATTAAATTGTATTAAATTTTTAGTGAAACTATTTAAGAATTCACCTTTAACAATTTCAAAATTTAAAACACATACATATTTTTGCTAATTTTTTGCAATTAAAAATAATTTTCTTAATTTTTCCTTTATAACTACTTTATTGCGTAGTTTTTGTTTATTTTTTTCAAATCACTTTCACTACACTTTAAACTTAAATTTTTAACTGTTGTTGTTGCTTTACGTATTCCCCTAGCTTTATTCAAATTAGTTTAATCACTTAACTTTTTTTATCTTTTTTTGTTTCAGATTTAAAATAAATTTTATTTAATTTTTTTCGTATTCAAAGCACACAAAATTTGTTTAAAACACTTTAATTTAATTTTCACACACTTTAAAATTTTTGTTTTAAATTTTTTTCCCCGAAAAAAGGTAGAAAATATTCTATATATTTGATTTGTTACAACAAATATTACCGTTAGGTATAATAAGTATATGTTGTGTGTATGTGAGTAAGTAAATATATATTAGTTAGTACCGTTATATTACTGAAATATTTGTTGTTTCTGTTTTTTATATTTTTGATTTTGAATTTTTTACTTTATTCCGTATATTTTTTTGGTTCGTTTACCATTTACTCTGATTGCCAACTGCTAACTGAGCTTATTTTAGTACAACTCGAATGTTTTATAAACTTCCACACAGCACAGTTGTTGAATTCCCGTTAAAAAGTAACTGTGTTGTTGTAGTTTTGTGTGTGTGCGAGATTGTGTTTGTTGTTTATCCTTAGTAAAGTTCCCGTTTTTTTCCCTCTTGCTGTTTGCTTTGTTTGTGTTTCTTTCGTATATTGTTGCTTCCCATTCATTACTTTTTAACACTCATACAGAGACATTGAAGCATAAATGAGAGTGTCCTCAGGAATGTGAGAGATTTAGAGAGAATTAGTTAAAGCTCTTTTTTTGTTTATTGGCTGGCAATGAAGTTTCTATGTTTTTGGTTTATTTATTAAGGGAATAGCTTTTGTTATATCTTTTATTTAGGAATTGCAAATGAAATATTCAAATATCTATATTTTTTGAATTTTTGTTTCAGGTATTTTGTAATAATGGAGATAATAAGGATTTTGAGAAACGATTCAGCATGGCTCTGTCGAATCATATATACCCTTCACCAAATTATACTTTAAAATACAAATTTTAAATATTTTTAGGTAAACAAAATTTAAAAAAAAAATATTTTTTAAAATTTTAAAAAAAAATTCTCTAAATTATTTAAAAACAAGTAAGAGAGCTATATTCGACTGTGCCGAATCTTATATACCCTTCACCAAATTATACTTTAAAATAAATTTTTTTAGGTAAAAAAAATTTAATTTTTTTTTAATTGTTTTTAAAAATTTTTTTTTCGAAATTGTTTTTTAATTTTTTTAAAAAAAAGTTTTTTTCAAATTTTTTTAAAAATTTTTTTTTTTTTGGAAAAAAAATTTATGACAAAAAAAATTTTTTTATGAAAAAAAAATTCGGATCTATCATTAGATATCCATATTGTCTATATTAATGACTTAGTAATCCAGATATACAGTGGTGGCCACCAATTTAAGACAAATACTTGAATTTTTTTCATCAACTGAATTTTAAGTGTGATAGAGCCAAAATAAAAGGACCTCTAAGGGTATGAAATTTATTATTAATGTTTCTAGTTTCTGAAAAATGTTTGGAAAAATCGGTAAAACATATATGGACAAAGATATGTGGAAATACGTTGACCCACCTCAGCGAACATCCGCTGTTAATAACATGATATGATCGAAACTAATGGAACTAAAAATACGAAATTTGGTCCGAATATTTTATAATAATAAAATTATAATGATATAAATGTGAGAAAATATGTTTATTTAAAAAAAAATTTTTTTGGTCAAGTTGTAGAAAAATTTTATGTGTTCATGGTGAATATGTATGAATTGACACAGTCGAATAAAACACACTTGTGTCTTAAAACAGTCCTCATGCATACATATTTGTGGAAATATTTAAAAAAATAATTGACAATTACATGGAATTTAGCAAACAATTTTTGTCTTAAATTCCTGGCCACCACTGTAGATCAAAAATAGGTAAAAAATTGAGGTTGTCCCGGTTTTTTGCTCATATCTCCGTTATTTATGGACCGATTTTAAATAGCAAACTTCTCGAAAGCATGTCTGACAGAATTATTGAAGATTTGGATCCCGAAGATATCTGGGGTCTTCAGAAAATTGATTTCAACAGACAGACAGACAGACGGACGGACATGGCTTAATCGACTCCGCTATCTATAAGGATCCAGAATATATATACTTCATAGGGTCGGAAATGAAAAATGTAGAAATTACAAACGGAATGACAAACTTATATATACCATTCTGACGAAGGTGAAGGGTATAAAAATAAAAGCTATATTCGGCTGTGCCGAATCTTATATTCCCTTCACCAAATTATACTTTAAAATACAAATTTTAAATATTTTTAGGTAAATAAAATTTTAAAAAAATTTATTTTTGAAAATTTAAAAAAAAAATCTCAAAATTATTTAAAATTTTTTTTTTAATTTTTTAATATTTATTATTGAAAAAAAATTTATAACAAAAAAAATTTTTTGGTAACAAAAATTTCGGGTTAAAAAATATTTTTCCCGATTTTGGTCCAAATTACTTTAGCTTTATATACTTCGTTGCTATTGCCTTTTTTAATGACATAGTAATCCAGGTATAGATAAAAAATCGAGGGTTTCCCGGTTTTTTCCTTATATCTCAGCCATTTGTGGGCCGATTTTCTCGATTTGAAATAGCAACCGAGCCGGAAGAATTCTCGATATATTGATATATCTATCATGTTTGTAAGTTAATTACGGCTACGGAAAGTTGATTTCAACATACATGGACATGGCTATATCGACTTCGCTATCTATAACGATCCAGAATATATACACTTTGTGGGGTCGCAAATTAAAACTTCAAAATACAAATTTTAAATATTTTTTGGTAAACAAAATTTATTTGTTTTTCCAAAGTTGGTTTTTGAATTTTTTGGAAATTTTTTTTTTCGTATTGTTATTTTCAAATTTTTTAAATTTAAAATTTTTTTTTTAAAAATTTTAAAAATTTCTTTTTTAAAATTTTTTTTTTTTATATTAATGACTTAGTAATCCAGATATATGTCAAAAATCGAGGTTGTTCTGGCATTTTCCTCATATCTCAGCCATTTGTAGACCAATTTTGCTGATTCTCAGCGAGTTTTTAGGTTTTCCCTAATTAATTTGCCACTTAAAAAACATAATGTAGACATGTTATATATCAATGGATAGAAGATTTTGTCTACTTTCCAATAATGTATATAACTTTTGACAATGAACAAATTTATGGAATACTTTTTTGAAAAATATGACAAAAAATGCTTTTTAATGAGTTTTGGCATAGATACAAATTTTTCAAATTGAAATAAAATTTTTATTTATGAATATTTTTTAATGAAATTTTACACTTATATAGATTTTTTTATTGAAAATGCAAAAATGAAAACAAATTTTGAAATTTGTAATCAGGAATCCTACAATTCCCAAAAAAAGTATTGAAAAATTCCAAAAATGGATTTTTTCGTTTTTTGGCTATAATATCCATACTAGGGGCGGGATTATCGGAAGCCTTTACAAAATAATTAAGAACATATTGGGCCATCTAAAATAGATTATTATAATTTGATATCGACTATTCGATTAGAGAATTTTTGCTCTAACGTTGAATTTTACATAAAAAAATAGGCATTTTTTGAATGGACCTGGTCCCCTCGGTATCAAAAATTATAATTTTTTTTTTCATTTAAAATATTTGATGTAAAGTTAGCTTTTCAAAAAGTATAAATTCATTATACATCATCTTAGAAATTTTTTAGATAACTTAAAAAGAATAAAAGTACTTTTTTCCCCAAAAAAAATAGCGAAAAATCGGCTTTTTTTATTTTTTTAAATTCAAATGCATGTAACTTTGGACTCAACCAATTCTTTCTTTATTTGATATATACATCTGTTGTTAATCCTATAAAAAGTGGAGAAAATCGGGAAATATTTAAAACCGCGGTCATCAAAAAACTGGAGTAGGGTGGGTAAAAATGTTGAAAATTTAATTTTCAAATGCGAATATCTCCTAAGCTATAAAAGATAATTGATAGCTACGACAAGGTTTTATGTAGTGCTCGATGAGAAGATTCTATATACAAGGTGGCGCAATAGTAAACATCCAATGTTTTTTGGCTGTAATTAAAAAAAAAAATGAAAAACTTTGATTCTTCTTGTGGATTATTTTTATTTGGTCTTTTAATTTTTTTTACATCAAGTCGAGAATATGATGTCATGTAAATGGCCGCCGCCACAGTTGATTGTCATTTGAGCCCTTTTTATGGCATTTTCAATCATTTTGGCCAAAACTTCCGGCGATAGGTCCTCACATTCTTGACGGATATTGTCTTTAAGAGCTGCAAGAGTCTGAGGCTTGTTGACATAAACCCGCGACTTCAAAAAGCCCCACAAAAAGATGTCTGAAGCGATCAAATCAGGCGATCTTGCTGGCCAGTACAAATCGCCAAAACGGGAGATTAGGTGCCCGGGAAATGCATCCTTCAGCATATCGGTTGTGGCACGTGCAGTGTGTGCCGTTGCACCGTCCTGTTGGAACCACATGTTTTCCAATCCCAATTCATCAAGTTGCGGCAAAAAGAACTCGTTGATCATTGCTCTGTAGCGCTCACCATTCACAATAACCGTTTGGCCCGCGACGTCTTCGAAGAAAAAAGGTCCGATGACTCCTCCAGCGAAAACAGCACAGCATACAGTGACTTTGAGCGGGTGTAATGGCTCTTCGTGGGTTACACGCGGATTTTCAGTGCCCCAGAAGCGTAAATTTTGCTTATTTACGTACCCGCTAAGATGGAAATGGGCCTCATCATTCATGATTATTTTTGATTAAAAAACCGACCGATTATTGGTCAAATAAATAGTCAGCAATATTCCGCGTTCTGGAGCAGTGTAGCGTAACATTGTTTATTAACGTGTATTTCGCATGTGTTTACTACACAAATGTCAAAACAGAACTGACATTAGGGGCCAATCGCAAAATTTATAGCATTTTCTGATAGGAGGATTACTTTTGCGCCACCTTGTATGTCAGTTTTTTTAAATCGGAACACAAACGAAGAAATATGATAATTTTTAAAATTGAACATACCCGAGGTGTCCTACTTTAGGGACCCCTGGTCCCGCTTCATGAGGTCCAAATTCAAAACTTAAACTCGACTACACTTCCTCTTTGCGCATGTGAAATTTCGTTTAAATTGGACTAAGGGTTTAGAAGTTACAGATTTATTACCATCTTTTTTTTTTCTCATACCACTGTGTTGTTAACGATTTAACAACATTTTATGCAATAGATGAGAGAAAAAGATTTCAATATCCATAGTAAATTTTGAATTTTACCTGTATTTGAAGTACTTTAAAAACTATAAAGATTTCGAGTATTGTATCGATTAGATCAGTATTCCAGCTATATTTATAATATTTATCACACTTTGCCAATAATATTGCCAAAAAATCATTTAATTTTCCCAGGTTTATAAATAAACTAATTGCAATTTTTACGAAATATTTCTTTTATTAAACTCTGAATTAAAATGTTTCCTAATTCTTTACCACTTGTTTGCTTAACTCTAAAAAATAACCGCTTTATTAAAACATCGCATGAAAGCTTATTTTCTCTTGTAAACTTTCCTCAAAAACATCCTCCTGTTGCATGTGAAAAGTTTAAAAACAATTGTATTTAAACTCACAACAAATGCCCTATATTCGAGTTGTTTAGCAAGAAAACTTACACATGTGTAAAATTTCTGTAAAAAAAAAAAACCAACACATACACATTAAAGAAGTTCAAGATGAAGGTTATTTCTGTGTAATATAAAAGCTTTTTCTACGAAACTCATAACTCCCTAACGGTAAAAGAGAGTTGGCAATTGTTGTTTACTCTCTCCCTCTTTCGCTTTAACTTTAGAGCATTCTCTTGTTTACTGTGTGTATTGTGTTTTCTCCACACACAATTATCTACTCAATTTCTAAAACAGCTGTTGAATGATTGTTGTTTTTTTTTTCCTTGCATTGACACAATTTTTCCATGTGTTTTTGAGAGTCCTTGTTTAGGGACTTTGCCATTCATTGTTTAGGCATTTGCTGTAGTAAACATGAAAATTGCTCCCAGCTAAATGTACATTATACTCTAAGAGCTGTAGAGCCCTGTCCTCCTCCAAAATAGTAACAGCAAGAGCAGCACTAGCAAAAACAAAAAAAATTACAAACAAACTCAATGGGATATTGGTCTCTCATGTGCTTATATAGATTATAAACCTGTTTTGTTTTTTATAGTTTTTCTTTTCTTTTTTTTTGTATTTTATTTCATTCACTTGAAACGTGGAGAAAAAAACAACATGCCGTGTAATTTGTTGCTATTTTTAAGGCAATTTTTATCGTACAAACACACAAATACATCGGTTTATTTATGTATTTGTATGACAGGGAAGAAAAAGTGGGTACAAATGTACGTTTTTTTGGGGCACATTTGAAACTTGAAGTAAGGATTTGCTGTAATAGTTAGTTTTCCCTTCCTAAGTCAATTAAAGTCCAGATTTTTTATCCTCTTTTTCTCTTTTTAAGCATTGACCACTTTCAGGTTCCATCCCTATCAATTGTTGAAAATGAGAAGTATGATCGTCTCTTGATGAGGCGGATAAAATTCTCAAATTAAATTAACTAGTTCTAAGTATGAGAATATTTACTAAGTTCTCAACTGTCTCCCATGGACTGTCTGAGAAAGTGATTATCTGGGCATACGAGGACGATGAAGAGACACTAGTACATAACCAGTGATAACATCCAGCATTTAGTCGAATTACGGAGGACACTATGCCCTATTTGGATAAAATCAACTCGATCTAGGATGTAGTAAGCTGAGGGGATATATGGTTTCTTATCTAGTTGGCATTGGTCAGTTCATTCCACCAGTCTTTCATTAAGCGCTTCCTATCTTTAAATTTAAATAAAACAGAGTGTATGTGATATATCTTTGACATTTTTATTCGTTTAAAAGATCTTTCTATTCCAGTACAGAATATAACATCGTGCAATTGTCTTCGCTGGATGGAGCACAACCGAAATGTAAAATTTTCCATGACTCTGGCTCATAAATCAGTCTGAATTTGACCGATGGCATGGGTTATGTTAGCTTTGTGTGATTTTTGACTTATTCGCATAAACCTGCGACGATGAAAACCCCACAAGAAAAAGGCTAACGGTTTCAAATTGCACGATCTCTGCGGCCAGTTCACATCACCTCCAAGTGAGATGAGCATATCCTCAAATCGAAATCGCTCATGCAGAATGTCCAATGTACCATTAGCTGTGTGTAGGGTTTGGAGTCCGGGAATTCCCGCCCGGGAAATCACGATTTCTCAAAAAATAGTTCTTGCAATAAAATGTAAAACAATATAACAGCAGACTTGTGTAAATTTCCTAATAACTTCACAACATAATAAGCTAAATTATAATACAAAAAGACAATGTTCATACATACGCCTATTTGACCGCAATGTTCCCTCATCAGTTCAAACCGATGACGATGATGTTTCCGAAATACAAATGGAGCAACATTTTAAAAACGAATTACATAATTCAATCAATATTGAAAAAGAAAATCCTAAACATTTAAAATCAAATGCTGAAAGTCGTTTTAAGCTGGAATTATTTGAAGCAAGTAGCAATCGGAGAAAAAATTTAGATTGTCTTTATAATGCTTTAATAATGATAAAGCCACCACCTGTTTAAAGCGAAAGAGTTTTCTCGGTGTCTGGAAACTTTGCCACTAAAATAAGAAATCGTCAAATGACTTACTGAATGCATTTTGAAAACTCAATTTAAAAAAAAAAAAAAATAGTTCTATGACGAACATATAATATTATTTATATGAAATAATAGCGGTATTCACAATCATTAACAATTTATAAAATTGACACTTAATTGCTCTATTACAAGGACCAGAGCTCTACATCATGAATACCGCTAATATTTAATTTTATAGTAACAAATGATCTCCAAATATTTTAGCCAACCTTTTTTTTTTGTTTTATGTTAGTAGAATTGAATTGTAATGTATTGTTTTTCATTTTCTTTTAATACAATGAAACAATTTTGTAAAATAATATTCTCTTTCACTTACTTTTCTAGTTGAAAAGAAGAAGAAGGAAATGAAATTTTTCATTCCCGTTTCCCGGGAAATAAAATTCAGGTCAAAAGAAGTTGGTAGTCATCGACCTATAGCACTCACCATCGTCGTTCTCAAAGAAATATGGACACCAAACAGTGAGTTTTTCGGGATGCATTGGACGCTCTTGGATCTCGTGTGGATTGATATCGTCCCAAATTCGACAATATTCTTTGTTCACGTACCTATTTATCCAGAAATGGGCCTCAGAGCTGAAGATGATAAAACAATTTCGTCATTTGTACAGGTTGTTGACAGTCAATTTGACAGATGTAGCTTCAACAATATAGCCGTCAAAGTTGAAAAG
Organism: Calliphora vicina; assembly: GCF_958450345.1. Classification (NCBI taxonomy): domain Eukaryota; kingdom Metazoa; phylum Arthropoda; class Insecta; order Diptera; family Calliphoridae; genus Calliphora; species Calliphora vicina. Next base: position 40,130,823 of record NC_088782.1, read on the forward strand.
TCCCTTGCCTACATATATTTCTACCCTAACCCAAAGATTCGAATACAATGCCAGCTTATCCAAATATTTAATGAAGATGTCACAATCTTAAGAAATTTTTATTATACCCTTTACCTTCATGAGAAGGGTATATATAGGTTTGTGATTTCGTTTGTAATTTCCACAATATAATTTTCCGACCCTATAAAGTATATATATTCTGGATCCTTATAGATAGCGGAGTCGATTAAGCCATGTCCATCTGTCTGTCTGCTGAAATCAACTTTCCGAAGCCCCCAAATAACTTACATACACGATTCATACATCAATATCTCCAGAATTCCGGCTGGGTTGCTATTTAAAATCGAGAAAATCGGTCCACAAGTGGCTGAGATATAAGGAAAAAACCAGGACTACCACGATTTTTTTACCTATTTTTGACCTATATCTGGATTACTTAGTCATTAATATAGACAATATGGATATCTAATGATAGATATTTCAAAGACCTTTGCAACGACGTATATAAGACCATAGTAATTTGGACCTACAATGGGTCAAAATCAAAAATTAAATTTTAACTCGAATTTTTTTTCACCAAAACTTTTTTTCGCTAAATATTAAAAACCGAAAAAAAAATCCAAAATTTTTTTTTTTCAAGAAATGATAAAAACATTCTTTGGAAAAAAATGTTTACCTAAAAATATTTAAAACTTTTTATTTTGAAGTATAATTTGGTGTTCTCTTATTTGGTTATTTGATACTTTATTAACATATTATTTTATTAATAAAAAAAGGAGTGATATACATATACGGCTGTGCCGAATCTAAAGTTCTCTTCGCCATAGGATACTTGAAAAAAATGTTGACAAAAAAATTTGGTAAAAAAATTCGGAATACTGTAATGTATCAATAATGTATTAAACGAAAGTTTTTTTCACAGGAAAGAACTTACGACAACAGTGGATCTGTTACAACAACTATAACTTTATTATGTTTGTACTTGGGCTCCAGTCTATTTCCCTTCGGTCGCCTTACTAATGCTCTCCCATCACTGACTCTTAAATTGTATTTCCTTATCGACCCGTTTAAATGTTCTTTGGAAAACTATAACCAGCTATAAAATTGTCTTGTTTTGCAGTAGTTTTACTAGTTCTGAGCCAACAGAACTGCCCATCTTTTGAGGCTAAGAACGTATCAAATCAATTTCGGATAGTCTGTTCCAATGTGAAGCATATCCCAAAGAGAGCGTTCTGCATTGATCGAAACAAATAGTAGTCGGATGTGATAAAGTCTGGATTATAAGGCGGGTGAGGCGAACCAACCACTTTACCACTTTATTATAAATAGTTTTTAACAGGTATTGTAACATGTGACCGAGTGTTGTCATGATGGAATATTACAACTTAATGTCTGACGAATATGTTGCGTTTGGTTGTGATTCCCTGTGATGGTCTGGAAAGATTTCAGCATCTCAGAATAGATGGGATACTTTTGCTTCCATCAAATACAGTACATTACCTTAGCGCCATGGATATATGGCTTTACATACGATCTCTTACGCTTCGGGTTATTGTAATGGATCAATTTTTCATCGCTAGTAATGATTCGGTGAAAAATTATTTTTTTTTATAGCGTTCAAGCATCATTTCGGACATGCAAAATCGTCTTTCAAGGCGTCTCATCTTCAATTCGTATGGTACCTAATTTCTCTGCTTTGGGCTGAATCCTGCTGCTAGCAAACGTTTTTAAATTGCTTCTTGAGTAGCGCCCAATAATTTTGCAAGCTCTTGTTTGAGTTTGACAATAATTTTCTTCCAATTCTTGGTCTCGAAACTTTTTTGGTTGGTCTAGGCGATCTTTGTCTTCCGTGTCGAAATCACCACTTCTGAACCGCACAAGCTATCTCTGGCACGTTGAAAACGATATTCTTTGGTGAGCAATCGTTGTTCTTCAGCTGCACTTTTTTCAAATTAAAGAAGTAAAGCAAAACTTCCCGCATATGACGGTTTGTTGGAACAAAATTCGACATTTTCGAAGCAAAAAAATCTTTGTTGTTTACACTATAATGTTTAATAACCAAATGAGAATAAATGACAGATATGTACCCTTCAAAATGACATATAAGTTATTAAAAACAAGAACCGCAAGAACCGTAGTTTCATACACTAATAAATTATCGGCAAAAAGTTGCCATTGTACTGTCTGTCGCTAACTGTATATGATTTCTCTTGAGTCCTACAACTACATCGAATTTTAAACCCTGCCGCCATCTTGTATTCCCATTAATATTGTAAACAAAGCATAATTTCATTCTCCAAAAATAGTACCTTCTCTTTAAACTTGTTATTACAAAACCTGATTTATTTTGCTCAATCCTGTTCAACATTTATGTATTTAGATTTATTTTGTTGTTTTTCTATTTTAACATTGAATGGAGTTGTGCTGTTGTTGTCTGAGTATGAGTGTGTATGTGTTTGTGTAAATTTCTCCCGTCTGTGTGACCTAATTTTTTATGCTCCATGCATGAATGTGGGCTTAATTTTCTGCTGTTTTCCTTGGGAACGAAAATACTTGAAGAATTAACGATTAGAGATTTTTGTTTTCTTAACAGCAAACAGAAAAAACCAAAAAAACAACGAAACAACGAAAATGTTACTCCTGAGATGTATTAGATACTATTTATGTTTTTCTTTGCCATGTTTCTTTTTGGCCTCAATGATTTAGATTTTTGTTTTTGTTGGCTGTTGTCCTTTTTGTTTTTACCTGAAAGGGAAATAAATGAGAATTCAAAATCGAATTAATCTTGTTTTTTTTTGTTGTTGTATATAAATAACTTAGATAATATTATTTGGCGCTTAAAACAACTTTGAGGGGTGGAAATAAAACTTTATTTATAACTTTAAAACAGGCTGTAAATAATTATATGCTTATTTTAGTTAATATTCATAAATCTTAATATAGGATTAGAGCAAATCAAGTGAACTTCTAATTTATTAAAATATAAATTAATCAAATTAGTTTATATTTGTAAAGTATCTAGTAAGGTAAACGATATGTGAATCCAATGAGTTGACTACATTCGATAGTCTCATTGAAATTGACGCCCTGCTTAGGAGCTAATTATGTAAATAGTCTTCACCCTAAATGATAAGTAAAATCAGTAGTTCGTGAACGTCTCCTAGAACTGCAATGTGAGTAAGATGCTCATGATAACAAAAAACTCTGTTTAGAATTTATAAAAATATTTCCAGAAAATAAAATTAGTTTCAGACAGACTTTTCTGGAATTGTAATTTTCTTAAATATTAATATCGATGGATATTAATAGTTTCTTTTATCAAATATCTTTGTGAGTAATTTCTAACAAATTTCAATTAAGAGTTAATTAACAAACATCATATTTAACCATTATGATGACGAAAAATCAAAATAAAATTCCATTTGTTTTTGTCACCAGGTATTCCACTCATGCCTTCCAGACATATTTATATATGTGTAACTACGTATACTTTTTAGGTAAGTGTGTGCATGTTTCGTACTAATAAGAAACGTTGTATTCCATCAACCAGGCTCATCACTGCATCATTATGAAAGTGTCATGAAGTTTGGCAATGATGAATGGATGAGGTTTATACATACGTCTGCTGGTAAAATGATGATACGAATGTAACAAACTGCTGCAACAGTGGCATGTTTAGATTAAAATACTAAATCTGATGTTTGATTTAAACAATTGTGGGAATGGAAAAAATAAAAACATGAAACAATAAATGCAAGCAACATTGTTTTTATAATGGAGGGAGTACTAGCTGGTATGTTTATTGTTATATTTATCATAGAAAAATATTAAATTCCTAGTAATTTTTTACAGAAAATTATTGATATTTTAAAATTTGCTATGATTGGATTAAAATTTCAGAAGAAAAGTTTGGCTTAATCAATTTTATGATGATATTGCTTACAAATTCCTTCCTTATTCCTTCCATATTTCTTCTATATTCCTTCCATAGTCCTTATTATTCTTTCCCTATTCCTTATTCATTCCATAATCCTTTCATATTTCATCCATAATCTTTCCATATTCCTTCCCTAATCTTTCCTTTGAATTTCTTTCAAATTACTTCCTTATTCCATCTATATTTCTTCCATATTCCTTCTATATTCCTTCCATATTCATTCCTTATTCCTTTCTTATTCCTTCCATATTCCTTCTTTATTCCATCTATATTTCGTCCATATTCCTTCCATAATGCTTCTATATTCCTTCCCTATGCCTTCCATATTCCTTCCTTTCATATTTCTTCCAAATTCCTTCCGTATTCTTTCCATATTCTTTCCAAATTCCGTCGATATTTCGTCGATATTGCTTCCATATTTCTTCCATGTTCCTTCCTTATTCCTTCCATATTTCTTCCATGTTCCTTCCTTATTCCTTCCATATTCCTTCCATATTCCATCCATATTCCTTCCATATTCCTTCCATATTTCATCGATATTGCTTCCATATTCCTTCCATATTCATTCCATATTCATTCCTTATTCTTTCCATATTTCGTCATTATTCCTTCCTTATTTCTTCCTTATTCCTCCCATATTACTTCCATATTTCGTTCATATTCCATCCATATTCCTTCCAATTCAAATTACTTCCATATCCCTTCCTTTATACATTTAGATTTCGTCGATATTCCTTCCATATTCCTTCCCTATGCCTTCCATATTCCTTCCTTATTCCTTCTATAGTTCGTCCATATTGCTTTCATATTCCTTCCAAATTCCTTCCATATTCCTTCTTTATTCCTTCTATAGTTCGTCCATATTGCTTCCATATTCTTTTCATATTCAATCCTTATTCCTTTCTTATTCCTTCCATATTCCTTTCATATTCCTTCCATATTCCTTCTATATTCCTTCTATATTCCTTCCCTAATCTTTCCCTATCCTTCCATATTTCTTCCATATTCCTTCCAATTCCTTTCAAATTACTTCCATATTCCTTCCTTATTCCATCTATATTTCGTCCATATTCCTTCCATAATGCTTCTATATTCCTTCCTTATTCCTTCCTTCCATATTCCTTCCCTATTCTTTCCCTATTCTTTCCATATTCTTTCCAAATTCCGTCGATATTTCGTCGATATTGCTTCCATATTTCTTCCATGTTCCTTCCTTATTCCTTCCATATTTCTTCCATGTTCCTTCCTTATTCCTTCCATATGCCTTCCATATTCCTTCCATATTCATTCCCCATGCCTTCCATATTCCTTCCATATTTCGTCGATATTGCTTCCATATTCCTTCCATATTCTTTCCATATTCATTCCTTATTCTTTCTATATTTCGTCGATTCCTTCCCCATTCCTTCCATATTCCTTCCAAATTCCTTTCATTTTCCTTCCATATTCCTTCCAAACTCCTTCCCTATTCCTTCCATATTTCGTCATTATTCCTTCTTTATTTCTTCCACATTCCTTCCATATTCCTTCCATATTTCGTTCATATTCCATCCATATTCCTGCCATATTCCTTCCAATTCAAATTACTTCCATATCCCTTCCTTTATACATTTAGATTTCGTCGATATTCCTTCCACATTGCTTCCATATTCCTTCCCTATTCCTTCCATATTCCTTCCAAATTCCTTCCATATTCCTTCCTTATTCTTTCCTTATTCTTTCCTTATTCCTTCCATATTCCTTCCTTATTCCTTCTCTATTTCATCCATATTGCTCCGTATTCGTTCCTTATTTCTCCTTATTCCTTCCAAAATCCTTCCATATTCCTTGCTTATTACTTCTATATTTCGTCAATATTGCTTCTATATTCATTCCTTATTTCTTCCATATTCTTTCCATATTCTTTCCATAATATTTCCTTATCCTTCCATATTCCTTCCTTATTCCGTCCATATTACTCCCATATTCATATTCTTTCCATATTCTTTCCATAATATTTCCTTATCCTTCCATATTCCGTCCATATTCCTCCCATATTCCTTCCATACTCCTTCCTTTTTCCTTAAATATTCCTTCCATTTTACTTCCATATTATTTCATTATTGCTTCCATATTCCTTCCTTATTCCTTCCATATTCCTTCCATATTCTTTCCCTAATATTTCGTTATCCTTCCATATTTCTTCCTTATTCCTTCCATATTCCTTCCTTATTCCTTCCATATTCCTTCTTTATTCCATGCATATTCCTCCCATATTCCTTCCTTAACCCTTCCATATTTATGGACTCATCCTGTCGATAAATCTCCACTGAGTATTTAAACCAATAGCTTTGAACATGGAAATTGTTAAAATATTTTTGTGGATTTAGCCAAAACATATCACTGTTCTTTCATGTAACTGAAAACCTGTAACGCTGCTGGTGTTCGTTTTAATTGTAGTCATTCCAGCGGATGTATGCGACTTACACACTATTTTTTCTCCTTCATCCCCTCACTCACTTACACCAACATAAAACACGAATATTAACTGTTTGTGCCCGGAGCTGGTTGGCAAAGTTAATTTCATAAAGTTTGTGTTGCACACATTTACATCATGATGTTGTTGTCGAGTTGCATGCTGCCTTAAAGGTGTGACATTTACGCATCTAAACTTTAATTCAAGTTCAATAATGTATGTAGTATGTACTTATGCTATTTACAAGTTAAGTCGGAAAAAAAGATACGCAGTTAAATGAAGAATGACAAAGAATATATTGACACATTTCTTAAAGGGATTTACTGATGATGATGATGATACAACCAGTAAGTAAGCTGGATATTGTTGTTATAAATGGTATGTGTAATTTAATAGATTTGCTGTTTTCTTAACCTTTAACCTTTATTTCTACATTGTCGGACGAAAAGGTTATGGTAAGGGATACTTAACATTGAAATGCAATAAATTGGATGACTCTGAAATATGTTTCCATCTACTGTCATTTATGACAAATATTAAATTTCTAATAACTAAATTAATTTGTGTGTGCTAATCATTGTTAAAAAGGAATAAATCCAAAATTTAATTAAATAATTTAGTCACATCAATCAAATCTTTAAATATCTAGGAACATCTATGTAAATAAATATATACATACATGTGTGTTTATATAAATGGCTTTGTGTATATCTATGTGTACACACAGATACTATATACATTAGGTAGGCTCTTATTTAAAGCTTCTTGGGATTTTCGATGCTCCTACTAAGCAGTTCAAGGATCAAAACTTCAAATAAAATGTGCAACCTTTAAACGTTATCCGATATCAGCATGACGTAGAACAATTTAAGGCCTTGGGAGCTTCGAATGCACAATAAGGGCCAACCTAATATACATAGTAAAAATAACAAACAAGTCAACATATCAATCATTTGGCTTAATATTAATTCATCCTTATCAATGTTTAACATGTTTTTGAACTATGACATGTAGTTGTAGGTAAAACACTCAAAGAAATAACTATTGGAGGGGTAATATTCAATTGGCTTTCTATCAAACAATTTGTCTAGTGTCAAATGTTAACCTAGAAAATCATTTTAGCTAAACAATGCTAAAAGGTCGTGAATGAGATGTGAATACAAGGAATTATTAATTAATTTATTACTTTGAAGGCCATACATCCAACATTCATACATATAAAATTTTTTATGTCCAATTTCATGCTGATATTATTTATTGTAAGACAATTATAAATGTTCAAGTAATTCAGGGGGCCCTATATGGGGACTAGGAACCGATTTTCGCCATACTTTACTGTATAATTTCAAAGTACTTGGAACTAATTTGTGCAAAATTTTATCTTGATTGCCGCGTAATAAACATATTTATGGTTGCTCCTACGGTATTCCGGGGAAGAAATCATGGACCGATATTGCCCATTTTCAATACCAAACAAACCTCATCAACAGAGAATATTTGTGGAAAATTTAGCTCCTTTTGTTTGGGCCCTAAAGTGTTTTCAATAGACAGGACGCACATAGCCAGATCGTCTTAGGATCTTGAGAGAATATATTCCAGAATATATATCCTTTTTGATTCAACGACTAATATTTCGATATGTTCGTTCATACCTCATTTAGCAGTCGGACCAGTAGTTTAGAAGATTCAGATGTATTACCACTTTTTTATGATCGACCCCACTAATATAATTTTATAAAATCATTTTATTCCGTGTACATATTTCCCCTGTATTGCTTTACTTATTGTAATTTAAAAACAAAGAAAATGAATTACAAAAATAAAAACGAAATAAAAATAAACTTTTATCAAATAAACTTTCATTAAAAAAATGATAGCAAGCCACGAAAACCAACCTTGGCAAGAAACTCTTGCCTTTTCCTTGTACAGACCAAAAACAAAGGGAAAATCATACACAAATAAACGTGGTAAAAGGAAGTAACATTGAAAATTGTATTTAAAGTAATAGATTGTCTAACATTTTACACATACACACACCTAAAAACATAGACAATCAAAATAAAGTATTTGTAAGTTTGAAATAAAAAACGCAAGACACACAATAGAAAATGTCAGCACAACACAAATCACTTTCTCTAATTATTCCTTAATTTGTTTCAAGTTCAAGTGAGAAGGAAATCTTATCGCGCCACCAAAGAAAAAAAAAAAAAAATAAAACACGGAAAAGGGCAAGTTAGGCAGGGGGTTTTCTAGTATTTTCTTATGGTTGTTGTTTTTAATGATAATGGGGGTGACTACTAGGCTTAGACTTAGTTTTAACAAGTAAGAAAGTAAGGTCGGTCAAAGTCGACCATTCAATATCCTGCACTGAGTAAATTAGGAAAAACATTTTAAAAATCTTTTAAAAATATTAATAATTTATATTCGTAAGCGATTTTCGCTAGTCGGCTTATATTGGAGCTATGAGCAATTATGGACCGATCGCCATGAAATTAGGTCTTGTGATTTGTGTCAATATTGTTACGTTTTTACCTTTGAAAAACGGTAGTTTTTTCCGTAAAATAAACCATATTCTTTTAATTTACTAGATATATGTATATATATAAAAGAGTAACGTTACTGACTGACTGATTCATCATCGCACAGCCCAAACAACTGCAGCTAGAATCATGAAATGTGTGTTCCTCCCTCCCCAAAACGATCCGATAAGAAGGGATTTTTGGAAATTCGAATGCTTAGGGGGTAAAAAACGGGTAAATTCGGTAACCTTATATCTACAAAACTAATAAAAATAAAAACAAACTTAAAATTGCATTTTATTCCATTTACAAAAATAAGCTGACAAGTGTTTCGTACTTTTTCAAAATTCTAACCTTTTAGGGGAGAAAACGGGTAAAAACTGTATTTTGGTACTTTCATGGCACCCTATGTATCTTTTAAACCAATAAACATAGAAACAAACTTTAAAACTCATTCTTTACTTATCAGAAAATAAAAAATATAAGTTTGGTACTTTTTAGAAATTCGAACTCTTAAGGGATAAAAATTGTGTTTATTTTTGGTACTTTTTAAAATATGTTTTTCTATAATTTGACATAGACATACGAATATTTTATTATGAGCTCCCACCACGATACAGAAATTTATTTTAATAAAATTTTACCACCATAATGGGAATAAAAAAGGTACCAAAAAGGGGATAAAATCGGGAAAATACGTTTTATTGTAAATTATTAAGCCAATTTTGATAATTTTTTTAACATTGCTCCTGGATTCATACAAAAATTAAATAACGGGATGTTATTTGGAACTCCAGTGCCAAGGTATATTGGGCCAAATCCGGGTAAACAGTTTGGTACTTTTACCAAATTTCAAACATGAGGGGAGTTCAAGGAGAAAAGGGGGGAATTGTTAATATTTTAAATTATTTCACTTATCGATATTAAAGATAGCTGATATGTATCTGAGTGAAGTTAGTGTTAGGAATAGGGGATAATATTTAGTTACCAAAATGGGAGAACTGAACTATAAGTACTTTTTTATTATTCTAAGGGTACTTTTTGAATTTTCTATAACAATGGACTTAGAAACATGAAATTAAACATATATGGTCCTAAGTGAGTGAGAATTCTAGGGGTATAATTTTTGGTACTTTTTCTTTATTCAATGGTACTTTTTGTTATTTCTTCACCAATGAAGCTAAATACATGAAATTAAGCTTATATGGACCCGAATGACTGGGAAACCACAACTGGGGGCTTTTTGGTACTTTTAATATATTTTAATGATACTTTTTTGAATTTTCTGTAATAATGGACATAGAAATATGAAATTAGGCGTATATGGCCCTTAGTGAGTGAAAATTCAAGGGCATACTTCATGGTACTTTTTCTTTATTCTCATGGGTACTTTTTTGAATTTTCTATAACAATGGACTTAGAAACATGAAATTAAGCATACAGTGGTGGCCACCAATTTAAGACAAATACTTGAATTTTTTTCATCAACTGAATTTTAAGTCCGATAGAGCCAAAATAAAAGGACCTCTAAGGGTATGAAATTTATTATTAATGTTTCTAGTTTCTCAAAAATGTTTGGAAAAATCGGTAAAACATATATGGACAAAGATATGTGGAAATACGTTGACCCACTTCAGCGAACATCCGCTGTTAATAACATGATATGACCGAAACTAATGGAACTAAAAATACGAAATTTGGTCCGAATATTTTATAATAATAAAAATATACTGATATAAATGTGAGAAAATATGTTTATTTAAATAAAAATTGTTGGTCAAGTTGTAGAAAAATCTTATGTGTTCGTTGTGAATATGTATGAATTGACATAGTCGAATAAAACACACTTGTGTGTTAAAACAGTCCTTATGCATACATACAGTATTGGCCATAACTAAAGCACCCCCTCAATGGATTTTTTCAAATCATAATTTTTTTGATAAAAACGGCTTTTTTGGGATGTATTTTGTATATATTTTATTAACTAATATTGTTAATGTTCATTTAATATTCATTTAGTAAAAGATAATTTTATTAAAAATTAATTTAAAATGATAAATCATATAAAAACTCAAAACGCATCGGACAAAACAAAAGCACCCTCTTATAAAATGTTTAAAAATTTGACTCGGTACTGCATATTTGCAATGTGAGTTATCGGGAATCACAATGAATGGACTTAAAAATTCCAAAAGATAAAAATATAGGAATACGTAGTGTGCAAAATTTAAGTTTTATACAGTTTATTGTGAAAAAAAAACAATTACAAGGAACAAGAACTCCAGTAAATTTAAAATTAAAGTTATTGAAGACTGGAAGACGGGCTTATCACTACATGAATTTAGTAAAAAATTTTATTTCCAGGCTCGTTTCAAAATTTTTTAAGACTGGTCGAAAATCTTAGGTGCATTTTGGAGGTCGTTCGCGAAAGAAAACACGATATTATGATTCCTTGATCAAAAGAGCAATACAAAAATATCCTGCAGCATCAGCTATTCAAGTACGAACAAGTTTAGGATTATGCGTTAGCGAAAGAACAATCCGTAGAAGAGTAATAGAAGCCCGATTATTCAGCTGACGACCAGCAAAAAAACATTTCTAAGAACAAGAGTGTCAAAAATTAAAGACAGTACTGTTCCCTGCCGAATCCAAATATAACTTAAAAAGTTCCGCTGGAATAAGGCGTGTATGCAGACCAAAAGGAGGAAGACTGAATCCTAAGTATTGTAAAGGAACAATTAAACATGGAGGAGGTAATGTAATGGTCTGGGGTTGCTTTTCTGGTCAAGGATTTGGGCCAAATCATAAAATTTATGGGATTATGGATCGGTTCATGTACCGTGATGTATTGAAAGCTGTAATGTTGCCTTATGCCCGTGAAGAGATGCCAATTATAGGGAGCATTCAACAGGATAACGATTCTAAGCAGCCCTCCAAAGTTTGTAAGACTTGGCTACACAGCAATAAGATTCAAGTTCTTCATTGGCCTGGTCAATCTCCCGATTTCAATCCTATTGAGAACTTGTGGCACATTGTTAATATGAAAATAAATCGTGAAAATTGTTGAAATAAGGATCGGAAATTTTCACGATTTATTTCATGCCGTTAAAATAGCCTGGGAAGGAATATCGAAAAACGCCATAAAAACATATTATCTTCTATGCCAAGAGATGTTCTTGTACCATCCAAAACAAAGGATTTGCAACAAAAAATTAACTAAAATTTTTTTATAGTAAATCCTTGAAGGGGTGCTTTAGTTTTGTCCGTTTCATTTTCTACCTTAAAATATTTTTTGATTTTAAGTTGCCTCTTATAGAAAGGTTAACTTTGGAAGTATTTGTTTATCAATAGTAAACATATTAACAAATGAAAATAATACATAATATATATTTAAAACTTTGATTTTATACAAAAAAATACCATATGAAAAAATTCATTGAGGGGGTGCTTTAGTTATGGCCAATACTGTATTTGTGGAAATATTTGAAAAAATAATTGACAATTACAATTACCACTGTATATGGTCCTAATTGAGTGAGAATTCTAGGGGGAGATTTTTGGTACTTTTTCTTTATTCGAATGGTACTTTTTGTAATTTCTTCACCAATGAACATAAAAACATGAAAAAAAGCATGGACCTAAGCGAAAGGAAATCTAAAAGTGGGGACTTTATTGTAATTTTTCATTATTCTAATGGTACTTTTGAATAGTCTATAATAATGGACCTAGTTAAATTAAAATAAATAGGAATCAGATGGTATAGGACGATTAAATATTTTGAAAATTATGTACAAACGTTATTTGCTAATCAAATACATAATTTGATAAGTGAAGATGTTTCATGCTACATAAGTTACACATTTTTTAATTGTACATTTAAATATACTTTTATTTTAATATCAAAATATATGCTAACGAAGTAGCGTGTAATATGCTAGTTGCAAATAAAAGTGATCTGTAGTTTATTTATTTACATTAACACAACAATTTAAATAAACACTCTGTTTTAATACACATACTTATATTAAATTCTTTAAAAACACACTGGTAATACAGTTAATGTTAACTATAACAGCGCCTACGATACACTGTCTCCTCTGCTATTCGCTTTTACTATTTATATACACATTGTCATCTTCTATCTAACGGACAAAACTAGAACGTTCTATTTTCACAATGATCACCTATAGCTTTTTGCAGCTTCAATGTTAGTGTTAGCAGCTTTAACAGTTAATGTTGTCATACTTATAAACAATGTTAACAACAGTGTGTTATCAACATTGTTGATAAGTAGAAGTTTCTACTGATGGAAATGTTTATAAACATGATGAATGTTGCATGCAGCCGTTACATTTAAATTTAAATTGATAACGCAATTTCGCAACAATATGAAATTTATTTCTGTTAAATTATTTGTGGATACGAATATTTTTAAAGTTATTTGCGGAAGTTTGTCTTATATGGGAGCCAGACGAACATACGGACGGATGGACATCGTTAAGTCCACTGAGTGAATCGAGTGATTCTGAGTCGATAGCAATACTTTAGGGTGGGAGTTAAACTAATATTTCTGGGCATTACAAACATTAGCACAAACTCATAATACCCTCCCAACTGTGGTGGTGTAGGGTATAAAAACAGTAAGAACAACATTAATATAATAAAAAGGTAGATTTTAGAAAATAATAACAATAACAACACCGTTGGTTATCATGAAAAGTAATATCTTTTAGATTTTAACATTGAAAGTTTTGCTTCTGGTTTTTTTCCTCTTTTTTTTAAATTAGCACACAACTAACTCAGAACATAAGGAATATGGTGTAAATGAGAAAGTTTTTTTTCAGAGGTAACCGAATACTGCAGCAGTTCCTAAAAGGTAAAAATAACAAAAGAAACAAATTTATATACGCACGTGTGTTTAGGGGCAGAGGTTTAAAGTAAATAGTTCTTGAACTGTAGTTAGCATTCGAATAAAAATTATTCTAATTGTATTCGTAACAATTTGAAATCAAAGATTATCAGGCCTGTCACACATTTTGTTCGGAATGGTTTCAATTCCGTAGTTTATATTCCGATCGATTTCTGTTTAGGTTCTTCAGATTCCATGTAATTTATTAATTCCAAAAATATTTAATAATTCTGTATTTCTGATTTTAATTATTCAGCGTTTTATACCCTTCACCTTCGTGAGAAGGGTATATATAAGTTTTTCATTCCGTTTGTAATTTCCACAATATAATTTTCCGACCCTATAAAGTATATATATTCTGGATCCTTACAGATAGCGGAGTCAATTAAGCAATTAAGCCATGTCCGTATGTCTGTCTGTTGAAATCCATTTTCTGAAGTCACCAGATATGTTCGGGATCCAAATCTTCAATAATTCTGTCAGACATGCTTTCAAGAAGTTTTCTATTTAAAATCAGCAAAATCGGTCCACAAATGGATGAGATATGAGGAAAAAACAAGGACAACCTCGATTTTTTACCTATATCTGGATTACTAAGTCATTAATATAGACAATATGGATATCTAATGATAGATATTTCAAAGACCTTTGCAACTACGTATATAAGGCCATAATAAGTTGGACCTACAATGCGTCAAATCGGAAAAAATATTTTTTAACCCGAATTTTTTTTCACCAAAAAAAAATTAAAAAACAAAAAAATTTTAAATTTATAAAAAAAATATTAAAATTTAAAAAAAAAATTTCAAATAACAATTCGAAAAAAAAAATTTCCAAAAAATTAAAAAAACAACTTTAGAAAAAAATTTTGTTTACCTAAAAATATTTAAAATTTGTATATTGAAGTATAATTTCGTGAAGGCTATATAAGATTCGGCACAGCTAATATAGCTCTCTTACTTGTTTATATTAAAGCAAAACTGAAGTTTTTGGTACAGAAACTGATAAAGAATTTTATAAAAACAAATAATTACAAAAGAAATATCAATTCCACTTAAAAAACTGAAAGTGGTTTCATTCCGAAAGAAATTTTTGTTTTACTTTTTCTGAAGAAGCAAAATACGGAATTAATTCCACCTTCGATCGGAATGGAATTCTAAGACAGGCCTGTATAAAGTGCCATTCCTTTAAAACTCTGCCTTCAAGTTCCAGTAATTCACCAGAAAGCTAAAGGGAAAGGTTCACGATAGTGACAATTATTTCTATGACAGTTTACAATACGATACCATCAGCATACTGCTGTTTTTCAAAAACAAAAATATACCCCAAAGGTTAGACAAGACAAACCAAACATATTTAATTCCTAGTTGTTTTTCGTGTTTCAAAAAAAACCTAAACAAATTGGACAATTTATACATTTAAATTAAATAAATTGATTTGAAATGGTTTAAACGTGACCTTTTCGAATAAATGTACATACATAGTTTATTTAATACTTCAAACCTAAGGAAATTAAAATTCATTATACATTTAATTGAATGAAGTATGTGTCTTTATTAGGATAAATATAAATGTGACATATATACTGTTAGATGCAGACTTGGACAAGGTAAAATATCGCAGTAGTTTCTTGAAAAAATGTTTCAAATCTTAAATTAAATAGAAGGTATTCAAAAAGAGATTTAAGTTTTTAATCGCGCCCTATAATAACACAGCAAAGGATATTTAAATTCAGCTAATCAATCTTCACAACAATTTAAATAGTCACTCTCTTTTAATACCCACACTTTATAATTTACAAGAAAACACTGATAATACAGTTTATGTTAACTCTAACAGCGCCTACGTTGCCCTGACTCCCTTGCAACTATCTGTTACTATTTATATACACAGTGCCATCTTCTAGAGGTTTCATATATTATCTAACTGAAAAAACTAGAATGTTCTATTTGCACAATGATCACCTAGAGCTTTAAGCAGCTTTAATGTTAATGTTACCAGCTTCTACAGTTAGTGTTGTCATACTTATAAACAATGCTAATAACAGCGTGTTATCAACATTGTTAATAAGTCGAAGTACAGTTAGAAATAAAAGCTAGTCTATTATTAAAATAATAATGAACACAATTTTAAGGAAAAGTATTTTAAAATGTCCTTGATTAAAGGATATTGTTAAAATAGAATATCCGTTTTGGTAATATACTCAGAAAATTTAAGGCCCTATGAGTCTAACTTTATAAAAATCAGACGACTAATTACAAAGATATGCCTAACAAGTAAGAGAGATATATTCGGCTGTGCCGAATCTTATATTACCTTCACCAAATTAAACTTTAAAATAAACATTTTAAATATTTTTAGGTAAACAAAATTTTAATTTAAATATGTTTCCCGACTTTGACCCATTGTAGGTCCAACTTACTATAGCCTTATATACATCGCTCAAATGGACTTTTAAATATCTATCATTAGATATCCATATTGTCTATGTTAATGATTTAGTAATCCAGATATGGGTCCTTATATCTCAGCCATTTGTGGACCGATTTTCTCAATTTTAAATAGCAGCCGAGCCGGAAGAATTTCAGAGATATTTATGTATATATTCTGGATCGTTATAGATAGTGAAGTCGATATAGCCATGTCCGTCTGTCCGTTTGTATGTTGAAATCAACTTTCCATAGCCACCAAATAACTTAAATGCGTGATTCATACATCAATATTTTGGGAATTCTTCCGGCTCGGTTGCTATTTAAAATCGACAAAATCATCCCATAAATGGCTGAGATATAAGGAAAAATACCGGGACAACCTCGATTTTTGCCCTATTTTTGATCTATATCTGGATTACTAAGTCATTAATATAGACAACTAGCGGAATCCGGTCCGCGATGCTGGCCTTTAGAAAACATTTGTTTTATATTTCATCTCGATCTCGATTTTCAGATACAGTGTCGGAAAAAGTAAGTAATCCAACATTCAATGTTAATACATGTGGTGGCATTTCGGCTGGTTCCAATGAATTCAAAAATTCAGTAGGAAAATTGACGACTTGGTCTTCGTTAATTACTGTGTCAATCGATTTGTATTTTATTGTTTCGCCAGGCACTTTCAATTGTATTTGGTCATCGAACTTGTTAACATCATAATTTTTTGATTAAAAGCAGATTTCATATGAAAATTTCTTATTCATTACCAAAAATCTGACTTTGCAATGTTACCCAAAAGGCTTTTCTGAAGATTCCGTGAAAATTTCATCAAAAACGGAACATACAGTCAGCGTCTAAAGAAAGTGTACAACTTGTTTTTACATTTAAAACATTTTATTTACATATTAAGAAACTATTTGTTCTCCAGTTCTAGTATATTTAACAAAACATTTAATTGTTCTCTTGCAATATATAAACAAAAAACTAGACTAGTTCAACTGCAACAAAAACAGTAACAACAAAACCAAAAATACTCCATTTTTAACGCGTCAAAAGAAAGTGTACAATTTAGGGAAATTAGAAGAAAAAACGTGTTTAGTATTTTATTTGACATCTTTTGGGTTTTAAAACAGTTTCAAGCCTCCTTGGCATTGTTTCTACCAATTTTGATGTCACCGATGTTGGGATGTTGAACCACTCTTCCTGCATGATTTCGTGTAGAGAGTCATTGCTGGTAATATTTCATTTTCTGATCTGTCTGTCCAAATGCTATCACAGATGTTCAATGGGATTAATGTTCGGTGACTGTGGGGGTTGTTCCAGTTGTTTCGGTGTATGATACAACAACCATTCTTTAACAAGTTAAGAAGTATGCTTCGGATAATTGTCCTGTTGGAAGATCCAGGTTCGGTCTAGATTTAATTTTCTAATGATGGGTTCCATATTTTCTATAAGAATGTTTAGGTAATCGGTTTTGCTCATCAAACTATCAATAAATATGAGTTTTCCCATGCCACTTGCCGCCATACACCCCCACACCATCACCTAACCCCCACCATGCTTTACGGTGGATAGTACATTTTTTGGTCGAACTCTTGATTTTTGCTTCTCCAAATTTTACTCCTTTTTTTACTTCCGAAAATCTCAAACTTGCTTTCGTCCGTAATCAGCACATTATTCCAAAACAATTTTCTTGGTTTTTATACCTGTTTGCGAATTCTCGAAGTCGCTCTTTATTTCGTTTGGAAATGTGGGGTTATTCTCTCGGAACTCCACCATATAGAGCATTTGGGTGTAGCGCTCGGCGAACCGTACTGTTACTAACTCTCACTCCAGACGAATCTGTTAATTCTTCGCATAATTTTACTGCACTTACTGTGAATACTTTCTTCACTGCTTTCACAATCGATCGTATTTCAAGGTTGTTAAGGCGTTTTGGTGTTCCGGCACGTTGCTGATCTTCTAAAATTCTAAATTTTTTTGTTTGTCTATAATTTTTTTTACAGTATTATGGCTTCTTCCTATTATAGAGGAGATTTCACGTGACGATTTGCCTTCATTTTTAAATTTTATGACTTACTTTCTTGTTTCAATTGCAGTTTGTTTTCCCATTTTGGTTTTAAAGTTCTCGCGATCAAACAAGAAAAGCTACTATCTTAAAATCTCATGAGACTAGCAGCAAGATCCACAAAAAATTATAATCTAGGCAAAAATAAAGAATAACAATATATTTTTTATGTAGCTAGAAAAATCTTATTGCAATTCTAAATGTGTACACTTTTTTCTGACGCGTTAAAAATGGAGTATTTTTGGTTTTGTTGTTACTGTTTTTGTTGCAGTTGAAATAGTTTAGTTTTTTGTTTATATATTGCAAGAGAACAATTAAGTGTTTTGTTAAATATACTAGAACTGGAGAAAAAATTGTTTTTTAATATGTAAATAAAACGTTTTAAATGTAAAAACAAGTTGTACACTTTCTTTTGACGCTGACTGTACATACACACATCCATTTTTTTTTAAATATAGGACATTAGCGGTGTAATGTAAAAATTGGATTTTTAAACGACCCTCCGCCCACAGACAGAATATAAAAAATCTGACTATACAGTGTTACCCGCTGGCCTATTCTGAAGATTCCCTGAAAATTTCATCAAAATGGGTACAGCGGTTTTTATATATATAGATGGCATTAGCGGTATAATGTAAAAATTTAATAAAAAAAAATCAAATTAATAAAAAAAATTTATAATGTAAAAATTTGATTTTGCCACACCCCTCCGCCCACAGACCGAAAAAAAAATCGGAATTTAGAGTGTTACCTGAAGATTCCCTGAAAATTTCATTAAAATCGGTCCAGCCGTTTTTGAGTTCATTCGGAACATTTTTTTTTTAATATTTTTTTATTTTTTTTTTCTAATAAAAAAATTTGGAAAAAAAATATAATTTGGTGAAGGGTATATAAGATTCGAATATAGCTCTCTTACTTGTTTACTGGCTTTTAATTAAGGCAAATCTTTAAAAAAACGGAAGATATCTTTTTTGAGATATCCTTCGATCGAGGAACAATTTTTGGTTCAATATTCTGTGTTCAAAATAAATGAATATATAAAATATGAACTTGGAAAAATGTTGTTTCATCCCCTAGTTTCTTTATAAATATACAATAAAAGTTAAATTTTTATAACAAAATATAAATGTGAAGCCTCCTGACATAATTAAAAATTTAATTATTTTTACCTACATAGTTTCATGACGTAACAACTAACATTTGTTAAACTCCTTTTAGTTTATATAAATAGAAAACACCCACAGGATTAAATGAAATTCATTCATTTCAAAAGGCACAATTAAAATATTAATCTTTCATTTAGTTTGCTTAAATACAATACAATTTGAAATTGTAATTTTTATTATTTCAGCCGTTTTACATTTGTTTAAAGTCATACACTTAAACCAAAGTCATACACTTATAAACCAAAACACACAAACCAACAAATCCTTTCAATTTATATCCTTGAGGCGGCGGTTAAATGAATTGTACCAGAAGTGTGTACTTGAGACAACAATATAATTGTGTGCGTTTGTTTCTTCCCAGCAGTTGAGCAAGTAGTCAATGTATCGCTTATAGCAGGCTCGGGTCCAGTTCAACCATTTAGGGGAAAAAATTAAAATTTGTTCTACATTTTTCCTTTTTTTTAATTTTTATATGAAAACTTTTCGGTTTTGGGGGAGGGAGAGAATTCATATTTCTCCCCTCTGGATCCGCGCCTAGACAGTAATTGTCACTAATGTCAGATCACTTGGCTAACTCCAATTTACTTAATACATTCCAGGTAATCTAGCGTGAAGACAATTGTCACTTAAGTGTCTCTAAGTAATCTAGAGTGTAGTCACTTTTGTGAGCAATTCGTACTAACTGCTTTGACTACTTTGGACCAGCTATCCGATAGTCTCATTGTAAACCTCTTCTTTGGGCATGCAAGTGTTAAAATAACTTGTCACGTATCTAGTTATGTAAATAGAACTGCTGGGTTCCTCTATTTTATTCGTGTACAAATGTGTGAACAGCAGAGAGTCCCGGTGAACAGATTTTTTGCGAATCTGTGGTGGGAATATCACTCGAACTATGCTTATAAAGGAGTTTGCGTTATAGGAAGACAGTTGGTCTACAATTAAATTTCTTTCTCCATCTCTTGTAACAAGATGACGCACAGTGACGTCGATCAAAAAAAAAATGTCCATTTTTATACCTTAACTTCATTGAGTTTTTTTTCGCAAATATATTTGCTAATAGTTGTCTAAATTTGTTTCTAAAAATATCCTTTTATCTATAAAAATCAAATGTCGTTCGTTGGTAATTGCATCAGTAGAGAACGGCCCGACCGATTTAGACATTTTTTTTTTTAAATGTTGGTCATAGTCCAACTTAGGTTTTTACTAAAGGAAAAATTGACCACGCCCACTTCTACGCCTACTTTTTTCGATTTATCTAAAATCAGAAAAGGATCTCGATCTGTGATCACTCATATTTCTGAACAAAAATCGATTTTTTATATAAAAACTCACAATATTTAAAATCGATAATAACTTGGCCAATAAGCGTTTGATCAAGAAAAAGAGCTCGATCTGTGATCACTCATATTTCTGACCAAAAAACGGTTTTTTCAAATCATTAATATTTGGCCAATAAGAAAAGGAGCTCGATCTGTGATCACTCATGTTTCTGAACAAAAATATATTTTTTATATAAAAACTCAAAATATCTAAATTCGATAATAACTTGGCCAATAAGCGTTTAATCAAGAAAAGCAGCTCGATCTGTGACCACTAATTTTTCAGACCAAAATTCGATTACTTATATAAAAACTCAAAATATGTACATTGATTTACATGTATTCTGTTGTTGCAAGACTTAGGTTTTTGACAACAAACTTAGGTTCTTTGTCTCTCAGTAGCGCTTCTATGTATATTTTATTCTATGGCCTATGGAATAAAAATTATCATTCAACAAAACGTTTTTTTTTTTAAATTTATACCCATTTCAAACTGCTTCTTACAAATTCACAAATCGAACACAAGCTTTTTTTTTAATTTGGACCGGACAAGGTCTGTAGGGTCAGCTAGTTTCTAACAAACTCAAAGTAATACATTTGTTTGGAAATATCTCAATCCGCCTAATCAAAGTCAAAATTTTGAATTGATTTTGAAAAATTCCTAATTTTTAA
Organism: Calliphora vicina; assembly: GCF_958450345.1. Taxonomy (NCBI): domain Eukaryota; kingdom Metazoa; phylum Arthropoda; class Insecta; order Diptera; family Calliphoridae; genus Calliphora; species Calliphora vicina. Next base: position 40,152,297 of record NC_088782.1, read on the forward strand.
AAAAGGGTGGGTCAAAAAGTCCGCGACCTTTTGAATTTCCCGGCTCTTAACTAAAAGGCAACACTGCACCTGTCAACAGGTGTCTGTCAGTTGAGTCCTGTCAAAATTTAAACAAACTGCGTCATTTCGTGTGTTTGACAGCCATTGATAGCAGAATACCGCGTGAAACAATTGCATCACATTTCACTGAGTTTATTCACAAAAATTTAACAATTTTATATTACATAATATCACTGTACGACAGCCCATATCGGCGGCGGCTCTGCTTAAGGTGATATCAGACGACATGCATTTTACATACATACATATGTACTATAGAATTTTCCATCTAAAAGTTCTAAAAGTTGTTTAATACATATGACACAAGGAGTGATATATTCGGCTGTGCCGAATCCCAAACAAAAATTTTCACACCAAATTTTTTGAGCGGAAAAAAATGTTATCAAAATGAAAACGAGTGAAAAATTATTTGGTGAAAAACTCTGGTTAAAAAATGTATTTCCCGATTTTGATCCATTGTCGTTCCGAATTACTATGACGTTATATACGTCGTTGGAAATGTCCTTGAAATGACCATATTGTCTATATTACTGAATAATGAAGTGATCCGGATATAGATCAAAGATAGGTAAAAAGTCGAGGTAGTCGTGGTTTCTTGTTTTAATTTCAGCAATTTGTGGACCGATTTTCCCGAATTAAAATAACAAACCAACCAGAACTATACCCGATATATTGTCGAATGGATTTGGGAGTCAAATCATCAAAATTCGATTCGATTTTCGATACAATATATACATTTTCTATATATTCTGGGTGCTTATAAGTGAGACGATTAGATTTCAAATTAAAACGCATTATTATACATAAGAAAAAATTACATTTCTATGATTTTATTTAATAATGAGTTTCTTACCAAAAAAAACAACTGTTAACTATTTAAAAATTTTATAAATTTAATTATTGCATAAATTAAATCAATTTACTTTTAATGGCTGACAATGCTGGGAACATACCCTGTTTACACTTGCCACGGAAATCGTCCAATGTCAAATCGAATATAGCAACACCAGCCAACGAATTGCTTTGCACAAACTCTGCCTTTGCGCCAAGACTGTCCCGATCTTCGTATGTAATGAAAAGACCGTCACGACCTTTGACATCAGCCGTACGGTAGGCGTAGTTTCCAAATTGTCTATTCTGAATTTTGCTCATTTTAGGAAGTTTGAAACACATTTCGGGCCAACTCAATAAACCAGCCGTACGCGTTAATTCGCCACCAGGAGCTGGACCATCAAGGGATGACTTTATGGGCATAGCAGTGGATTTCAATTGCTTGGTCATTCGCCATGCCCGACCATAAGTTGGAATGCCAATATTTAGCTTTTTGGACATATGCTTATGTTTAGAGAGCCATTGACGTACATCCTTTTCGATATTTGAAGTTATCTTTCTGCCATTACGTGGTGGAGCATTTCTCGGAGCTAAGTAGTCAGCATCGTGGTGAGTAAGTTGTGGTGTGGAGTAATCAAATGTACACAAATTAACAAAATCAAAATATTCCATAACGGCGGGATTTATAAATTCTGAAAATAGTTATAATAATAATCAAGAACTATTTTAAAAATTATTTTGAAAGGTAACTTACTGCTGGTATTAACATGAGGCAGCACCGTTAACGTAAGCATAAGATTTTTATTTCTAAATATATTATGGAGTTTATTTGCCAGCACTGTGAACTGCTGCTTATGGATATTGAACGAACCTCCATGATTTTTTTTCGAATTTTTCTTACCCGTTAACTTCTGACCGACTTGAGTTTTCGATAATAAAGCCTTGGCTGTATTTAAAATCTTCTCAGATGTGGATTTATGTGCTTTATTGTGCGGAAATTGATAGGCCAAATCTAAGCCATCGAATTTGTATTTGCGCAAAAAGGCTTTGGCTGATTTTATGAATTTGTCTTGTTTCTGCTGAGGCGCCTCAAGAAGTTTTATATATTTTTCCGTGTGATTCAAATCCTTACCGCCGCCTAAACTTACTAAAAATTTAATATGACGATATTGATTTTTCAATTTCTTAACATGAGCAAATTGCAAATTTTGTTTCGAATGCAGGGTAACGATATCAAATTTATCTGGACTAATGCCAACGTAACCATAAACCACATGTGTGCAATATTCAAACGATGATCTTAAGTCGTTCTCCGTAAAGTTGGCAAAGCCTGTAATTGGGAAAGTTCATATATAAAAGGGTTATTAATAAGTAGCATTAAAGTAAATTATTTACTTTTTGGGGTATTCACACGGTCTGCTATTAGTCATATTGTCATGATGTCCTAATATATTATAATAGTTGTTGTTGTGTTTTAAACAAAAAAAAGTATTATTTTATGACAAAACAATAAACATAGTTCAAATCATAGAGAATAGACATAGAGCGGCAACTTTCCTGTCAAGGACCTAACTCAGTTGTCAGAAACCTAAGTCGTGAGAATGTATTAGTAGAAAAAAATATGTGAAAACAAAAACAACACTCGTATGTGTGATTATTTTGAGTAATTTTTTTGTTTGAGTTTTTTTTTATGACAATATGACCAAATAGTAGACCGTGTAAATACCCCAATTGTGTGTTACTATACAGATAAAGTCCTAAAATTCCAGAAACGAAATAAATTCTCAAACAAAATATTTTATTTTATTTTTCTGCTTTAGATTCTTAAAATATTTTATATGGTTTCTTAATAACACTAGTTTACAAATCAAACATATTTGTTTGCTACTAGATACTTTTTTATAGATAAACGTTAATAAATCGCTATTAAATACAAAACTCTAAAGTAAAAACTATTTTAAAATGTCTTCTAGAAAGTGTAAAATAAACCCAGACCAATTTTGTTTTATTTGCGGAAAAATTATTCAGTTAAATCGAGGTTTTCCTATAACACAAACACTGCAAAATGCTTATTTACATTATTTTGGATTCCCCGTGTCAAATCAGGATAAAAATTGGGTCCCTCATTCGATTTGCACAAATTGTAGTGAATATATTCCAGGTAAAATGAACATTAAAAATGTCAGTTTGGTGGACAGATAAAAAATTGTTTTGCCGCCACTCCACATTAAATTAGGTTTAATGAAAATTTTCGCAAAAGCTTTGGATGAGACAAAACTAGCATTTCAATATTCATTCAGCGTATTCCCGAGTCTTTCTGAGGCCAATATAAAAGAAGGGATATTTGTGGGTGCTCAAATAAGAAAAATTTTGGGTGATACCAAATTTGAGTGTCTATTAACCGATGTTAAAAAAGCAGCATGGAATTATTTTAAACTTGTTGTTCAAGAATTTTTGGGGAATAAGAAAAGTCAAAATTACAGAGATATTGTTGCGAATTTATTACATAATTTTGAACAGATTGGTGTAAATTGTCCCTCAAAATTCACTATTTACATTCTCATGTGGATTTTTTCCCGGAAAACCTCGGACACATGAGTGACGAACATAGAGAGCGTTTCCATCAAGATTTGAAGTTTTACGAGAGGAATTATCAAGGTTTTTGGGATCAGAATATGCTAGGAGACACTGTTGGAGTGTCGTGAGGGAGACAAATGAAAATAATTATAAAAAAAGGACTAAAACACTTCACTTAATTTAATTTTTTTTGTCCTAATTTAATGTACATTTTTATATGTTTCGTTTTTAATAAATATCTCAAAAGTTTGATGTCCAGGATTTTTTTTAAATATTTTTGCCAATGTTAGAAGTCCTAAATACACAAATCCCCATATGTTTCAATTCATGAGCAAAAACCTTGTAAACTTGTGTAATTTGCTTTGAAATTTAGCTAATTTTCAGTTTAAAATTTCTCAACTCACCACCTCTTTGGATACTAAATGTATCATAATAACATGTAATATTAAAACGTCCTGCCAAAGCCATTTGACAGATGGCTAATACAGCCATCAAAATCAAATAGAACTTCATCTCAATTTGAGCTTTTTTTATGTTATTTCCACTTGAAGTTAATTATTGCACAATTGAAAAGAAACTGTTTGTAAATATTGAATATTTGCATGCTTTTATAAGAAATTTATTGTAAAACAAGTAAGAGTTATATATTCGGCTGTGCCGAATCTTATATACCCTTCACCAAATTATACTTAAAAATAATTTTTTTTTAAATATTTTTATTTAAACAAAATTAAAATTTTTTTTTTCCAAATTGTTTTTTTTATTTTTTTAAAAAAAAGTTTTTTCCAATTTTTTTTTTTATTTTTTTAAAAAATATTTCAAAAAAGAATTTATGACAAAAAAAAATTTTTTATTAAAAAAAAATTCGGGTTTAAAAAATATTTTTCACGATTTTGACCCATTGTAGGTCCAACTTAATATAGCCTTATATACATCGTTGCAACGGACTTTGAAATATCTATCATTAGATATCCATATTGTCTATATTAATGACTTAGTTATCCAGATATAGATCAATAATAGGCCAAAAATCTAGGTTTTCCCGGTTTTTTCCTAATATCTCAGCCATTTATGGGCCGATTTTGTCGATTTTAAATAGCAAACGAGCCGGAATAATTCCCGATATATTGATGTATGAATCATGTATGTATGTTTGGGGGCTTCGGACATGAATATATCGAGTTCGCTATCTATAACGATCCCGAATATATGTATATACTTTGTGGGGTCGCAAATGAAAAATGTAGAAATTACAAACGGAATGACAAACTTATACATACATACCCTTGCCACTCATGGCGAAGGGTATAATAATGGTTGGAAATACATATTTAATCAAAACCACAAGATAATGAATCATGGACATTTTAATAAACATTGGTAAATACACAATATTTTTAATTATTTGCTATTTTCTTATATATTATTATATCGAGAGCCTATATTCAAAAAATGACAACTTGAATGTTGGCCAATTACAGTTTGTGATAATAAATAGCTCACATTTTATTTTCCACAGTACTTTTTTTTCGTATCTTTTTAATCTGACATGCTGATCTCGAATCTGTTTGGATTTTCAGTTCTGGTTTGCAGTTTTTTTTAATATTATGGGCCTTTTTATCCAAGCAATAATACATACATGTCTTTTGTTTTAGATTTTCTTTTAAACAAAATAAGCCAACTCTAAAAAAATGCTCGAAAACGTGGAAAATATTGAATTTGTTTATATAACTATGATCTGGTGTTATCATTAAAAACATATTTTAGAAGGCGCTTTGTTTAGTTCTACAATATTTCTGGAATTAAACTGTTTTGTTATTGCTCTCTGAAAAATTCTACTTTTTGGAGTTGGCATTTTTTGAAAATGGGCGCTACTCACTTCGTTTTAAAATATCAATTGCTTTTCAAGTTTCGATCCAGACTTTTGAGAAACTCATTATTATAAGCGGCCAAATATTCGATAATAACTATTTACTTTGTATGGGAGGGGCACGTCCCTTTCTCCGATCCCCTTTTAATTTTTGGCATAACAGGACACTGGCATCAACGTAATTTACACTAAATTAAACGACTCTCACAATTATATTCACTTGATATTCGAAAATAACTATATACTTGGTATGGATGATACCACTCCACAGTTCTGATTTCACCCATTTCTTTAGCAAAATAACTCAGTTCATGCTTTAGCTGAACTATTACAATTCTCCAGATATTCAATTATAACTATTTTCTTTATATGATAGGGGTTATTTCCATTAAGCCGATCCCGAACAAATTCAGCCAAACATTGTAAAAATATAAGAAAGTGATTCAGACAGAAAAAAAGTGATTCAGATTCAGATTCAGACCACTTTTAGCTAAAGTCCGTACAGTGATAAGATATTAATCATACAAAGTTTAAATACTTTTACAGTTACAGTTCTCCAGATATGCGAAATTTTCTTTGTTTACTAATTAACAAAAATCAATTTTTTTTATAAAAACAGAAAACATCTAAAATCGCTAATAACTTGGCCAAAAAGCGTTTAATCAAGAAAAGGAGCTCGATCTGAAATATTCAGGCCAAAAATCGATTTTTTTTTATATAAAAACTCAAAATATCTAAAATCGCTAATAACTTGGTCAATAAGCGTTTAATCAAGAAAAGGAACTCGATCTGTGATCACTCATATTTCTGGCCAAAAATCTATTTTTTATATAAAAACTCAAAATATCTAAATTCGCTAATAACTTGGCCAATAAGCGCTTAATCAAGAAAAGGAACTAGATCTGTGATCACTCATATTTCTGGCCAAAAATCGATTTTTTTATATAAAAACTCAAAATATCTAAAATCGCTAATAACTTGGCCAAAAAGCGTTTAATCACGAAAAAGAGCTCGATCTGTGATCACACATGTTTTTGAACAAAAATCGATTTTTTTATATAAAAACTGAAAATATTTAAAATCGCTAATAACTTGGCCAATAAGCGTTTAATCAAGAAAAGGAGCTCGATCTGTGATCACTCATATTTCAGGCCAAAAATCGATTTTTTTTATATAAAAACTAAAAAATCTAAATTCGGTAATAACTTGGCCAATAAGCGTTTAATCAAGAAAAGGAGCTCGATCTGTGATCACTCATATTTCAGGCCAAAACTCGATTTTTTTATATAAAAACTAAAAATATCTAAATTCGCTAATAACTTGGCCAATAAGCGCTTAATCAAGTAAAGGAGCGCGATCTGTGATCACTTATTTTTCTGATAAAAAATCTATTTTTTATATAAAAACTCAAAATATCTAAAATCGCTAATAACTTGGCCAATAAGCGTTTAATCAAGAAAAGGACTCGATCTGTGATCACTCATGTTTCTGAACAAAAATCGATTTTTTTATATAAAAACTCACAATATCTAAAATCGCTAATAACTTGGCCAATAAGCGTTTAATCAAGAAAAGGAGCTCGATATGTGATCACTATTATTTCTGGCCAAAAATAGATTTTTTTATATAAAAACTCAAAATATCTAAATTCGATAATAACTTGGCCAATAAACGTTTAATCATGAAAAGGAGCTCGATCCCTGATCACTCATATATCTGACCAAAAATCGATTTTTTATATAAAAACTCACAATATCTAAAATCGCTTATAAGTTGGCCAATAAGCGTTTAATCAAGAAAAGGAGCTCGATCTGTGATCACTCATATTTCTGGCCAAAACCCGATTTTTTTTATATAAAAACTCAAAATATCTAAAATCGCTAATAACTTGGCCAATAAGCGCTTAATCAAGAAAAGGAGCTCGATCTGTGATCACTCATGTTTTTGAACAAAAATCGATTTTTTTATATAAAAACTCAAAATATCTAAAATCGCTAATAACTTGGCCAATAAGCGCTTAATCAAGAAAAGGAGCTCGATCTGTGATCACTCATGTTTTTGAACAAAAATCGATTTTTTTATATAAAAACTCAAAATATCTAAAATCGCTAAGAACATGGCCAATAAGCGTTTAATCAAGAAAAGGAGCTCGATCTGTGATAATCATGTTTTCGAACAAAAATCTATTTTTTTATATAAAAACTCAAAATATCTAAAATCGCTAATAACTTGGCAAATAAGCGCATAATCAAAAAAAGGAGCTCGATCTGTGATCACTCATATTTCTGAACAAAAATCGATTTTTTTATTAAAAACTCAAAATATTTAAATTCGCTAACAACTTGGTCAATAAGCGCTTAATCAAGAAAAGGAGCTAGATCTGTGATCACTCATATTTCTGAACAAAAATCGATTTTTTATATAAAAATCCAAAATATCTAAAATCGCTAATAACTTGGCCAAAAAGCGTTTAATCAAGACAAGCAGCTCGATCTGTGATCACTCATATTTCTGTCCAAAAATCGATTTTTTTATATAAAAACTCAAAATATCTAAAATCGCTAAGAACATGGCCAATAAGCGTTTAATCAAGAAAAGTAGCTCGATCTGTGATCACTCATATTTCAGGCCAAAAATCGATTTTTTATATAAAAACTCAAAATATCTAAAATCGCTATTAACTTGGCCAAAAAGCGTTTAATCAAGAAAAGGAGCTCGATCTGTGATCACTCATATTTTTGGCCAAAAATCGATTTTTTTATATAAAAACTCAAAATATCTAAAATCGCTAATAATTTGGTCAATAAACGTTTAATCAAGAAAAGGAGCTCGATCTGTGATCACTCATATTTCTGAACAAAAATCGTTTATTTATATAAAAACTCAAAATATCTAAAATCGCTAATAACTTGGCCAAAAAGCGTTTAATCAAGAAAAGGAGCTCGATCTGTGATCATTCATATTTCTGGCCAAAAATCTATTTTTTATATAAAAACTCAAAATATCTAAAATCGCTAATAACTTGGCCAAAAAGCGTTTAATCAAGAAGAGGAGCTCGATCTGTGATCACTCATATTTCTGAACAAAAATCGATTTTTTTTATAAAAACTCAAAATATCTAAAATCGCTAATAACTTGGCCAATAAGCGTTTAATCAAGAAAAGGAACTCGATCTGTGATCACTCATGTTTCTGAACAAAAATCGATTTTTTTATATAAAAACTCACAATATCTAAAATCGCTAATAACTTGGGCAATAAGCGTTTAATCAAGAAAAAGAGCTCGATCTGTGATCACTCATATTTCAGGCCAAAAATCGATTTTTTATATAAAAACTCAAAATATCTAAATTCGCTAATAACTTGGCCAATAAGCGCTTAATCAAGAAAAAGAGCTCGATCTGTGATCACTCATATTTCTGACCAAAAGGTGATTTTTTATATAAAAACTCAAAATATCTAAATTCGATAATAACTTGGCCAATAAGCGTTTAATCAAGAAAAGGAGCTCGATCTGTGATCACTTATATTTCTGGCCAAAAATCGATTTTTTTATATAAAAACTCACAATATCTATAATCGCTAATAACTTGGCCAAAAATCGTTTAATCAAGATAAGGAGCTCGATCTGTGATCACTTATATTTCTGATAAAAAATCGATTTTTTATATAAAAACTCAAAATATCTAAATTCGATAATAACTTGGCCAATAAGCGCTTAATCAAGAAAAGGAGCTCGATCTGTGATCACTCACTTTTCAGACAAAAAAAAAAGTACATTGATTTGTGTGTATTCTGTCTCTTTGTCTGTATTCTTTGTCTCTGAGTAGCGCTTCTATGTATATTTTATTCCATGGCCTATATGAATAAAAATTATCATTCAACAATACGTTTTTTTTTTTCTTTTTAACTATTTTTACCCATTTCAAACCGCTTCTTACAAATTCACAAATCGAACAAACCGCTTCTTACAAATTCACAAATCGATAGCTTAATATAGAAAGGTCTTATCTCTTTTTTTTCCAAATCGGGTTTTTTTACATATTCTGGTAGACAAAACTCAAATAGACCTCCGTTAAAAAATTCAGTTTTCTATGTTGACGAATAACAGATTTACAGTAATTATAAAAAAGTCCTAACTCATTTAAAAAAATTTTTGAAAGAAAAACCCCTAACTCATTTAAAGTTGAAAGTATATTTTTTGGTTTATAACTACTTTTCTAAAAATATTTTTTGATATATTACAAATTTTTAGTTGTTTTTTTTTCAATTTCAATTTCAGTTTCTGATATTATTCAGTTTTTTTCCTTCTCCTGTAAAGTAACTAATAGTTGAGATACGACCTTTCTATATTAAGCCATCGATATACACATACAATACATACCGTGTGAGCCCACCATTATTTGTGTAATTTTAAGCTATATTCCCACGCCACCGTATTTCCTGACATACTTAAAATTATATCACAAATTAAATTTTTAATTACTTTTTGTATGCATTGACAAAACAATATAAATATGTATGTATGTATACTGACAATTAACTAAAAATACATAAAAAAAGAAGAACTGTCAAAACAAATTAGGAATGTGTGTTGTAACAGGGTTAACTGAAAAATTTACTTCAAATTGTTGTTGCAATAAATATAACAAAATAAACTACTTCAAAAAAACCAACTGTAGGCTTTGTACATATTGCAGCAACATATTGCAGTAACAAATGTCAAAAAACCAAAATGAAAAATTAAACAAATAAGTATTTTAACTTAATATAGTGTAGATAATTCAATAGTGAGGGCTTTACTTATTTATGTAAACAATAAATATTTTGTTAATAAGCTTAGAATATGTAGATATTTAAATATAAAAACAAGCTATGACAGTTGTTAGAACCAAAAAGCGAAAAAAAATTATCAGCTGTTTGACTGACTCCACCAAGGCGAATTTATACAAGGTGGAGTCAGTCAAACAGCTGATAATTTTTTTTTTTCGCTTTTTGGTTCTAACAACTGTCAAACCTTGTTTTTATATTTAAATATCTACATATACTAAGCTTATTAACAAAAAATTTATTGTTTACATAAATAATTAAAGCCCTCACTATTCAATTATCTACACTATATTAAGTTTAAATACTTATTTGTTTAATTTTTCATTTTGGTTTTTTGACATTTGTTAAGACCAATCGTTGTTTTTGTAGAACTGACACCACCTTGTATGAATTCGCCTTGGACTCCACCTTGTATAAATTCGCCTTGAACATATGTATGTATTTCCGTTATTTAGGCAAATTTACAAAGTGGTGGTAATTCTACAAAAACAACAAGTATTCTGTAAAGATGGATTGTTTTGCCAAAGACGTCTTGTTTTTATCTGTTGTATTTTTTGTAGAAGTGGCTACTATAATATAATTCAACACACGCATTTTTAAAATGCATTATTCGTTATTAATATTTTAGAAACTTTTTAAATTTACCTGTATTCTACGAAATTGGACAATCAAGCCAAGCCATACATTAAAAATACAACTCTGTATTCATGGCAACGCATAATGTTGATAACAGCATTGCCATATGCAAAATAGTTTTCCTACTAAAATGTTTATAAAAAAAAGTTAACTCGCTGTTTGAGGGTAAATAACGATACTCTATTTTAAAGAATCAAAAACAATTATTTTTATTTATCATTATTAGTTTTTAAAATTAAATTAAAATTATCTTCATAGTATATTTAAACTTTAACTTTGTATTTTAAATACAATTTATTTTATTCATGTTTCTAAAACTACTTTTAAATAAATTTATACATATGTAGATGATGATTATATTATTAAAAATTGTATTCTTTGTCTATAAAATCACAAAAATAAACGAAATCCCTTAAAATAATTATTTTAATTTACCAATTTAATAAAAATTCCACTATATGTGATGAAAAATAAAACAAAATTATAAAAAATGCAACAACATTTTTTATTCAAATCGATCTATTTTTATGCTTTAGTTGTAATTTATAAATTTACACATTTATCTTTCTAATTTATAAACTTAATTTTTCCATTTTACAAAATATATTTAAATAAGTGCGTTTTTTGTATAACCAACTCCATATCAAAAGTACCTAATTTTTAACGTTTTCATAAATACAACTCTGTTGTGAAAAAACGCGTGGTTTTTTCTCCCTCACATTAAATTAAACGAGTTTTGTTTGCACTAGTTACTCGTCAATTTAGTCGGAAGAAAAAATTTTTTTGCTACGGACCGAATTACAGCAGCAAAATATTTTGTCAGTGTTTTTTCGTATTTTTATACAATTAATATTAAACTAAAAAATGCTAAAATATGTAAAAACTATAAAGAAAAGTGTACCCGTTAATTACATACTAAAATAATTCAATGAAATCAATGTGAAATTAAAGAAAATTCAATTTAAAGATTTTACGACGGCTTCATAAAAAAAAAGAAAAAAATCATTGAACGCGAAAATTTCTAAAAGAATATGGAGTAAAAAAATGAAAAATACATATAGAAAATAAAAAAACGTGTAAAAGTGTTGCAAAATAAATAAAAAAATGAAATGAGATAGATGTAGACAATAAATAGAGAAAAAAAATTATGATAAATAAATAATATTTAATAATAATTTTTAAAATATCGTAAAGGACATTCAAGGAGAATTGAGGAGGTTAAGAACAAGAAGGAAAATATACAGCAAACAACAAAAGTAACGAGTACTGTGTGTGAAAGAGGAGAAGAATTGTTTTTATTACGGTTACGTGGTGTAGCAATCAAAAAAACAAAAAAAAGCCAAAAAGGACAGTGAGCGGGTGCCAGACAAAAAGTTTTTTCGTGGTACAAAGAAAATATAAAGCAAAGTTTCTCTAAGGCCGACCGCACCCGCCAATTAACATATTTGCTACCAACAATAATTAAAAAAATAACCTATAAAATAAAATTTTTGTTAATTGTTTTAAGTTTTCATTAAAACTGAAAATTTTGTCAAAATTCCTCCACAAATACCTACATCAACCAACTCCATGCCAGTGTCCGTGGTTTGTGAGACTGCGGCCAGTGTTAATGCCGCCCTAAGGGAATCTTTAGGTTCGGGAGGCAGTTGTTCGGCCGCTGCCAATGCCAAACAGTCATCGTCGCAACAAGATGATAAAATGAATGGTGGCTCTGGCAATAATGCAGACGATATTGATACATTGCATGGCAAATTAGTTGCCTCAGCTAAAAGAGTTTTACTTTCAAAAATCGACTATGAAGAAGTTACCAATTATGGCCAATCTGTATTGGATAGCCTGAAATCGAAATATATTGTGTTAAAACCCTCTGGAAATAATAACTCCATGGAGAATGGTAGAAATTCTCCAGCAACCTGCAATAATGGCGCAAATGGTGACAGCGCAGCCGGTAAGCGTACGTGTTTTTTTTCTTTCTTTTTTTTTTGTTTTCATTTTACTTGTCTTTTTTACAAAAACATACTTCCTTTTTTTCTTGTAAATATTTGTGCAGACATTTTCTCCCATCTAGTATTCGTTGGTACATTAAGGAAAAAGAAAAGGCAAAGAGAAATATAACACAGCGTCATGTTGCTTTTAATAGTGAAAGAGTGACTGAAAAAGAAGATATTTTAGTTTTCTTTTTGTTTTATTTGTGAATAACGATAAAATGCAGTTACAATGTATTAATACAGTACTGCCAGATTAAAAAATCTTACAATTTTGTTTTGGTGGGAAGAAGAAAACTTATAAATGAATATAAACATTTAAAAAACACGTTTATTTGTTAAAAATCACGTGCGTTTTATTGATTTGAAATTGATTTTAAAATTACTTCATTCTTTATATTTTTTTTGTTTGTATTATTTTTCTTTCTTTATATGTATGTTTGTACTATGTACCTTATTTTGTTTTTTTTTCGGCATGTATTTTTTCGCCAGCCTTTTAAACAACAGTATCAAATGATAGTAATGAATCATTGTTTTTGTATAGTATTAGGTACAAACCTGCAATAAATAAAAGTAAACAAAATAATGTACTTGTTGTTTAGATTTTTCTTTTATCGAGACAACAAAGAATACAAGTTTATTTTATTTTCTCATTCTTTCTTTTGATTCCGGATATTTTATTCATTTCTTTTTTGTGAAATTTTTCGCAATATTTCAGAATGTTATTCATTACTAATTTCTATAGTAATAAGTTTAGAATATTTTTTTTTTCAAACAGGAAATAAAAATAACTATTGTGATCTTTAATCTAAATAGTGAACTTTAATATTTCATTGCAAATGAATATGTATTAAAAAATTTTACGTTTTTCGATAAAATTAGAATTTATTATTTTAATTTGTTTTTTAATAATTTTTCTACTGCAGTGGAAACAAACAAAAAATGTGATTATATAGAATCTGGAATCGCATAAATATTATTCTATAATACATAATGTCTTTAGCTTTTAAAATAGGCGTAGCATTTTTAGTTAGTATTGTAATTTAACAAAATATAAAATCATCTACAATATAGGTAATTGTATGGAATTAAAAAAATAGTAGAAAACAAATTGAACCCACTTTTCTACACTTTATTGCAACACTGTACTCCTCACGTGTAAAATTTCACCTTCTGCGCCTACACTCATGTTGGCAACATTCTTTGTTTTCATTTTCTATTTATGTTTTCTTCGTTGTCATTTTCTTGTTTTTCTTTTATCACGTACACACAATACAGTTTTCGTTTGATTTTAATTTTCATGCACACACTACGTACGCACACATTCACACATACTAATTGCGAAATGTGCTTATCACGCGAATTAAAAACAACAATAACAAGAGAGAAATAAGCATGAACAAAAAATAAAAATGACAAGAGTATTCTATGGTAGAACTCGTAAAAAGTAAATAGTTTACGAAAAGGAATAAAAAAAACCCATGAATTTTCTCAACAAAAGAAATGCCATAAATAGCACACAATTTTGGCCTAGCTAGGAAACAAAATTTAGTGTGTGCGTGAAAAACAAATTAGGAAAATTCAAGAAACCTTTAAATAATGAAAAGAAAAATAGCTAAAATCCACTACACAAATTTGTAGAGATTTAATAGATTTGTTTAAAAGTTTAGAATAGACTGACCTTAAAACAAAAAAATGTGATGAAATGAAAAATTGGAGTGTTTTGCTAATAGAGACAATGCGTGCCATCGTATTGGATTATTTAACATTATGGCTTTTATATCGTTTCGTTTTGATACCTCTGTACAATTTAGTCAAGAGGTTTTATAATTTAGTTTGGTCTAAATTGCAACGTAATAATAATTATGAATTATGTTATTCTTGTTCTTCCTCCATATACGACTGTTTGTGCTATGATGATAATGATGAAAAAACAACAACTAAAACAACAACAGATGCCAATGGTAATAACACGTCAGCCTCAAACGGTGGGGGGACACCTAGCAAAAAAGCTAACAATCCAAATGAATTACCTGCCCCCAAACGTATACTCTATCCACGGGAAAATGTTCGCGTCGGCTGGAAGGCTAGCGGACGCAAATGGGATGTTGGCGTAGGCATGATGAATGTGGGAAACACTTGCTATTTGAATTCTACCCTACAAGCTGTATTCCATGTACCATCCATGGCGAATTGGCTTATGTCAGATAGTGCACACATGGAACGCTGTGAGTCAACAGATACTGGTTGCATTATCTGCGCCATGACCAAGACTCTGCAAGAATCCCAAAAGAGTCAATCTGCTATACGCCCATACTATGTTTATTCGAAATTGAAATCAATATGTAAACATTTAGTAATGGGTCGGCAGGAAGATGCTCATGAGTTCTTACGCTATTTGGTGGAGGCCATGGAAAAGTCTTATCTCTCACGTTTTCGTAACTACAAAGAATTGGATCAGTATAGCAAGGAAACAACACCGCTGAATCAAATTTTAGGCGGTTACCTAAAGTCGGCTGTCCGTTGCTTGGCATGCAATCATGTGTCGGTAACTTTTCAACATTTTCAAGATTTGCTCTTGGACATACGTAAAGCCGATACAGTCGATGAAGCTTTAGAGGGTTATTTTTCACGAGAACGTCTCGAAGATATGGGTTACAAATGTGAAGCTTGCAAGAAAAAGGTAACAGTAATTTAATATTATTGCATAAAATCTGTTTTTTTAATTCTTGTGTCTCTTAAATTACAGGTTTCGGCGACAAAACAATTCTCTTTGGAACGCGCACCAATTGCCTTGTGCATACAATTGAAACGTTTTTCAATGTTAGGCACCAAACTAAATAAGCAAATTACTATTAAACCTAGACTTGATCTAACAAAATTTGCCTCACGCAAAAATCCCGGTGAACAGCTCACCTATCGTCTGGTGGCAATGGTAACCCATTTGGGTGCTTCACAACACTGTGGCCATTACACGGCCATTGGCTTAACCGAATCGGGCACATACTACAACTACGATGACAGTTATGTAAGACCGATATCAATGCAAAATGTCTGCAATACAAATGCATACATAATATTCTACGAAATGGACACACAGCCACCCAGAAATGTCAGTAGTACACAGGTAAGTGGAGCACAACAGGCCACAGCCACCACCACAACAAATCAAAGGGATTCACAGACGGTTAAAATGAATGGTCATGCATTGGGAGGATCACCACGTGTTATCGGACCACAGTTACCGCCTGGTTATAACAATAATACCACCACAAATGGCGGTTCAGTGACGTCGTCGTCGTCCTCGCCATTAACAAACGGTGGCAGTAAATTAATATTAAATCGCAATTCTACATCGATACCATCAAGTACTTCGTCGTCATCATCATCAAATGGTGGTAGTAGTAAAATCATGATACATTTTAAAAATAATAGCAGCAGTGGCAATTCAACAAATTTGGTTAAAACCAGTGCTGCAACATCATCAATAACTTGTGCCTCGGCAACTTCAACTTCAAGTAGTTCCACTTTTGATAATCTAAAGAATAGCAACAGCACCACAACAAATTACACTTCAAACGGTCTTCACTTAGTGGGGACCGGGAAATTTCAGGAATCTACGAATACGAAGTATCCATTGGGTGTCTCAACAACTAAAAGACAAGTTAGTAATCTTAAAAACAGTAACGAAAGTTCCTCCGATGACGATGACGAAAATGAGATTGTAAGCTCTTCAACATCCTCACAAATACACAACGCTACACCAGCCACACTGCCAAGTATGCCTAAATTGGGTGTCGAATCCACAAACACAACAACAGCATCCCTAACAAATGGCTTTGCTAAAAAATCACCTGCCCCCATAAAAAGTCTAGTACCCTATGGATCTGAGACGGACGAAGAAGCTGATGTATGTATGGCGGCTACAACCACAAATGCAAATCCAGCTACTACTGCATCCAGTGAACAACAAAAGCGTTTATTACCCAATCCTCTGAAACGAAGACAGAGCTCTTCCTCATGGTCCAGCAGTAGTTCATCGGATAATGATAATGCCCATGATAAAGATATAAAACCTACAAATGGCATAAAAATAAAAAAGGCTGCCTCATCCACGGCCACAGCCGTTTCAAAATCACCTGCAAAATCTGCCGATACAGCAAAAAAATCATCAGATACCATTGATGAGATTTTCAATAGCATTAAACGTTCCAATAATACAAATACTATTAACACCACAACCTCTGGCATTACAACGCTTAAGAAAAAATCACAAAACCAACAATTTACCGTTACCTCAACCACTACCACAACCGATTCCTCCACTTCAGATTCCGAAGATGAGGAGAGTAGCAAGACAAAAATGTCCTCAAACACAAAACCTCAATTCAAAAGATCACATTCTACACCACCTTCGCCACCGGTTGTTAAAACAAACTCTGGCATTTGGCAAGTTACCTCTTTGCAGCCCATAACAGCCTGCGTAAGTCCAACCACATCAACGCCTTCATCAACATCGGCAGCTGCCGCCTTTACATCGCCTGCATCTACAGAAAAAACACCCAAGAATCATAAAAATCCCTTTGCTGCAAAGCCCACTATGGTGGCAGCAGATAATGCCAAACGTCTAAAGAAGGATACAGCAAATAAATCATTCAATGGCAACGGCTATCAACGTAACACCACATCAGCCAATGAATCAGCGGTTTCAGAACTTTTAAAACAATCACATCGCGGCTATGGGGCACCAATTTTAACCTGGAATGGTCAACAAAGTGAAATTGATAAAGAGGTAAGTCTTTAATTTAGTTATTTTTTTTTGTTAAATTTGATTTTTAAATGTCTAATATTTGTTTGCCAATGTGAATGGTGTGTAGGTATATTTTTAGCTAACAAAACAATTTTCAATTATCAATATTATGATTAAAATGATGATGATATAAATTCGAGCAAAATTGTTTTGAAACGAGGTATTGGAATAAATTTGTTAGATTTGGTAGTATAAACGAGATTAAAGAGTTTTACATGTCCGTCTGAACAACAAACAACTTATTTATACATTATTCATACATCAATATAGCCACTATAGATCCGTTCGGCTTCTATTTAAAATTTGGAAAACTCATAAATGGTTGAGATATAAGGAAAATACTAGGACAACCTGTACTTTTGACCTATTTTTTATGTATATCTGAATTACTAAGTCATTAATATAGACAATATGGATATCTAATTATAGACATTTCAAAGTCCATTGCAACGATGTATGTGAACCTACAATGGGTCAAATGTGAACCTACAATGGGTCAAAATCGAGAAAAATATTTTTTAACCCGAATTTTTTTAGCAAAAAAATTTGTTCTCATAAATTTTTTTTCTCTAATATAAAAAAAATAATAAAAAACTATTTTGAAAAAATTTTCCGAGCCTATAAAGTATATATGTATATTCTGGATCCTTATAGATACTCGATTAAGCCATGTCGGTCTGTCTGTCTGTTGAAATCAATTTTCTGAAGACCCCAGATATCTTCGGGATCCAAATCTTCAATAATTCTGTCAGACATTTTCGAGAATCACCAAAATCGGTCCATAAATGGCTGAGATATGAGGAAAAAACCAGGACAACCTCGATTTTTAACCTATTTTTGACCTATATCTGGATTACTAAGTCATTAATATAGACAATATGGATATCTAATGATAGATATTTCAAAGACCTTTGCAACGACGTATATAAGACCATAGTGGACCTACAATGGGTCAAAATCGGAAAAAAAATATAGCCCGATTTTTTTTTCACCAAAAAATAAATTGAAAAACAAAAAAAAAATTAAATGAAAAAAAAATTAAATTTAATAAAAAAATTTAATAACAATTCGAAAAATTTTTTTTCCAAAAAATTAAAAAAAAACAATTTGGAAAAAAAAAATAAATTTTGTTTACCTAAAAATATTTTAAATTTGTATTTTGAAGTATAATTTGGTGAAAGGTATATACGATTCACAGCCGAATACAGCTCTCTTACTTGTTTTAGATAATATATTTACTGTAAAACATTTTTTACAGCAACAAATTCTAAAAAAGGTTTTGTTTTAACTGATCTTGAAACTGAATAGATTTTTTACACGATTTCAAAACAATTTTGCTTAATTTATATAAAAACGACATATTTATATTATAAATATTTACAATTATACTAAAAATATTTAATACTAGTAATATATAATAACATGATTGGTTTATTATTAAAATAAAACACTCGATTACTCAAAATACAAATCAATATATGTTGTATATAGTGTCGTCTTCTATCGATATGTTTTCAAAACTCAAAATAAATAACAAAAAAAATCTTAAAAATCTCACAAACATAATGATTACAAGGATAAAAAATTTGCACTTTTATTTCTTACAAAAGAGCTGGTTATTTTATGGCTACTAAATGGAGAAAATAAAATTCATGCAGCTTACAATAAAACTATAAAATTGTTGGTGCATTTCATTATTGTTTTATTGTATCCGATCAGTTGAAAGTAAATCTTATAAATAACTACAAAATCGAGATTATTTACGGCATTATGCATAATGAAATTTCTGTACTAACTAAAGAGCAGCTAACTTTTTTGTGTGTGAATTTCCATAATAGAAAGTTAGATGATTGCTAGTTAGCATATAGTTAATCATTATGATTAAGGCTGTCAGTAAGATGCTTCTAATTTTTGGATGTCATTAGATTTATAAGTAGTTTTGCTTTCTTGACAGATGCTTTCTGTATACAATACAAACTTTACGTTTATAATTGAGTCATTTGCTTTACATGGCTTTTACAAAGGATATTTATTACAAAATGTGGTTTTATTGGAATTTATGCAATATTGTTTTTTTAGGTCATTTAATTTTGTTTATTTTTTTTTGTTGGTTTATTAGTTATATTATTTGGTATATACAATTTTATAGTTTTCAGTTATTTTTCTACTATATCAATGTGTTAACACAACACGAACGGTACGAAATTATCCACAAATAAATTGAAACTGGATTACATACATATTCGTAATTATCAAAGCGTTCTTCAAAATTGTATTGAAATTTCTAATAAAATTTAATTTATTTGTGTAAATTGTTGGTAATGAAAAATATTTACTATCTACCACACAGATTACACAGATGTGAATCAGCTGGTTCCAGTAATATGGCAATAGAAAACAAACAAAAGAAAATGTCAAAATGGTTGTGGTTTGGAAAGAAGGACAAATATATATCACACTCGTTTCGTATTGAAAATTTTATTTTTTTCTCTTGCTCTGCAAACCACAACCATTGAAAAGTGGTTGTAGAAAGTCAACTGTCATTTGTTTCGTATATGTGTAATCTGTGATCTACCGCTTCAAATTAATGACACTTAAGCAATTTGTGTGTGAAATTGTTGGATAAAAACTTCTTGCGTTAACTTGTATTAAATCAAAGAATAAGATTCAATAAAATTCGTTAAATTGCAGCATTCGCGTAATGAAATGAACATATTAAACAATAACGTTTTCCATGTGTCAACACTATTGATATTTATCTAAACTATTTGAAATTCCCAACAATATTTTTTTGCATTTCTTTATTCTCTTGTCGAGAATGAACAACCGTTCATATTGTGTTAACACATTACGTTATTACGAACACAATTATTATTTATTTATTTCTTTTTTGTAAAAAAAAGTAAAATACCAAGTAAAAAAAATAATAAATTATTTGAAACCGAAAATAAACAAACAAAAACTGCGTCATTATCCTATTTTCCACTTCCCTTTAATTTAGAATTTTTATTTGTTTGATGAGAAACGGATAGAAGACGACGACAGCAACAACAATAATAATAATATTGACCACAACAACATCAACATCGGAAACGAACATGATCTCTGCCATGATCTAAATTTTGATGATGATGACAACGTAGAACAAATGTCAAGTTTAAACAACCATTATAATGAACAAAATGACTCAATGGACAACAAGGATCAACATCAAACTGATAGCGATGAACAAGATCTCAAATTGAATATAACAACTGAAAATCCCACTCAGATTGAAGATGATCAGGAACCTTCTAATGCCATGATCACTACCATTGCAATAACATCGCCATCCTATTGTATGGAGGATGGTAAATTCAAACTGGCTGCTGATCCGTATTGTAGTATACAAGACAATGATCTACAACAAATGATGGTCGAAGAAATGGAAAATATTGATTCTTGCAGTTCTGGCACAACCGCCACAACAGTTATCAATAACTACTGTCCTTCGCCTAATTCTTCGTTATTAACTACAATGCTTACGCCTCCCCCGCTACCATTGTTATCATCGTCTTCATCCGCCACATCATTAATAACATCGACCTCAATACTGCCAACAGCGACAACATCAGAAGAAATCAACACCACAAATGTTTTTGTATACAACGAAGATTCCTTGGACAATCTATAACAGGAATATTTGAAATATGTGCGCTTTCTTATGATTTTATGATGGTACTGATGTGTAGATCTCTCTCTATTATCTGCGCACCTGCTACTAAAACTACTTTTTCTTATTTTAAACCAACAAATTAGAACAATCACAGCTCTAACAACTAGCAACCAAATCAAGCTTAAGAAGGCCTTTAAAGACAAGGCTTTATTATCCGGCTCTAAGTTCGTTTTTATTTAATTAAAAACCATAGTACACTGTGTAAGCGAAAAACAGATCGGACTCCTAAAGGGGAAAAGGAGGAATATAGAGTGAAAATTACCACTTCACTACAAGTGACAACAACAACAACCATTTTCAAATAAATTCATAAAGGATTGATATTATTTGATTTGTAATAGTGTGTTGACGCTGATGATGCATTTATTTTTTGACTACAACAATAATGATGATGTGATAATGGTGATTGTGATTGATTGATTGATACATTCTTAGTAATGGTTTCAAGTTAATAAAAATGGCTTATCTATTATAGGTAATTTCATTTTTTGTTTTTATTATAATTTCTTTAATATTTATTTGAATTTATATACTACGGACTTTACCTGTTAAATTATAGTTTCAATATTTGTTATGGTATATTTACATAACTACATAAATACAATTATCTAAAACACTAAAAATTAATTTTAAAGCCACTAGGCTTTGTAAAAATTAATAATTTGACTGGGTTTTGGAATAAAATCGTAAAACATTTTTATACAAAAATGAATAATAATAAGTAGGGAGCGGATTTATATGCCCCATATTTTTATCAAAAGTTCTGTTTTAGTTAAAATGCCTTTGTAACGAAGTTTTTTTTTACCATTCAAAGTCGTTGGTAATAATATTTTAAATTTTTTCTTGTTCCCAGTGCTGAAGAACTTGTGGCCGATCTTTGCCACTAAAAAGATGACCACGTTTCCTCCAAAATACTTTTTAATAAATTTTAATGTGAAATTTATTCGTAATTACTAGTATGATTTTATTGAAAATCATACTTTGTCTACAAAAAAATTGAGTTTTCTCTCTTTAAAAAAAACATACCTATTTTATTGTCCAAGTCTGAATGAAATTTCAATAAAAAAAATTCTAGCATTTTTCACGGCATAGATTTCCGCTAGTGAAAATACTTGATTTTCATTTTAGAAAAGTTTTCCTTAATAAAAAATGCCAAATAATCCTTATTGAAGTAAATTTTTCTATTTATATTGCTTTTTTAAAAAACAAGGAATACACACACCTATTTTACATGTGTATATTCTGGATCGTTATAGATACCGGACTCAACTTTCCGAAGACATGATACAACAAACATGATTGATACATTTGTTATTTAAATTCGGGTAAATCGGCCCTCAAACGGTTGAGATATAACCTTGTTTTTTTTTCCTATTTTTAAAATTTTTTAGTTTGTTTTACCATTATATCTTTTAAACAATTTTCTTCCAAAAAATTTGTTTTTTTTTTCCAAAAAAATTATTGGGTATATGACTTAAAACTGCGTGATTTTTTATAATTTTTAGCATTTTTTTTGAAACATTTTGTTCATTATAAATTTATTCAAAGTATTGGTCATTATTAGCTATGACGTTTTCTCTGTATCAAAGTGGAGCCTATTCCAAAGAGAGAGAGATAGTTCTGCATCGATCAAAACAAATAGTAGTCGGACCTGGAACGTCCTGGACTATAAAGCGGGTGAGGTAAAACATTCTAAATACTATTTAAAAGGTATTGTAACATGTGCGTTGTCATGATAGAATATTACGGTTTCATATCTCGCCGCATATTCGACCGTGTGATGGTCTGGTCAGATTTCAGCTAGGATATTACCCTGTTGCTCTCACCAAATACAAAGAATTATCTTAGTCCAATGGATATTTGGCTTTGGTGTCGATACGGCTGTTTGGCCATTCTTCCCATACGGTCTCTTATGCTTCGGAATATCGTAATGGATCCATTTTTCATCGCAAATAAAGAATCGGTGAAAATTTATTTTCTTTTATAGCTTTCAAGCGTCTTTCAGCCTATAGACCGGGCTTAAATTCGTATGGTATCCAATTTCCCTGATTTTGGATGAATCCAGCTGTTCGCAAATTGCTGCTTGAGTAGCTCCCAATGATTTTACAAGCTCTTGTTGAGTTTTACAACAATCTACCTCAAATTCTTGGTCTTCAAACTTTTTTCGCTGGCCTGGGCGATCTTTGTTTTCCACACAAACCATCTCTAGCACGTTGAAACCGATGGAACACATGCTTCAGCGGCACTTTTTAAACTTAGTGAAAATAAATGCCAGATTTGTACCCTTCAAAATAACTATAAGTTATTAAAAACAAACACCGACCGCGTTCAAAATATATTGTAAATCCCGAATTTTTAAGTCATACACCCAAGATTTAAAAAAAAAATCAGACCGACAATGGGTCAATATCTGAGAAAAACATTTTATAACGCGATTTTTTTTCCAAAAAATTTTATTTTCAATCAATAATATTTTTGACCAAAAATTTTTTCCAACAAAAAAAATTTTTTTTCAATATTTTATTGTTCACAAATTTTTTTTATTTTCACCAAACAATTTTTTTCAATATTTTTTTTATTACCAAATATTGTCAATATTTATCTTAAAGTATTAACTTCTGTGTAGGGTAAGATATATGATATACGGCACAGCTTTGTTTTAATTGTTTTTTTTTTATAAATCAGTATTTTAGACCCGTAAAAAAATACAAAAAAATAATATTGTAAGGGTGAAATTAAAGTGCCCTGGAGACGATCAAATAAATCCGTCAATCAGTGCATATGTGTGAGTGTCGTATGATTGAAGCTTTAAAGGAGACGTACAAATAAATATGTCAATGTATTTGGTCGCACTTTTCCATTATTACCAAAAATCTCGGAGAAACTGAAGTTTTTTTTGTTAATCTGAGACGTAAAACACATAATATGAATATTTTTTTTCATCCGTGCACGGCAAACACAAAGCAAATGAAATTTGATTGTCAATCACGACAGGAGATGATCAAATAATCAGTCGTCAAATAAAAAATCAAAAATTTTTGATTTTCATCAATCATTGCCGACAACGCATACGTGTAGCCGAAAAAGAACGACTGCACGCACACAACTATGTGATTGGTGTGTTTATTTGATCGTCTCCAGGGCACTTAATATTCACCAAAGTGGCCATGTATTAGAATATAACAAATAATAATTGTGGGTACAAAACTAGTTTAAAAAAAACTCACAGACCTATTTTTGGTCCAAATTTATGTACTACTTTACTAACTTTTAAACCTAATAAATGAATTTAAATTTAGGGAAACCAAAATACATACAAACAGAACGAAAACCGAATTTCTTCAAGACAATTGTGCTATTTTTTTTGTTTTATTACTCTAATTGCAGATCATAAGTGAGGCACGTGAACAGCGACAACGTGACTGGGAAGATGAGGAAGAAAATGAAATGGATCGTGGCAGACAGAAAAAGGTTAAAGGGCCAAAAGATCCCTATGCAACAGCAGCAACACCCGGTTATAATCCATTCCAAGAGCAAGAAAATCAAAAACGTTGGAAACAACGTTATCATCATGTGGGCGGTGGCAGTGGCGGTTATCGTCAAAACTTCCAACGCAACAAATTTAAATTTCAACGTTTTCAACATAAATTTCCCAAGAAAAACATGAACAACGGTGGAGGTAATAGTATTCCAAATGTGAATAGACGTAATGATTCTTAACCACACTGGAGAAGGAAACAACCCATCATAATGAAATATAAAAGATGAAATTACATATATGATTTTTATTTTATTTTTATTATTATTATTACCTACTATTAATAAACCTAATGTTTAAGTTTTCCTAATATTTAATTGTATAGCCGAAAGGAGAAAAACAACAAACAAAAAAATAATAATATTTGAAAATGAAAAGTTACAAATGGAAATTTCAAAACAAAATATAACTTTTCGTTATAAAAAACATTAAAGAATTAACTAAAATGGATTTTTCCTCTTGTTAAATAATTCTTACAAAAAAAAATAAAATAAACAAAAATATAAAGAAATCTGTGTATTTATACAATATAACCACATATACTTATACTTTTCCTTTAAATTTTTTTTTAATAATTTTAATGATATGAATAATACATATGCTTAAGATATTTTTTCTTAAAACAATTACTTTTTGTTATATTTTTATTATTTATAATAGATATGCATTAAGTATGTTTTTTTTTCTTTTAACTTCATTTAATATTTTTTTTTTTTTACTTTATCATGTTAAACATTATTATTTCAAATTCAAAACGAATGAATAAAAACAATTTAATATCATAATAGTAAATCAAAACAAAACCAACAAAAATTATAATATTTCAATAATAAAGCAGCATGATTTTTTTTATACAATATAAAAACATTTTAAAATTTCGATCACACACTTATTCACTTGTGAATTTTCCTATTAAAAGAACTACTTTTTTTAATAAACAAAAAAAATACAAATTGCGTTAAATGCGCTTAAACATTTTTTTTATATATTTATAAGTTTAGTTTATAAGTTTTTGTACATATTATTGATAATAGAAGAACACAAAAAAACGCAAGTAAATCTTAACAATTACAAATAATACAAATAATAAATTCTAAATAGTGGAAAAACCTCATAAATTCTTTAGTTCAAATTTTTAATCTGTTCCCTCCTCTTTCCCATATTATTTTACAAATTATATTTGTATATGTATGTATAAATTAAAAACGTTTTAAACCGAATAAATAAATCTTATGTAAAATCTTTACTAAAAATACAATTTAAAAATGTAAATGTTGAAGATTTTTAATTGCTAGACAAAAAAAAATATACATATATTTATTTGAATATTCTTGAAACATTTTTTTTTTTTAATCAAGTCTTTAGAGTTTTTTTTAGCTGGTAAATTATTTAATCACCCCTAACGTGAAAAACATGTGAAATTTATGTTCCCATGAAATATTCATTTCCCTCGAAGGGAAAATTACTATTGTGATATTCCCCTGAAATTTTCATTCACAATTGTTGATTTTGTTCGTAACATTGTTTTTCCATCTAAAAATTTTACAACATGGGGAATTTTTTCACATGAACAAAGTTTATGAACGAAAAATGGGAAAAGGGAACATATTTCATGTGAAATGGCTTTATATATTACAATGAATAAAATGAAAATAAATAATTATTGATTCGCGATAGGGGTGAATGAATTTGAATATTTGCAAGTGAGTTGAATTCCATATAAATAATGCTGTAGCAGAAGTTTTAAGGTATGAAGAAAATCACATGGATTCTGAGGATAAAACCAAATTGAATAGAAATAATAGTTACTAGGAATCAAACGCATTCCTTACTAAATTTGAGACAGACTCTTTTGTAGAAATTCAAGTTCTTTAAGAATGTTAACAATAATTCATAGATATATCCCAGCAGTGATTTAACCTACCCTTTAGGATGACAACTAGTTCCATAACTAGCTACGTGACTAGTTATTTTAAAACGTGCATGTGCTAAGCCGGGGTTCAATTTTGGATTACAATGAGACTAATAGCTGTTCCAAAGTCGTCTACGCATTGGATTCACATACCGCTTACATAGTCAGTTACCTTATTCGCTACCTAACTGGTCACTTGAACAGCTACATAACTAGTTATTTTTACATGTATTGACCTCAAATAGTCAGGTGAAAAGAAATATAATAGACAGTTCAATAAAACTTCTGTTTTATTAAAGTGACTACACTCTAGATTACTTAGAGACATTTAAATGACATTTGTATTCACGGTAGATAATATGGGATCTATAAAGTAACCAATTGACTTCACTCTGCAGTACAATGTCAAATGACTCAAAATAGTACATAAATTGGAGTCAGCCACGTGGTCTGACATTAATGACAATTAGTGTTTATAAGGGATACATTCGCCCATGCTCTGAAAAGCGCATATCGCTTAAAATTTGCGTTTTCGATTTGAAAAAGCCAAACAGGTGTTCTGACAAACGAAAACGCTAAAAATTTTGCGTTATTAAACCGCTAGTGTATACTGAAACCAATAGCAAATCGCGTGGTTTTCATAACATGGTGAAATGCGTTTTTCAAACCGTAAGCGATTTGAAAATTCTGCGTTTTATTATTCTTAACATTGTTGTTTTCAGTTTTGTCGCCCTAGACCGACAATGGGTCAAAATGGGAAAAATATTTTTTAACCCGATTTTTTTCATTAAAAGCTATTTTTCAAAATAATTATGTCTCTATTGAATGACACGATTTGCATATAATGCTTATTTGTTAATAAATGCTGCAGTCATCTATTTATAGTAAAACCTCATCCATTTCGAGATTAGAATATTCGATTACGTATTAGAGTAAAAATCGTGATTCGGCAGTGTTATGATCCGGTTTGATTTTGTTGATTCCCGAAAGATTCAACAGTTCTCTTATACTGATTTTATACATTAAAATAAAAGTCAAGTAAAGAAATTGCATACAAATTAAAGAATAATAAATAATTACAAACAAATATCAATACCACTTAGAAAATGCACCTGATTTCATTCCGAAGAAAATTTTCGCTTTACGGAATTAATTCCATTTTCGATCGGAATGGAATTTTGTGACAGGCCTCTATATAAAATTCGGCACATACGAATACAGCTCTCTTGTTTAAACTTTAAAGTGTTTCACTGTTATCGTGACGAATATGAAAATGGTATTTGATATCGAAATAAAATGATAAATAAGTTTGTATCGTTTTCTAAAGATATAACAGATCTTTGTAATTTCTTGTCAGATATTGTAAACAATTTACCACAATAACTCATATAATTTAAAAAATTTGCTATATTTTATTTAGATCATATAAAAAGTTAACCTGAATCAGCAATATCCATAACTATTTAAAAAATAAATCACAATTAACACATAGTCCATACAATTTATGGGTCGATTATGGATGGCAACCGAACTTCTGTTGCGTTGCCAGAGGGCAACCACAAAGTTCTGGTTGCCTATCTACCTATTGAATGCATTTTTTTATAATTTAAAGAATATTCTTTATATACATATACATACATAAACATAATAGAAATTGTTAAAATAACACAAACCAACTAATTAAATGTAAATTATATAATTCAGAATTAAATAATTAAAAACTATACATACTATATATATATATAAATAATGATAAATTTATCTTGTAAGTATAAAATCGTATAAGAAAGTAAATATATATACTAAACATATGCAAACAAATCAAATTTGCTGATTGAGTTATAACATGAAATAAAAGAAAAAAATAATTAAAATAATCAATTAATTTTATTATTACAAATAATAATCGTCAATAAATCATTAAAACGCAATGATTAAATAAATTATAAAACTATATATAATAATAATAAAACTATTACCATTTAATAAAAAAAAAGAACTTGAAAAATGAGTGTATGTGAATAATAATACAAAATTATTAAATAAATAATATATAAATAAATATACATACATACATATATTTTAAAGACACAAAACTATTAATAATATTATTTGTTTTACTAGACATGACAAGCAATAAATATATTTTCCAATTACATACTGGTGCTATCAGGTAAATTGACATTAATTTCATATTTAATACCTAGGGTCATAGAGAATTATACATAGAGACGAGACACTCCGATTTGTCAAAGAAAAATACAACAAATAATATTTCTGATACAACAACAAAATACATTGTCTAGCATGTATTTTGTTGTTGCAAGAGATAGGTTTTTGACAACAGACTTAGGTTTTTGACAATTCCGTCTGGTCTCTATGTTACCCTATGCCTAGGCTAACATAGAGACGAGACGTAGTTGTCAAAAACCTAAATCTGTCTATGTATATTCCTCTATGCATACGGGCATAGTAGTAGCAACCGAAACTTTTAACCCAGGAAAGAACTTCTCGATTTAAAATAGCAACCGAACCGGATATATAGGGTCGGAAAATTATATTGTGGAAATTACAAACGGAATGACAAACTTATATATATCCTTCTCACGAAGGTGAAGGGTATAAAAATTAGATAAGGTAAAAACGAATTATTAATTAATTACTCAAAGCGTATACGTTATTTTGTTTAAGAAAATCATGTAATTGATGATAATTTAGTTTCAATTTTGGTTATAACTTGGTTATTTTTGATAGTAAAAGTTTAAAATTGTGTACACATATGTAATATGATGTAGTGAATCGAAATCAATAATAAAATCAATTTCGAATTTTTTGATGATACGTTGTTTTGCATTTTAGTTGACGATATATAGAAGGTATCCATTTAAAAAAAATGGAAAATTACAACCTGATTTTTTCACACTTGGTTATACATAGTTTGTTAAAAATACAACTTTTTGTGGAATTTTTTTCTTGTGTTTGTTGTGTAAAAAAAATCAGAGTGTAATTTTCCATATTTTTAAATGAATACCCTTATATTTTGTTAACCTACCTTTTGTATATACAAGCTGTCTCACATTTCGTTTGAAATAGTTTCAATTCCATAGTAATTATTCCGATCGATTTCGTTTTAGCTTACGTATGATTTTGTTCATAGAGTTAACTGTATTTTCGATTATAACTGTAACGAAAATTACAGCGATTATGGACGTAGGTACACCTACCCATTCTAAACTAATTTTAAACTCTTTTTGTGAAATATTGAAATAAAAATTCAAAAGCTCTGTTCCAGTACTTGCCAGATTAAAAGTCATGTTTTTTTCAGCAAAGATACAAAACACATTGAATCTGTTAAGTACCGGTATGGAGCAATAGTAAAAAGTTTTTGAAACTTCATGTTTTATTAAAAAATAAAATACAAACTACTAATTAATTTTCATATTTCTTTCTAATTTGTTTCTTATTCATTTTTCTTCCCTTACTGTAGGGATTCTTTTCAAATTTCTTCTTTTTCCTTAAATGTCTTGGCAAAGTTTTAAGCGTATTATTTTGATCTTTGCGAGCCTTTTTCTGATTAACTTTTTTGTCCAGGCGCTCTTTCATTTTAAATACTTTGCTCTTTTTTATCTGTTTTAAAGTTTTGGTTTTCTTAAAATGGTCCAATTCTTTTTTAGATTTTATATCTTCTAATGCAATTTTGGATTTCTTGTTTGAAGATTTTTTATTAACATTATCCTCATCTTCGGATTCATCATTTGCAGTAGGTTTACGTTTACGCTTGGAATTTATGTCATAGTCCATACCGGGTATAAGGTTAGCACTATTTTCAACATCATCATCCTCGACGTCTGAATTTTGTTCTGCCGCACTATCCTCCGAATCCTGAGCACGATTTACACCCAACATGTTGCTTTGAGCAGCCAAATCACCTGTAGACAATTCCACTATTTTCACTTTAACGTCATCGTCCTCATATTCATCCTCATTGACCTTATCGGCATCGGTTAGTTCTTTAAGTGGTTCAAATGATTTTTTCATATGTTGGACACCATCCTTAATTTCCTGACGTATACGTTTGCGCTCTTCTTTAAGATTGCGATCAAGCTCTTCCTGGGCACGCTTACGTCTTTCATTTTTTCTCTTACGAAAGCCTGTGAGAAATTCCCTGTTAAATAAAACCAAATGTAGGCACTGTTACAGATAATCTATTGATACTTATTTTAATTGACTTACTTTCTTTTTTGAGGATCAAAGACAATTTCCAACTTCTTTTTAGGAGTCTTTTTGCGTGCCATTTCTTATTGTTTTCAATATTTTTTAATTTTATTTATGTTTACTTTATGTAGCACATGTTATAACTGTCAAATTGAGTGTTTTTTTACTGAGAGATTTGTTATGAGTGCTTTTGCATAGTCTATACATAAGCTAATTGCTATGAAATTATTTATATTTCCTAGCATTCTGCTTTGGTTTATATACAACAATGACATTTATTATTTTATTTCGCGCCTTATTTTTTCATTAAAGTGTTGTGTTCTATATAATAATATAAATAAAAAATAAATATTTTATGCTTATTAAAGCTGTTTTTATATCACAAAGATTTTACATATAAATATATTGTTTTCAATATGGAAGTAGAGCATCTGAATACTAGTGGAGCCAATACCAGCATGGAAGAATTAAAAGTGGAGGAAGATGAAAATGTAAAAGAAACTTCCATGGAGGAGGATATATTGGGTACACAGAGCTTGTTAATGTCCGAATCAGATGAGGATGATAGAGATAATAGTATTAATAAAAACAAAAAAAGTCCACTAAAGAAAAAAAATATTTCCAAAAGAAGTAAACGCATATTGGATAGCGATGATGAGGATGGTATAGAAAACAAACAACCAGAAACAGAAGAGAATGAGGAAGTGAATCTAGCAACGAATAAAAAGAAAATTTCAACATTAATTGATTCAGATAGTGAAGTTGATGAAGAGTACAAGGATGAGGACCAGGAACAAACAGCGAAGGCATCTAGCATAGTTGATTCTGATGAAGATATTACAAAAGTAAACTTCAAACAAATAAAACAGGAACTTTATAAAAGTTCCAAACAAAAATCAAATAAAATAAAAAAAGACCCAAATTTCCGAGAAGAAGATAATACAGATACGGAGAAATCAGATTCACCAAAAACGTCCAAGGAATCAAAGAAAAAATCCAAAAAACTAAAAAAAAATAGTTCTGACTCCGAGAATACAAGAACGGAATCCAAGAAAATTTCATCTCTGGTAGATAGTGAATCATCCGGTGCCGAATCAAATTTCCGAGAAGAAGATAATACAGATACGGAGAAATCAAATTCACCAAAATCGTCCAAGGAATCAAAGAAAAAATTCAAAAAACTAAAAAAAAATAGTTCTGACTCCGAGAATACAAGAAAGGAATCCAAGAAAATTTCATCTCTGGTAGATAGTGAATCATCCGGTGCCGAATCCCAACCTGAAATTAATGATGACGATTTTGATGCTTGGGTTAATGGATCAAATATTGGAGAAAAGAATAATAACGAAGAAACTTCAAAGGGAAAAGAAAAAAAACCTAAAGTTATTAGAGTAAATATAAAAAATTTAAATGGAAGTGTTAGCTTTTGTTAACTAATTGTTTCAATTCCAATTTTAGGCTTCTGCCAAGAAGGCTTTAGACGAAATGCAAGCTATTCAAAGTGAACAACAAAGATTACATCGTGAGGCTCACATAAGGTAAGGTATCTTTTTGAAGACTAGTCAGAGTTTATATTAATTTTTATTTTTTTTATTTTTAGTATTCCTTATCACAAGCCAAAAAAGCATACATTAGATGAATTTCTAAAAAGGCGAACTATTATACAGCCACAAACATCTAGTCCAGTTTCAGCAGCAGTACAAACGAGAAGACTAAAGATGACACCAGAAGAATTAGAAGAATATGCGTAAGTTTTTAATTATACAAATTTGTTTTTCATACAAATTAAATGTGAACTTAATATGTAGTAAACTTATGGAAGAACGTGAAAAAGAAGCCACCGAATTCTTCAAGTCTGAGTCTGAGAGTGAAGAGGAGGAAGTTTTCAAAGACAATGAAGGTGTATTAGACAAAACCACAGAAATCAATCAACAAAACCAAGATAATACACCTATGGATTCATTAGATTTAGCGAATGATACTGAAATTAAACAAAATACTGATGACGCCCTTAATATTATAGCAGAAGAATTTAAAGAAAATCTAGATGGAGTACAACTAACTGAAGAGGAATTGGCCGAACTTTTGGCTGAACAGGAACAGGTAGAAGAACAGGAAATTCAGGAAAGACCTACATGTTCAAAAGTTCTAATAACAGAAGTAATTGAATTGCCTAAACTAGATATGAATACTGTTCGATTAAGTCCGATTAAGAAGCACACACCCCGGCCATCCTTGAACATTAAACAATTGCTTGCTGGGAAAAATCTTTCGGGAAGCCCCTCACTTAGTGGTGACCCTAATAAATTAATAGATTTAGAAACGGGAGATTTGATAGAAAAAAAACCAACTGGCATAGAAAATCTTATGAAACGTTTAATGGCCACAGTTAAAAATAAAAAATCGAAGACCTCGGAAGCCTGTAATATCGTTTCACTAGAAAATGGCAAGTTAGAAATATCTAAGGTCAATATAAGTGTAACAGAAACCAAAGATATTCAAAAGGAACCTAAACCGGGTGCTGCTTATTTTGAGCTAAAAAAGAATCTGAAAGAGATTATCAAAAAGAAACGCATGGATGAAATAAATAAGAAACAAGAAGACGAATTGGAATATAGTAAATGTTTAGCAGATGATGATGATGACGATGAAGAAGAGGAAGACAACGAAGACGAAGTAGAAATGGAAGTTGAAGAATATGAGCCGGAGGATAAGCCTAAAAATAAAGTTGTTATGGTAAGTTAAACCTAAATTTAATATTAAACATGCTATCTAAAATCGAGAAAATCGGACCACAAACAACTGAGATATAGGACCTGATTCAGAAACACGACCTGAAAACAATTTTAATTTTTTTTCCCAAGAAAATATTTGTCCATTAAAAATTTTCGCAAGAAATTTTTTCAACAAAAAATTTTTCTCTTGAACATAATTCTTCCACCACACATTTTATTTTACCATAAAATTCTTCTCAATATAAAAATTATATACTTGTTTTTATATAATTTTTATAAAATAAATAAAGGTTGATGATGAGGAGAATGCCCTAGTGGTCGAGGATGATGAAAACGAAGATGAGGAAGAAGAAAATGTTGTGGAAATTAACAGCGATGAAGATGATTCTGAAAATAAAGATGAAGACGAAGAAGAGGAAGAGGACGACGATGATGACGACGAAGATAACAATGACGATGACAACCATACCGAACCCGTAGAGAAATCACAACGTAAAAATCGTATTATTAAAGCATTTGATGATTCTGACGAAGAAGTAGAAGGTGATAATGATGATATCGATTTTCTAAAAACTCAACCTAGAGCTACACAACCACCTCTTTTTGATACCCAAGCTTCGGCAAAAACCTCTCAGCAAGATGAAGAAACTGAACTGCTAGCTTTGTGTTCTGGCACATTTGATGATACTCAAAAAAAAACATCCGTCAACGCCTTAATGTCACAAATTCCCCTCACGCAAAATGGTGGTAAACCTGTAAATGATGAAGAGTTAATGGAATTATGTTCGGGAACATTTGATCAGCCAGCTGATACACAGCAGCCAACACAATCCCATATAATTGCAGATAATCTTAAGGCAAAGTGCAATAAAATTGTATCCAGCGATGAAGAAAACGAAGAAGACGACCAGTTGGATAAGAACGAACAAAATAAGCAAAGAGTTAAGAAATTAACTAAAAAACTTAAGAAAAAGAAAGCAAAACTTGGTTTTTCTGATGATGAAGACGAGGAAGAGGAGGAAGAAGACATTGATGATCAAGAGCAGGAATTAAATGATGTTGATTTGGAAGAGGAAGCCGAAGAGCCGGAGACTTTCGTCGACTATGATTCTGAAGAAAATGAGGTTATAGTACAAATGACTAAAAAAGATAAAGTGAAACAAGCCCAAAACTTTGTTGAAAAAGAAGCTGAACTTTCCGAATCTGAGTGGGGCAGCGCCGACGAAGATGAAAAGAATTTGGACACATATGACATTGAATTGGGTGATGAAGACGAATTTGATAGAGAGAAATTACGAACAGAGCTGGGTCAAATTCACGCGTAAGTTTCTTAATTTATAATACCTTTCGATATGATTTTACAAAATTTTTCTCTCTTTTAGACGCAAAATGTTAGATGAGGACTTACGTGAAGTACGTAAAATTCAAGAAATGCTCTTTGAAGACGAAGAAAAGGATGGTGTTGGACGACAAAGAACTTTTAAGTGGAAAAATGCCGAAAGCGGTTTTAGCTTAGATGATGGGCGACCCTTGGAAAATGATGATGGCCAAAATGGTGATAGTGGCGACGAACTCAATGAACATCAATGGCGTAAAATACGTCACGAACGTGAACAATTTCTTAAAGAACAGGGTCTTAAGCCAGATTCTCAAGATATGTCAACGGTTTTGCCCAACACTACCATCCCGTCACTTAACAGCACAACAACGAGCTTAGTAACTACGAAAAAGTTACATATAATAACTGCCAAAAAGACTTCGGTATCCACACCAGACTCTAAAAAAGCATCACCCTTCCTTATATCGAAAGGCATTTCGTCCATGCATAAGAAAAGTGTGCGTGGTTCATTTCTAGTGCGCGACAAAGACACCCTTAATAAGTTAGCTGGTCTTACAAAAGGTACCTCATCTTCAATCGCTGCCTCTGATATGGATGATACAGCTGGTACTGTTTCCATTAAGAGCATAAAGGCCAAGAATTTTGTCTTTGCCACGCTGACGGAGGAAGAGCATGAAAATCTTAAACGTAAATCCGATGATTTGTTAAATAGTAGTAATGAAAATGGTAAAAACTTTATGAAGAAACCAAGAATTGAACCTCGTCGCGATAAATGCTTCATTGATCAACTACTATAAACGTTGATAATTGTTTGAAATCGGTTGCCTGTAAAATTATTTATTTGGTGTCATAGTTTTAGTTAAATGTATAAGAAAAGATAAGTTAATCTTTATGTATGAATTTAAAAAAATAAAATAGACAAAATCTTTTAAATCAAATATAGGACGTCCTGTTTATTTAAAACGTAAAAATTACACGGTGAAAGTTATAAAAAGTTACAATAATCAAGTCAAAGTTGAATTTTCAGCTTAAATTGTTGTGAGTGAGAAAACACACGAAGTCACAGACGAGCTGCTCTTACAAACAATGAAAATAAAATAAAAATCTGTGGGTTTCTAGACGAATCACAGTGATTCGTTTAATAAGCAAAAATATGAAGGAACTGAAATAAATAAAAATACATTTTTCTGAAAGCTTTTAAAATTTCCTGTTTCACACATTTCGAACCAAATAAATTAAAGTATATTTTGGTGAATGGTATATAAGATTCAGCACAGCCGTATATAGCTAACCGGCTCCACCGGTTTCGGTTTTTTGACAAACCGGTTTTTGTATGACGGTTAACCGGTTTTAATGAAATATATTTTCTAAAGCTCATTCAAACATATTTATGAAAAACTTAGATACCATTTTTAAAAATATTGATTTATTTTATTGAGAATTGTAGCATTTGAATTCAAAAATGCTAAATTTACATTAAATAAAAATTTAATATAATCCGGTTAACCGTTTTTTTTGAAGACAAAAACCGAAACCGCTTAACCGTTTTTTAAAGACAATAATCGAAACCGGTTTTTTCAAAAACACAATTTTTCGGTTAAACTGAAAAAGGTTTTTTTTTTGGACACTATAATTTGGGTGTTGCAACAATAAACGAAGGGTTGTACAAAGCTAGGGCGCACTGTAGTTTTATAGAATTAAAAAAAAACGCCTCTAAACAGGGTAAACATAGTCGCACAGCTGATTATTTTTTATATATCAACTTTGAAAGTTAGAAAGAGTAAAACAAATACATAATGCCTGTTGTTATTGTAGTCTATTGTTGTTGGTATAAAACTGGTGTTACCTTGTAAATGCTCATTTGTGTATTTCTGTATGCCAATTACAATTCTATTCGCAATTTATATACACACAATAAAATTTTTAATTAAATTTTCATAAATTACCATAAATATAATTGTTATAAAACATACCACTGGAAACATACAACAAAATATCTACACATTTCGTGAAGAACAACAATCCATGTATGCCGGCTATGAGAAATCAATTCTAATCTATTCTCCAAAATATACCTAATCAATGCTGAACGATTGCAAAAGAACTTCCACACCAACATAAAATACAGTAAAAATTGATTATTAATGAAGACTTGGTATTAAAATTTAAAGAGTAAATACAAAAAAAAATTGATCATTTGTATAACTAACGTTAAGGTGTTTGGAAGAACTTTCTTTTGTTTATACTATACCCATAAAAATTGTCTCTAGCTATTGTGTGTGGCGAATGTCCGGGGAATAAATAAATTATTGAAAGTTCAAAGTTGAACTTTGTACTGTAAATATTACAGTAAGAAATAATATAAATTTGTATATTAAACAAAGGAATTATAAATAATGGTGGCTTCTTCGAAATTAAGTCAAGTATTTACATATGAATCATGGGTACATGCTGTATCTGGAGCTGCTGTAAGTACAGATTTACATATTTATCTAAATACATACTTATTAATTAAATTTAATTTATAGGGTGGCTGCATAGCTATGTCAACCTTTTATCCATTGGATACCGTACGTTCCCGTTTACAATGTAAGTTTATGAGTGCAAGTACCAAAATTCCCTCTTTTTTAATCAAAATCTCTGCGGAGTCTCAAGATATGTTACTGTTATAAAGACAATTTTGATTAAAATTACCGTTCTAAAGTATTTAAGAATTTATTGAAATCTACAAATCAGGTTCTAATTGTCTTAAAGTTGAAATGTACTTAAACAAGGTCTATTTTGGAGGCATGTGGTCCTCGCAGTAATACAAATTTTAGATTTTTTTTATTTTAAATGAAGTAAACTCTGTAAATATTTAAAAAAAAAATTTTGGACATTAAAGTCAAAATCCAAACTTAAATTCAATAACACCTCTTCTATGGCCATGGTAAACTTTATAAAAATCGGACTATCGGCTTAAAAATTAAAGATTTATTTTACCTTTAATAATAAACAATTTAATTCAAGTTTTAACATTTACGCTTTTTCAGTGGAAGATCCCGATAAAACCGGAGAGGCACGCAGTACCATGAAAGTCATCAAGGAAATTGTATTGGGCGAAGGATTCCAATCGTTATATCGTGGTTTGGGACCGGTTTTACAAAGTTTATGCATTTCAAACTTTGTCTACTTCTACACGTTCCACACTTTAAAGGCAATAACCAGCGGTGGTGATAAAAAACAACAAAGTGCCCTAAAGGATTTAATGTTGGGCGCCATAGCTGGCATCATTAACGTTTTTTCAACCACACCATTTTGGGTTGTTAATACCAGATGCCGTATGCGTGATGTGGCCGGCACTTCGGATGAAGTAAATAAATACTACAAAAGTCTTCTCTCCGGTTTACAGTATGTAGCTAAAACAGAAGGCGTTAAGGGTTTATGGTCTGGTACAATACCATCGTTGATCCTAGTGTCAAATCCTTCATTACAGTTTATGATGTACGAGCTTTTAAAGCGAAATTTAATTAAGTTTTCCGGTAGAACGGAAATTTCCAGTTTAGGATATTTCTTAATTGGTGCTGCAGCTAAAGCTTTTGCAACGGTGTTAACCTATCCACTGCAATTGGTACAAACAAAACAAAGACATCGTTCGAAGCATGGCAGTGGTCCTTCAACCTCAAAACAAGCTGCTGGTACACAGGAAATTGGCATGATTCAAATGATACTGGATATAATTAAACATCAAGGCTTTAGAGGGCTATTCCGTGGCATGGAGGCAAAAATTTTACAAACTGTCTTAACAGCCGCCTTAATGTTTATGGCGTACGAGAAAATTAATAATACCGTTGGTCTACTCCTTAAAAAAACCCCTGCCAAAGTTATGTAAAAATAATAATGCCCCTGGAAGTGGTTGAAGAAATTTTAGTCAATAATAATAAGGTTACGGATGGGAATGTTGTACATTCCAATAGATTTACTATTAAACTTACATGTGTATGTACATATGTAACTTCAAACATTAGTAAATGTTTAAAAATTTAAAGCATTTCGTATTTTTTTTTAATTGATAACGAAAAATAATTTATTGAGAAAGAAATAATAAACATTAATCTTAGTTTTGAAAATATAAAATTTATTTGTTCAGAATTTTATTTGGATTATTTAACCAGATTCTGTTATATCTAAAAATAGATAAATTCTGGATTACTATTCCTACATTAGATTTAATTTTAAGTATTATTTATATAATACTGCCTAAAACTAACGTTTTCAGATATATGTATATCGGAATAGGTATAAACCCATAAAAACTAAGCAATTCAGATTTTGTTTAAGTTTTATTTACATTATCTTCGCTTACACTAGATAAATTATTTTCAATTTCCGGCTCCGTCGATTTATTGTCATTCTCTTCCAGCGTGGTAGCAACAACTTCATTTTTCTTCTCCATGCTTTTATTTGTGGTCTCCGACTCCTTATCATTATTTTCCTTCTCAGTTTTGTTATCTTCCTTATTATATTCCTGATTAACTCTAGCTAATTCAACTAAATTGTATTTTTTCATTGCCATATAATCATCCACGACTGTAAGGCAACATAAACCCTTAATAACTTCCACCACCAATGATCTCTTAGCATGTTTCAAATCGACTTTGTTTTTAATATTTTTGGCGTGTATTAAGTCCGCTATCTCTCGTATCATTTGGTCACGATTTATGTCGTTATTAAATCTTTTATTAAATACTATGGAAAATGTTGTAGGTTCCTTGAGGAAATACTTGTCACATAATTGTCCTGCGGTATTTACAATATCTTTATCGTTGGCTTTGCACACGGCATCTATGGGCACTAAACGTAGCAAATGCCGTGTTTTTTGTTGTTTTGTCTCCGCTATGTCCTTGACAATATGCCCTCCAATTGCTACAGGATCATCAAGGGTTGTTTTAATGAAGACGCAATTTGAAGCTCCCGTATCAACTACTTGAAAGCGACGTTTGGCTGAAGATTTTGTTTTCAATTGTGTTGCATTGATTTGCTTTTGTAACTCATCAGCTATGTCTTCATTAGCTGGCTCTTCTGCGCTTTGCTGAGACTTCTCAGCATCCACATCTTTATGGTCATCTTCTTCCGGGCCATACAATTCGTTGGCATACTGATTTAGAATATTATAACATTCCCGTACACAGTCTTTTTCATTAAAATTGCAGGTAGCTAGGAAACCTTTATGACCGACTTCCAAGTATTGCTTTCTATTGGACTGATAGAATTTCTTTTTATATTGAAATTTTTGTTTTTTTGCCGGTGGTGCACTCATTTTTTATTTTATTTTGTGTGAATTTTAAAAGTGAGGTTGGAATGTTTTGTTATTTCTTGAACATATGAAAAAAGCATTGCCAGGTGGAAATTTATGTGTATTCCAAGAAATAAATGGGTTCTACAACAGAAATTACGAAAATCGTGTTCAATACCGGACATGGTTAACAAATATACACTATTTATACATAAATATATTATTTAGTATAAAATTATTATTATATATTTATATAATTTCAAAAAGTTAGATTTTCGGAGACTACGACTGAATGCCGAGATAAAAAAAATAGAAAATATCAAATTGTTATTTATGCGTGTAATATTTGTGGTATATGGGTCCGAATAAAGAGCCTATTTTACAGTTTGTTTTTAAATTTCGTAAACCTACAGAAGTGAACGAAAAAATGGTATTCTTAAAGTTAAATCGTAAATGTCGATTGGAAAGTGCCTGAGTTACGGTAGTATACTTTTGTTTGTTGGTATCTCGATGAAAGAACAGTCTTGTGACTGTCCCACGCTTAGCAAATTTGTTAACGCCAAATGTGCGCCTGAACTCTCTTTGGACAGAAATGACAGACTCCAATGCGTGATAGCGGGGCGCAATACAAATTTTGGTTTCATCATCCCAATCGTCATCATTAAATTGTTCCATTAAATTTATTTATTCTATTAACATTTTCTTTTATATTATATCAGTGTAAATCGCAGTTGTGGACACGAATATAATTTATGATTTTTATTATTTATTTATTAGTTCCATAATAAAAATACATTGATGACAATAGTATATTGTGCTGAATATAATTTCTGCTGAATGGGTTATACATACATTCTTGCCAAATGTGAAAGTTTTCAAATTATCTGAAATTAGTGTTGCCATTGGCAAATTACCAGACTATAAATTAACGATAGTGAAGTTGGCTGTAGTTTATTTATCTATTTGAACGAAGTTGGCTGTAAATCATTTACAAGAATTGAACGAAAAATTTCCAGTGTGCATTCACTTTATTCTCAACCGGCAAAGCAGAATCATCTAATATTTCTTTAAGGAAATTTTGGTACCAAGATGGCGTAGCGTTATAAAAAAGCGCTAAGCAATTGTACAGTCCCTGATAAAAGACTATTTTAATCTGCAAGCATCCTAGTTTTTCGAAAGATTAATGACTCTTGAAATAGGATAAAGGTAATATACACAATTCAATGAAGTAGTTATTGGTAGTATTTTATATAGTAAATGAAATTATGCACGATGTATCTCCAGGGTCATAGAAATCTCTATGCTTTGGTCGCAATTTTTGACGTGCAATATTAAATACTGTTCATTTGCATCGTTAGGTGATACTGAAGCTCATCTGCACTACTATCACCATGGAATTACGAGGACAGGACAAATTTTTAATAAAAAATATATATCTTAACCTAGAAATATAGAGTTGTTTTCAGTTCTAACCTTAAATTTTTCGGTATTTGTCAATTGCAGATTGCTTTATAGAATTGAATAAGAAAAAAAAACAGAATGTATTTATATAAT
The DNA here is from genome assembly GCF_958450345.1 of Calliphora vicina. Lineage (NCBI taxonomy): Eukaryota > Metazoa > Arthropoda > Insecta > Diptera > Calliphoridae > Calliphora > Calliphora vicina. Next base: position 40,194,178 of record NC_088782.1, read on the forward strand.
CTGACTCTACAAAAAGCCACTGGCATTACACATGCTGTCCATGGAAATTTTTCGGGCAGCAAACAGCAAGAAGTTTTAATATCACGTGGCAAGTCATTGGAACTTGTTAGGCCTGATTCGAATACCGGCAAAGTACATACCGTACTGTCGACTGAGGTATTTGGATGTGTTAGATCTTTGATGTCATTCCGTTTAACTGGTGGCACTAAAGGTAAGCAGTTTATCCTCGACTGTGTAGAAGAGTCTATTATTTAAGCACAAATCCCTATTGAGATTTCATAGTAAATTCTGGAATTTCAGTAAGTCTTTATAAAAACGACTAAGTGCTAGATAATATATGAAATCTTGGCGTCGCATTTGATGTGATTCATTTAATATCATATTGAACTGAAACTTCGAGATACAAATTATTATACATATGTATAAATATTTTATCAATTGACCGAACAAAGTTCAGATTATAATTTTCCAAATTTTTATAATTGAATTTTAGACTATATTGTTGTGGGAACTGATTCTGGTCGCATTGTAATTTTGGAATATAATCCATCTAAAAACTGTTTGGATAAGGTGCATCAAGAAACCTTTGGTAAATCAGGATGTCGCCGTATAGTACCGGGCCAATACTTGGCAATAGATCCAAAAGGTCGTGCTGTTATGATTGGAGCTGTAGAAAAACAAAAGTTAGCCTATATTCTCAATAGAGATGCCCAAGCACGTTTGACTATTTCGTCGCCACTAGAAGCACACAAATCAAATACATTCACATACCACATGGTAGGAGTTGATGTAGGATTTGATAATCCCATGTTTGCTTGTTTGGAAATTGATTACGAAGAGGCTGATAATGATCCATCAGGTAAGATTTCATTTAAATTAAACGATTGATTATTAATTGCACTTATTAGACATGTCGGATTTAAGGATCACTTACCTATTTATTGACTTTGGCTAAGTGCAAGATAAACTATACTAAGCATCTGAACCATTGGTATTTGTATTCAATTCTTTGCAAATACTTCACTGATATGTTGCTTACATTTTAATTTTAAAAACTTTCAATATGAATTATAATAGGGAAAATCAAATTAATAGGTATTTACATTTTAATAGCATATATAGAGTACTTTCATTTGTATAAATTCTGCGACGGAACTTTTTTCTGTTTGGTATTACAATATTGCACTTACTAGACATGCCAGTTTTTTGGATTATTTACCAATCATTGACTTTGGCTAAGTGCAAGATAAATGTGTCTGCAAAGCTTCTGAACCATTGGTATTTGTATTCAATTCTTTGCAAATACTTCACTGATATGTCGCTTACAATATTAATATTAATTTCCCAGTATTATCAAAATAGAAATTAGAGTTTTATAGCTAAATTACTCTCTTCATAAGTTTTCGACAAAATATTAACTGATCATATTCATTAAAATTAGCTGAGATGAAATGATCTCTAAATATTCCTCAAAGATTAATATATTACTACAAAAATGAACTCTTAGGAAATAATAGTGCAGGGTTAATTTACGTGAACATTTTTATTAATTAGAAAATATACTTATTTAAACTTTATTTCTTTGTTTTTTTTAGGCGATGCTGCTGAACGTACACAACAAACGCTGACATTTTATGAATTGGATTTGGGTCTAAATCATGTGGTACGTAAATACTCGGAGCCGTTGGAGGAACACGCAAATTTCCTAATTTCTGTACCCGGCGGCAATGATGGGCCTTCAGGCGTACTAATTTGCTCCGAAAACTATTTGACCTACAAAAATTTGGGTGATCAACACGATATACGTTGTCCTATACCCCGTCGTCGCAATGATTTAGATGATCCAGAACGTGGCATGATATTCATATGTTCTGCTACACATCGTACAAAGAGCATGTATTTCTTTTTGGTTCAAACCGAACAGGGAGACATATTCAAAGTAACTTTGGAGACAGATGACGATGTAGTGTCTGAAATAAAATTGAAATATTTCGATACAGTACCACCAGCCGTCTCTATGTGTGTTTTAAAGACTGGATTTCTATTTGTTGCATGCGAATTTGGCAACCAGTAAGTATTTTTTTTTTTAAGAAATGTCTCATATTACAGAGATTTAATTAGATTATGTTTTTCTTTTGTATAGTTACTTGTATCAAATTGCTCATTTGGGCGATGATGATGACGAACCAGAATTTAGTTCGGCTATGCCCTTGGAGGAGGGTGAAACGTTTTTCTTTGCTCCCAGACCTTTGAAGAATTTGGTTATGGTAGATGAAATGCCCTCATTTTCGCCCATTATATCATCACAAGTTGCTGACTTGGCCAACGAAGATACTCCCCAATTATATGTTTTATGTGGTCGTGGTCCCAGATCTTCTTTGCGTGTGCTACGCCACGGTTTAGAAGTATCTGAGATGGCTGTTTCTGAACTACCTGGTAATCCAAATGCCGTATGGACAGTTAAAAAACGTGTTGATGGTAAGTCTTTTTTTATATCTAAAAAATAAATTTGATTTGACTGGCAGTCTATAATATACATACATATATTAAGAAAATGCAAACAATTTGAAATGTAACTTATTCTAATTTCCAATTTGTTTGCATTTTGTGCCTATATTTGTTTGGTGTCGTTATAACTTTTATAATACTCGTTCTATATCATATTACACTCTCCTCTGGCTGTGTACAATTTGTTTAATAAAAACTGGTGATTTTTAATTTTATCATAAAAATCCATATTTTTTTTTTCTACTATCAATACAAAAAAAGCATCATATTTTGTGCAAAAAAAGGAATCAAACACCAGTTCTTTTTATTATTTCAGGCGCTTGAACTCTTGTGTGCTGAATAAAAGCCGAGTGGTTTTGAGATTAAAAATGCAAATAAATGCAAAATTAAACCCCAACCCACAGACACACGTACACACAAGAGTGTGTCTAGTGTTTAAAAGAGTTGTTTGCACACACAAATCAAAACTTCCCTCTCTACTACTTCTTTATATTAAATCAAAAATATATTTAAACCAGTTACTCAAATATAGGTAAGGCAACATTTCCATAAAATTAAAAAAAAAATTAACATTAATTCAGATATAAGCTGTGCAAAAAACAAGATACAGGCACAGATACTACACTATATATAAGCGATATTATACTAACATGATAATGGAGTGAGAGAGAGCATAAACTGTTTTTGATTATAAATGATGTGATTTATCACCGTGTTTCAGCTGAATTTCTTTGATTTTAACTTTGATATCTGATTATATTCAAAAACAATAATGTTCCTCTTAACCAAGAACCTTTTATTTTGAGAGTTTGTAAGAATGTGTAATTAAAATGTATTTCTTTCTTTTTCGTCTTTTATTCTTTCCCTATTCTATAGATGAATTTGATGCCTATATTATAGTATCATTTGTAAATGCTACATTGGTATTGAGTATTGGCGAAACAGTAGAGGAAGTAACCGATAGCGGTTTTCTGGGTACCACACCCACTTTGTGTTGCGCTTCGTTGGGCGAAGACGCTCTAGTGCAGGTATATCCCGATGGTATACGTCACATACGTTCTGATAAACGTGTTAATGAATGGCGAGCTCCCGGCAAAAAATCTATAACCAAATGTGCCGTCAATCAAAGGCAGGTTGTTATAACATTGTCGGGTCGTGAATTGGTCTATTTTGAAATGGATGCTGTAAGTATATTTTTATATATAATTTAATAAAGCTACACAACAGATATGCAAAATTCGAATTTGTAAAAAAAAAGTATATCAAAGTAATTTAGTTTTGGTTGATTTACAAATATGTATGAACTTTGCATATTGTGTTTATTTTTTCATCAATTAAAAAGAAAAATATTACCCTGATGACACAAACACCATAAAGAACAATCGTGTTGAGACACTATGTGTCCTGCAGTGCTGAGTTTTATTTTTTTCTTAATATTTTTTTATATATATTTTCTTGACGTTTTTTTATTTTCAAAATACTAATAATTTTGTTTTTTTTCTTGTAGACTGGCGAACTCAATGAATATACTGAACGCTCTGAAATGCCAGCTGAAATAATGTGCATGGCCTTGGGTACTGTTCCCGAAGGTGAACAACGTTCCTGGTTCTTAGCCGTTGGTTTATCTGACAATACTGTGCGCATTATTTCGCTAGATCCCAATGACTGTTTAACACCCTGTTCCATGCAGGCATTACCCTCACCAGCAGAATCTCTGTGCTTAGTTGAAATGGGTCACACGGAAAGCTCAACGAGTGCCAATGATGAACCAAACGAACGCACTAATGTTGCCTCAAAGGGTGGCACCATATACTTGAATATTGGTCTCAGCAACGGTGTATTGTTGCGTACAGTTTTGGATCCTGTCACAGGAGATTTGGCAGATACGCGTACTCGTTATTTGGGCTCAAGACCAGTTAAACTATTCCGTATTCGTATGCAAGGCTCAGAAGCAGTATTGGCAATGTCCAGTCGTTCCTGGCTGTCGTACTATTATCAAAATCGTTTCCATTTAACACCCCTATCCTATGAGACCTTGGAATATGCTTCTGGTTTTTCGAGTGAACAGTGTAGTGAAGGCATTGTGGCCATTTCAACAAATACACTTCGTATTTTAGCTTTGGAAAAACTTGGTGCCGTGTTTAACCAAGTTTCATTTGGTTTAGAATATACACCAAGAACATTTGTCATACATCCTGATACAGGCCGCATGATTATTGCCGAAACGGATCATAATGCATACACGGAGGAAACTAAAAATGCCCGTAAGCAACAGATGGCTGAAGAAATGCGAATGGCAGCTGGTGATGAAGAGCGAGAGTTGGCCAACGAAATGGCTAATGCATTTATAAATGAAGTCTTACCCGAAGATATATTTTCTGCGCCAAAGGCTGGTGTAGGCTTGTGGGCCTCTCAAATAAGGGCTCTAGATCCCATTCAGGGGCAAACTCTGTTTAAGATACCTTTAACTCAAAATGAAGCCATTATGTCGATGGCTATTTTGAAGTTTTCTGTGGCCCAAGATGGTCGCTACTATTTAGCAGTGGGTATAGCTAAAGAACTGCTGTTGAATCCTCGCATTACCAATGGTGGTTTCATTGATATTTACAAAATCGATCCCACCTGTTCCCAATTGGATTTCATGCATCGGACCGAACTGGAAGAAGTACCTGGAGCACTTTGTGGTTTTCAAGGTCGTCTGTTGGCCGGTTGTGGTCGAATTTTGCGAATTTATGATTTGGGCAAGAAAAAACTTTTACGGAAATGTGAAAATAAACATATACCCTATCAAATTGTCAACATACAGGCCATGGGTCATCGCGTTTATGCCTCAGATGTTCAAGAATCTATATTCTTTATACGCTACAAAAGGGCAGAAAATCAACTGATCATATTTGCCGACGATACACATCCCAGATGGGTGACAGCTACAACACTGTTGGATTATGATACCATAGCAATCGGTGATAAGTTTGGCAACATGAGCATACAACGTTTACCACATTCCGTGACGGACGATGTAGACGAAGATCCGACAGGCACAAAATCCTTATGGGATCGCGGTCTCCTTTCGGGCGCTTCTCAAAAAGCCGAAAACATTTCAACCTTTCACGTTGGTGAGATCTTAATGTCGCTGCAAAAGTCCACCCTTATACCGGGTGGTTCGGAGGCCATGATTTATACCACTCTTAGTGGTACAGTTGGTGCATTTGTACCCTTTACAAGTCGCGAGGATTTCGATTTTTTCCAACATCTTGAAATGCACATGCGCAATGAGAATCCTCCGTTGTGTGGCCGAGATCATCTCAGCTATCGTAGTGCTTACTATCCGGTCAAGAATGTAATTGATGGTGATCTGTGCGAACAGTATTTATCCATAGATCCGTCTAAGCAAAAATCTATTGCGGCCGATATGTTCCGTACTCCAAATCAAGTTTGCAAGAAATTGGAAGACATTAGAACGCGCTATGCTTTCTAAGGGAAGTTGGAGTGGTGTAATTATATATTGTTAAGGTAAGTTAAAAAAAAAACATAATTATAACCTTCAACATGAGTGAGCGGTAATATAATCAGCCCAATTATGAATAATAAATTCCCTGGGAGTTTTTCACATTGTATTTGAATGGGAAAAATGAGAAAAGGGAAAAAACTCCCGGGGAATTTTTATTCATAATTGGGCTGAATATTTTTCACTCATGATAAAGGTAAAGGGAATAAAAAGGGTCATTCTAACACTAAACAAATAAATGTCTGTTGTTGTTGTTGAGCAACTGTCACTAGCTTGTCTTAGTTGTTTATGAATGACCCAATTCCAATGTGTAGCTGTTGTTTATTTTGTGATGACTAAAGTATTTACCTTGGGACACCTATGAGTTGTTCTATGATTCGTGTAAAATGTTTTAAAACTGACAACAAAACATATCGCTTAGCTAATTTCTTTGATGTAAAATTAAAATAATAAATTATGATCATTTTAATAATATAATTTATTTGTTTCTCCTTTTCAGCTTATTTGTGTACGTACTTGTAGTTTTAACTTGTAGTATGTTAGAAAACCAAGGATAGAAGATCCAAAATTGTTGATTTATGGTTTTTACTTATAGCTACACATTAAAATGATGTTTTTATTAATATGTTAGACTAAAGAATTTTTACATTGATTATAACTAATTACTGATTAATATGTGAATTAAATTTAGTTTTATTTATGATAAATGTATATATCTAAATTAATGGTTTATGATTTTTTTTATTATCATTGCAGATTTTTTAGCGGATTTGGATTATGCTGTATATCATATTCAAAATTTCAATGAAAGGTGAGTTTTAAACAATTTTTTTTTTTCATTAGAAATTTATAATTTTTACATTTTTCTACATTCATATCAACTATGAATTCAATAAAAATGTTTAATTAATAATTTCTTCAGCTTCTTGCAACAAAAACTTTTTAAACACATATTTTAATGATGACCAATGATTTTACCTTGGGACACCTATGAATTTAACCATGATTTGTGTAAAACTTTAATAAAAACTGATTAAAATATTGTTTAAAAAGTTTAAATCATTTAGATTATTGTTATACGAAAAATACTATAATACCTATATTTCTTTCTTTTCTTTTAGGCTTCATTCACATTAATGTAACTCAATTGTACGTTGCCTCATTGTAATACATCAGCATTTCCAATAAAAAAAGGTAAATATTTGTTTATAATTGACCTTTTTGGTATTAAAAAAAAAACAACGTGATGTACTACAAAATATGTTAGACTATGAAAACTATTTTGATTAAAAAATTCGTAGCTGATTATAAATATTTTATTTTACTTTATTTCCATTTACACATTTCAAATTTAATTAATCGTATTATTTTTTTCTCTTCTTTTGCAGTTTATTTCTATCTCCAGAAAACTCTTCTATTGTAAATTGTTCATGATTCAATACAACCATACACATTACTGCCAATTCATAACTAAAATCATAATGTAATTTTTAGTTTTATAGTATTAACTTTAGATTTAAATGTGGTATTTAATTTATGTACTATGTGTAATAAAAATTCAACTACTACATACTTGATATTGAAAATGTTTTGTTTTTCCTTTATATTATTATACGGACATGTGAAATTGGATTAAAATTACTATGTAACAAACAGCTGAAAATATATACTAAAAATTAATAGAAAAAGATTAATTTAATAATATTACTATTGGATTCTGGAATCGAAAAAAATATATTTTCTACTTTCTGTTAAGGTACGTCCACAATGACCATCTATTTGACGAAAAACGTAACTATTTCCAACAAATGTTAATGTTAATTTGATTAGAGCAAACAACGTCCAACAATATAATAATGTGCTAGTATTGTGATATTTTCTAAACTGAAACTTGTTTATTAAAATAAATATTTGTTCAAAGGAATGATGAATTTTTTAGTGCTTACGCATTTTTCGTCAAATATTTCAACAATGTGAAATGTACCTTTCCATTTTTACCACCTACCTTTCCCAAAAATATATAATTCACATCAACGAATCCACCAGCAGTAAAGTAGAGTTTTTGATGCAACAATTGCAATGATATTTCGTTTAAACAAGCATTTAAAAACGGATCAAAGCGTTCGTGTTTTATCATATGAACCATATTCGCCAATTGTTTATCCTTAAATAAACAAATTAAAATTATGCTAGGAACAGAATTAAGTCGCACGTCGTAAAATTCATAAACCATTTTCAATTCGCAGTCTTAACCAATTGTATGTGCTGTTTTTATAATACAAGCAAGTACTTTGAGTGGAAATTTTACATGTACAGTGCAGTCGCGATAATATGAACATTTTTACTTCCTTGGCTACTCTAAAATATGAACTTAGTGCAAAACCTTTAATGAACATCTTATTTTTGTTTTTTTATCTAAGTCAACAGGGTAGTGGTAAATTCTAATTCAACTGCATACTAATTTGGGGATTTCCCTAGCTGTTTGTGTTGGAAAAGTGTTTGTAGATGGGAATTAGATGCCATTCGCAAATATGAACAATCTTGCCTGATTTTAATTAGTTCATATTGTCGCCAGTGCACTGTATTTTTTTTGTTACAATAAGAGTGTTTTTTATAGAGGTTAAGAACTTTAAGTTGAAATAAAACAGAGAAAAACGTTTTTGGCTTTATTATTTAGATAATTTTATGGCATTAACGTTTTAATATGATTTCGGTCATGTGGCCGCCGCAATTTTCACACATACTTATTTTATAAATAAAAAAACGTACATACATACATATATTTTTAAAAAACTCGCCGATTCGCCAATTTATGTGTATTTATCTTTGGTCATAGAGAATAGACATAGAGCGGAAACTCTCCTATGTATTATTTTGAGTAATTTATTTGTTTGAGTTTATTTTAGTTTCCGCCAAAAATTCCCCGGGAATTTTTTCCCTTTCCCCATTTCTATTGAAATTCAATGTTAAAAACAAGAGAGCTATATTCGGCTGTGCCGATTCTTATATACCCTTCACCAAATTATACTTCAAAATACAAATTTTAAATATTTTTAGGTAAACAAAATTAATTTTTTTTCCAAAGTTGTTATTTTAATTTTTTGTTAAATTTTAAAATTTTTTTTTTTGTTGAAAAAAAAATTCAGTTTAAAAAATATTTTTCCGATTTTGACCCATTGTATGTCCAACTTACTATGGTCTTATATACGTTGTTGCAAAGGTCTTTGAAATATCTATCATTAGATATCCATATTGTCTATATTAATGACTTAGTAATCAAGATATGGGTCAAAAATCGAGGTTGTCCTGGTTTTTTCCTTATATCTCAACCGATTTTGCTGATTTTAAATAGCAAACTTCTCGAAAGCATGTCTGACAGAATTATTGAAGATTTGGATCCCGAAGATATCTGGGGTCTTCAGAAAATTGATTTCAACAGACAGACGGACATGGCTTAATCGACTCCGCTATCTATAAGGATCCAGAATATATATGTATACTTTATAGGGTCGGAAATGAAAAATGTAGAAATTACAAACGGAATGACTTATGTTGTATATACCCTTCTCACGAAGAAGGGAAAAACTTCCGGGGAATTTTTTTTTTCATAATTGGGCTCAATAAGTAATAGCAAATGTGCTATGTCCCAAGAAGGACATAAAAGAGTAACTTTTCTGGATTAAATGCTTATTTACAAAGTTACCGCTGATTTAAAATTGTATGGGTTTTTTATATAATCACCCCTATTGCAAATCAATATTTCACATGCAATATTTTCCCTTTTCCTTTTTTCGTTCATCAACTTTGTTCACGTGAAAAAATTCCCCTTGTTGTGAAATTTTTAGATGGAATTTTGTAAATAATAAACAGCTGCTACGAACAAAATCAACTATTGTGAATGTAAAGTTCATCGTGATATTCCCGATAGCAATTTTCCCTTCGAGGGAAATGGATATTTCATGGGAACAAAATTTCACATGTTATTGCCGATAGGGGTGAATAATTACAGTTTTTTTGAGTGTTTCATATGAAATTGCCTTCAGAAATATGAGTGATAACTAAATTTTACTGTCTTTTACTTCTCATTTTTCTTAATAAAAGAAATTTTTTGGAGAAACTTGAAAAGCTAACAACACTGCCTCCTTTTCATTACTCAAGAAATTACGGTATTAATTATATTCATTTATTTTTTATAAAATTCTTTCACATTTTTTATTTTACTACGACAGTGGTAGCGAAGCGCACCGGGTCAAGCTAGTATACGAACAAATAAATGACACCTAAAAATATTATGTCGATCAATTCACAATTGACCATATAAGAAATGTAGGATATGGTCGGGCTATACATACTTTCATTCTTGTTTATATAGGTATCTAGACACATTTTTATGTGTATGACGATCGTTCCATAATTAGTCATATCTCCTATGTAAGACCCACTTCCGAAAATCACTTTAACGATCATAAATCTTAGAAAATAAAACTGAAAGAAGAGTTATATATAAAGAAGTCATGTTACCTAATTTTATGAAGATCCACTCCATAATTAGTCATAGCTCACTTCCGAAAATCGCTTTAACGAGCATAAATGTCTTAACAATGTTGATAGCCACATACACATACCTAATTTTATGACAATCGGTCCACAATAAGTCATAGCTTCCATATAAGACCGGCTATATCACTTTAACGTGCATAAATGTCTTATACATTTTGGTATCTAAATAAAATTTAATACAAATAAGTTTCAAATATACACAAATTATGCCACCTTATTTTATGAGGATTGGTCCATAATAAATCATATCTCACTTTCGGAAATCACTGTAACCTGCTCAAATATTTTGCAAGTATTAACATCGAGATAAAATTTAACTAAAATAAGTTTTTATGCGATCGGTCCATTATTTGCTCGTATACTCGGTGTAGGGTATTATATGGTCGGACTTAAAGGACTATACTTTCTTACTTGTTTAGCTTTGAAAAAGATTTTAAATATTCGATACCTTCTTAATTTAATGTTTTTTTATTAGCCTGTCCCACAAGTCGAGACTGCACTGTACTATAAAATTAGTTGAGGTTTACTGCGTTTTTAAAACATTTTATATTACGTGTTCCTTTTCAAATCAGTCTTATTACATTAGTTGTGAAGAACGCTTTACTAATACTTATCGTATGTTTGATTACTTTCGGTCTCCCAATATGGAAAATCAACAGCTAGAAATTGTGGATCAAATTTCTTGCAACCCATATTTACTTGCAAATATTTTCAAATTTTTAACTTTAAAAAAACAATTGATATTAACAAAAATTTGTAGCGAGTTTCAATATGTCATCATAAACCACATCTGGAATTTAAAATGTAGAAAACTACAAGTCAAGGAAGAGAGGTCAAAATACACAATTGTAAATTTGGAGCCAACAGAAAGTTTTGATGAAAACGAATTCATTGAATTTCTTCATTTAAATGCTGACTTCATATGGACATTCAATATTAGCTGTTACACGTATGATCTACGTTCAATAATATTTCAGCTTGACACTAAGTTTGCTCATTTAATTGAGTTGAGTGTAGATGGCGTCATATTTACCGTGAATGAAGACTACAAGCGTTTATTGCAGATCAACTCAAATTTAAAAAAGTTATGTATTCTACATTGTTTTGGAAAAAATCGCTTTAAGGATCCAATTTTAACAAGGCACGATTTGCCAGGTGATATTTTTGAGACGTTGCCATATTTGGATGAGTTAAAAATTGAACATTTTAAAAGATTTTCCAAAACTAAAGATAAACATCTTAATATTTATCTAAGACGTGAAATATGTAATTGATTAAAATAAAATATCGTTAGCTTAGCGTGCAAACGAGCTAAGTCCCTTTAAACTAATTTTAAAGAAAACCCAAAAAATTTTCTAAAATCCATGGTTTTAAATTTTTTTTAAAATCTTTCAATGCAGTTTTATTACATGGTATCATTTATAATGATAAGAAGTAAGAGAGCTATATTCGGCTGTACCGAATCTTATATACCCTTCACCAAATTATACTTCAAAATACAAATTTTAAATATTTTTTGGTAAACTAAATTTATTTTTTTTTCCGAAGTAGTTTTTTTCATTTTTTGGAAATTTTTTTTTTTTTTTTTAATATTTAGCAAAAAAAAAATCGGATTAAAAAATATTTTTTCCGATTTTGACCCATTGTAGGTCCAACTTACTATGGTATTATATACGTCGTTGCAAATGTTATTGAAATATCTATCATTAGATATCCATATTGTCTATATTAATGACTTAGTAATCCAGATATAGGTCAAGAATTGAGATTGTCCTGGTTTTTTCCTTATATCTCAGCCATTTGTGGACCGATTTTCTCGATTTTAAATACCAAGCCGGAAGAATTCGGAGGTATTGATGTATGAATCGTGTATGTAAGTTATTTGGGGGCTTCCGGATAGTTGATTTCAATAGACAGACACGCGGATATGGCTTAATCGACTCCACTATCTATAAGGATCCAGAATATATATACTTTATAGAGTCGGAAAATTATATTGTGGAAATTACAAACGGAATTACACACTATATCCTTCTCACGAAGGTGAAGGTTATACAAAATCAGAGTATAAAAGAATTGCATTAACGACTTATAAGTCCTTTTTCGGGACATAGCTAATTTTCTATAGATTATTTTGCTTTTTAGTGGAATTAGCACATGGATTTGGTTTTGGAGCTATTGACTGCAAGGCCAGCTCTTTTCGCGTATTATTGGACATTGTTTAGTTTTTTCTACATGCTGGAATGCTGGTGAGTTAAAAGACATACATACATATGTCATTAGCATAGTAAAGATCATCTATCCAACTATTGAGGACCCAAGTAATATCGTTAGGTTCCCGAGTCGCAGATATCATAATTGTATCCACTAGCCCGTACGAATTTTAATTTTCTGGCTCTATAAATGTGAGATACAAAGGCTTTCTCATCTCTATTTATTGCTCTATAATGATTCATAGGGTGTTTATGTGGTCCACATATGAATGATTCGGTCTGAAGTCTGAAGCTTGATCTCTCCTGAAGTCGGTTGAAATTCTGTTATTTTTTGGGCACATTGATTATTTATCCTTCTTTAAGATTAGAAGGCAGTTCGCCTATATTCCAGAAGTTCTCGATGATGGGCATGATGATAAAGCACTTACCCCTGGATCTGCACAGCATTTCTGGAGCAACAGAGGATATCGCGTCGCATATTTCTTATATAGAGGGTGGCCGAATAATAATGTAATCTCTAACCCTTTGGGATTTTCAGATGCAGATATTTAAGTCTGATATGGAGAGTCGCTAATTCTTTGGGATTTTTAGATGCAGATATTTTTAAGTCCTGGATTGTCTGTTTTATCGATAGTATGTTGTTGTAATATTCCACAAGCTAAGCTTGGCTGTTTTGTCCAATGGCTTCGGTATTTTAGCGGCAATGGTAACGGTAATTGTAGTTAATTCTTAACGAAAGCTTAACGGTAGTTGAGCTGAAAAGTTATTGATGGCTTATAATTTAGACGCCCTTTAAAATGCACATTTTCGATATTTCGATTTATAAATAGAAATAACAGTAATCAAATTTATGGTAACTAGGTGGCCGAAATTCGACCACTTTTAAACGCTTTTTACCACTTTTATGGAAAGAATTTTAAAAAAAATTATTTCTGCAAATCTAGAGAAAATAACCTTTAAAACCATATATGTTTCATCAATATTGGTGGACAATAACATACTTAAAAGTGTACCACAAAAAAACGTGTGGCCTATTTATATATAAGATTATTTTTACTAAACAAATATGATGTCGTTGTACATATAAAATAAATTTCCAACATTTATGTGTTAAAAACAAGATTATCAACTAATCGGTCGGACATCAGTTAAATCTTTGGGATTAACTGCCGAATATTTGGCATTTAACTGGTTTTGTGAAAATTACCATAGATACGCCCATAGAAAGTACCCATGTATTTATAAACATCTAAAGTACATGCTTGTTTATGATCTAATTACCATTCATACTTACTAAAATTTCACATTTCGCACAAATGCTGCAGCTAACAGATAATATGATCAAGTTTAAAATAGTTACGCTATAACCATCTGCACAAATAAACACAAATTACAATTACCATTAATCTATAAAATTAAATATGTAATAAATCAAACTTACAAGATTGAAACACTGCAGGAATTTTGTAATCGAGACTGAAATAAATCCAATAAGCAGTTATCGTAAATTCGAAAAACATTTTCAACATTATGCCGGGTAGACTCCAACAGCAATAGTCCTCAATGTGGCGTACATTCACCACTAAAATATTATGTATATCTTGTAAAATATAAAACTTTTCAAAGACTTTTTCCTTTGCAGGCCGCTCATAGAATTGACTTTTTCGTATTTCGTTCATATAGCGTAACAGATAGTTATTTAATTCCATTTGAAAGGCCATAACTATTCCGGCGAATATTGTGAATTCGATTAATTTTAACTTTATTATTGTATCACCATATTGCAGGAGTATCAAACGAAATCCATTTAACGATTTTACATAACGTATGAAAATAATGAAGAATACGATAATCATATATACCGCCAGTAGAGTATACAACAGCATGGCATATAAACGTATGCGACCTATATCGATGAGACTTCTAAGTTCACTCTTAAATTTATTGCGTATTAATTCGAAATTATCAAATATTTCTTTATATCGATAGGCTTTCCATGTATTTTCCCAATAGACAATCAATTGTACTATAATTAGCGTGGAATAGCTTATCATGTCCATGCTATTTGAAAACATATCGTTTTGCTTGTACAAAACCTCGTGAAATCGCAAAAAGCGTAAAATTGAAATCCATATCAAAAAGCTAACCACCATCGTAAAGTGTATAAGTCTCCATATTAGCACAATCCGGGAGATGTTTTGCTCATGATGAAACTCATATGGAATAGCGCCGATCATATACATTAGTAGACGCATTGTTCGCAAAGTTATTTTGTAAATAACTGTTGAACTTTTGTTATTAACGTTGCTGTACATGTCCGAATCTTGCTACTAACAACTTGAAATATCTTAACAGCAATGCGGGTCCTTCAAATTACTGGTTATTTATAATTTTATGCTACAGTGTAACATATAATAACTGATGCAATTATTAAGCACAAAGAAATTGGTAATATATTCTGTAAAATAAGGACACATCGTGACCATACATCCCACAGTTATTATGTTAATACATATTATTATTTAATATATAACGTAGAAGATTTATTGTGTGTGACTTGTTGTGTTTCTAATACACTAATTATTTTATAATTCTCAAAAGGTTTATGTAAATTGTAATACAATATAAGAAAGCCTACGAAAATAAGGGGATTGTATGATTCTGATTTATGTACTTTGCTCCCGGAAAAATAAAAATATTTGAAAAACAAGTAAGAGAGCTATATTCGGCTGTGCCGAATCTGATATACCCTTCACCAAATTATACTTTAAACATTTTTATTTAAATATTTTTAGGTAAACAAAATTTAATTGTTTTTCAAAATTTATTTTTGAAATTGTTTTTTAATTTTTTAAAAAATTTTTTTTTTTTTAGTTTTTAAATTTTTTTTTTGGAAAAAAATTTTTTGATGAAAACAAAATTCGGGTTTAAAAATATTTTCCCGATTTTGACCCATTGTAGGTCCAACTTACTATAGCCTTATCTACATCGTTGCAATGAACTTTGAAATATCTATCATTAGATATCCATATTGTCTATATTAATGACTTAGTAATCCATATATTTATTTATGGACGGATTTTGCTGATTTTAAATAGCAAACTTCTCGAAAGCATGTCTGACAGAATTATTGAAGATTTGGATCCCGAAGATATCTGGGGTCTTCAGAAAATTGATTTCAACAGACAGACAGACATGGCTTAATCGACTCCGCTATCTATAAGAATCCAGAGCTATATTCGGCTGTGCCGAATTTTGTATACCCTTCACAAATTATACTTCAAAATAAAAATTTTAAATATTTTCAGGTAAACAAAATTTTTTTTATTTTTTGGAAAAAAAATTTTCGCATTGTTTTTTAAATTTTATTTTTTTTATACCCTTCAGCTTCGTGAGAAGGGTATATATAAGTTTGTCATTCCGTTTGTAATTTCTACATTTTTCATTTCCGACCCTATAAAGTATATATATTCTGGATCCTTATAGATAGCGGAGTCGATTAAGCCATGTCCGTCTGTCTGTCTGAGTCTGTCTGTCAGACACTCTTTCGAGAAGTTTGTTATTTAAAATCGGCAAAATCGGTCCACAAATGGCTGAGATATGTGTAGAAATTATAAACGGAATGACAAACTTATATATACCCTTCTCACGAAGGTGAAGTGTATAAAAATGATGATGTGCTGTGTTCCCGCTTTTATTTATCCATTTTCTAGTTCAATCCCAATGTAGATAGAAACATGTTACGACATACTTGAAATCGGTTTGTATTAATTTTCAAAAATATGTTGTTTTGGAAAGTGAACCTTCACCTTCGTGAGAAGGGTATATATAAGTTTGTTATTCCGTTTGTTATTTCCACAATATAATTTTCCGACCCTATAAAGTATATATATTGTGGATCCTTATAGATAGCGGACTCGATTAAGCCATATCCGTATGTCTGTCTGTTGAAATCAACTTTCCGAACCCACTCCGGAATTCTACCGACCACAAATTGCTAAGATATAAGGAAAAAACCTGGACAACCTCGATTTTTGACCTATATCTGGATTACTAAGTCATTAATATAGACAATATGGATATCAAATGATAGATATTTCAAAGACCTTTGCAACGACGTATATAAGACCATAGACCCGAAGTTTTTTTAAAAGAAAAAATTGAAAAAACAAAAAAAAAATTTAAATTTTAAGAAAACTAAAAAAAACTTTGGAAAACAAAAATTTTTGTTTACCTAAAAATATTTAAAATTTTTATTTTGAAGTATAATTTGATGAAGGTTATATAAGATTCGGCACAGCCGAAATGTATTCGAACAAAGCTAATATTTATGAAAAAGTTTATTCCAATTATGAACTATATTTTATGGTGCTCACATAAACTTAATGTAAAATTTATTTTTTGTTACGATGTTTATAACCTATCATCTATCATACTATATAATATGATTTACATTCATATGTATTGTATATACATTACGATGGTCCTGTTTGTGTGGAGCCAAAAAAAAGTTGTGATATTCCCAACTAAAATTTACTCTATTTTGAGATACTATTTCTCAAAATGTTTGTTCTAATGTAACCTACTATTGGTGACCTGGATCCCATTTTCTTTTTCAGAACTTTCTCATATGTTTATGATGCATTTATAATACATAATATTCCAGCTAAACAGTTTTAAAATTTTTCACAATTCCTTCGATTTTATATGAATTTTTTGATATTAATTTTCTGTTAACAAATATCAAAAATACCACATCAAGGAAATTGTTAGAATTTCGGAACATTTTGTATGTCACACGTTCACCATTGTTAAGCTGAATAAGTACTGGGAAACACCGACACCTTTTTTGGACAATCCTAATTTAAGTACGTATAAATATATATACATATATGTATATAAATATAAGCACTATAATTTCTTAATTAATTAATAATGTTCGTAAATAGTTGTTGGGTAACCTAAAATATTGTTTATTTTATTTTGTATAATAAAAGAAATGTTTTTTTTTGTGAAAAAAAAAAACATTTTAATCATAAAATCCAAGGAAAATTTCAAAAATGTTTCAACAAAATCAAAATATACACCTAAATGAAAATTTAAATAACTTTATTCAAGCCTGCTAGCCATAGATAAATACACATAGATCGGAAACTCTCCTGTCAAAGACCTAACTCAACTTTGTGAAAATAAAAGCAACACTCGTATGTGTGATTATTTTGAGTAATTTTTATACCCTTTACCTTCGTGAGAAGGGTATATACATATAAGTTTGTCATTCCGTTTGTAATTTCCACCATATAATTTTCCGACCCTATAAAGTATATCAGCCCAATTATGAATAAAAAATTCCGCGGGAGTTTGTTCTCTGGGAGTTTTTTCCCATTGAATTTAAATAGGAAAAATGAGAAAAGGGGAAAAACTCCCGGGGAATTTTTATTCATAATTGGGCTGTATATATTCTGGATCCTTATAGATAGCGGAGTCGATTAAGCCATGTCCGCCTATCTGTCTGTCTGTTGAAATCAATTTTCTGAAGACCCCAGATATCTTCGGGATCCAAATCTTCAATAATTCTGCCAGACATGCTTTCGAATCAGCAAAATCGGTCCACAAATGGCTAAGATATGAGGACAAAACCAGGACAACCTCGATTTTTTACCGACATCTTGATTACTAAGTCATTAATATAGACAATATGGATATCTAATGATAGATATTTCAAAAACCTTTGCAACGACTTATATAAGACCATAGAAAGTTGGACCTACAATCGGTTAAAATCGGAACAAACATTTTTAACACAAATTTTTTTTTTCACCAAAAAAAATTATTTTTTTTTAAATTTAAAAAAAAATTTAGATAACAATTCGAAAATTTTTTTTCCAAAAAATGAAAAAAAAAACAACTGGAAAAAAAATATTTTGTTTACCTAAAAATATTTAAAATTTGTATTTTGAAGTATAATTTGGTAAAGGGTATATAAGATTCGGCACAGCCGAATATAGCTCTCTTACTAGTTTTGTTTGAGTTTCTAGTTTCCGCTCTTAGATTTTTGTCAACTGAGTTAGTTACAGGACAGAAGAGTTTCCGTTACATATATCAAGTCCTTCTAGATTTTATTTGAAAACAAAGAATTGCCCAATTCACAATTGATGTCGTAGCGTTGTAGCATTGTATATCGTAAATATTTTTCAAACAAATTTTTCTAAACAAAAACAAAACATTAATAAAAAAAATACGACATACAACGATACAACGCTACGACACCAATTGTGAATTGGGAAAATATGAAAAAAATCATACAATTTAAGAAATTATTTATAAATGTTATGAATTGAAATCAATGACATCAAATCATACTGTTTATGTTGAAACTTTATTCTGTGTAGAATAATAAAATAAACAAATATTTTTATTGGTAAAAAAGGAATTTTCTTAAACTCAAAAAAAAATTAAGGCCCTAATTTTGTAAATAATTGTGTTTAAGTCAAAAATGACCCAAATATCAACAACTTAGGCCCTAATTTTGTAAATCACTTCACAAAGTGATATAAATATCACTTTTGTGAAGTGATTTACAAAAGCAAAAACAAAATTTAAAAAATTTTACAAATTTGTTTTTGTTTTATATACAAAATTTTGAATTTGTATATAAAACAAAAACAAATTTGTAAAATTTTTGAAATTTGTTTTTGCTTTCCATATAAATATCACTTTGTGAAGTGATTTATAAAATTAGGGCCTAAGTTGTTGATATTTGGGAAATTTTTGACTTAAACACAATTTCACTCAATTATCAAAATGTTTGCTGGGATGGGAATATTTTAAATATTCAATGAATCACCAAACATAATATGTATGACGTGCTAAAAAGCCACATCATAAATATTTGAACATATCTTTAGGTGCAATGTCATAATATTCACAAATATATTAAAAGTAACAAATGTGAAGCATAATTAAATTAGTGAGATAGATACAAATACAAACATAGCATCTACATGTTCATGTCAAATAATAACAAAACACATATTATTTTTAAACCCATACCATGGCGATAAGTGTATATCGATGGCTTAATATAGAAAGGTCGTATCTCAACTTTTAGTTACTTGTTGTTTGTTTTAATATAAATATGCACTTAACATTAAATGAGTTAGGGCTTTTTAATTCAAACTATTTTTGAAATGAGTTAGGGTTTTTTTTAAATTACAGTAAATCTGTTATTCGTCAACATAGGAAATTCTATTTTTAAGAGAAGTGTACTTGAGTTTTGTCTAGCAGAATATGTAAAAAATCCGATTTTGAAAAAAAAAAAGACCTTTCTATATTAAGCCATCGATCGATATGTATATGGTTTCCACAATATTCATATGTGAGTCTATGCTCATTAGGGCTATATCCAAATTTTGGCCCTAGCACCACGCGATGACTAATGTTGTGTTATTTACGATAAAATTTTTTTGGAATAAAAACCTCATACACAAAAACGATTTTTTAAATTCAAAATTTTCTAAAATTGTTTATTACTTTTTTTTATTTTTTATAGTAAAACAGCGGATTTTTTCCCGTTACCGCAAATTTTAAATAAAGATTCTATAAACTATTTGTATTTTATGGATAAAAAAAAAATTATCTCCAAACTTTACCGTGTTTTGTGGGGAACTTTTTTGACAACCGCGAAGAACTAATACTATTTTTTTAAATAAGTTTCAATGGTCTATTCAACTATGCTAGTGCCATTGCAAAAAATGTAAAAAAGTTATAGTCTCTTTCTGATAATTCAAATATTATCCGTTAATTTCGGAATTGAAATAATTTTTCTTTATAAACTAATTTCTATTCAACTTGAATAATTAAACAAGAAATCAAGGACAAAATCTCTTCCAAAAACATTTTTGTTTGTGAAAATCGCATTTTTTATTTAAAACAAATAAAAAATTATTGGTGAAAAAAATGTTGGTGACAAAAAGTTCGAGTTAAAAAGTATTATTTTCCAATTTTGACCCTTTAGACACAGATATGCAGCAGGAGTTTGAATTAATTACACCATTCTGTTAATCAGGGAAACCAGATTCATGTTACAAGACAATACTACATAAAATCGGTTTGTATTTGCAAAAGCTATTAAATTTAACAAAAAAAAAAACATCGAAAAAAGTTCAAAAAAATTTAAATTAAAAACTGTACAAATATTTGTTTGTTTGTTTAGTAAATTGTTTTATTCATATTTTTTGTTCTGGGCGAGAAAATACTAAAAAAGGTATTTTCATAAGCTTCCATATCAAAATTACCAATGAAAAGCTAATAAAATCTAGAAAGTTGATAAATATCACTTTTTTTAAATTTTGTTGTCCATGGTTTTTTTATGAACAGGCGATTTAAATAAGAAGTTAAATTATCTTCGAAAAATAATAATAATGTTGTGGATAATTTAAATGAAGTACCGGGTTATTTTTCTTAAAAAATCGATAAAAATAATATAAATTTTAAAAATGCAGGCAGCAAATCACAAGCAAAACGCGTGAGTTTATACGAACGTGTGAGTGAATTTAGTATTACAAAATGTCCGGGAATGAAAAGATTTTTTAAAAAGGAAAAAAGTCCGGGAAATTAGAAACCCTAGTTAAAAGTTTTTAAAATTTAATATGTTTTTAAAATTTATATATTTTATATTATTTCGTCAAATTTGTTAAGTACTTAGTTTAAATAAAACAACGTTTATATTTAGTTAATATGTATATTTCCTTTATTTTAATTTCGTAATTATAAAAAAGAGTAATTTCTAAATGTAGTTATAAATATTAAAGAAATTATGAAAACAATAACACCCAACTTCAAAAGGCAAAAAATAAAATTCATTTCATGAAGATAATTATTAATGAGAATAGTAATTTAGAATTTAGTACATCTTTGATTTTGCATTGCCAGAGGCAATAATTGATTAAAGCCACATATGTATTTAAAATATATTTTTTATGGTTTTTTTCTTATATGTTCTTTAATACACAATATATATATTTATATATATTTATTATTTTTTTTGTAAGTAAACATTTCACTGAAATTTAATCATCTTTTGATTCGCCACTTATGGTAATTTTCTTTTGCAATTTGCTGTACTCTTCAGTGAGGCGATCATATTCCTTATTCAAACTTTCAGATTGAGATTTCATGGCTTCTTTATCCTTCTTTTCACGATTAAGCTCAGAGGTTAGTTCATGGATGCGTTCTTTCAATTGTGAAATCTGTTGTATACAATTAAAAATTAAGACAATGTAGTAGTTATATTTAAAAATTCGTTCGTTTCGTGTATTTTTGTAAACAATACTGCATTAAAACATAAGAAAATGTGTTTTATTTGTAACTTATACTTTAAACATTTAAAGGAAATGGTGGGGGTCTTTTTTGTAATGTTTTTAACGTGTTCCTTCATTTTGTTTTCGAAATTTATGTATATTTGTGTTTTAACATTGATTGTTGTAAACTTGCTGTGAGTCCTTGTACACGTCTTCTTAAGCTGGAAAGCTATTAAAATGAGTATTAAGAAATTTCAAATTATAGATAGAAAACTTAAAAACAAATTAACTCAAACATTTTTTTTTTTTTGTATTCAAACATTCAAAACGACAAACCAACCATCCATGCAATATAAACAATAAAATTCTTTTAAAAAACAAAAATATTTGTATTTGTATAGCAGCTTTTGTTACCGAAAAACTAAGGTAATCAAACTATGTACAAGAACTCGTTTTATTTTAGGCAGCAACAACAAAAAACAATAATAAATTATATATGTATGTAAGTATTGGGAAATGTGTGAATATATATTTAGTATGCATAAAGCTGGCCACACACGGAATGATTTGTTCGCCTGATTTGTTATTGAAAATTTTCAATTACTTGTGATTTTGTTCGCGCATAGCCCCACTAACAAGTAACAAGACGTCGAACACGAACAAATCATACTCACAAATCAACCGTGTGTGGCCAGCTTAAAAAAAGCGAGAAGTACAATGTCAACTTATAAACAACTCATATACATAAATTCTTCTGGAATATTTACATTATTAAAACAGATTAAAAATATTTCAAGTGTTTTGGAAAAAAAAGCATCTGTATTTAATATTCTTTTGCAGTCTAGGGCATTATTTAATTTTGTTTTTAATTTTATATTTAAAAAAATAATCTAATT
This sequence comes from Calliphora vicina, assembly GCF_958450345.1. NCBI lineage: Eukaryota > Metazoa > Arthropoda > Insecta > Diptera > Calliphoridae > Calliphora > Calliphora vicina. Next base: position 40,217,165 of record NC_088782.1, read on the forward strand.
TGTTTATTGCTTATTGGCGAAATCATTAATTTTTCATAAGAAATGTTATTTTCATAAATTATTAAAAACATATTTTTTTGTATTAATTTTCCATTTACATCCCAGTAAGAACCAAAGCCCCAAAAATTCAAGCACTTGAAGATTTTGTTAGAATTTGATTTGATTTGAATGCAAATGTAATTATACATTAAACATGAAAAATATTTGAAAATTTATTTATTTTTCAAACAAAAAACATATGGCTTGAATTTATGTTTCCTTTTTACTGGAGAATACTATTGAAATAAAGTGTAATAAACTGTAATGCAATCGCATGACTATAATTAAAGGCTTGAATTACACTTGATTTCAAATTGAATTCCAGTAAAAATGCTTATTGGGATATATTTCGGAATCTTCAATTTGTATTTCAGAAATTTCTAATAGAAATACAAATTGAAGATTCTGAAATAAAATGGAAATTTTTAAAATAGAATTATAAAAATTCTGAAATGTAGAATTAAAAAAACATCCAAAATACAAATGGAAAATAAAATTTCTGAAAAATAATTGGAATTTGGAATTAATACAATTAGGAAATTTCTGAAATTAAATTAGAAACTTCTGAAAGTAGTAGGGTTCTAAATGTCGGGTGTCTCGATTGAATAAACTCGAAATCGACTTTTGTTCAGAAAGCCGACTTTTTAAAAATCTTAGTCGACAGGTCGACTTCTTTAAATTTTTAAAAAGTCGACTTTTCGAACTTTCAACATTGGTAATTTATGAAAAGCCGACTTTTCGACTTTTTAATTTAAGTAGATTTTTTGTGACTATTTTCGACTTTTTTCAACTTTTTAACATATCTTAGTACAAAAAATGTATTTATTGATGCGCCTTTTGCGAATGTTTAGCAATAAAAAAGTCGACTTTTCATAAATAGCAAAAGTCGACTATTCAAAAAGTCGAATGATTGAAATGCACCCATTACATCTAAAATAGGACAAGTAGCGATAAACAAAAAATAAGATTATGTTTGATAAAGGTTATTTCTAATCAAAAAATTTGTTTTTATTGCTATAATAATTATTGATAACCAAAAAAAAATTGTCACAATATATATGTAGTTACCCAGTAAGCACCAAACACCCAAAAATTCAATTACTTGAACATTTTGTTGGAATTTGACTTGAATGCAAATGTAATTATGTTTTAAACTTGAAAAATATTTGAAAAATTAAATATTATTCAAACAAAAAACAAATGGCTTGAATTTATGTTTCCATTTTAATGGAGAATGCTATTGAAATAAAGTGTAATACAACTGTAATTAAATTGTTTGACTGTAACTCAAGGCTTGATTTACACTTGTTTTTAACTTGAATTCCAGTAAAAATGCTTATTGGGTATGTTTTAATCCAATGTTATACTGGCAGTTTTCATTCAAAAATTATTTTAACAAACAGTTTAACTAGAAGTTTACATATAACCAGACATCGTGTTAATGGGGGTTATGATGACCAAATTAAATATATCATACGATAATGGTTGATTATAACCACATTTGAATTGATCAATTTTAATGGTTAAATAAGACCTTTTCGACTTTTTCTTTTACCTAAAGAACCCTAATATACCAATACCTAATATAGAATTTTAAAGAATAAGTGATATCAAAAATCAATTTTTTCATATTTAAATGCCAAAAACAAATATTCACACATTTAACTCGCAAAAATAAAAAAAAATGTAAAAACAACCATTTTGTTGCATTTTCTTGATTTTTAATATTAAATAACATACCTCGCCCAAAGTACTGTCTTCAGTTGCTTCTTTGGCTTTCTCTGTGGTTTTCTCGGCCATCAACGATTTTACAGCAGCAGAAGCCGATTGAGCTTGTTTCAAAGAGGCTTCACTCTGTGCCAAAAGATTAGCTTGTGCTGAGATTAATGTTACTAGACGACGAATGACCAAAACTAAGAAGATGGAAAAGCCAGATATATAGAAGTTACGCTGTGCCCGGAATAGGCGCATGCTGTGTTGCATTTCAACGTTCAAGTGGACGTCTGATGAATGGTCGTGATGGGAATATTTACGCATCTCACGTATGGCATCCAAAAGGAATAGCACTAACACACCCATAATAAGGAAAAAGTATAGATGAGCCTGTTGGGCTAACATGGCCAAAAACTTTGATTTGAAAAAACGATTCCATTTGTATGGACTGGCCACAGGTAAAACCAATAATAACACTAAAGCTATTTCGGCATACAGAAAACCAGCTATCAAAGTCCAGACAAGACTCATTTTGTTCGTTTATGGTATTTCTTTTGTATTATGATCTTAAAATAGATTTTTTAGTGTTCTTTTTCGGTCGTTGATATTTTCCACTTGGCTGCTTCTGAGAAAGCTAAAACTATTTTAAAAGAATATTGTGTTCACTATAATTAATTTATTTCAATAAATTTTTATTAACACGTATTATCTACACCGTATTGTAGTTACTTTTTAACATATAACATAAAAATTAATAATTCTTACTTTATATATGTAAACTTATTAACTTGGCTGACTTTATTTTTGATGCGTTTTTATTTTAATTTTTCATTGAACTGGTGAAATATTTTAAGATCCACGTACTTAAGCTTTTTTTAGGAAAAAAGTAATTTACTTCTTGTTGCTACTTCACCTTTGTTCTATTAGTCACCATAAGTATGAAGGAAATAAGCATACGCAATTTTAGAGAAAACCGGTAAATTTTTCATATGAATGTCTCTTTCTAACATTGTTTATATTAAAAAAGCTTTCTTATTAAAGTGTTGTCAACAATGTTACACTTTGTATGCTAAAATTAAAATACGATATTCAAAATTTTTAATTTTTGGTGAATATTATTGTTGAATTGTATTTTGGAAAACTCTTTTGAATTTAATAATAGAAATAAATAATAATAATATTTTATGTTATTTATGAATACATTTTGTTGATTTTATTAATTTATTTCAGTTTTTAACCAGCGTATGTGGGCCTCTTAACAATGTTAAATGCAAACCACTTGTTAAAAACTGATAGAATTATCCTTCGATTAATACTTATGTAACCGATGTGCCCTCCTTAAATACTATAGAGTATGTTCGCTGAAACAATTGGAGTGATTTTTTTTAAAGCACATCCATAGGAATGTATAGAATAGTAGATGTAATTTTATTTTAGAAATTAGTAATACATTTGTAATTTATTTCACTGAGTATAAAAATAATAATCACTACCATGAGGTTTTATTTGGTTCCTTTTATATTAAAAATCGCATACTTGTAAATATTTACGGTAATAGGCTATTTGGAAAAATAAGCCATTTTTTAATATCGATGCTTTTTAATATTAAATAGTTAACATTACTGTCAGCTAATGATTAATTGTTGTTTTAAAGTTTTGAATTAAAAGTTCAAGTTATTTTGTGTTTTTTATGGTCTATCACAGATTTGTTTTTGGCATTGAAATATAATAGATTTTAATTGATTTTTGATTTGTTTTTACAAAACTATTTTAATAGACACTTACCTCTTTCACGTTTTTATCTTCCACAGCCTCTTTTGCTTTTTCAACTTCAGTATTTTCAGTCATTATACTGCGTACGGCAGCTGAAGCTGATTTGGCCTGTTTCAAAGAGGCTTCACTTTGAGCCAACAGTTGGGCTTGTTGTGAAATCAAACTTACTAAACGTTTTATAACCAAAACCAAGAAAATAGCAAATCCAGATATGTAAAAATTACGCTGTGCTCTAAATAAACGCATACTATGCTGCATTTTCATATCCAACTGAGCGTCTTCACCTAGTTCCTGTTTTGAGAATTTAGCCATTTCTCGTATGGCCTCCAAAAGGAACAGTACCAAAACGCCAATTAAAATGAAAATATATATTTGGGCTTGTTTTGCCAACATGGCTAAGAATTTGGATTTGAAGAAACGATTCCATTTTGTTGCACTGGCCACGGGTAATACTAATAACAACACAATGACAATTTCCGTAAAAAGGAAAGCATCAATTAAAGTCCAAACAAAACTCATAATTAACAGATATATCTCAAAATAACTTTTCACTAAATAATTTTCTGTTTTTTTTTTAATTTGTATCTACTTGCTGAGGTTTTTAATCGAACTAAGCTGAACGTATAAACTTAATAACTTAACCTTTGTATTGTGTTGAAACGGTAAATTATAAAAAAAAAGTTTGTTATCATTTTTTGAGAAAAGCTTTTGAAACAACAAATTATCTAACACTGTGCAGTGTGGTCAAACGATTAGATAATTAACATAAATTAATACTTTCATTAAAATTTTGTGTGTACAAAAGTGTGTGTGTGTGAATTCGTGTATTAAAAACTAAATTGTTTAAATAAGGGCTAATCATTTTTGGAAGTAAATGTTATTGACCTGTTTTATTCTGACATAAAAATCACAATACAGATTTATTTTATTTCATAAAATCTGTTAATAGATGTTTAAGGGTACCTCTTTCAGGTTTGTCAGTTTTTATTTTTCTAATAAATCAATAGCGGTATTCACAATGTAAAGTACTTGTCCTGGTAATGTAGTAAAAGAGCACATTAGCACAAATTAAAAACAAAATACATTAGAAATAGAAATGTTTGTCTTCTGTAAATAAAGATTTTCCTGTGAATTGAAATCAATAAAATCAAATCATATTTAGGGGGAAAAAATGTTTAAGTAAAAAAATTTTGGTAAATATTTGTGGGTCGATTTTCTCGATTTTTATTTGCTAATAATAAAAAATAATATAAAAGTTTGGATTGGAAGTGGTGTGCACTTCCACTCGGAGACCATAAGGGCCATTGTAATTCCCTTCAAGAGTCATATATAGAGAAAAAAGAAGAATCCAAATCTGCATAGAGAAAAAATTGGTTACTAATTTGGAATCACTGTAGATCGTCTTTTAAATAGCCAACCTATAACCTAGCAATGTACTGTCTCCTGCTCTTCTATATCCCCACACAGCCTACAGAAGTCCTGTGTGCCATTATCCCAATTACCTATAGAGGCCCCAATTGATCAATGACCGGTTATCACTCCCACTAGAATTCTGAGACTACACCTATCCAACCCATTTAGTGTTTGGCAATCCGTCCTACTACTCCAGGATTGGTTTATTAAATATTTTAATTCATTTTGTACTAAATTTGAATTAACAAAATTTTAATCATTCAAAGGTTGTTAAGTCCATTATGAATTAATTCAACGGTGAATGAATTCAATTGAATTAACCCAGAATTCGTTTTTTGGAAAGAATGGCTGACATTTTTAATGCCGAATTAAGATTTTAGGGAATTAAGCTCCCAATGAATTAAATGTGAATACATTTTTGCGTTTTTAACACAATCCGTATGATTTGCAACACTAATGGGTCAACTATAATAGATTGTGGCAACACTACAATATGTTACCAGAACAACAACAAACTGACATGCTTGTTTTTAGTAAACAACATCGAAAAAATTTTAAATATTTTGAATTTCACTCGCTTGCAATAAATACGAAATAAAATCTGTTAAATATTTATTAAAAATGCCGTACGAGAATTGGTTGAATTATTTAAAGAGCGCTGAAAAGAACTCTATGATCAGTGGTAGGAGCCGTAAAATTTTTTATAAATTCCCAGATGGCCTACAAATGGCTGAGGAATATAGTCTGGATACGGGAGTTGTACAAAAGAGATCATGGCGCAAAAGTAAGCAGCTAATGGGTGAGCCAGAATGGGAAGTTGAATTGGGTGAGGATCCCAGGCAACTGGCTGCAGCAGGAGACAGTAGCGATTTACGAAATGACGACGGAAGTTTTACCGTTAAAATCAGTAATACGGAACCGATATTAACAAAGCGAATAACAAAGAAAAACATTGAATGGCGCATAAGAAACCTTCCCTATTCCATAGAGGTGTATCAAGTTCAAGCAGACCCCGAAAAAAAGGCCATAGTAGTGAAAACGACAAATAAAAAGTACTACAAAGTTATAAATATACCGGATTTAGATCGTTGTGGAATTTTACCAGCACAAGCCAATATCTCAGTACACCATCAGTACAACACCCTAATTATAACGTATAAAAAACCTGAAATTTTATGTGAAATGGAAGCACAAGTTTTATTACTTTTAAAGGAAGTAGAAACCGAAACTGACATGGAAGACCTATTACAAGGATTGTTAAAAAAATAAATGTACATATAAACAAATTTTGATTATTATATTTCCACATTAATCTTACAATGCATAGAGATCACAAATAAATAAAGATAATTAAAATGTTTGCAAACACTTTACTTTTGAAAATTTTCCACTAAACCCAATGCTACTCCAAAAGCAGTATAATCAAATGATGGCAATTCCAAAGGAGCCAATGATGGTAAATCATCATCCGCTGCCTGCAAGTGATTATCCATTAAGCTCAACCGTCTTAGGTTTGTTTCCAGGTGTTCCGTTAACATTTCTTTCGAATTGTCATTTACTTTTGGAGATGGTTCTTTGGATAATTTGTTAGGATCATTGTTTTCCTTTGTTTGTAATTCCATTCGTTGCATATTTTCCAGTAATGTACTACCGTATTTATCGTTAAACTCTTTAATAGTCTTATCTATGGATCTTGCAATAGATTGTGCATTTGCAATATCTGCTTTGATATTATTGGAACCCACTTCATTTTGCACTGAAGGCACAATTTCTTTTGATTTCAATTTATCATATTGTATCTTACGCATTTGTATCTGATTTAACTTACGTTCGTAGTCCCATTTTTGTGTATTTAAAACCTCCAAAGCTTTGGGAATTTTCACATTTTTATATGCGTCTTCTACGTATAGCAATGATGTTTCTATTGCCTTGAATGCTTCTTCATAGCGATGTCGTTTAATTAACTTATCGGCTCTCCTTTCATGAAAATGAGCCTGTGTAAATGAAACTCAGTGTTAAAAATATTAATTATTTCAATAAAAAAAATAATTACCAAATTTAATGGAGCGCAATCCATTTTATTGTATTACAAAATTTTTATTTACGTCAAAAATTAGAAAAAAAAATTTACGATATCGAAAAAGAAAAAGTAAATACAAACAAGGTGAATTCTAATAAGGTGGTAACAGTTGTACAAAAACATAAACTGGCCCTTAGTAAATGTCAGAAAACTGAAATAAGCATAAAATAGGCCGATATTAAAATAGTCTTTGACAGAAGCTAAAAACAAATAGAAAAAAAACAGCTGTTTGACTGACTCCACCTTATTTGAATTCGCGTTGGTTAAGTACAAGGTGCATTTATTAAGGTGTCATCGGGAGCACAGCTGAATATAGAAATAGCTCGCGATAATTTCAAATTACACATATAAGAAATGTTCGTCCAAAGTAAATTAATAAAGTAGCGACAGTACTACAACAAATACAACATTTACAAAAACCACAAGCAATTTTGTTTTTGGTTTAAGGTCTGAGCTGTCAAAGTTGCCTGTTGTTGTTTTTGCTTTTGGGCTTGTTGTATTTTTCGCTATAACAACCACAAGGCGTATTTAACAAGGTGGCAGCAGTGGCGAATTGACTTATTTCACTTATTTTTTATATATAGAGTTTGACATACGTTCGAATATTTTTTATATATGTAGTTTGACATTTGTGCGTACCAAGGTGCATTTAATAAGGTGCCATCGGCGGCACAGCTGATTATAGAAATAGCACGCACAAATGTCAAACTACATATATAAAAAATACGCCCGTATGTCAAACTCTATATATAAAAAATAAGTGAATTCGCCTGTATTTATTTCAATTCGCCACTGCTGTCACATTGTTAAATACGCCTTGAAATGCACCTTGTAGAATATTCTATAAAAGTATACCCCAAGGTGCATTTAATACGCCTTGCTACACCCTTTTAGAATTATTTAAGAAAATATTTAATTGTAACATTATACTAAAACTAAAAATGCACTCAATAAAAAAAAGAAAATAATTGCCTGCAGTTTGGTGCACTTGCATTTTATCTCTTTCTATACAAAAGTCTTGAATAATTTGTCTATAAAAACTTTAAGTTTTTAGACATTTCGTGTATACTTGAATTCCAGAAACTTTTAGAAAAGTGTTTGATAATAAACATATCCAATTAGTAATGTAAATTTGTTTACAATTTAAATCTAAAAAGAAAAGTTATGGAAAAATTTCGAAAGAGTCGCAAAGTCGATTTTAATAAAAAAAAAGTATAATGTCGAAAAGTCGACTGTTTGTTTAACTATAGAACCCTACAAGTAACACTGCAATATATATCGATTACTTGGTATCCATTAAGTTTCCAACACTACATTAAAAAAACCGGCGGCGTCTTTTCCATATTTTTTTGCAAACAAGGTTTTTTTTAATTTTTTTGCTAAAAGATTATTAAATAAAAAATAATATTTTATTTTTTTTTAGTAGAAAGTGCACACAGTTAAAGTAATGGCGGCTTCATTAAATGGTGTTTTTCCATCTACTTTACAAGAAAAAATTAAAGCCTCCAAACTATTGGTGGTCGGAGCTGGCGGTATTGGTTGTGAAATTTTGAAGAATTTAGTATTGTCGGGATTTCCAGAAATTGAAATTGTCAGTATACTTGATTCATGCACATTTAATCATTTTATATAAATTTTATAATAAACTCCCAATTAGATTGATTTGGATACTATTGATTTAAGCAATTTGAATCGTCAATTTTTATTCCACCGCGAGCATGTGGGTAAATCCAAAGCACAGGTTGCCAGAGAAAGTGCTTTACAATTTAATCCAGATGTGAAAATAAAGGCATATCACGATAGTATTATGACGTATGTAATAAATATTTGTTCGGAGTGAGAATACAATTAACTACGGTGGATATTATGTACCTTTACTTATTTCCAACAGAACTGACTATGGAGTTAATTTCTTCAAAAAATTCGATGTTGTCCTTAATGCTTTAGACAATCGTGCCGCTCGTAATCATGTAAATCGCATGTGCCTAAATGCTGAAGTCCCTCTTATTGAAAGTGGAACGGCAGGATATAATGGACAAGTTGAGTTGATTAAGAAAGGTTTGACACAATGCTATGAGTGTACTCCTAAAGCTGCCCAAAAGAGTTTTCCAGGTTGTACTATTCGGAATACGCCATCGGAGCCAATACATTGTATTGTATGGGCTAAACATCTGTTCAAGTAAGTAAGATTTATATTGTATTTATAACAAAAGTAGTTAACTTTTGTGTGGTTTATTTGTGGGAAACAACCGACATTTTGCTGAAAAGGTCGAAATCGACTTCTTGTTCGGAAAAAAGTCGAACAATTTCAAAAAGGTAGAAAAGATGACAACTACGGCCGAATTACCGCATTAGATATCGAGTAAAACTAATCATAATTTTCTTATTCGAGATTGTTTCCATTTTAGTATATTTTATTATAATTATGATAACGAAATCATGTTTCGATACGATAGCTCATTCGATCACGAATGCGGAAAAATCGATTGTAATTTTTTTTAAGCGTTCAATAAATCTGGCTACAATGTACTTTTTATTTTAAAATAGGAATATAACTATTGACAATTTTTGCAAATATGCAAATTGGTATAAAAAAATAACTTTTTGATGAAAATATTTTTTTTGACATGAATTGTAACCGTTGGTCATCCGGAAAGTTGATTCAACTTAAATATGCAGATTCTAATACATAACTATTTTTTATGAAGAGCAATAAAACATTTTCTTTTATGAAAGTCGTACACAATCACATTATTATCTTTTATAACTTTTAGCATATTTGAGAATAGTTTAGCGAGCAATAAGGATTTAAAAAGGTCAATAAAAATTTTGATAAATTACACGAGTAATATCTTTCCAGTCAACTTTTTGGCGAAACTGTCGAAGATGAGGATATTTCTCCTGATGTGGCAGATCCCGAAGCTCAAACTGAAAGTGGTGAAGAAAAATCTGAAAAAGCTGAAGAAGCAGCAGACACTGGATGTGGTGATAAGGAAATGAAAACTGATGAAGAAGCTGTACCAAAGGACGGTAATGTGGTTCGTGTAAACACTCGCCAATGGGCTAAAGACAGCAATTATGATGCCGAAACCCTTTTCAATAAATTTTTTTACGATGACATTAAATATCTTTTGTCTATGTCCAACCTATGGAAATCACGTAAACCCCCAACACCCATTAAATGGGATAGCGTTTTGTTGAAAAAAGGCGAGTCGGAAACCGATGAGGCTTTCATGCGGCAATATCATAAAACCTGGTCTTTAGCAGAATGTGCTGGAGTATTTGCGGATTGTTTAAAAAAATTGAAAACTAATATTGAAAAGATAGAGGAAGGCGATTCCTTAGTATGGGATAAGGACGATCAACCAGCAATGGATTTTGTTGCAGCTTGTGCTAATATAAGAGGATATATTTTTGAAATTGGCCGTAAATCTCGCTTTGAAATTAAATCAATGGCTGGTAACATTATACCAGCGATCGCTACTACTAATGCCATTACAGCTGGAGTGGTCGTTTTACAGACCTTTAAGGTTTTACAAAAAGAACTGGATAAATGCAAGTCTGTATATATGCGCTTGAGACCCAATCCCCGTCAACAGTTATTAGTTCCCGAAAAGTTCCTTACCGCTCCCAATCCCAATTGTTATGTGTGTGCAGCTGAGCCCGCCATACATTTGCGTATTGATACTAAGCGTATGCATATCAAAGAATTTCGTGATGAAGTATTAATAAAAACTTTAAATATGGTTAATCCGGACGTTATAGTGGATGCAAAGGGTGTTGTGGTCATCTCATCGGAAGAGGGAGAAACTGAATGTAACGAGGGGAAATTATTGTCTGAAATGGATATTGTTGATGGCGTTATTCTTAAATGTGATGACTTCTTCCAAAACTATGAGCTAAGTGTAATTATCATGCACATTGATGCTGAACGAGATGAACCTATGTTTGAAGTTATTGCTGATAAAAACCAACTAAAACCTAAAGATGAGACAAAAGAGGATCCCGCTTCAAATGAAAAGGAAAATGGCAAAAAAGATGACATGGCCGATGGCCCGTCCACATCAAAGAAGGCGCGTATCAGTGAAGTTATTGAAGACGATGATGATGATTTATGCGTTATAGAAGATGATGACGATGATGTTGTAGAAGTTAAAGAACCTTCGGAGGTAACAACTGAACAAGTCACTGCTGCTACCGATAAATTGAAAGTGACAAGTCCGGATAAGCCTGTTGCCATGAAACGTAAACCAACCGCTGACGACGATGTCACAGAAGTATTAGATTCCGACGACGAAAGTGGTCCCACCCAATCGAAACGTTCTCGAACATCAGCTCCTGAAGTCGCCGGAGAAGTAATAAATATTGATTAGTTTTTTATAATAATTCGATTCCATCTGTAAAATTTTTTCATTTGAGTTGAAAATAATTCATTTAAATAAAGATAATTGGTGTAATGTGTTTCCACTGTAAAATATAAAAGTAAACTTTGCCAAATCTTGATACGTATTACGAAATAAATAAAAAAAAAAATAAAATTTGTAGTAACCACAATCTACTTTATGCATACAGTGTATAACAATAACGTAATTGTTGGAAAAACTAATAATTTAAACAAATTTGATTTGTTATAAACTATAATTCTGTCATGAAATATTGTAGTGATGTCGAGACGAATTTGACAAATGTAAAATATAAAGGCCTGTTTCACGATGTCTAAAGAACAAATTTGTATGCAAACTATTTGAAAGAATTTAAAAAACAGTGTTTTTCATACAAATTTGTTCGACTCATTTTTCTTTCGACGTCGTGGAACAGGCAGTAAATATAAAAAAATAAGGGAATTCGATAGTATTTGCCTGAATTTTCCACTCCACTTGTCCACCACCTTATAATATAAATTCGCCTTGGCCTAGATATGGAATGTGACTTTCTTAACCAAGGTGAATTTATATCCCATTTGGCAGTGGCGAATTCAGGCTAATACGAGCGAATTCATTAATTTTTTATACATGGAGTTTGACATTCGAAACAACTCTTATTGTTGAGAACAAGGTACATTTCAAAGCGAATTCGTACAAGGTGGTGGCAGTTCTACAAAAACAAGAATTTATCTCAACAAATGCCAAAAATGAAAAATTACACAAATAAGTATTAAAACTTAATATAGTGTCGATAATTGGAATAGTGAGGGCTTTACTTATTTATGTAAAAAATAAATATTTTGTTAATATGTAGATATTTAAATATAAAAACGAACTTTGAGAATAGTACGGATCGTGAGAAAGCAAAAGACATCAGTAAAATAACTTTCATAATATTTTTTTTTGCGTAAAGTCTTATCATCTAAAGCTACCTATACGAGTTGCCAATCATTTACAAGAAAAAATACAAATTCACATCTCTGTTACTACAACAGCTGACTTGCATCAAGGCAGAATAGATTTGTTTAAAGGTTTTTAAATTATATATTTTATTTAAATAAAGATATAAAACAATAGCAATTAATTACATTCCAGATGTCGTTTGCCGCAAAAATAGGTGCGTCTTTAATTCAGAATGGATTTAAGAAACTTGCCGCTACCTCGTCAGCTCGTAATTTCCACATGATGGTTAAACCTTTACCTAAAACAATTACAGGAACATCTTCATTGACTCAAAATCCAATTGCTAGCAGCGTGGTATCACCACTATCAATAGTTTCCGGCTTGCAACGTTTGTTGGCACCAGTCTCATCATTAATGAATCAGGTAGCTGGTTTTAAGGTTAAGGGCCGCCTAAAGCGTCGTTGCAAAGATTGTTATTTCGTTATACGCCAACAAAGACATTATGTCATATGTCCAACGCACCCGCGCCATAAGCAAATGTCTATGAAGAAACGGGATTATAAATCATGGATTCTCACTCATGCTACACAATCTAAAGTAAGACCATTTTAACTGCATATTGTTGTAGGAAAATAAATACAATTTTGTTGTAAATTCATATTCTTAGTTGCATCTAACGCAAATACTACTACTATGTTTTCATTTAATTATTTATTGTGTTATATCTTTTTTAAATTCGATAAACATAATAATAAATCAGTGTTATTTTCTTGAAAAAAAAGGATTTCAAAACTCGAGTTCGCCATATAACGGCAGACTTTTCCAAACAATTTTAATTTATTTTGATCGCCATATGTTACGTTTTTGACTCAAACAGTCTCGATATGAAATGTCCTAACTAAGCATTTTACAAAATCAAGGCTTATTTCTTTATTTGCCTTTAGAAATGTATACACATTTTATTGCAAATAGCTATACGCATACCAATAGATAACATAGCATAATTATAAAACATGTGTTAACAATTTAAACAATAAATTCACATACTATTGCGAGGTACCTGAAGCGACCTTTCATGGGGTTTTTCGCGGTTTCTTAGAAGTGATTGTCTTTGTTACCTATTTCTTTTTTGTAAAATATTTAAAAAGCAATAAAATGTTATTCATAGAATTAGAAAATTAGTTTTAGAACTATTGTCAACTAGATCATAAAATAAAGTTATGGGTCGATTACGGATGGCAACCGAACTTCAGTTGCGTTGTCAGAGAGCAATCACAAATTTCTGGTTACCAATTTGGATACAGTTGCCATCTTTAGCTCGGTTGCTATCCATAATAATTATACCCATTAATGTTAACAACATAACTAAATTCGCATATTTATGAGACACAAACTGTCGCTTAATATGCAAAACATTCTATTTAATATTATGCAAATTTTACAGGACAGAATAATCACAATTTGGTCGAATTTCTATTTTTATTCAAACTCAATAAATGATACAATTTTCAGTTACAAAATTAGAATGAAAATCTTTAATTATAAATCGTTATAAAAATTATTTACATTCCAAATATTACTACATTTAAATTAACAAAGTTGTTTTGATGATAACAAACAATTTTATCCTACAATTAAAGAGCTGAATAGCTGCACAGAGGTGAGGGCATGAGAGACAACTCAATGGTAGATGTTAAATAGTTTACCATAATCTTTAGGAGCGCTGGTTACATCAATAGAAGGTCTACCAGAAGATTCAGTTAAATTAGTATATGTGTATAAAGAATTATTAGATGAAACTGAAAGAATAGGTGAGACTGATATTTGAGCTAAATCTGAATTAACAAGGTTACCTTTTCCTAAAGTAAGCAACTTCCAATCAAATGGAGTGGAAATACAAATATATTACATATTTATTGACGATTTCTCACGTTATCAAATTTATTGATAATAAGAAATTTTTTGCGGAAGTTCAGAAGCTGCGATAATAGACGAGAAGTTGTAAATTCCCAAATGAATGAATTCTTACAAATACGTGGTATTATATTGCAAAATAAAGTACCCTAAAATGGTGTTGCGGAGAGTAAAAACCGGACATTAGTTGATATGATTAGATCTATGCTTTACTATGCAAATTTACCCAAAAAGTTGTGGGTTGAATTTAGTCTAGCAAAATACATATGAAATCCTGATCAAAGCTAAATAAAAGTGTATGAAAGTAAAACATATGCTCAAGTACCCTAGTGCAAACGTCGAACTTGATAACATATCGGTTGAAGGTATTTTGGTTGCTTATTCTGAAGAATGGATGGAATGAAATTATAATAAGCAAAGACGTAAAAGTTTTAGAAAATTCAAATTTACCAGATAAAAATAAACGGTTCTAGTATAGATAGAACAAGATTTAGTAAGCCCAACGAAAATTTAACATGTATGTTACTGTAACAATGTAAACATGTTAAATTTTCAAAGATTTGTTTTGGCCTATTTCAAAACAAATTTATTTTCTAGTGTACTATTTTAATTTAGACAGTAACTGTTTTTTCAGGCCGAATTATTTTCTAATATACTATTAATTTCCGAAATTTTAATTTTAGACCATTTTTAATTTTTTAGCGTTTTTTAAACATTACCTGTGTTAAACTGGCCATACACGGAATGATTTGTTCGCCTGATTTGTGATTGAAAATTTTCAATTACTTGTGATTTTGTGCGCACACAGTCCCATTTACAAGTCGAACACAAACAAATCGCACTAACAATTCATCCGTGTGTGGGCAGCTTTAGACAACGGGGTGACACTAAACCATTTATGAATGGTTTTGTGGCATCCTGTTAAGAAATATTTCAACAGTTTTAATTTATCTATGAGACAATAACTTAAAAATAAACGTAAACAGTAATAATTAGTTAAAATGTTTAATTCAAACAAATTTGTCGACAGCGTTTATTTCTTTTTGACTGTGGATTGACTCACAAAGTCTTCGTTATCCAAAACACTATAAAGTTATGAACTTAAATGTTTTGGTTAGAAAACACATGTGATAAACAGAAGTAAAACACGTTTTCTGGAATGCCATATTATTGGAGTGTCCGGTTTAACCGAAAAAGTGTGTTTTTGAAAAAACTGGTTTCGATTATTGTCTTTTAAAAAAACCGGTTAAGCGGTTTCGGTTTTTTTCTTCAAAAAAAAGCGGTTAACCGGTTTATACTAAATTTTTATTTAATGGAAATTTAGTATTTTTGAATTCTTTATGCAATTATTTTATATCTTTTACGAAATGTCAAATGCTACAATTTTCTATAAAATAAATCAATATTTTTAAAAATGCTATCATAGTTTTTCATAAATATGTTTGAATGAGCTTTATACAAAAACGTCATACAAAAACCGGTTTGTCAAAAAACCGAAACCGGTGGACTTTACAAAGATGAAAAAACCGGTTTTCGGTTTTGGATACTCTACATATGCAACAAAATATACTATATTTGAAACACCCAGTAAATAAAAGTGTTGCCAATATACGATAAACATTGAATTATATGAAACACCCAGTAAACAAAAGTGTTACTAATCTAAATTACATGCTACTTCGTAAAGAAGAAGAAAAGTAAACAAAACGTCCAGCTTAGTTTATTATTAGCACAGATACATATAACTGCAGACGTATTTTAATCTATGATTATTATCAACTATTTATAAAAGTACATAATTTAAAAGCAATACAAAAATGAAAATCGCTGTCGAAGGTTGTGCTCATGGAGAGTTAGAAAAAATTTACGAAACTATACAGGAGTTGGAAAAGCGTGACAATATAAAGGTTGATATGTTACTGTGCTGTGGCGATTTTCAGTCCACCCGTAATATGGAAGATTTACAAACAATGGCCGTTTCCCAGAAATATCAAGATATTTGCACATTTTATAAGTAAGTACATTAATATTATTAATAGAAATATGAATTATATCACTAACAATATCATTTTTCAATTTGTCTATTTATTACAGGTACTATAGCGGAGAATTAAAAGCTCCAATGTTGACTATATTTATTGGTGGCAATCATGAGGCTTCCAACTATTTACAAGAATTGCCTTATGGTGGTTGGGTTGCACCTAATATATATTATTTGGGTTATGCTGGTGTTGTCAGAGTTAATGGTATTAGAATTGCAGGCGTTTCTGGCATATATAAAGGCCATGACTATTTAAGGGGACGTTTTGAGTTTTCTCCCTACTCAGAAAGCACCAAACGCAGTGTTTACCATGTGCGTCAGCTGGAAATATTTCGTCTGAAACAACTTTCGAGCAAAATTGATATCTTTATGTCGCATGATTGGCCCAAAGGCATATACAACTTTGGTAATAAAGAACAGTTGGCTCGTTTCAAACCATTTTTACGCGAAGAAATGGATAACGACCAGCTCGGCAGTAGACCTTGTGAGGATTTGCTTAATATGTTACAGCCTCAGTACTGGTTTGCCGCCCATTTGCACTGTAAATTTGCAGCCGTTGTGGAACATTCAAACTCGAAGTGCTGCGATGAGAAAACGGAAGCAAAGAACAACATATTTAATGAAAAAAATAACGATGAAGATGATACAACTCCAAAGGGATCATTTACAAAATTCTTAGCTTTAGACAAATGTTTGCCTAAGCGAAGGTTTTTACAAGTTCTTGATATTAATTCGGAAAACTATACTGACGATGAGGGTCATTTAAGATTTGAATATGATTTGGAATGGTTGACCATATTATATTTAACCAATCACTTGGTGAATGTCAAAGAATCGTACTATTATCTACCGAATGAAAAGAGTGCTAATGGTGAACGTTTCGACTTTACGCCTACAGAAGAAGAAATGCAAAATGTACGTAAAAAGTTCGAAAACGATCTAAAAATTCCCAATAACTTTTGTCGAACCGTTGAATCATTCGATCCATCTTCATATAGCAAAGGTCGGCATTTCGAACAACCAAAATCACAAATTAATCCACAATCATTGCATTTCTGTGATACGTTGGGCATCGATGACCCCTTGTCGTTAGCAATGTTGATGGGCGGTCATGAATTGAGTCATTCCAGTACACTTGATAATACACAAGATTCAGCTTTAAATGATTCTCTTCTACAGGACGACCAACAATCGTCTAGTCTGAATATCTCATCGGCATCAGTGTGTTTAACAGACAGCAGTCCATTAAAGCGAAAAAGTAACTCTGGTTTAATTCTGCCTAAACCGAAAATGGACGATGGAAATATTATTGTAAATACAGAGGAAATTGATTTGGATGATGATGACACGAATAAAGAAGATATTAAGGAAGATCTGCAATTGGAATGTGATCCATCGGATGCGTGTACAAATGATCAAACACAAATAGAAAGTACCACCAACGAGAAAGTACTTTCACCAAAACCTCCAATTAAAAAATTTAAAAGGCGTAATCAGGACATCTACCAAGAAAAAGAAGAAACAGATGAACTAAAAGAAACTTTATAATACCTACTGTAAGGTTTAGTAAAAATGTTGCATATAAATGCGTTCTATCATGTCCTTTAATTTTTAAAATTGTTTTTCAATATTTTTTTTATTATTTTACAACTATATATAATATGTATGTATATATAGAACGAAATTTTATGAACAATTCACATTCAGTAGTTTTATTTGGATACTTTATGGGCTTTTCGAATTTGTTTAATTTAATTAAACTCTTGATATTTCAAATGTCCCACAGTGGGGGACATTGGTGAAAGGTATACAGATTCGCTACAGCCCTCTATTTGTTTTTACAAAATTATTACCTTAGTCTCTGATAAATTTTATTAAAATTGGACTATTCATTTAGAAGTTACAGATTTATTTAGACTTTTTTTAATTTCCCCACTGTGCGTCCTCACCTAATTTTCATTATTATTAAAGAAAACTGAGAAAATCGATAAGAATTGGTTGAACTTTTTTAGGTTTTTATTAAATTATTGATGCTAAATAAATAATACAATTGGAAATAAATCTTTACACCTTAAACATTTATTGAGTGTGATGTTTGAACTTTATTTTCGTTCAATTGATAAAGTACAACTCCTATTAAATAACAAATACACAGACTTAAATAATTATTTGGCTTCTGTTTTACATCAATTCCTAAGCATTTTCTAATTATATCCATCGCTAGTCGGTCCCTGTTGTACGTATTATGATAAAACACTATAAGCTTCTTGTGAACAAAGAAATGCTGTTTCCAAAACAGATTCGTGAGCATTTGTTGTGTCACAATAGTATGTTATGGGAGCAGGTATGCGCTGAAGTGTCACTACTGTTCGTTTTTTGTCAGCATCACCACCGCTGTCGCCGGATATGTCCGGCTTTGTAATGACTTCATAAAAAGTACATCTTCTACGACCAATGCCAGGCACATCAGCATCATACGGCGGTGATAGAATATCAAAAAATGCAGCAACACCGCCATCAGCTGTAATCTCATGATAGTTACATTCTCTAGGCGTTAGCAGGGTGCACTCCATATTCGGATTCATATATCTTACTTCTTCCTTTACAACGTTTACCTCTTTTATGTTTTGCTTGTAATTCATCGGATCATTTGTCTGCAGGTCCTGAGTGTAAGATTGTATTTTCAATTGACCATGTAAGACTTTAAGCAAACCGTGCATACAAGGATGATCGTGAAGGGGCATTGTATATCCACCTCTCATTATAAAGACGCTCATTGAAACTGTTTCATTTTCAAATATGTGCATAAAGGTACATGGTGCCCTGCCATGACGCTGGAACACATCATCATTAAACAGTTCTTCCTGATTGACTTGTATATCCCGGTATGTGAGTTGATCTGTCAACTGTTTCAATAAAGCTAAATTACTTTTAAACCCCGTTTGATTGGCTCTGTCAAACGTTTTTAAAGCTTGCCGCAGTACATTTACAAAATGCGAAGACATTCTTTCATGTAGCCACAGCAACAAATTCCAAAAACTTTCCTTTTTTGCTGATATTCTACAAATTGTCCATAAGAAATTCTAATAAAAACAAAACAGTGACCAAGGAGAATTCAATAAACGGTGAGAGCGATTATACAACAAATACAATATTTACAAAAACCACATGCAATTTATGTTGGCAGGAAATGTCAAAGTCTGTCTGTTGTTTTTGTTGCTTTTACATTTAAACAAGTGAAGAAAAAATAGCTGTGCTATAGACAGCACCTAATAATGAATACGCCATGACAGTGACAGTATTGCAATGTTGCCATCAAATTAATTGTAAACTACACATGACTGCTTCCTAAATTACACTTCAGAAGAAAAGTTAGACATCGAGTGGCAACACTGTTATTATAAATGGACTCATGGGCAGATTTTTTGATCATGAATTTATTTAGTTTGATGACCCCAATGAGCGGAAATTTGCTCCTAAAATATGGAAAATATACGCCTAAAATAAAGATAGACCAAAAAAATTAAAAAAATATGCATAACAATTCGAATTGCTGTAAAGTATAATTCAACGATAATTTTCATTTCGTTTTCCTGTTTGTCTCTAGATCCACACTTTTCATCAGGACAATTCTCCTCAACTTTCTTAAAGTGCCATTAAGCTAGATGTGAGTGGTATATCCGATACGGTATTGCCATATTAAAATTTCTTAAATTAGCACATCTCTAAACCAGTGTCATAAAGATGGAAACAGCTGACAACTAGTTTTAGTTTGAAAAAAAAAATATAATTAATGTTTTTTTAATAAAAAACAAAAGTAAATTATCATTAAGAGCACATGCAAAATACAACGAAAATCAATTAGTTATTAAAATTTAATTATTACGTGTAAAATAAACTATAGTTATTTGAAGTTATTATGTATGTGTATGAAAAAAAAAGTTCGTAAGAAAAGATTCTTGCTAAATGAATAATTATTTGTTTAATGCTAATCATAAAAACACCGCCACGACATCAATTGCCTCTACATCATCCACGAAACATCAGCAATATTCTTATCGAGAACTGAACAGTAACAATAGTACACCTAGAACATCCCATCAACACATAGGGATGTATAGTCGCGATTGGCGTTCCGCATTGCGGACGCCGCCAACATATCGCATTGGCAATAGAACAGTACGTTTTAATTATCATATAGCAATGCTTATCGGAGGCGTATGTGCACTTTTCATATTGTTTTATTATGTGCGAGGGAGTACGTCTTCGTCGGATTCGGCTTGGCTGAAAAACTATGCCAGTTCCACAAGTGGCCATCGGGTTGTGGTTAGTAGTAGCAGTATTATGAACAGTAAAGCAATGGTGGATGATGAATTTTCTTCATATAATAGTACGTATCCGCTGACACAGCCTGTAGTGGGGAGACCAGGAGTGATAACATTTCGTATAGCTATGGTGGCTGACTTAGATACAAACTCAAAAGTTCAAAATAATGGTGCTACCGTGTGGAGAAGTTATCTTAAAAAGGGTCATCTGTCTTATATAAGTTCGAAGGATGAAATAATTATCAATTGGGATAGTGGAGAACCGTCAGTACTTGAATCAAGTTTTTCTCTGAAGGGACGCGGTATGGAACTCTCAGAAATAGTAACTTTTAATGGTAAAATACTTAGTTTTGATGATCGCACTGGTTTAATATATGATATAACGAATAACGATAAACCCATACCGTGGCTAATACTGCTCGATGGTAATGGACATAATGCAAAAGGGTTTAAGTCAGAATGGGCTACAGTCAAAGATCGTTTATTATATGTTGGTTCAATGGGAAAGGAATGGACGACGGGGACAGGAGATTTTGAAAATGAGAATCCCATGTATGTTAAGGTAATTTCACCTTCTGGCTCAGTGAGATCCTTGGATTGGTCGTATAACTTTAAAAGATTGCGGCAAGAGTCATCGCAAATAACGTGGCCGGGCTATATGATACATGAGAGTGGTGTTTGGTCGGCAGTTCATAAAAAGTGGTTTTTCCTACCAAGAAGGTGTTCAAAGGAAAAGTAAGTAAAAAAAAAAACAAAAGCTATATACGCCGCTGTTCTGTAGATCGAATGATTTCAAAAACGAATAATAGTCAAATTGATCGTCTTTGCACATTGAAACAGTTTTGTTTACTCGAAAGTAAAACGAGTTAATCAGGTGAATTCGACTCACAGACACCAACATATCTGAATTCGTTTTAAAACAAAAAAACGGTACTCGGATTCGGTTTACAGAACAAGGGGATATAATTTTTTAATTAAAAAGCTAATTTGACTTTTTTTAATTTCCTCTTAAAAAGGTACAATGAAACTCGAGACGAACACATGGGTTGTAACGTTTTAATCACAGCCGATGAAGATTTCAATAAAATCGAAACAGTGCCATTAGATATAAGTAATACTCAACCCACGCATGGATTTTCTTCGTTTAAATTCATACCCGGCACTGATGATCGCATTATTGTTGCTCTCAAAACCGAAGAACTTAATGGAAAAACTACAACATTTATAACAGCATTTGATATACATGGTAAAACATTGTATGCAGAGCAACATATTGAAACGGAACTAAAATACGAAGGATTCGAATTTATTTAGTTAGTATTGCTGATTTGATATTCTAAAAAAGTTTAAAATTATTTTATTTTGTTGACTTGTAAGTTTTTCCTTTGTATGTTTACAAGTAATGTATGTAATTTATTTAATTATTTAGAAAATGTATTTTTAGACATTTTAAATTTGTATGTACAATAGTTAATAAGTTTGCGTTTTACCTAATGTGTGATTTATTTTAAAATAATGGTGAAAACTCATCTGATTCCTAACAGATATTAATTATAAAATTTGTAATAAAAGAGAGAAGTCATCATGAAAAACTGTTCTTATTTTCATTTATTCATTTTCCGGATTAAATCACCAATGTATACATATATGTATATTTGAAGATAAATATTAAAAACCATTTTTGGTGAAAAAAAAATGTTGGTGAAAATTTTAGCCAAAAAATTAAGCTAAACTAATTTTTGGTGAAAAAGAAAAATATATAAAAAACATTTAATGAAAAAATTAGGTGAAAAATAAAGTCGCGGTTTTTTTGCTTATTATCAGGCATTTGTGGCTGATAATTTGAAACAAATTATTTTTGTTGTGAAAAATCGATGTAGTCGCTGTTTTATTGCTTATATCACAGTCATTTGTAGGCCGATTTTAAATTGCAACGAACCAGGTCTATACCCGATATACTAAATATAGATGTGTCAATCCTGTTTGTAAGTTATTTGGGGGATTCGGAAAGTTGATTTCAACAGACTGACGGTAATGGCTATATCGTCACCTTAAATGCAAACGGACGTAACTACGCAAAAATTCAAAATCGAGTTTTTTATTTATTACGGATTTTTTATCATACTACATGCTCACGCAAATTTTTAGACGCCGCGATCAAATATTACAACTTTATTAAAGAAATTCAAAAAAATGCCAAGAATACTTTATTAATATTGATTTTATAACGATTTTTGCTCTTCCTGTAAAAAAAAAATAAAAGTTACGTCAGTTTGCATTTAAGGTGACGATATATAACGATCCAGAATACATACAAACGGAATGACAAACATATGCATATATACCCGATATTCCCAAATTTGAATAACCGAATCTGGACGATAGCAATGATCGCAAATGAAAGAATGTAGAAATTACAAACGTAATGACATACCTTTACCACTCATGGTGAAGTGTATAAAAAAACTCTGCAACACAAATATTTTAATATACGTTTTTTTATTTTTACATGCATTTTATTATATAGTAAGTATGTATATCGTTTTTCATCGAATATAGATAATAGCAAAAATTTTAAATCTTTATTCCAGCAACTACAATTAAAATAGAAAATGAAATGTACACTTAATAATGTATAAAAACGTTTAATTGAAACGCATATATTTTTTAGAAAGTCGTTAACCTGCTTAAAAAATATATACATATTTTTTTAATTGTATTATAAGTCAACGTTGTGTGTCGATAAATTTTACAATTCGCAAAATTATAAAAAAAAATAAAATAAAAAAATGAGCGGTTTAGGAAATATTAATAATGCCTTGGTGAGACAGTTAATTTACAGTATATTCATTCTCATTCAATGAGATCTTGCATAAATATGTGTAATTCTCTCTTACATTAAAAGTAATAATTGCAACAATTGTTTTTTTTTGTTTTGAAAAATTAAAACAGAGTATATTAAGATATAAAAAAACCAAGGACTTGTTTTTTTACATTTTTAGTCTTAAATAAAGATTGAAAAAATTCAATATGTAATTGTTTTACTATAAATTATTTTGTTTTTTGGAATATTTTTTTTACATAACCAAAAGCGTGCAATTACTACAGTTTTTTTTATTGGTTCTTTGTTTTCATAATAAATATACATTAGAAAGAAAATTACAATAAAATATGTTATAAATTAAAAATGTTTCTTCTTTTACTTTAATTTGAAGTATGTATGTAGTTTTCACAATCTTTTTGGTTTTCGTAGAAAATTGGACAGATTTATAGAGGTTTAAATTTCATTAAAAAATACTAACCCAAGATTGTGAACATTTATATTTACTTTAATGATTCGTTTTATTTGATTTTTTTAACTAAAATATTTGTTTCATCGTTTTAGCAAATGTAAGATTACGGGGAAAAAAAATCGGAAGAAATCTTTAGCCGTTGTGTGTTATTATGAGCCAAATTTAAATGAAGATGGTACAGTTTGTTGGGTAAATGAAAAACCGCCACGTTTTTCAATCAATTTCGATTCCTTGGCAGCCTTACGTTGATCGGCTGTAACAACAACTTCTTGCAGTGCTTTAGCTTGTTCAGTCGTCAAACCAGAAGTGAGTACAGCATACCAGGCTTGGTCTTGAGTAGATAAAGCTAAAATAAAAGAAGGCTCAATATAAACGATTGTGTTTTTAGTGGTTGGATGTTTCGCTATTTTACCTGAAATCACTTCTTTGAAAGTGACATATTCATCAATAGCATTTTCATCTTCTTCTTCGTCCAGAGGAGTTGTAAAACCTTCTAAAGCGGTTTCATTTAAATCATCAATGCTTTCTTCTTCTTCATCGTCAGACTCTTCGTCATCGTCCTTAATAACCGCCTTCATTTCAATACCGGATTCAGCTGCTTTAGTTTTACTGAATGTAGCAATTTGCTCTAAGTAATCTGGGGCAAACTCATCGATTTCATCTTCATCGCTGGACAATGCTTCTGCTCAAGTATAAATATATAATAAGAACAAGAAATAGAGCTATATTCGTCTGTCTATATACCCTTCACCAAAATATAATTTAAGATAAAGATTGAAAACAACTTTTGTTGAACAAAAAAAATTAAAGAAACATTTTTTTGGTGAAAAAAAAAATTTTTTTTTGGTGAAAAAAAAAAACATTTTTTTGGTGAAACAAAAACCAGAGAAATGATGATACCCGCAAATCAAATTTTTGAAATTAACTCTAATGTACATATATAAATAATGTATGTATAAATCCATTAACTATAACGATATTGAATATGAAATGATATAAATAGTTAAAAAATCGAAGTAGTCGTGGGTTATTCCTTACATCTCTGACATTTGTGGGTCGATTTTCCGTATTTAAATAGTAACCGAACCAGGACTATAGCGGATATATTCATGTATGTTATTTGGGGGCTTTTGAAAGTCGATTTTAATCAGCCCCGCTATCTATAGTGATCCAGAATATATATAATTTATGGGATCGCAAATGAAACATTTTAAAATTAACGGAATCACAAACTGAAGGTGAAGGGTATAATAAAATCAATTTTTTTTTGTAAAATTTCATCTTAAAAAAATATTTACCTTCACAATCGTCATTTTCCTCTTCCTCCTCTTCTTCTTCTTCTTGAGCACGCGATTCATAAGCACGTTTCAAGCCGTCGAAGAGTAAAATTAAAGAGGGTATAATTTTACTCGAAACTTCACTCAGTACAGTTGGCTTAGCTTCACCCAATGAAATAAGTGTACACAAACCCAAAACGCACAATTTACGATCGTGAATACTAAAATTGTTATACAATAATGTGAATTTCTTTTAATCTACATACAAATTTAAATTTATATTTACCCTAAGAAACAATCGGTATCCAATATCCATTGTTTAATGAAATGAGACGAAATGGGTTCGCCATTGGGTTGAGGCATTTTATCCAAAATGGATAGTAACAATTGAGGATTATAGTATAAAGCAGCGATGACAACCTTTAAATAAATTCAATACCAAATTTAATACATAATGTTTTACGATAAAATATCTACAAATAGTATTACCTGCAAACACATAGTACGTAATTCAGAAGATTGCACCTCTCTTGTTAGACGTGATAAAGCCAATTCCACAAACATGGGAATTACAGAATCAATTTGTCCCTTGCATTGCAAAATAATAACCTCCAAAAGTTTAGCAGCATGACACTCAGGATCTTCACCGGGATTGCTGGTTAACATCTAAATAAAAAATGCCTAATTAATAATTAATTAATAAATATTAGTAATTATTAACTTACAGATTTACACATATCGTACATGGCCAATAAGCGATTTGGATTCGAAAGGAAAGCTGGAGTATCAATTGTCACATAGTTGTGTAAAGCTGGCATCATATCAATGAAATAGTCCATGCCGTCTTTTTTGAATACCTGGTAGATAAGTTCCAACATTTGCCACATTTCAGGTGAAATTGTTTTCGATGTCAGGTCAAAGACCAAAGAGAATGTCTCTTCATAGAAATCAGTAATGTTGTTTTGGAATATATGTCCTACAAGATTAATTACAATAGGATGTAAATTATTCATTATTTCAGGATGCTCCTCCATAACAGTAAGCAATGTTTCGATGGTGTTCAATAGACCCATGGCCGTTATGGCCTTTTCGTCGCCACCGTCTTCTGATTCCAACACATGACTGAATGTGGTAGCCAAATGTTGGCAAATTTCCATTGCTACTGGCAACAGCTGTTCAGCAAAAGTGCATACGATTTTCTGCAATACATTTGTCAAATCTTCGTTTTCTGTTTCGCGTATGATGGTCAACAATTCTTTTGTGATTTCCTTTATTTGTGCCTCGCAATACGGAGCAGCGGCATCTTGTGAACTAAGGAACATTTGCAAGCCAATAGCAGCTTCGACCTTGACCGGTAATTCTTTGTCGTTCAACAGACAATTGGTAGTTAAACGCATAATTTCTCCCAAAATTTGAGGATTTTTCAATTGGATGTCACAGAAATAGTGTAGTACCCAACAGGCACGTGCACGCATATGACCGGCTGGATTTTGGAATTCGGGGAATACATAAGTGGTAAGCATGCTTTCAACCTGATCGCGATATATGCGTTTCTTCAATAAAACATCAGCTAAAGTACCAATCATGTGTAATGCACCATCTTTTTGTTTATTATCAGCATTTGGTGATGTTATAATCTTTCGATAAGGAAAATAATTATTTATATAAGCATGTACATATGTAGTTTATGAACTAATTTAATTTAAAATTTGAATTAAAACTTTTGCAATATTTGGCAGAGCTGAATGTTACGTAACATTTAAATTTATTTATTGATATTAGCGCTATAAGAATCCAACACACAGTTAGATTAAAGTGCAAAGTTACTACTTCAAATTTTTATGAAAATTTAATAGAAAATAAGTTAGAATACACCATTTACATGAAAATGTTTTGCATTTTCCAACTAAAATGAAGATTTTTGGAGAACTCAAGGTCTTTTAATCAGCGGGAATCGGACTTGGCATTTTCAAACATAAGTTCGAATTTGTTTTCGAATTTTCGATCATAACATTTTAGATTATTTTTCTTTTTGATATTCTGGACAATATATTGCATTGGATTTTAATAACAAAAATATTTATAAACTTACCTGCATAATAATATTCATAGCTTTGGGTAAAATGCCCTTGCGTTTCTTGCAGCATGAATGCAATAGAGACTGAGCAGCTGGAACAGGAGTAGCGTAATCTTCAAAAATATCTGTAAGAAAATTAAAATTATTTTATATATCTTATAAACATAATTTAATTTATTTAATTAAACACTTTAGTCCAACTACACCATTTTCAAATGTATTTAAGAAATATATTTCTTATTTTTTTCCATTTGTATTTCAGAAAATTCTAATAGAAATATAAATGGAAATTTCTGAAATAGCATTACAAATTTCCGAAATTCATACAACGTCTGATCTTAATTTCATTTACAAATCATAAAGCGCTTAACCAACTAGATATATTTTATAATTGATTTCAATACGTACCAAATTTCAGTTTGATATATTCATGAGGATCCGTTTCCCACAATTCTTGATCTTGATCTGAGAAAGACATAATAGGGAACAAGACATCTTGAATAATTGCAACCATGTGTGGTTTAATCAACTTCCAAGAGAAGGCATGGCTCACACTAATTAATTTAAAGAAAATCTTTTATGATTTGTTGTGTAATTTTGTGATTTAAAACTTACGCATTCTTGATATAAGTCAAGTTATCAGTTAGAACACGTGGCGAAACGTAAATGCGATTGCGATATTGATCTAAAATCTTGAGTAAAACATCTAAGACTCCTTGGGTAAATGTGGGTAAATACCATTCGGCAAACTTTTGGTATTTTTCACTAACAACACTACGTGGACTTCCATAACTAGACAGAAAATTATTTATTAAACATTTTTATTTTATTTCCATTTTAATTTATTCCAAACATACCGCTCGAACATGCGCACCATAATGTGTAAAGCCCACTTCTTAGTTTTCCACCAGGCAAATTCAGGCTTTTCATCATCATCTAAATGAGAACAATCTGGTACGGGACGATCGGCAATTTGACGACAAATTTCCATCCATTGGGAAAACGTTTCCTTTGTTATTAAATCCAATGGCAAACTGAACTGTGTCAAAGCGTAGTAAATTTTCAAAATTTGCTTTTGCATTAACACCGACTGCTCCGTTTCATTGTTCATTAAAGTGAGCATAAGTTGGTAGATCATGGGCAATAAAAGATTCATGGCCTCGTTGAGGGGAACGCGCTCCTCCGCACGTTTATATTCATAGGTTTTAACCAATTGATACATAGTAATTAGGGCACCATTCCAGCCATTCATATCGGGATTTTGTAAATAAATGCTAATATTGTCAACGACCTGCGGCCAACGTCCGGGAAAGTCATGTTTAATAATATGATTGACGCACACAGACAATTGTACTCTAATAATTTCTGGTGCATGCACAATTGCATCTACAATGGAACTGCGAATCATAGCACGATCTTGTTCGTGAATTGAAAAAGGTATGGGTTCGCCAGGTGCTACCTCATGGTCAGCCCAGCTGCTAGAGATAATATTTTTCATGTATACAGCTCCAGCCTGACGAACAGGTTGATCAACTGTATTTTGCATAACAATTTGTAAAATTGTTGGTACAAATCCAATAATTTTATGGATCTTAAATAACAAGAAATTTATGTATAATTTAATTAATAAGTTATTAAAAAAAAGAAAGAAAAGAATATTCATTTAATTAAAGGGATCATAAAAGAGCATTGAAGGTAGAATCGACTAAAAAGAGAGATAAAAATTTGTCTGATTCATTGTTCTGTTGTTTAATAAACGAACAAAGATGTGTATGTACTAAAGAGTGTTAACTTTTAATTATTCTACATGATACGTCATCTTGTACATTGTAGAACCAATAATGAAAATGTTTATAAAAAATAAATGAAGAGAGAAATTTCTATATAGACAAAGAGTTCTTTCTGAGTAGTTAGTTGCCTTGTGTGGAAGTGGTTCAAAAACCATTAAAGCATTTTATTTAATTAGCCACCACGTGCTGCTTAAATTTTAATTATATTTTGTGTGTACTTATTGAATCATATGTACATATTTTACTCCGGCATTTTATAAGTTCACTTAATATTTTTCCCAAATTTATTTTCCATCAATTCATTTTTATAAGACATAGGTACTATGCTAATTTATTTGTGTATTGGAAATTTTGGGAATTGGAAATTTTAAAAATTCTTACAATTTTAATTCCATACAATGCTAATTTATTTGGATATGCAGTACCCAATGGAATTGGAAAGTTTAAAAATTCTTTCAATTTTAATAAGAGGATAGAAAAACAACCCGTCGTTGGTTTTTATTTTGGTTTTGTCGTCTATCTGAAAGCCTTATTTATTGATCGTTCAGTTTTTAAACACTAGGATTCCTTGCTGGTGCGATGAAAATGTATTTAATTCCACGACTATAATGAAATTTAGGTAATATTTCATCAGGTTTTAGAATAAGTTTATACATTGAAAATAGCTCCTAACTTATTTAACATTTTAAATGTCTTCTATAATTACCTGATATCTAAGATATACAAATAATATAGTTGGTCTTTTAAATTTGCAATTGCAATTGATAGCGATAATTTGCGATATAACTTAGAGTAAATAATCATTCATTTATTAGTAATAAAAAGATCAAAAGGCCACACCCTGATCAAAACAAATACTTCATATTTTGGATTTTAGAGATTTCGAAAATTTAAAAATTCTTACAATTTTAATAAGTGGATAGGTAAAAATATCTCGTCATTGTGACATTAAAAAGTTTCATGTTTAAATTTTCAATTTTTGGTTTTTTCGTCGATCTGAAAGCCTTATTTATATTGATCCTTCAGAATTATCAGAAGATTAATGTGTATTTTTGTATGGCTTTCATGTAAAAAATAAATATTTCCTTTGCTCTCCTGAAAAGTTTTTAAAATGTATTTAATTCCACGACTATAATGAAATTTAGGGAGTATTTCATAAGGGTTTCGAATAAGTTTTAAACGTAATTGATTTATATACTGAAAATTAATACCTCCTAACTTATTTAAAATAATAAATGTCTTCTATAATAATTACCTGATATCAAATATATACAAATAATTTAGTTGGTCTTTTAAATTTGCAATTGATAGCGATCATTTGTGCCATAAGTAAGCGTTAAATAATCATTCATTTATTAATAATAAAAATATCAAAAGGCCACACCCTGTTCAAAACAAATACTTCATATTTTGAATACTATTTGTTTAGCTTTCAATTCAAACACAACTGATATACAAATTGTATGCAGAAAACATTTTCAAGCAGTTTAATAAATTGAAAACTGGATATGGTAAATATCTGAAAGATCTTAATAAACAAATGCTAAATATCAATAATTAAAATATATAGGTCATATTCGTAATACAATTTATGAAATATTTGCAAAACAAATATTGTGCTAGACCATCACAAACATTTTAAATGGGTTTTAATTTATTTTACTCAAATCAACTTGTTCAAATAATTCAATATTTTTTACATACATATAAATCTTTATTATCTCTTTCATAAACATAATTTTGGAGTAAAACTGTTTAAAAAATAACAATTACATTTAACGACATTTTACTAGAAATTGCATTTTTTTAATGTGACTCTCTTGCATCGAGCAAATGTTTGCATAATTAAATCATAAACAAAAGCGCTACATTGTTAGCATTGATATGTGTCAAAGTTTGTTTTCATTTCTAATTAAATTTTGCCAATTTTCTTCTACCTTTTTCTGTTAAAATTCGTACACCTTTTTGGATGTACAAAAGAAATGATAAAGTAGAAAAGCATAGAAAATATAAAGAATGAAACAAATGTCCTTAGTAAAACCATTACAAGAGGACATACATATTTCGGAAATAATAAATGCACTTTCAATTAGTTCTTGATTTCGTGCATTATATGTTGTAAAGATTATTAATAAATAACCTTAGGAAATTCTTAAGTATTGAATATATGGAATTACTCTTAAAAAGCACATGTTTTCTTGTGCATGTCATCGTAGGCAGAATAAGAAAAAGCAAATAACACTTTAGCCTCAAATTGTACACTCACTCCCACAAAGTAACGTCATCCGCCATTAAGGCGGCCGAGCATATTGTTGTTTTGTATAAAAATCCATACAATCAATCGAAAATTAACATGCATTTTCATGTAAGAAATATATTTTATTGTACTAACCTGTGCCAATTGCTCCTCTGCCGCCTTCCTCTGTTCAGGATTTGGATCAATTGTTGCACGCAACAATTCTGTCAACTTTTGTGGATCCATATTTTGCTTAATTCTTTAATATATTATGTTCACGAATTAATGCAGTAGCTTAACTACACAATTAGCGTTTAATTATTTCAATTAAATAATTAGAAAATGTGCAAATAACTCGCGAAAATTAAGAAAAAAAATATGAATCGTATAGCGACAACGGGAAAACGTGTTAGCACCCGCGAGCCGACAATTTTTGTATGTAGTGTTGATAAAATTAAGAGTAATTAGTATCCACAGTTGTATTTAATAGTAGTAGAACGCCTTATGTCAAAAATGTTTTTCAGTAGAGCTGTAATTTTGAAACCGGATGTGATTTATTTGTATTTGAATATTTCGTTATTTTATTATTAGTACATTTTTTTAAATAGATAGTTCTTTAATGTAACTATGTAAGATATAAAAAGTGTTCAACAAATTCTAACTAAATTTATAATTTAGTATTAATTATTTATATCTTTATTATAATTTTTTATTTTTTTATACCTCTTCAGACGTGAGCGGATAGTATTAGACCTTTTATGTATTTTTTGGCATATAAGCATACCACAATAATCCTTAAACTCCTGCGGATAGGATTGATTCAATCCTTTTACAGTTAAATTACTTATGAACTTTGGTATTTGATTTTCCTCATTGCTATAATGGATCAGATAGCATTTTATATGGTGATGACTCGTTAATATACGCACACCACGCTAATCCTGTTATGGCCCTGGAATGTGTTTCGGACATCCTCAGGTTTAGTAATGAGTTTTATATATGTTGAATCTGTAATTTTTAGTTTATATCCTTTTTTGTTTCCAGCAATATAGACTCTTTAATGTCAAGTAACAATACTATTAAGATGTAAACTGAATATCTGAAGTCGAAATGTGTGCGTAACTGTCGAAACTGTGAGATATAAAGGGCAAACATTGGTTACAAAATTTTAGATACACGCCATTAAAGTGTCTCAGACCACTAGAACAAGAAATGTAGGAACAGAATTAACATATTCCGAGAAATATTAAAATTAAATATATTTTTACTTAAAATATATCCATATTTACTTGAATTTGAGTTTTTGTATTCGTACGATACCGTTAACCTATTCGAAGGTATGACACACAAAATTTAATTTTTTTTACGGCAGTTTCAAAACTCCATTTCAAATTTAAAAAAATGTTGGTAAGATTATGCTGAATTCCCAATTATTGATAAATTCACCAAAATTTATTGTTGGGGATAAGCTAGTTCCTTTGCGCATTTGACTGGTTGCTTAGGCCAGATCATCAGGAAACCTTTTCCCAAAAAGGCTTTAGAAAAACTAAAGATATTGTTACGTTTTAACCTTTTCAAAACGCTGGTTTATTTCTTTTAAATAAACCGGATACTTTTGCTTGCAAATAAAAGCCGTTTAGTAGTTTGAAAATGGTAACAACTCTTTATTTATTCGAAAAGCGTTTCTGATAAACTGCCTCACGACTGCAACATCTGCCACTATTTATAACACTGCCATCTGCACTCTAGATTGTTCTTTAACTGTCAAACTTCGAATATTCTAGATCTTACTAATACATACGCCATCTGTGTTGTACTTTCTACAATGTTCTTTAACTGAATATTCGAATTCGAATACAGCGTTGCCAACTTACGATCAAATCAACTGAAAGCTTTTATTTATTAATGCCCACAGATATGTTACAGTTTGCTATTACAGCACTGTTATTTGAAAGCATTATGCTACTTTTAAATCAGCCCTTAAAATCGTTATATTTGAATTCAAGTACAATTTCGTAACAATATTATACAAATAAAACTATAGAGTGAATTAGAATTTCAGACGCTTTATTTGTAAAAATATCGAAGCTTAAACAAACACCAAATTTTGTTTAACAAATTTCAGAAGAGTATGAAAAGAACAATGAACAGAAATATACGATTTGACAAAAAAACCGGTGACCGGCCGAAAATCAAATTTCTTTTAATTTATAAAATTTAAAATAAATATTGATCATGCTTTTAAAAATTAAGATGACAAAAGATGGCAGATTAGGAAAAAAGATGACAGATAGAGGACACATATTTTATAGATGACAGCCAGTTGAAATAGATGATTGTCCTCTAAAAAAGAGGACGTATGGTCACCTTAGTTAAACAGAATTGAATGCCCAAATACTTCCAATACTTTAGCTTCAACTGCTACTGACAGCTGTAGTTAAATATATGTATGTGTATTTCGTTTAGTCCAATCAGTACAGCCATCTTCAACGCAACGTAAAAAAGTTGGGTTATGTTTAACTTTGAAGTATGTAAAGTACAAAAATGCATTGTAATCTTAGATACTATGTCTATCCTTGACAAATATTTATCATAAATTGGGTCTACACGAGTAAAAAACTTGGAAATTATACGTTCACGTTCACTTTTTTTTTTTTTTTAAAAAATAATGTTCAATATAAACTATAAATTTTTTTTTGAATTTAAAATAGTTCTTTTAATTTGCAAAACCAAAACAGAATAAAGGTAATAATATTAAAAAAGATAAATTATGCAGACAAATCAAGAAATAAATTAAAATAAGAAATGATAAAAACAAATTTCATGAATACGTGTTCTCTACCCCTTGAACATAACAAATAGTTGAAAATAAAGTGGATGTGGGGGTAACTATTAATCACGTTTGTTGTTAAGGCTAAGTTCTCTGAGCAGAACCACCAACAATTTTGTCATAACATGAAATAAAAATAATAAATGGAGAATATACCTGGTCGTTTTTTTCTCAACAACCATTTTGAAATTTATCATGACACAAATTTATCAAGCATAGACATAGAGTACATGTTACGTGGAGGCGGTATTTTATTTTACTACTAGCATGCTTTACCCCCGTCAAGTCTGACAATAAATTCATTAACATATATTGCAGCAAATGAAAAAATTATGTTATCTCCAGTGAAGACGCGTCTTTTTCGTAACTGGCAATTACGTTTGGTTGTTAATTTGTGTTTGACATTTCAAAGAACCAAAAAAAGACGCGTCATAAAAACCTCAAAAGACATTTTTTGGCAGAAAATTTACTAAAATATTAAATAAAGTAAATCGTCATTCACGTCTTTTAAATTGTCTTTCACGTCTTTAAATTGTGTTAACATAAACACGTTTTCCCATAACCTTAGATGCTTTATTGTCAATATATTTATTGCTGCACGACTAGAAATGCAGTTGGCACGAATCGTTGCCCTCGAACTAGATGACATTGTAGATTGACATTTCGATACATATTGTTCATTGTCGCCTACGAAAATATAAATTAGCTAAAGTTGACTACAGCGGAACCGGTGGTAGTGTAGCCGTATAACTGTGATGGCGTCAAAATTCAAAATAATCGCCTTCATATAAACGTGTGTAGTTAAATTTTGACAGATTACGGTCAGTAGCTTGCTGTTACGTGGGAACGACATTTTATTTTACTATTTTCATGCATGTATGCTATCAATTATTATGAATGCAAGGGAATGTAGAACAAAATCCAATTGAACAGGTTATTTTAGAGAAGCTCTTGAAGTAAAAGTATTTTTATGTAAAAGAAATATTTTTTATAATATATAATAAACAAATAAGAACATTCAAAATATCTAAAGAACATATATAGTGTATTTAAATAGTAATAAATGAGATAGTGATAAAATAAACAATAGAGAAAATTAGAAACAACTGAAAAGAAGTGCAAGAAAAAAAAAGAAATATTGCGGCTGCACTGTGACGTACATAACACAAACAATACATAAGTACATGAAAAAAATGGCGCCTACTACCTGCTAAAAATAAAGAAATATTTTATGTAGTGTCGAAGATTTATGAAAAATAATAGAAATTGATATTGAAATAAAGCAAATAATTAACAAAAAATAATTTGACAAACTAAACATAACCTCAACAGTCAACAAAATGTCTGAAAACACTGAGGAGTTTTCAAGTAACGCCTTAGTGGTAATAAACAATGAATTCACGAGTACCCCCATTGGATTGACAAAAAGCGCATCCAGTACAACTAATGATGTAGACATCACGCCACGTATTCTTTGCAATGAATTAATCGTAGATCCCCATAAAAGCAAATCATTGGAAAAGCTAGATGAATTATCCTCATTGGAGCGAGAGATTGCTAAAATGCACCATGTGGATGATCCAAACTTGGACTTAGACGATGCTTTATTATCATCAACGAGTGCTACACATGGCGAGAACCAAATACAGATAGCAACAAATTTAAAATCATGTACAGGAGAAAGTGATTTATCTAATGGAAAAAATGCCAGCATTGTGGTTGGATGTCAAGAAACAAATCTAGAGGATAAGCTAGATGCTATAACCTCTGGCGAAACCGCCCTAGAACATGAAGATCTCATAGCAGTTCTGAAAGGTCTTGATGGTAACGCCGATGATACACATAACATCAGCGGATCTGGAGATTCGATTATAGAAGAAGGTGTAACAATAGAGGGCGAGGGAGAGTATCAAATTATGGAAGTTATTGATGAAGATTCAAACACCACCGAAGATACTACAAAACCAGATATTGCTGTCGCTGCCAACACCTCCAGCTCTAGCTCCACCACCACTCCTACAACTCAAACTCTCAACAAAACGAAAACATTCGGTTCAACTGCACTAACAGCCCAAGAGGAAAGAGCTTTAGCCTTGGAACAAATGGAGTGTTTAAAAACAGCACATCGCAGACGTAAGCAAGATATTAAACCAATCAAACAAATAGACCCTGCTTTGGATTTGGTATCTACCTTAGAAGCTGATTGGAGTGAAAATGATGACGAATTAGTTAGCGAAACCTCAACCACTGAATCTAAACCCAAACTTTCAACTACGAATACTAAAGTTGTCGCATCCGCCACAATATCTAAAGCAACAGGCGAGAATAAAACAAATTCGGCTTTAATAACTAGTGTTGTTGTGTTACCCTCAGTTACCGCTATAGCGACTAGTACAACCACATCTGCTGCTTCTACAACTCCTCCAATGTCAGATGTCAACGTTAGCCCTGCTAATAAAAATAGTAGCACTGCAGAAGACATAAATACAACAAAATCATTGCCAGTAGAGGGTGCCGTCAATACAAAATCCGAAGAAGAAACACAGGTTGTTCCATCACAAACAGGTATTGTTCGTTCATTATAATTTATTTATATTATTAACTTGTAATACATGTAGCCATTTGGCCAATAATATCTATGAGAATATCCATACATTTTGACGACTCCCACAAATATATATTCAATTAATAACACAAGATTTTAAAGGCTTGTACAACAAATGATTGTTCATATATTGAGTTATGTATAAAAGATATAATAATGTTCGTCCTTTAAATTATTGAAATCTTTAGAAAAAACACTTTCAATTTAGCATCTACTGATAATAGAGTCTAAATTTATCTTAATACTGATATGATACTAAAGAATATATGTAGGAGTCGTAAGGATCTTAGAACTGATATGATACTAAAGAAAATATGTAGGAGTCGTAAGAAGGCTAGTGAAATATATACAAAATAATAATTTACACATAATTATTCTAGCGCTTTTAACTATATAAATAGTGTAGAATTATATAAATGTAGATAAATTCATTACAATAATTGCTATTTGCTATCATATTCTATTCAGTTTTATTTAAAAAATATATAATAACTATATCACAAGGTTTTTGTTCAGGGAGTGAAATATATATGGGTTTATTATTTAATATTTAACGTAAAATTGGAACAAAAAATTTAAAATGAACAGTGTTAGTTCAGACTTTATAAATACTTTCATTTGTCTCCCTCACGACAATCCAGCTATAGTCTCCTATCATATGATGGTCCCAACTTTGATCATTCCGTTAAAATTAGGAACACTGTCGATCGGAAGACAATTGGTAATCAATCTGTTTCTTCTAAACTATAGGACATTTTGATAGATATTAAATGAATTCTCTTTATAAAGTAAATAGCATACTAGAGAGAATTCTATGAGAATATTGATAAAAAAAACTAATTACTTAACATTGTTTCTATTCATATATGTAATTTGTTCTATCACAACAGGATTTCGAAGAACTCGCATAATTAAAAGAAAAATTATTTGGGATCCTGATGCACCGGAAACAACATTTTCCTATGCTAAACTTGTCAAGTCAAATAACAACACTAAAACGAAAACTGAGCCAACTATAAAGACTTCAATTACAAAGGGTTCCACAACTATAACACAGATAAAAAAAGAAACATTACCAAAGGCTGCAACCGTGACGACAACGTCTACAACTGCTACAAAGAAAACACAAAGGCCAACAACACCGAAAGTTAAAAAATCCGCCTCAAACATAAATATTGAGAAAACAAGCTCGATAACTGCGGAGAGCACCGGATTAGCAAAAACTACTGAGGAAAAAGAAGTCATCAAATCGAATAATAAAACTGAGGAAGTTGAAACTAAGGCATCACCGAGTTTAGAAACAAAATCTTCATCTTCAACAACTTCTCCTGCTAAACGACGTTCACAAACACCAGTTGCAAATAGTCCCGGGAACAGTCCGGGCTGCAGTGTAGGCGTTAGGAAAAGAAAAAACAACGAACTTGATCGTCTAATGGGAGATGAGGGGGCTGTAAATATGCTTAACTCATTGGAGAAATTGGAGGCCACCCTAGGGGCTGGTGAAGCAAAATCGACTAGACCGCTGATGCGAAGCCGTGCAGCTACCATATGTGAAAAGGTAAGTGTTAATTAACAGACTTATTCTTAAATGTGAATGCAAACAAGCCAAAAATTGAAAATTTATCATCCCAGCCAATACGTATGATTGTGCTTAATTTAAAATGTGATTGATTGAAGATCAAATTGATATTTATTAAACATTGTTTCCATTTCTAATAGACGTTATATTTTTATTTTTTTTAGTTGCCGCGCAAGGAAACCACATCACCTGGCCGCAGAACTCCAACACCAACAGGTACAAATCAACAACAAAGCAACAAGACTAAACGGACACCTAAATCTCGTGCTTCATCCTCTTGGGACTATGTCTACAAGAAAAAGAAACAGGATTTCGATGATTCATTGATTATACGCCGACGTTCAAATAGTTCATATTCCAGTACAACCTCACTAAATCGTTCCAGTTTAGATGGGCCGCCAGCCACAGTTTCCAATAATAACACAAGCAATTCTTCAACAAAATCCAATGATTCAATTTCATTACCACCCGCCACTACAAGTGACAATGAATTGTCCAAAACTCCTCCCTCTACGTCAAGTAACAATAAAAGCTCTGGCAGCTCGAAAATACGTTCAACGCCGACGCCACCAGCAGCAACAGCATCTGGCGGCAAATCATTTGAATTTGCTAAACCCGAAAGTAAAAAATCCCAAAAACGTACAAAAAGTCCTGCTGCTACTCTAACCAATGATATGAAAAAAGCTGCGCCGGTCGCTAGCAGGCGTAATGCTCGTAGTCCTGCAAATTCTAGTGAGGATAAGGTCAAGGATGTCGTTAAAACGCCACACGCAAAATCACCCAACAATTTAAAGGACAAGAAGGATACATCATCGCCAATTTCAGATGTTGTGGTTAAAAAATCCTCTAAGGTTGCTCAAATTCTTTTCAGTACCAACAAGGCCAAATTAAACAATACATTTACCATTCAGGTGAGCACAAGTTTATTAAACTATAAAATCATATTTATTAAGCTTAAGTCCTTTTTTATATTTAAATTCCACATTTTAACCCTCGTATTTTATACTTTATGACAATGACAAAATTATTACAAAAATGTTTTTAATAACAATTTCC
This sequence comes from Calliphora vicina, assembly GCF_958450345.1. Taxonomy (NCBI): domain Eukaryota; kingdom Metazoa; phylum Arthropoda; class Insecta; order Diptera; family Calliphoridae; genus Calliphora; species Calliphora vicina. Next base: position 40,256,533 of record NC_088782.1, read on the forward strand.
ATACAAAAATTGTAAAATTTTCAGATTTGTTAATTTTGTCACTGGCATAAAGTTTAGAATACAGGGGTTGTAAGTAAGTCTCTTGTATTATGCAGTTTTTTGATATTTTAATATTTTTTTTTATAGATGTTAAATAAATTGGTAGACATTCTTGATAGATTGGCTTCGGATCCAGATTGCTATGTCGTCGTTATTGGCACAAATGATGCACACTTTTGTCAAGGTATTGATATAACCGATTTGACAACGATTGCGGCTGATAAACGTAAAAATTATGCTGTTAATCTGGCCACATCTGTTAAGTAAGTATCAAATTGTATAAGAAACTTGACATTTCCATATAATAAACAAATAATTTTAGAGATTAACTTGTCGAAAATCGGTATTGCTACTTACTAGGCTAGCCATTTCTTATGAATAATTATTCCAATAGTTTAAAAATAAAATTTTTCGAATAACGAATAATTTAATTTTTTTTTATTTACAAATGTACCTATTACTTAGCAATAATACCTACTAAGCGTTGATAAAACAAAATTACCAAGGTGTTACAATAAATAACTATTTAATCAGACATTTTCCATGCTATGTACAAATTTTCACATAAAAAATACCATCTGATTTTTTATTCGTGATTGGGCTGATTGTGTTTCAATCGGATCAGTAGTTTCGAAGTTATAATAACAAATTGAAGCAAACAAATTAAGTGAGTTCGCACATTTTCACAAAATTGTATGATTTAGGGCCTTTCTATATTAAGGTAAGGACACATTTTATATAAGATAAATATTAAAAATCATTTCTGGTGAAAAAAAAATTTATGGAAACAAATTTTGGTGATTTTTTTTTATGAAAAAAAAAAAAAATTATGAAAAAAATAGCTTTCAACAAAAAAATTAATTCAAGTTTTTTTTCGATAAAATTTTTTTCTATCATTATCTTAAAGTATAGTTTGGTGGAGTGTATATTAGATTCGGCCCAGCCAAATATAGCTTGTTTTAAAATAAGTTTCTTATCTTAACTATATAAAATGTTTACAAAATTTTTTTATTTTCAGAAATTATTTAAAGACCCTAGCAACCTACCCGAAACCACTTATAGCTGGAGTCAATGGAAACCTTATGAATTTGGGTGTTATACAATTGGCTTTATTTGATGTTGTAATAGCAAGTGACAAAACCACCTTTGAAACGCCATACGCTAAAATGGGACAAGTACCAGAGGGTTATTGCATTTGGAATAATATGAATAAAATACGAGGATCTTTCGTAAGTCATATAAAACATTTACACCTGATAAATTATAAACATTTTAAGCATATTTTTAATACTGAAAAGTTTAACAATTTTTAAACGTTTGTGGTTTCGTTTTATAAAATGATACCCTAAATTTATTTTTTGCAATATAATAAGTAAAAATAAAAACTTTCTTCTTTACCAACATTTATTTCACGTTTAGAAAACAAAATTATTTTGGTTGTGTGAAAGAATACAATCTACTGAAGCAGCCTTAGCTGGGCTAGTCAATAAATTAACAGCTGCCAACAAAGTAAATGATGATGCCTTTGCAACAGCGAAAAGAATTGCCTCCTTATCTGCTGAGGTAAGTTTATGTCCAAATTAAAATAAGATTAATATAAAAACTACAACATGTTACTGATACATATTCTTTGTCTTCTCATTTATTTTAGTCTTATCGCGGTATGAAAAAGACTGTTATAAATAGCCATTTGGATGTAATTGTAAGCTCTTTGGACGAGGAATTCGATACAATTATAAAACAGTGGACATCAAGTGAATGTTTAGAGAATTTAAAGAAGTTTCTTGGACATAATTGATCATATTAAAATATCTATTTTTTAATCTATTTTTGTTTCTATTTGTTTTAGTATTACTTCAAAATAATTGCGATTACATATCAATAATATATGTAAAATTTTCAAATAAGTTTACATTTCACTATTTTCTTTATTTTTTTTTTAACAAAATTTTGTTTTCCAAATTGAAGTTATATACAACATACGTATAAATTAGTTTATATTTAGTTTTTAATTTGTGGCTTATTATGAAGAATTTGAAAAATTATAATTTGACACTTTTTTATGTAGCAATAAAAAAAATATAATTTTGAACAAATAAAACGTTGTTTCCATGTTTTTATAAGATTAACTGGAATCCGTATTTAATCAGACTAATAATGGTTTGGATAACGCATGAATTTTAGCTTAAAAACAACTAGACAACCAAGATTGGTTCAAAATCGAGGTAGTAGTTTTTTGCTTAATATCTCAGCCTTTTGTGCCGTTTATCCAGAATTTAAGGAGCAACAGGGACTATAGCGGATATATTGAGGTATCAATCACGTATATAAGTTTCACAAAAAGTATCAATAAAAAATGTTAATTATAATTAAATAAACACACCATTGAATTGTTCAGATTTTTTATTTTTATATTATGAGAGGGTAAACTTAAGAATATATTCATATTTTAATTTTGATTTCAATAAGTTAACATTATTTATGCATCCAGTATTAAAATATGTGGCCCCTTATTTAAAGGTTTTTCCTTCCATTGATCGATTTGCGGCTTCCTAACCAGAGTGTATTTCATTTTCCACTTGATTTATTTCGGTTTTCATAGTTTTTATAATCATTTCAAACTTGTGTATATCTAAAGTAATCTTTTCCAAACTAGCCGCCACATTGCGCATACGTTCTCGATCGATTTGTACCTCTAGATCACGTGACTCTTTGGTCATTTGACCGGTTCGTGAAACTAAATCACAGATCTCGTTGCAGGACGCATGTAGAGAGGCTAGTAGTTTGTAGGCTTGTTTAGCGTGTAAATCATGCTTGGCACTTTGGAATAATAAATCATCGGTATAGTTGAATTGTCTTTGTAGTTGAGCGGAAACGGAATTCAATTGTTTTTGTAAATCTTTGGTATCATCTAGGATCTTGTAGATGTCATTTCGTTGTTTGCGTATATTACCAATAAACTCATAAATACGTCGGGTATACTCTTTCCGAGAGGCTACACCACTTGATGCTTTCTTCAGCTCATCTGCTAATACAGCATGGGAGTGAGTTTTTTCCACCAGTGCTGTTTCCAGTTGCTGAATGGTAGACCTTAGTTCATGTATACTTTGAAGATTTTTCGATTGCCTCAGTTTTTGTAACTCGTCTATTTGTTGCAGGGCTGGATTTCTATGTAGTTGCCATTGGCTTTCCATCGCCAAACGTCGTTCTCTAGTTTTTTCTATTAAATTTTCGAGTTTGTTAAGGTTTTCCGCTGGATTTTCCAAGATTACAGAAGTACGTTCATGAATTTTAGTTTCCTTTTTCATATCCTCCATTTGATTTTCGATTTCGGAACGCTGTTGGCGCAATTGATTAAGCTTGGTATTGGCTGTCTGGCGTTCCCCAACAGTTTGATCGTTTTGTAATTTGAGGGATTCAACTTCTTCGGTTAAATTTTCTAGAGGACTTTTAACAATGATTTCTGAATCTTTCGCCTTTTCCTCGTGATTTTCCTTCGTTGTTATAGCAGATTTTACTGGTGAGGGAATGATGGGTTGTAGTGTACGTGCTAGGGACAAACGTACATCTTCAAGTGATTGCAATGGCGGCGCATACACATCCATAGCATTTTTATGTAAAACTGAACTCACCAAATCGTAGTCCCCCATGGAAGTTTGTTGGAATATATTGGGAATTTGATAAGTAACTATAGGCGTTTCATCTTTTGTTTGTGTTGCTGCCTCGATTTCGGGAATGTTTAGATTTAACTGAGGAAGGAATTCAACGCTAAGACCGCTACAACCCAACCCCTTTCTATTGGCAATACCGCGACAGTATTGTGGAACCCATGGTGATTTAAGTTGTTGCTTTATTTTCTTTCGTACATCTCTCATTAGCAATTCAAAGTCATCTTTATGTTCTTGTTGTCCCTCATCCAGGCCACCAATTTGTTCCTTAGGCAATTGTTCGATTAAAAACATAAATAAACGCCGTATATCCACTACATTTGGATAGAGAAATGTCTGATAGCCAATATCACCACGATAGCCGCAGGCACTACACATTTCCGCTAAACTTGTGGCCACTGTAAAACGTTGTGCCATATTTTCGGGTAGGGTTTTTGGTAGCACTGTATCTGCTTTTATTTCTTGTAAACATTTCGAGACAGCTCTTACCAAGAGATCCGGTGTAAAATGACTAAGTGCGAATACTTCACTATCATCGTCCACTTCAACTTTGCAGCCGATTTGTTTTAAGGAATGTATGATAATTTTATCAACTTCATCCATTTTTCTATAATTATTGTTTATATACTTTTGTTGTAAATATAATTTTGTTAAATTTTATCTTTCTTTCTAATAATAAATAACAGGCAGTTGATGATTTTTATCTGACGATTTTTTACAGCTGTTTTTTGCAAACAAAAAGAAGAATCTGCTAGGTTGCAAAAAAAGGTAGTGTTATCATAATTCGCAACTGTTAATAACCGTTAGAATTTAAATTTAATCCACTTGAGCTGTATAAACATTATTTTTCAGGACACCAAAACATGCTTTTAGTTGAATAATTATTATAGGCCTTAATAATGTTATAGCCAAACATTATTAAGGCCTGTGAAATAAAGGATTAATATCGAAATAAAAGATAGTGAGATGTATATTTGTATAAAATTTATTAGCTCCATTTAATATGAAAAACTGTGTGCCAACTAACGAGTAGCTAAACATTTTGTTGTAATTTACAAATATGTATGTACATACATTTTTTTTTATTTTGAAAACGGCAGTACAAAATTAATTAATAATTCTTCCTTCATTTAGTTGATTTTTATCATAAAAGCATACAAATATGCATTAGCTACTTTAGATGTTATTAAGATGTCGTTTGTAAAGTATGACTTATCATCGCTCCAAATGAGGCAATTCTGTATCAGCCCAATTATGAATAAAAATTCCCCGGGAGTTTTTTCCCTTTTCTCGATTATTCTATTCAAATTCAATGGGAAAAAACTCCCGCGGAATTTTTTATTCATAATTGTATTGCGATAATTGTGATTCTGTAAATATTTCTCCACTACATTTTGACATTACTGCAGTCGTATCTGGACCCTACTTCAGGTTGTATGGGATAAGATGACCCGCGGTTTGGGTCAAATCTATGTTAACATAAGAGCAAATTAAAAACATTAAATCAAACATAATCAGCCCAATTATGAATAAAAAATCCGCAATTTTTTTCCTTTTCCCATTTTTCCAATTGAAATCAGTGTTAAAAATGAGAAAAAACTACCGCTATTTTATTCATTATTGGGCTGATTGTATTATTCTTGACATTGTTATCTTGCTTCGCATAGAAAAACCGTGATCACAATCACTGTTTAAAAGAACAGAGATTTATAATTCACGTTCACTGAGAACAACGTTCTTCAAAAATCACGATATCGCTCATATCGACTGTGAAGCTGAAGGCCATAGATGACAACTAGATAGGTAACTGGGTGCCAAAAACATAATTTATCGCAATGTATTGCCATGTATTTTGTTAATGTATCACCTATTTATATTTATTCTATGGTGAAGGCTATACAAATTGGCAAAACCTACATTTTTTCCGGAAAATACTGTATTTACTTACTCATTCTTATTTTATTTTTTATAGAAAAATTCAAATCTATTTTTTTGAGTAGAAAAATAGGCGAAAAAAATTAAACTAAATAAACTGCCTGTTCCACGATGTAGAAAGAAAAATGAGTCGAAAAAATTTGTGTGAAAAACATTCAGTTTTGTTCGAATCATTTTTCTTTCGACATCGTGAAACAGGCCTAAAATCCATGAATCCTTTATTGATTGACAACTAAATGTTTTTTATTCAATGTATTTTAATTTTTACAAAATATAAGAGACAAAACATTATTTTTAAACGACAAACTACATTGTAAAATGTTTATTACAATAATAAATATATATGCATTTATATATGTATGTATTGTATGTATATTATATAATGTGTATGTATGTATGAATATTTTAGCATAAATAATTTGTTTTTGGTGCTAGAATACTAATAGTTCTTGTTGTTTCCTTTATTTTTTTTGTTCTTTAATCCATTAAAATGTTTACATTAAATAGTATATATAGCAGTGACAAGTAATTGAATTTGTAAAGAATTCATTACAGATATTTCAATAATGAATTGTGTTGTTGTTAGCAAATGGTTCAAGAGAAAAACATAAATGTACTATGTATGTAAATGTTTAATTAGGGATTTAGGGAAAACTTATGGGCTAAGACAATTTTAAGAAATAGCTTACAAATTATATAATCAATTATAATGTAGAAAGGAAGAGATTTGACAATAATTATTATATTTTATTAAAATTTTAAGTGTTTATATCATAGATAAATACACATATATAGGAAATTCTGCTGTCATACACCTAACTCAGTTGTCAAAAACCGAAGTACGTGAAAACAACACTACTCGTATGTGTGATTATTTGTTTTTTTTTTAGTTTCCGCTCTATGCGTATTTCTCTATGGTTTATATGTTATATGTATGTATGTATAAAGTAATATTAAATGATTGTAAATTAAAATTATATAGACATTTTAAATGCTTTTATCAATCGTTGCAGCAAATCGTATAAATCATTTTTTAAATAATTTTCAAAGCAAACTAATATTGTTCTATAATAATACCATTTTTTTTGGGGAAAAAAATATGCAATTATGTTGGTGGGAAGGGGGATGAGGGAGAAATTGTTGGAAAAAAATACGTATACAATTAGGTCGAATCTTAAAATTAAATAAGGTTTTATAATGCATGTAATGTATGTATATTGTTTCAATTTCGTTTACTGTAAGTTGTATATAAAAAATATATATATGCATGTTTCTATATAAATATATTATATTCCATATGCGTGTTTCAGTTTCAGTTACTGTTTATGTATGGATCTGTGTGTATGGAGTGTGTTTCCGTGTTAGAGATTTGTATTAGATTATTGTGGTTCCAATTAAAAAGAGAGGCACGTGCATTATTACCAATAGTTATACATAATTTATAATATAGTACATATTTTATGTCTCTAATCAACATCGTCTTCTTCGTCATCTTCTTCATCGTCGTCTTCATCTTCTTGTGCCAATAAAGCACTATTGCGTGACATTTTCATATAAGCAGCACAGATGCATTCACACACAAAACGATATTGGCTCTGCAAAAACATAAATTATAATCATTTAGTATTAAAACATAATTAGTTAACATCAGAGACCAGAAATAAAGGATTCAGTTTAATAAAGATCTAAAAATCATGGGGGGTTAGGGTTATTCTAATTCGAAAGGAAACAATTTCGAATTTCCATGTATAATGCATACAAATTCGAATGATTTTCTTTTCGAATCGAAAAGAATTTTGAAAGAAATCGATAAAATTCAATAATGTTTACATATACTTTAATTAAAATATTTAAGATTACCTCTTAAATCTACTGACTTAAATCTGGAAAAAAATGGTAATTCGTTTCTAACGATATATTCTTTATTTAAAAAATAAATCTTAAAATTTTTTTAAAAATTGTATTTAATTTTTTTAATTAATTTTTTAATGAAAAAAATACGTGTTAAAAAATATTTTTCCCGATTTTGACCTATTGTAGGTCAAACATACTATGGCCTTTTAAATTTCATTGCAATAGACTTTCAAATATCTATCTTTAGATATCCTTATTATCTATATTAAATACTTAGTAATCCAGATATAGATCAAAAATAGTCCAAAAATCCAGCCATTTGGGTGTCTCTTTTTTAAATAGCAACCGGGTCTATAGCCGATGAATCATATATGTAAGTAATTTGGGGGTTACGGAAAGTTGATTTAAACATACAGATGGTCAGACTGACATGGCTATATCGACTACCTTCTATAACGATCCAGAATATATATGTATACTTTGTGGGGTCGCCACTTATGGTGAAGGGTATAAAAAGGTAAAATAAATTTGTATTCATTTTAGCTTTTTATACACTTATTTTAACAAATAAAAAACAAGTAAGAATACTATATTCGGCTGTGCAAATCTGATATACTCTTGACCAAAATACACTTTAAGAAAAATATTAAAAACAAGTATTGAAACAATTTTTGCCTCTTAAATTATATTTGGAGAACATTAATTAGTCCATTTCGATATCAACCAATCAAGATCAGCTGCATTTGCCCTGCGGCTAATAGTTCGAGCAATAATTTTAAAATTTATATTATTGCTAACCCTCCCGGGGAGTCTTTTATGGAACTTGCAATTAAATGATCTAGTCTTGGAGTAGTCATTCTCCCAAATGTTTAGTACCTGACTCACGAAATTGCTGATTTATTATGCCAGTAATTTCAACAAATAGATATCTACGGTGTAAAATACACATCAGATAAATTTACCTAAAAGGTAACTTGACATTGATTTCAAATCAACATCTACGAGTAAAAATTACCAAATATTTTTACTCCATAAGTAACTAAGCACTAATAGATATCTATTTGTTGAAATTACTCCATAAGTAACTAAGCACTAATAGATATCTATTTGTTGAAATTACGGGTATTAATCCAATATTTATCGCAGATATTTTTTTAAATGTTCGCAAATCATGACCCAAGTCTTATTTAGTATGTATTTAAAAAGCTTATTTTTATTTTTTGTATTTTATTATTTTCAATAACCTAGCTTATTCGCCATAATCGGTTATAAATTTCTACTTAATATATAATTTTTTTTTTTGGTTTTTAATAAAAATAGCTGAAGCCAGGGTATCCCACACAAAGGAAAAAAACACGGGAAAACGTTTGACATTGAAAAATGCCTACTTCCTCTAGTATAACGCTGTTAGTGACTAACGGTTGATTATTTCCTAAAACTTAAAAACGATATCGTATGTTAGCTTCCTTAATGAAACTAATTAACTGAGAGTATATACCGATGTCATGAAAATTTAATAAGTCAAAAAGATTAGTAAATTTACTAAATAATTGGTGTTTAATTCTAATATCATTGAATTCAGAACAGTGAAAGATAAGATGCTCAGAATTGTCGATCATGTTACAAAAATCACAAACATCAGACGATCTCTTACGTATCATGTGAAGGTAAACGCCACTATAACAGTGGCCACATAAGAGCCTATTAATAATCTTGATGTCAATTGGATCCCAACCAACACCCCTGGCCAAGGTCTTGCAGGTATTTCATTGAAAAGAGAGAAGAAGAAACGTCCAGACACTTGAAATCTGGTCCTGTAAAAATCTAACCACTCTTGATTAAGAGAATTCCTTATCCTCACAAGAGCATCCCCATACGGAAGTCTTACCTCTAAGGGAGCGCCAAGAGAAACGGCCTGTTTGGCCAGGTAATCTACCCTCTCATTGAACCAAACTCCAACATGGGCAGGAACCCATACTATATGTACCTCAAGGATATGAGAATCAACTATAGAATTAATAATATCCGATACTACAAAGTTCCTCGAACTAGCACGTCCCAACAAAATACACGCATTTCTACTATCAGTGTAAATAACAAGACGCGAGTTATTATCCTCAATGGCTATATCAACAGCCCTTTTAATGGCAATTAATTCTCCAGACAGTGATGAAAGTCTCTCACGTGAACTGTACAAAAAGAAACGTCCAGTGAAAAGATTAAAAACAGCACATCCAGTGCCATTGTTCATAATCGAGGAGTCAGTAGCAACCAAAAAAAATTCCTCACGATAGTGAGCTCCAAGGACCTCCTTCGACATACCTCTGTTCCTGTTAAAGGATGACTCAATAATAATCGTAATCTTGTTACTAGTGCCACATTCACCAAGTGACGGAATCGAGTCAAAAATATACTTGTATTTCCCGTAGACAAAAGAGTAACTGTTCTTTAGATATGAGGGTGCCGTTCTAATCAAATCCAAATATATCAATTACATAAAAATTGATAAACAATAAAACTTTATGCTTTTTACATCGTTTTAAATATTAAATATTCTTTTTTTTGCAGAATTTTAAAAGTTTCCATTGTTTTGCCAATGCTAAGAAGTATGACCACATTCTTTTAAAGATATTTTAATGTTTAAATGCCTAAATTTACAGGTTTTACATAAAAAATTTGTAAAATTCTCAGAAAGCTCAGTTTTAGTAAAAGATTTCAATCTATACCAATTTTTTCTGTATCTAATTAAAATTTAACTTTATGCAGACACTTACCACATTTTGTACCATACATGCTCTTTGATCACGCATTGTACGTACAATATCCAAAGGATAAACCGGCTCCCGAGCCTCCATTAAAGCCAGTGCAGTATCCATAAGAATAAGAACACCAGTACGTCCAATACCAGCCGAGCAATGAACTATGACAGGGGGATTGGCAGCACTAATACATCTGTAAGTAAAAGAGCACAAAATAACAATTATAATTTGTATAAATTTAATAAATTTTGTTTCGTATAATTTGCAAAGTCCGACCGAACCTGATATTCGACCATAAATCATTATTCGACCTAATCCGAAAAAAAACAGGTGTTATAATTTTAGAGCATGTTTCAGCATAAAAATTCCATAGTCTTTGTTGTTCCTTTATAAAAGTTTCGGTATTCGAAATCGAAACCAAATATTTGGTCGGACTCTAATAATTTGTTATAACTTACTGATGAACACTGGTAGAAACTGGAGTTTCATCTTCGGGTGTAACACCATTGCTGGCAGCACATTTACGTTCACACATGAGACCGCCATTTTCATCGGCGTCTGCATCAAGCAAACGCACCTGCTTGAGACTCTCTTCAATTTCCTGCAAGAGCGAGCGATTTCGTGCATTGCGGACACGTTCGACAAATTCTAAAAACAAATTTGGATCAGCTGGTACACAATGATCTGGCCAGGCAAGATATTGCATGTGTTGAATGTGACGCTGTTCGCCGGTACGTTTATCGCACAGCAGAAATTCCCGAAATACAAAACTACCGGTCTCATCTGGTTTCTCACTAAGACATTTCACCGAAAAACCCTCACCCAACTGCAGTTCTTCACCCGTTACTGGCCAATATTGGTGGCATTTTTGTCTTCCCGCTTCCATTACTGTGGTTAACATCACCACTAAATGGCTACTCTCCTGTTGGACCATGCGCCAAAAGTCGGAGGTTGTTGATACCAACGGTCCTTGGGTGGCAATATAGCGATTGATGCCACCCGGTATTTCCATGTTAACATAATTAGCATTAATATAATCACCACTTGAGCAATTTACTAAAGAGACGCGTGTGCAATCGTACGGTGATATGTCACGATAACGATTTTTTGCTATGTTTTCCGGTTTGCGTGCTTCAGTTATAAGTAAATCTGGATTTTTACGATACATCAACTCATACTGGGCCAACAAAGCACCGGAGGCCAGACCATCACTTAACAACAGCAGACTTTGTGTGAATAAAGCGTCACCATCCAAAAGATTCGAATGCGAGCCAATTTCATCATTTTCTGGCACATATTGATACAGAGGTTCTTCTTCTTCGCAGAATGCTCCAGCCCTACTACCACCCGGTCTCATGGTTAATAATAGTTCGCCATTACGTGTAGTACGACACTCTTTTATCATGCTAACAACTTGTTCGTGCTTCAGTCCTAGTACTTCTCGGCCATTTATTAGCACAACTTCATCGCCTTCTCGGACACGTGGCGTACAGCGATCGGCTGGGGTATTGGGTACAACTTTTGATACTTGCACTGGTAGACTTAAATCGATGCCGCCTTTAACATTAAAACCAAAACGTCCATGTTCGTCGGCCAATAAACGTATTGTAATTAAATCACTGCCACTTTCTGGGGCTGTCGAACAGCCATTAATGTACGTGGTTATAGCTGCGCCCATTTGAGTGCCATTGGGACTGTGGGATCCAGTACTATACGCAGGAACCGGAGACTCAAAACGGCGGCTGCATTGTTCAATATAGCCGGTATCACTAAGTTTTTGGAATACAAATTAAATAAGAAAACAGAAATTTGATTTAATAAATTTACTACGTACAGCTGTATGTCATATTCATCGCTATGTTGCTCCCAAGCTTTGCGTGGCATTGAATCCAATTGTTTGGACGTAACCTTATTGTCATGATGAGGACGGCTAGTTTTTGTAATGGTTAAAATGGACGTGTGTGCAGCAGCTATTGCGGACGGAGTTTTACCATTATGTGAGACACTGCCATTGCTATCGGAACCGCTGCCACCATTAGCCAATGGGGAAGTTGTAGTGCCACCGGGTCCAATAGTGATTAAACGCTTACTGGGAGAACGAACAAAAGCCTTATGAATTTTGGAGCGTTGCTTTGATTCTTGAACAGCTTGCAGCTCGGTGCGACCGGAATAATAAAATCTACTTATTGGAAAAATATTATTACATAGAATATTAAAGTCTCGAATAATTTAAAAAATTAAATTTACTTACTTTGATCCTAAACTTAAATTAAGGAAGCGCGAAAGACGATGAGGTCTCTTTAGGCGGAAGAACGAATGATGTTCCACACAAGATTTCCACAATGCCTTGGCATGTTTATGAGAATTCATACTAAAACCTAATAAAGTGTCATAGCTTTCCGACTAAAAATTCAAGTAAAACAAACGTGATGAAGAATAATTAAAATAATTCCTGCTATATTTACAATATCTGAGTTCTCATCTGATTTGAACAACTTGTATTGTATATCCTGGCCCGTTATAGAAGGCGGAGTCGGTATAGTCAATCTATTTTTTAAAGTATAGTTTGGTAAAAGGCACAGCCGAATATATCTCTCTTACTTTTTGTAACATTAAACTCAGATGGGAATTCAGATGCAGATAGATAAATATAGTATTATTTCTTACCGGTTCTCGACGTAGTTGTATAAAGAAATCTTTACGTTTAAACGAAACCTTAACCATTTTAGACCAAGAGAAGGTATTAATACGTAAAGAATTTTGAAAGACAAGCAGACCTATAGCAGAAACACCCAGTTGCAAATCTTTGCCATTGGAATCCTACAAATGAAAAGATAAACAATTGTAATATGTATTAAATCTAGCCTCACTGGACTACAAAATTTTAAAATTTCTCAAAAACCTTATATATTTCATTCGATTACTCACCATAGCTTTATGCAAATCAATGCCATATAAATCCAGTCGTTTAGCATGTTCCAAATAATTATATTCAGCATCAGCTGGCAACTGGCCACGATGTAATTTATGCAATTCAGATATTTTACGTTCAGCATCGCTTGATTGGTCGGCCAACAATTGCAAATTACTCAAATAGCCAGGTTGATGTTCTAAAGGATTGAAATCACCTAGTTCAGCTAAAGCAAACAAAAACCAAGAAATTAGAAACAATATTATACGGCTGTCAATCAGAAATATTAAAAAATAACTTACATTGCACGGTATAACTAGCTAGCAGACATTGTGTATTAATTGAACATGGCAGTTTGCCCAACAAAATGTTACGTTTTATTTGCAAATAAAACTGATAACGTGTATATTCTTCTTGTAAACGACTGGGATCACTTACATAAAACTAATAATCAATAGGAAATAAATTTCTATTAATAAACTTATATACACACATATTTACGAGTATAAAATTTTACATATTTGTTTAGTTTACATACATACCTTAACTCTAAATTCTAATAATGGAACGGTGTCATTATCCATACTAGCAATACTATTGCATTGTTTTTTAAAAGGCTTTTGTGCATCAACCCATCGCTATTGAAAATATAGTTTATTTTATGAATTACTGGTTACACGAGATAATTAATATATTATAACAATACATACCACAACATCACCAGGTTTTGTGGGAAATAATAAACCAAAATAATCCCTTTCGGATAGTTCTAGAAACTGATATACTTGCTCAAGTAAATCGCCACCTTTGGCACGTTTCTGTAATAATACAATATTCAAAAAGTAAAAAAAAATATTAGTAAATATTAAAGTAAAAGCATTTTTAATGATACTGTAAGTAATATTAAATTTTTTCTTTTCATTTAAAATTTAATACAATTCATTCTAAGATGTCTCGCGCCACATGTGACTTAAAAAGACAAATTGGCAATATTAAAGAAACATGATACTTAAAAACATTATTAATTATTTAAAATAAAAATATAAAAATATTTTTTAATATTAGTAAAGAAGTTTTGCAAAATATACCACTATATGTTTTTCTTAAATATTGATAAATGGTTGTTGTCTTCCAAGTTACTTGGTGAATTGTTAAAGTTCAAACTCCCGACATATTCTAACCTTTTTGTTTTGGTAGTTTCCAATCTACTCCTAGGTATTCTAAGATTAGATAAGTTTCTCGTATTAAATCAATTTTGATTTCCACTTTCTGATATTAACATTTCCACAACTGATATTACCATAATCTGATCAATTCAGCAACCATATGAGCAGTATTTTTTCTCCGATCTGTCAAATTACCCCTAACTGTCACTCTAAAGCCATGGTAGGCGTTCATATTGTTCAGGTTACGATGATTTTCGTCAAACAACCCGAATGTGAACAAAAGAGCGTAAAAATACACAAATTTCATTCAGTTGCTTGATGTTGTTGTAGATATTTTATTTTTTACCCAAAAATTAAATGCCTCTATTTGCCTACCAATGCTCTAAAGTAATAAAGCTGAAATTATCTAGCTCGTGTCAATGTCAATTAATAAAATAAAGTAGAATCAAATTCTTTCCAATTTTCCCACAACCCGACGCTTCTGAATGGCACGTGTGTTTTAGAATGGATTTATATTCAACCCATGGAGGCAAGGCGAAACTAAAACATTTTTGTCTCGGAAACACAGCTTTACACCCCATCTCAAATTGCAGATTCCAACAATAAAGTCCGGACGAATGTATCAGTAAAACGGCACCACGTCGATAATTGATGCGATCACTTTTGACACTTGCTCGGGAACAATACGTATTAAAACGCCTGGGTCGCAATAATATTCAAGGCAATGATTTGCAGATTCATTAAAATGAGCTGGTTCAGATGAGAATGCAATTTATACCGGATTCATATGCACACAAACGAAATCAAATCTGAAGTTAGCAAGACCTTGAGTAAACATTTTTTTTTTTTGAATATTTGGTTAAGTCTGCGTTGAAGATGCCGAACTATATAAAGTTAACTAAATATTATGAGAATTCACAAGGAGCTGCACTATGAAAACAACTTTATCTTTTTATGCTTCGAAAATGTCTAATTTTGTGCCAACAAAGCGTAATTTGCGAGAAGTTTTGCTTTACTTCTTTAATTTGAAAAAAGTACTACCGAAGCACACCGATTGCCCACCGAAGCTTATGGTGAAGACCAAGAATTGGAGGAACTACTCCAAGAAAATTGTTGGCAAACAAGAGTTTGCTAAATCATTGGGAGCTACTCAATCAGCACTTTCAAAAGGTTTGCAAGCAGCAGTATTTATCCAAAAGCAGAGAAATTGAGTACCATTTTGTATGTCTGAAACACTATTAAAGCAACTAATTTTTGCAAAGAATCATTACTTGAGATAATAAATGGATCCACTTCACCAGATCGGAACGAAAATATATTTCGAATAAAATTCGAAATAGATTGAAATTCAAACAAGTAAGAGAGCTATATTCGGCTGTGCCAAATCTTATATACCCTTCACCAAATTATACTTAAAAATATTATTTTTTTTTAAATATTTTTATTTAAACAAAATCAAAATTTTTTTTTTAATGGTTTAAAATTTTAAAAAAATTTTTTTTTTCCAAATTGTTTTTTAATTTTTTTTAAAAAAAGTTTTTTTAAATTTCTTTAATTATTTTTTTTGGAAAAAGAATTTATGACAAAAAAAATTTTTGATGAAAAAAAAATTCGGGTTAAAAATATTTTTTTCCGATTTTGACCCATTGTATGTCCAACTTACTATAGCCTTATCTACATCGTTGCAATGGAATTTGAAATATCTATCATTAGATATCCATATTGTCTATATTAATGACTTAGTAATCCAGATATAGGTCAAAAATCGAGGTTGTCCTAGTTTTTTCCTTATATCTCAGCCATTTGTGGACCGATTTTGTCGAATTTCCGGAATTTAAAAAAAATATGAAATAATGAAAACCTAAAGGTCCTGTTTATCCCCACCAAATAAACGTTTATTTCAGTTGGGAACAACCGCAACTTTCTTTGAGGAACTAATTTACATACATACCATAGCTGTAAATTGTGAATATTTTTATTCAAAATATTTGCTAAAACTTAATTATTTTTGAATTTTAGTTATATTTGAAAAAATAAATTTATATTGAAATCATTATATATTATTCAAAATATGATACAAACTACTTAACATATGGGCTAATCCTGCGTGACGAACGTTTCATTCGTACACGTTTTCATATTTAAATATGAAAATTTTTTGGTTTTTCAAATAAGATACCTCCGACGTATACTATACGCTATATTGAGATTTAAGTGCAATTCCAAATGGCATAAGACATTTCCTTTTCATTGCCATTTCTTGCGAAATAATTGATCGCAAAATTTTGTGACGCACGTTACAAAAAGTGGAAGTAACTTTAAAAGTTGAAGTGTTTATTCGTAATTTTAGCGAATTTGGCATAATAAAGCACACAAAATCTTATTCCTAAAAGAAAGATGAATGAAAGATAATTCTAATATAACTTATTTGCATGAACAATCATTTGCCGTTTTCATAAAAAGCCGAGAACATTTTGTTATGCACGTTACGTGATGCTCGTTACAAATTATCCAGATGCTAGAAAATTATCTCCATTTCCGTGAGAAGTTGCGAAAAATACCATTCAAAGTGAAATTACTCAAAATTCATTTGTATTTAAATTGAATGGTCAAAAATATTGCTGTCAATCGAACCATCTTGTTAACATTTCAGTAGTTATAAAAACACATTAAAAAATTAAATTGTTTTGTATAAAATTAAGATATCTGACCTAGTGTTGGATTTTATAATCATTATAATCATTTTTGTATGAATCAAAATACCTTTTGTTTATATATAAAATATAATATACATATCAAGTCTAATATTACAATTAAGAATTCCAAGTTTGATTCATTTAAAAATTTTTTTGTTGGTAGACTGTTTCTGGGACTTGCCCATATATCTATTTAGAATATACAGCCTTAAATATTATTTGATTTCAATAGAATACGATATTAAATAAATTATGCTTAAAAGTTTTGAATAAACATTTACAAAATTATACTAATAGTATTTGTATTTTAGTAACAATAAGTTGTATTTTATTTATTATGTAATGAATAGATTTTAAAATATTCTAATCAATATGAAAACATGTAATTATTTTCTAATTGTATTTTTATAGTAAAAATTAAATATTGATTTAGTTTATACAACCAGTTACGAATAAAATATTATTTTACTTATTCGAAAATTTGTTGATAGATTTTATTCAAAGCAATTTTCTTTGAATAATTTGCCCAATTCACAGTTGGTGTCGCAGCGTTGTATCGTTGTATGTCGTAATTTCTTTTATTAATGATTTCTTTTTGATTCGAAAAATTTGTTTGAAAAATATTTATGACATACAATGCTACAATACTACGACATCAATTGTGAATTGGGCAATTGTATTTCTCGAAAAAAAGAAAAATATTTATATATTCAACAAACATTTTTTTAGTACTTTTATCATAGAAATATTCTTTGAATAATTTTATTTGTGAAAATAAAGTCTAATATTTAACAAATTTTTGAACAATTTTATAAAAAATATTTTTGTGTTTGAAAATGAGCTCGGACGATGAAGATTTTTCTTCCGATGATTATGAAAAAGATCCTTCGTTTGCAATGGAAAAACAATGCTCAAAAATAATTCAACTATATTTTGAACGTATATTTTCACTTGCGGTGTTATTAAATAGGAGGAATGTTAGGAGGAATGCCAGTCAGACGATCTTTTTGAATAACTAGTTACTTTAAAAACTGTTTTTAAAAATAAAACTAAGAAAAACAAGTAAGAGTGATATATTCGGCTGTGCCGAATCTTATATACCCTTCACCAAATTATACTTAAAAATTTTAAATATTTTTAGGTAAACAAAATTTAATTTTTTTTTCCATTTGTTTTTTTTTCCAAAATTTTTTTCGATTGTTATTTTAAATTTTTTAAATTTTAAAAAATTATTTTTGGTTTTTAAATTTTTTTTTTGGTGAAAAAAAAATTCGGGTTTTTTCGATTTTGACCCATTGTAGGTCCAACTTACTATGGTCTTATATACGTCGTTGCAAATGTCTTTGAAATATCTATCATTAGATATCCATATTGTCTATATGAATATCTTAGTAATCCAGATATAGGTCAAAAATAGGTAAAAAATCGAGGTTGTCTTGGTTTATTCCTCATATCTCAGCCATTTGTGGACCGATTTTGCTGATTTTAAATAGCAAAATTCTCGAAAGCATGTCTGACAGAATTATTGAAAATTTGGATCCCGAAGATATCTGGGGTCTTCAGAAAATTGATTTCAACAGACAGACGGACAGACGGTCATGACTTAATCGACTCCGCTATCTATAAGGATCCAGAATATACACATCTGCTCAAAATAATAGATACACCTAATTGGAAAAAATTTAAATGGCGGTAACATTGAAAATTTCCTCGCAAGCGTTAAGAATACATCATATTATTAAAATTTCTATCTGGCAATGTCATGTCAGTCAAAAATCTGGCAACTATTTGCTTTCATGTTGATTTTTAAAAACGAATTTATTTGAATTACAAAAAATTATTTGCTCATAAAAATAGATACACATCAGTAATTTGTAATTTGTTTATATACAATTTTTTTTTGTGCAATTTTTTGTTTCTATTTACGTGAAACAGTAAGTATAATTTAAATTTTAGCAACAATTTTATAAAAAATAGGACTCTTTTGAAGAAAATGGGACGAAATCATCATTGTACCGAAGATGAGAAAAAAATTGTTCAAACGATGAGAAATCAAGGAAAATCATTACGGGAAATAGCAAAGAGCATAGGAAGATCTTTACATTTTGTCCAAAATGCTTTATCTAAAAAACAAAAAAGAGAAACTCGCGGTAGACCAAAGAAAACCAGTCCAGAAACAGATAGGCGGATCGTCCTTATGGTTAAAAAAGACCCTTTCATATCATCGAAAGCTATTTCTGCGGAGCTATGTAACGAAATCAGTCCACAAACAGTTCGTCGTCGTCTTTTACAAGCTAAATTGCCGGGAAGAATTGCCAGAAAAGTGCCACTAATGCGCCAAAAAAATATCAAGACAAGATTAGAATTTGCTAAAGAGCACTTACAATGGTCCGGGTGTGAAGGCGAAAAAAAATGGAGAAATATTTTATGGAGCGACGAAACAAAAATAAATTTGTTTGGAAACGACTGCCAAAGAAATGTACGCCGACCAAAAGGAAAAGAATTCCACGTTAAATTTACAAAAAAGACGGTAAAACATGGCGGGGGAAACATAATGGTTTGGGGTTGCTTTTCATGGAATGGTGTTGGTCCGATATTCCGAATAGAAGATACCATGAATGCTAGTGGGTATAGAGACATATTGGAAAACGTAATGCTTCCATATGCATCGGAAAATATGCCATTAATATGGACATTCCAGCAGGACAACGACCCAAAACATAGTTCAAGATTAGTTAAAAACTGGTTCTTGGAGAATAACGTACCTGTTTTAAGCTGGCCCAGCCAATCCCCTGATTTAAACCCAATAGAAAACTTGTGGAGTGAATTAAAGATAAGGCTTTCGAAGGAAGTTTTCAAAAATAAAGACGATTTATGGGAGAAAACGCAAAAAATATGGTACGAGATTCCATTGGAGAAGTGTCAGAACTTGATATCCAGTATGCCCAGAAGAGTGGAGAAAGTTTTACAAAACAAAGGTGGATATACTGGATACTAGCTTTACTTTAATAATAAACTAATTTTTTTAAGATAAAATTTATTAGCTTTTGTTTAATAAGAATTTTTAAAAATGTATCTATTATTATGAGCACCAAATTTTTCGAAATTTAAGAAATTTAATTTACTTTATAATATTTATTATTAATTATGAAATATTTTGTTTTTGTTTTTTACTCTCCTTTTAACTATAAATAAAAATCGACTGAATTTTTTTTATAATTTTACAATATACCATTATTTTTTTTCGTTTTTAAAAAATAAATTTTGGTGTATCTATTATTTTGAGCAGATGTGTATATACTTTATAGTGTCGGAAATGAAAAATGTAGAAATTACAAACGGAATGACAAACTTATATATACCCTTCTCACGAAGGTGAAGGGTATAAAAATATTTATATTTTGTATTTTATTCACAAGTTACAGCTATGATACATACATACATAGGTATGTATAATGTAATCTCTTTTTCTTAAACCCTGTTTAATTAATGATAATGAAAGAAAAAGTGCGTGTTGTTTTAACGATTACAAAACATTGAAAAGTAAAAATGAGAGTTTAGTCAAAATTATTGTAAAAATTGCACTCATGCAGTCATAATTCAAATGAAAATTAAAACCTAACTACACAATAATTGTGAAAGTTATAAAAATAAACAAAATAATAATGAAAACAAACAGAAAAGAAGAAGTAGATAACAATAACAATTTCAATATATAGTAGTAAGTATGTATGTATGTATGTACTTGCAAAATTGTACAAACATTTAAATTTAAATAAAACTGCATTTAAATTGTTCGTTTATACATATATAAATATAAAATGCAAAGCAATTTTCAAGTAAACTTACCTCTATCCGAAAGGTATGGGTAGTGTCATCGAGAAATAGTATTGTAACACATTGTTGTCTTTGTTTCTTATCTCGAGCCAGTTCTGTAGATCGCAAACGACAGTGACGACTTAAATTACATAAACGGAAACGTTCAAGCATTGCAATACGCCATGATAAAAAGAAGAATAGTTTCTGTTTTCTTTTGTGGTCTTTATCTTTCCTTACTTAATATCCGACTTGTGCCTTCTTAATTGTTTAGTCAATATTATTAATAAGTTACAAAGGCTAAAAAGATTGCTTAGCAAACACCATGTACATACATATAGATAAATAGATATAGTATGTGTATGATTTGTAATTCTAATAATAATTCTGTTGTTTGTCTTTGTTTTGTAACAAAAACAATGTTTATTTTATAAATCGACCATAAAATAGATATTTATTTGTTCAATAATATTCGTATGGTTTGGTTCTTGTTTTTTTTTTGTTGTTTTATATTGTATTATGGTGTAAAAAATTTATAAAGATATTGACGTTTTCAATTGGATGGAATTGTTGTTGATGTTAATATAATTTTTCAATTTCTAATAAAAATTTCAGCAATAGATTTGACAGTCTTGACATCAGTATCTAGAAGAAACGAAAATAATACAAAAAGTAACCATAATTAGTTTTTTGAAACAAAATCAATTAATAAAATGTTTATCAATAGTTCAATTAAAGTTATCGATAAGTTATGCCCAATTCACAATCGGTGTCGTAGCGTTGTAAGTTGTTTGTTTTCGAAAAAAACTAATATTAATAAAAAAAAAAAACAAGTAAGACAGCTATATTCGGCTGTGCCGAATCTAATATACCCTTCACCTTTTACCTTTCAAAATAAAAATTTTAAATATTTTTAGGTAAACAAAATTTTTTTTTTCCAGTTGTTTTTTTAATTTTTTTGAAAAAAAAATTTTTGAATTTTATTTAAAATTTTTTTTCTTTTAAATTTATTTTTTTTTTAAATTTTAAAATTTTTTTTCCAATTTTATGTAAAATTTTTTTTTATTTTTTTTTTGTGGTGAAAAAAAATATTTGGGTTAAAATTTTTTTTTTCCGATTTTGACCCTACAATGTGTCAAACTCCAACTTACTATGGTCTTATATACGTAGTTGCAAAGGTCTTTGAAATATCTATCATTATATATCCATATTGTCTATATTAATGACTTAGTAATTCAGATATAGGTCAAAAATCGAGGTTGCCCTGGTTTTTTCCTCACACCTCAGCCATTTGTGGACCGATTTTGTTGATTTTAAATAGCAAACTTCTCGGAAGCATGTCTGACACAATTATTGAACATTGAAGATTGATTTTTCAGAAAATTGATTTCAACAAACGGACATGGCTTAATCGACTCCGCTATCTATAAGGATCCAGAATATATATACTTTATAGGGTCGGAAATGAAAAATGTAGAAATTACAAACGGAATGACAAACTTATATATACCCTTCTCACAAAGGTGAAGGGTACAATAATTACGACATACAATGCTACGACACCAATTGTGAATTGGGCAATAGTTTCCTTATATATTAACTCAAGAATTGTATAAAGGCTTAAATTTTAAAAAAAAACAAGTAAGTGACAATAAAATATTTTTGTGATATTAGCCCCTATATATGGGGGTAGGGTCAATTATGGTATATATTGGTAGAAAGATTTAGGCTCATATAAAACTTGTTTGTGTCAAATTTCATCACGACTCTTAATTATGAATGTTAAGGTAATTTTCTGATGGCGACCTTGTATGGGCACTAGGGACAAATGTTGCCCGATTCTCATCATACTTTACTGTATAATTTCAGAATATTTAGAACAAATTTGGTCAACATTTTATCAGGATTGTCGCATAATCAATATATATATGACTGCTCAAACAGTATTACGCGGCAGACATTTGTATGGGGACTAAGTTAAATTATGGACCGATAGTGACC
This sequence comes from Calliphora vicina, assembly GCF_958450345.1. Classification (NCBI taxonomy): domain Eukaryota; kingdom Metazoa; phylum Arthropoda; class Insecta; order Diptera; family Calliphoridae; genus Calliphora; species Calliphora vicina. The sequence goes on from NC_088782.1 coordinate 40,279,378, forward strand.
ACCTTCAATAAGAAACAAACCTTATCAATAGAGTATTTGTGGAAGATTTCTAGCTAGCTCCTTTCGTTTGGGCTCTATCATGTTTTCAACAGACAGACAGACGGATGGACATAATTAGATCGTCTTAAAATCCAATGAGGACCCAGAATATATATACCAATGTGTGACAAATATTTTGATGTGTTGCATCTTTTGATGGTGTTTATAAAAACTTCTTTCACTAGTAATTGCTCCGTTAGGATTTTAAACGCGATAAGTATTATAAGTATGTCAAATTTTAGCTTTCTATGTATTTCGGAAGCTGCAGTTAGTTTCCAAAATATAAAAAAATCTTTTTTTCCCGGGATTTGTTAATCCCGAAAAATCTCGAAGGATTTTCTAGGTAAATCCTGTAATTTAGGACCCTACTCGTTACCTACGACTCAATACATTGTCAGCACTATAACTGAGGATGTTTTAAGATATCGTTTCTACGTTTGAGTCTTACAAGTAAAGTTTTTCACGGGAATTCCCAGGAATTCCATAAAATTTTCAATCCCAGGAAATTGTGCGAAAATTACCGGGAATTATTTTCCTTAGTTTTATGTGATGTTTTTTGAACTCGACTTTCTTTAAAAGCTCAAAAAAACAAATGCAGAAGATTCATACAAGAAAAAAGATTTAATCCAAATAGACGAATAACAATTTCATTATTTAAAATATTTCCAAAACTCGAGAATGTTCAGGGCTGTCACAGAATTCTAATCCGATCGTAAGTGGAATTATTCGGGATTGTCGTAGAAATCAATCGGGTTAGAAAACGACTGAAAAAGTTAAGTTTACTTGCTTCAACCAAAAAAAAATCTATAGCCAATAATACATTTGTTCTTATTCTAGGTCGTATTTGACGCCATCATAATCATTGTTTGCCACATTATTCCTAATTTGTATGAAAATCTACGTGCAGCAGCAATTGTATTTATTGTATTTTTTTTTAATTATTTTAAATTTTCCAAGTTTACAATTTTTAAACTCTATAAAAAGTTGATTTTTCCATTAAATATAATTGCATTGTCCTTTAATTAAAAAGCTTTTAAAGTAAATCACATAAAAGGTAATGCAATAAACAATGTTTATTTTATTATTAATTTCCTTTTCATTCTTTTGTTATATGTTCGTATATTTAAACATTTATTATGTGGTTATTGTATAGTGTATAAGTATACGACGGAATATTATTAGTAGTTAGTCACCATTTCCACTTAACAGAAGTAAACAATTTTATTTTTATCAATCTCTTACCAAAATTAACGTAGTTATTAATTTGTTAATAGATATAAATAACCAGGGCAAGTTTAAATATGCACAAATAAAATTAAAATAAGCAAGCAAAAAAACTCAGAAAACGAGAAAATATGCAGACAAATATGCAGAAAATAACATTTTTTTATGATAATGAAAATCCTAAAATCTATCCATCGATTAAAATTTAAAAGATTCTGTTTCTTGGAGATTGGGCTGAATAATAGCTTCGGATCTTAAAAAAAATTTAAGTCGAACTATAATGATTTTCATGATCTTAAATAAATCAAAAAATCCACTAGTGTTTACTTACTATTTAGGCTGTGTGTATATGACTTAAAAATGCGGGATTTACAATAGATGGCGAATCTTTTGAACGCGGGTTTAGTTTTTAATAACCAGGGCAACCAAAAATATGCAATATCATATTTTTTGCTGTGCGTCATATAAACATATGAGTTAGTATTTATCCGTTTCAGACAATTTTAAGAATTTTGGCATCGATTTGTTAGCGCATATTTTTGCATATTTTGCCCTTTACTGCATATTTTGGCATATTTTGCGTTTTATAGCATATTTTTGCATATTTAACTCATAACTGCATATTTTTGTTGGATATTTTCTTTTATTTTTCATTATTTTATTTTACTATTTTGTTAAGGTCCAATGATAATTGGCCTAAGTTACTTAAATAAAAAATAGAGTACCCATAATCGCTTATATTCACAGAGTTTTCGTTGATTTAAGTGAGCTTAGTTTTCATATATTTCAATTAAATTAAAAATATACACACAAATATTAAAATTTAACAAATAGTAAAAATACGTAAAAAATTAAAAGAAAATTCCAAAATTGTATGTTATTATGGGCAACTTCTTAAAAAAATGTTGGATACATTTAAAAGAAGGAATTTTAGTCAGCTTGAGATTGAGACAGTTTGGGCATTAATAGTTTACCACTAATGTAAAATTAAACAAGTATTCAACAGACGTTTAGAATATTAAGATCTATCGAAAATCTCGCGTTCAAAACCCGTTGATATATTTACACAACTTGTAAACAAATTTATTAAGAAATCGTTAAAAAAGAATATACGTGGATATCGATAAACGATACAATGGATGAGAAAGGAAGAAACATAGGAAATGTCACGGTATTTTGAGTCCCAGTGATAAAACTTGAACAAACAGTTTTTTAATTGCCGCAGTCTTAAATAGAACTAATCATTCCACTATTGTAAGGCTCTTTTATAATTCTATTTAAATTTTAGAAGCCGAATTGAGATGTTAATCTAGATACATGATGAATGCTCCAAAATCCTTTGCAATTTTTTACCAAAAAATTATACGCTATTCACAGAGTTTTTGAAACATTCAAATGATAAAAAAGCTTTTAAAGCTTCATATAGAATAGAAACATTTGGAGAAACTTGTTGGGTACATCCTCAGTAGGGATCCTATAAACATTGGGACACATGGATTGAGAATGTAAAATATTATGCCACTAATTACTAAAAAAAAGTTTGAAGTATTAAGCAGTTTAAATGATGAGACAAATCAATTGATTATGATTTTCTAAGAAACTCGGAAATCTAAAACAAAGATTTAGTTAAAAAAATTTAGAACTTAAGTAAACACATAGTAATTTATTTCTAAATATAATAAAATGAATTGAATATAACTATTTTCATGTAGTGCCAAATTCCCTAAAATCGGTATTTAATCCTATAATAACCAATTTTAATTTATGAGCTCAATATTTTATTTACTTCATATATATTTTTTTAATGAAATCAAACAATAACCAACTATTTTTAAGTGCATATTTTTTATATTTTAAGAGCATATTTTTCGTTTTTAAGTGCATATTTTATGCGCATAAAACACTTTTTTTAGAGCATATTTTTGGTTGCCCTGTTAATAACTTATAAGTCATTTTGACGGGTACATATCTGTAATTTATTACTCTTATTTATTGAACATTATAGTGTAATCAACAAAGTTTTTTTGCTTCGAAAATGTCGAATTTTGTACCAACTAATCGTTATATAGGGAAAGTTTTGCTTTATTTCTTCAATTTGAAACAAGTAAGAAAGTATGGTCGGTCAAGCCCTACACTAAGTAAAAGAGCAAAAACATTTTTCTTTCAAAATTTCATTAATTTATATTTTTGAGTGATTTTCGGAAGATTTTCGGAAGTGGGCCTTATATGGGGGCTATGACCAATAATGGACCATGAAATTAGGTCGTGTGATTTATGTCTATATGAAAGTTTACTATGTTGAATTTTGTGAGTATACCAACATTTTTAAGCGATTTATGCACGTTAAAGTGATTTTCGGAAGCGGGTCTATATGGGAGCTATGACTAATTATGGACCGATCGTAACAAAATTTGGTGACATGAATTTCGTATATATAAAACTTATTTGGAGCGCAATTTGTGGAGATACATTTATAAATTAAACATTTATGACCGATAAAGTCCAATTTCGGAAGGACATTTGTATGGGGGCTAGGTGAAATAATGGACCGATTTCAGCCAGTTTCAATAGGCTTCGTCCTTGGGCCGAAACAATAATATGTACCATATTTACACAAGGTTTACATGTACAGCCAGCCAGCCAGCCAACCAGACGGACGGACATCGTTTAATCAACTAAGAAAGTGATTCTAAGTCGATCGGTATACTTTAAGGTGGGTGTTAGACTAATATTTTTGGGAGTTACAAACATCTGCACAAACGCATAATACCCTCCCCACTATGGTGGTGTAGGGTATAAAAAGTGCCGCTGAAGCACACGGATTGCTCACCAAAGCTTATGGAAAATGTGTTCCATCGGTTTCAACGTGCGAGAGATGGTTTGTGACGAAGACAAAGATCGCGCAGGCCAGCCAAAAAAGTTTGAACACCTAGAATTGGAGGCATTACTCCATGCAGATTGTTGTCAAACTCAACAAGAGCTTGCAAAATCATTGGGAGCTACTCAATCAGCAATTTCGAAACGTTTGCAAGCAGCTGGATTCATCCAAAATTGGAAAATTGGGTACCATACGTATTGAAGCTAAGAGACCTTTAAAGAAGATGAAATGCTGCTTGAAGGCTATAAAAGAAAGTCGTTTTTGCACCGAATCATTAATTGCGGTCAAAAATGGATCCATTACGATAACCTGAAGCGTAAGAGATCGTATTGGAAGCCCGGCCAACCAGCCGAATTAACACCAAAACCAAATATCCATGCAGCTAAGGTAATGATCTGTATTTGGTAGGACCAAAACAGTCCTATCTATTAAGAGCTGTTGAAATCTGGCCATACCATCACAGTACACCTGTACCTAACACAACTGAATCGTTTGAAGCGAGCATTGGCAGAACAACTACCAGAATATGCGGCCAGACATGCATTTTTAAAAATTTAAATTTTTTTTAATATTTAGCAAAAAAAAAACTTGGTGAAAAAAAAAGTTCGGGATAAAAAATATTTTTTCCGATATACATATGTCGTTGCAAAGGTCTTTGAAATATCTATCATTAGATATCAATATTGTCTAAATGACATATTAATGACTTAGTAATCCAGATATATCGAGGTTGTCCTGGTTTTTCCTTATATCTCAGCCATTTGTGGACCGATTTTCTCGATTTTTAATAGCAACCGAGCCGGAAGAATTCCGGAGATATTCATGTATGAATCGTGTATTGGGGGCTTCGGAAAGTTGATTTCAACAGACGGACGGACATGGCTTAATCGACTCCGCTATCTATAAGGATCCAGAATATATATATTACTAGATGACAGCTATTTACTAATGTTAGTTCTTCAAGTTTCTCCAAAAAATTTCTCTTATTAAGAAAAGTGAGAAGTGAGGCAGTATATTAAAAATTAAAATTTCCGAAATTTTTAATTTTTTTTCTTTACAAACCATCTCCTGAAAATTTCTAATCGAATAAAAAAGAAATCAGCAAAATCGCTCCAGCCGTTCTCACGTGATGAAATTACATACATGGACCATTTCATATTTATATATATATACAGTGAGCGTCAAAAGTGAGTAAACACCAAAAATTATTTGATTTTTTTTAAGATAATAAAAATCCTAAAATCTATCCATCGATTAAAATTTAAAAGTTTCGATTTGATGGAGATTGAGTTGAATAATAGAATCGGTTCTGAAAAAAGAAGATTTAAGTCGGAATATAATGATTTTTATGATCTTAAAAAAATCAAAGAATTCACTGGTGTTTACTCACTTTTGACGCTCACTGTAGATAGGGTCGGAAAATTATATTGTGGAAATTACAAACGGAATAACAAACTTATATGTATATACCCTTCTCACGAAGGTGAATGGTATAATGATACCCTTACCACTCATGGTGAAGGGTATACAAATTTAATACAAATTGATGGAATGTAATAAATTCATCACAACCTCTTCGGTTTCAAAACGTTTCGTTTTCAAAATTAATTTCTATCCATAAATTTATAAAATAACATAGTGACTATTTAAACTGTTATTGTTCTACATTTGAATAAATAAACGAGTTGTTACAATTTTAAACTTCATACTAAACAGCATTTATTTGCAATCAAAAGTATCCGGTTTATTTAAAGGAAATAAACCAACGTTTTTAAAAGGTAAACACGTAACAGTATTTTTGAATTATCATGAGACTTAAACTAAAGTAGATTATAAATTATATCTATATTATTTATTAATAACTAGTTGACCGCCCCCGCTTCGCCCGGTGGCATTTACTAATGTTAGTTCTTCAAATTTTTCCAACCCACTTACTTCTTATTTATTTGCAAATAAAATATATAAATTTGTACTGCATACTTTAGGTAGCTTTTTTATTACAATTGACTAAACTGAAAAAAAATTTCCGATATTTTTTCTTTACAAACCATCTCCTTTCGAATCGAATAAAAAAAATCAGCCAAATCGCTCCAGCCGTTCTCTCGTGATGCCATTACATACACTGATGGACAAAAGTCACCGCCATTTCCCTTTAGAATGTTTAAAGGACTACCACGTTATAAATATAATTGAAACACAAAATTTTATTTTTTCAACAAAAACAATAATTCATTTTTATTATACTTCAGTTAAAACAAGTCTTTTTAAATTAACCTAATTTACAAATACGTAGCGTGGCGGTCCTTTACACATCCTAAATGGGAAATGGCGGTGAATTTTGTCCATCAGTGTACATGGACCATTTCATTTTTATATACAGTGGGGAGCTCAAATGAGTACATGTTTCTATTTTGTGCACTTCTTATGGAATAAAAATAAAACTAATAAAGCAAATCCAAAATTTTTTTCTGTCATTTATTTTATGTTTAATATGCAATAAAATAAAACCATCTGCGTATCGGTATGATGAGTCTCATACCGATTTTGTTGTCTCATCATCACGATTTTGTATATAAAAGTGTTAATCCTGCAGATGAAGTAATTTTTCTATAGGATGGCGACCCAATGCACACGTCAAAAATCGTAAAGAATGATGTTCTTAGAAAAATTTCTTATTAATGCAGTTATCAGCTCAATGTTCTGAGTTCAATCCTATTGAGAATTTTTAGTGAATCATGAATTGGCGGTTGAAACCATTCCGATTAACTCCTACCAATTTGTACGAGCTTTAACAGCGGATTGAGCACGAGAGAGATAGTATTCCAAATAATGTTAATGAATAATTGGTAGAAAATATGCCAAGGTGTAAATTTTTTTTACGTAATAACGGATTTTGAAAAAAATTTTAAAAAATGCAATTCTTCCCTAAAGTTATTATGGGGTGCAAAATTGAGTACATGCGATTTTTTTTATTTAGAACTGTAATTTTGTTTTGAATTGTAATTCATTTTGTTACATATTAAACATAAAATAAATGACAGAAAAAAATTTAGGATTTGCTCTATTAGTTTTATTTTTATTCCATAAGAAGTGCACAAAATAGAAACATGTATTCATTTCAGCTCCCCACTGTATATAGATTAGAAAATCATTTTGTGTCTATTGCAGATAATTTCTTTAGAAGTCACGCGATTTTAGTTTCAAAGGGCAACTTGCCGAATACTAATTTATTCGATTAATCGAATCACAAAATATATTTTTTCGATGATTATTCGAATTATTTTTTTATTCAAATGACAAACCTAGACCTGGCCTGACCTAGACTGTTGTCATTGTGCACTGGATCATGGTGATCTAGACTAAATAACTGTGCTTTAGTTCTTTAGTTGTTTATAAATGTCGATTTTTCAAATGCCAAATACACCGTATTTCTTTAGGAATGATATAACTGTGCAAATGGAAGATATCACTGCAAAAATGTCATATTTAAAAAACATGCATGTTCTTGTTTCTATGAACAAAATAGGAAGATATAAATAGGGTGTTGAGTATTTGGAATACTTCAAAATATAACGTTTATGAACAAAATCATTTCCGAATAAAAATATAAATGTTAAAAATCGCTAGAATGTGTATTTGTAAGTACGTATGTACTAAGTTTGTATATGAACTACTCTCCATAAATATCCATATTATTACGTAGCGGAAGTTATGGAATTTTTGTTGTTGTTGATTTTTATATATGTTTGCTGTGATAATATCATTATTATAAAAAATACACTTGTCATACCTAAAGTACATAATGACTGGACAGCAGACAACAAACAACACAACCAACTATTAGTAGAAAATGTTGTACAAAGTAAATTCGTATCTATCTATGTATACATTCAGTTAATACCGCTTTGACCGATGGTGGTGGCAACATACACAATCACTTACGCACATATGAATAGAGTATGTAGTAGCAGCAGCAGCAGTTACTAAAATTGTTTGCTAAAAAAAAAATCTACAAAAAACACAATTCAATAATGACGACATGGAATACTAATTAAATGCACACCCAAATAAATAGAATAAATCAAACAAGGCCTATTGTTTTTCATGTTGGCTTTCAGCGTAAAACTGTGTGTTAAGAAAATGTGTGTGAGTGTGTTTGCAACTTAAATGAAAATTAAATCATATTTGGTACTTTGATTTACAAACTAAATAAATATAAAATTAATTAAATAATTTGCTTTAATTACATACTTATTATAAAGAAAAAAGTATGATTTTTTTCACTTGACCTCAAATGTATGAAGTAATGGAATTTTCAAAAAGTCCTTTTAATATAATGGTGTTTGAAGTTTTTAACAAGTTTGAACCTTCAGGAAAACACAGTAATTTTCAAGATCAATTTCATTTATAACACTTGAAAAGTAAGTATTTAAAGTCTTAATGTGTCTCACATGAAGCTAAAATGCTCCCTTCTGGATTGTATCAATTGTTGTTAATAAAATCATCAAGATCAATTTCATTTATAACACTTGAAAAGTAAGTATTTAAAGTCTTAGGGCCGTTTTCTCATTAGGTGATTATCTTTTTTCCCAACGAAAAACTGCAGATTAAAGAAATTTGGTTTTCTCAATGTCTCATTTGCTTCTATTCTGTCGCAAAGCTAACCCGACCTCATCTGCCAATTATTTATTTATCGTACAGATAAATTCAATCAGCTGACTGCTGTTCATAGTTTGTATGTGTTTGTGTTTTTGTAAACGAAATTAAATAGATTTTATAAAAACAAAAGTTTAATAAAGGATTAACATTAATTTGATTGAGGATGAACACGAAGAACTTGAGTTCCAAGTGAATGCTAAAAGAGTTTATCATGCCAGGCCTAACTACATGCAGGATAATGAATTTTTCAAAAGATTGCGGCTGTCGATGGCTACATTAAACAGCTGATTTATGTAAACATGTTGTCACTTGAAGGTTCCCAACTTTCACATCTATTTTGAGAGGTATTGCCAACTGCAAATAACGTTTTTGGTCGGTATATTGAGAAAACCAAAATTGTTAACGGACAGTTTATCGGCCTAATAAATTTATGGCGACATTTAGTAACAGGCATTTTGTCGACACATTGAGAAAATGGACCTTAATGTGTCTCACATGAAGCTAAAATGCTCCATTCTGGATTGTATCAATTGTTATTAATAAAATCATCCTGCTTAAAACTTATAACAAAAATTCATTTTAATACATGAATCCAATTTTTTCCAAAATTGTTTATGAAAATTTTTTTTTATTAGGGAAAAAAGATTTTTTGGTAGAAAAAAATTCGGGTTAAAAATTATTATACCATTATAGACTTTGTAATATCTATCATTAGATATCCATATTGTCTATACATATTAATGACTTAGTAATCCAGATATAGTTCAAAAATAGGCCGATTTTAAATAGCAACCGAACCGGGAGAATTCCCGATATTGTAAGTTATTTGGTGGCTACGGAAAGTTGACTTCAACATACAGACGGACAAGGCCTTATCGACTTCGCTATCTATAATGATCAAGAATATATACACTTTGTGGGGTCGCAAATGAAAAATGTAGAAATTATAAACGGAAGGACAAACTTCTATGTACCCTTGCCACTCATGGTGAAGGGTATAAAAATATGGGATTTAGAATAGATAGCGTATCCTTTAAACACAGTTTTATTTTTAACAACTTATATGTCATTTTGAAGAGTACAAATCTGTCATTTGTTATCACTTAAATATTTAACAGTAGAGTGTAAATAACAAAGTTATTTTTGCTTCAAATATGTCGAAGAAATGTCTGAAGACCCCAGATATCTTCGGGATCCCAATCTTCAATAATTCTGTCAGAAATGCTTTCCTATTTAAAATCAGGAAAATCGGTCCACAAATGGCTGAGATATGAGGAAAAAACCAGAACAACCTAGATTTTTGACCTATATCTGGATTATTAAGTTATTAATATAGACAATATGGATATCTAATGATAGATATTTCAAAGACCTTTGCAACGACATATATAGGACCATAGTACGATGTACCTACAATGTGTCAAAATCGGAAAAAATATTTTTTAAGTTTTTTTCGCTAAATATTAAAAAAAAAATTTTAATTTAAAAAAAAATTTCAAAATTTAAAAAAAAACAATTCGAAATATTTTTTTTTCAAAAAAAATGAAAAACCGCCAAAAAAATTAATTTTGTTTACCTAAAAATAATTAAAATTTTGTATTTTGAAGTATAATTAGGTGAAGGGTGTATAAGATTCGGCACAGCCGAATATAGCTCTCTTGTTTTTATTCACGTTAGCTTTTAAAATATGTCAGAAATTATCTTTTCTAAATCATTAATTTATTAACTGGTATTTCGGACAAAATGGACAGCGAAAAAACGTACGTGAACTTTCAAGAAAACATCAAATGATCTGAAGGTTCTTCATCACACTGTTTCAAAAGCTAGTGCTCTTTCGAAGAGCATCGAAAACTTCTATAAGAAATGCAGCTCGTAAAGTGAATGATCTGATATTAATGTATATCTACAAATATTGTTTTTAGTTTTGCCTCCATATTTCTAGCCCGATTTGGCTTCATGCCACTATGGAAAAAAGGCACCTGAATGCTCAATTGTAACAAACAAATGTAAACAAACTATCGGACAAAAAATAATCAGCAGGCTTTTTAAAGTCACCTGACTTTTTGACAAACAAGTTCTTTAATGTTTTCCAAAGAAAATATTTCCATTAGATCTAAAATAGATTATTGACTTAAATGCAAAATTAAATCGATGCCATTTTATTCGGAAAATAACCTATTTCGACAAAATTGATTCTGGGTTTGCAATTACATAAAAATTGCAACCCTATACAAACGAATAGTTAAAAAATTTATATAAATCAAGTTATTTAATTATGACAGTTATTATAAAAATTTAAAAGAGCTTTTAATGTGATTTTATTTTCATTTAATTTGTTTAAACAGTTTAAGCTCATTTAAAACAACACATTTCCATTGTATATCATATAAGGAATAATATTCATTTAGTCATTAAATTATATGGTTTAAAATGTTGCCAAAACTGCAAATATTTCTTAATGTTTTATTTCCTGTTAGCTAGTGACTAACTAAATTTAAATTGTCATTAATTGTATGGTAAAAGCTTTTCAAAAAAACATTTTATAAATACCTAAATTTAAAATAATAAATGTACATAGCATATTTGAGAATTTATTTAGAATTAAGTGAATAAAATATATAACAAAAAAGTAGATACTCGTGATTGTTGCGAACGGAATATAAAAACTGTTAACAGTTTTATTGATTGTAGGGCAATGCCATATACTACAAATAAACATGTTTTTATCAATTTTTAATGAACTTACGAGTATTTGGGTCGAGATTAAATATGATTTTGTTTACAAAAACATACATATAACTGAATACAACAAAAATTCACATAATTTTAATTAAACTTAAAGTAATTATTTTTGTTTAAATAGAATACAATTTCGTGTATATATTTCAGCGAAATTTTTTTTCGTTTGTTTAATACATTTATAGTACGTATTTTAATTTGTTTACAATATTTATGATTGAAGATAATTCTATTAATGGGCTGCTTGGCCTCAAAACAATTAAGTAAATATAATTCGCAGGAAAAATATTGTCCAATTGACCATAAATAAGTTTTCAAGCGTTCAGAAATTTCAATAAGGACCTAATAAATTAATGGTTAGCACAGATAGTGTCCAGTAATTTTTTATAGCGGATATTTAAGACAATTTTCTGGAACTGAATCAATTTCAAATACGACCAAAAATTCCATAAAAATTATTGATAAGTAAGTTTTTTAGCTGAGTCAAATGAGCTCATGTTAATTGGCACAGAAACTAAAATTTTCACACTAAAGATTATCTTCAAATGAAATTGCCTTTATTACTAAAATAGAACTCTTTAACAGCACTTTCTTCAAGATTTGAATCATGGCATTACAGCTGAAACTCAGAAAAATGTACAAAATAATCCAATGTAGCAAACATTTCAGAATATAAGACTAATTTATATTGTACAAAAATGTTTACAATTTTTATTTTTCAATATTTTTCTTAAATTATATTTTAATGAATGATAATAAGATTCGACACAGCCGAATATAACACTTGTTTTTTTTTTGTTTTTATTTTAAGACGAGATACGACCTATGAAACTTGACCCGACAGACCTTGTCCTGTCCAAATTAAAAAAAAAAATTTTGTTTTCGATTTGTGAATTTGTAAGAAGCGGTTTTGACAACAAACTTAGACAAATAACCTAAGTTTGTTGTCAAAAACCTAAGTCTTGCGACCACAGAATACATGAAATCATACATTGATTATATTTTGAATTTTTATATAAGTAATCTAATTTTGGTCTGAAAAATCTTTTCTTGATTAAACGCTTTATGGCCAAGTTATTAGCGATTTTAGATATTGTGAGTTTAATGCTTATTGGCCATGTTATTAGCGAATTTAGATACATACTTAAAATCTTTATATAAAAAATCGATGGTCAGAAATATGAGTGATCACACATCGAGCTCCTTTTCTTGATTAAACGCTTATTGGCCAAGTTATTAGCGATTTTAGATATTTTGAGTTTTTATAAAAAAATCGTTTTTTGGCCAGAAATATGAGTGATCACAGATCGAGCTCCTTTTCTTGATTAAAAGCTTATTGGCCATTTTATTAGCGATTTTAGATATTTTGAGTTTTTATAAAAAAAATCAAAAGGGCTCGATCTGTGATCACTCATATTTCTGGACATTTTAGATCTTTAGATTGAGATTTTATATAAAACAAGTAAGAGTGCTATATTCGGCTGTGCCGAATCTTATATACCAAATTATACTTCAAAATTTTAAATATTTTTAGGTAAACAAAATTTTTTCATTTTTTGGAAAAAAAATTTTTCGATTGTTATTTTAAATTTTTTTTTTTAAATTTGAAATTTTTTTTTTTAAATTTGAATTTTTTTTTTTAAATTTTAAAAAATTTTTTTTTGGTTTTTTAATTTTTTTTTTTTTTTTTAAAAAATTCGGGTTAAAATTTTCTTTCCCGATTTTGACCCATTGTAGGTCCAACTTACTATGGTCTTATATACGTCGTTGCAAATGTCTTTGAAATATCTATATTTAGATATCCATATTGTCTATATTAATGTCTTAGTAATCCAGATATACATATGTAGGTCAAAAATCGAGGTTGTCTTGGTTTTTTTATCATATCTCAGCCATTTGTGGACCGATTTTGCTGATTTTAATAGCAAAATTCTCGAAAGCATTTCTGACAGAATTATTGAAGATTTGGATCCCGAAGATATCTGGGGTCTTCAGAAAACTGATTTCAACAGACAGACAGACAGACGGACATGGCTTAATCGACTCCGCTATCTATAAGGATCCAGAATATATATACTTATAGGGTCGGAAATGAAAAATGTAGAAATTACAAACGGAATGACAAACTTATATATACCCTTCTCACGAAGGTGAAGGGTATAAAAATCAATTTTTGGCCAGAAATACGAGTGATCACAGATCGAGCTCCTTTTCTTGATTAAACGCTTATTGGCCAAGTTATTAGCGAATTTAGATATTGTCCAGGCGTCCTGCGAAAAAAATTCAATAAAAACTTAATTTGGATTACTATGAACATTTAAACAAAAAATTAGCCAAATCGGTGTAGCCGTTTTCAGATTTTAGATAAATCGAAAAAAGTGGTCGTGGTAAATTTTTCATTCCGTAAAAACCTAAGTTGGACTATGACCAACATTTTTAAAAAAAAAATAATAAATCGGTCGGATCGTTCTCTACTGTTGCAAATACCAACGAACGACATTTGATTTATATTTATATAGATAGATTAAAGTATTTTTTTTTTAATTGAATAATTCTAGGAAATTAGATATAAAACATTATTGGTGTTAGACATTGTTGATTTTTGTAATAATATACTATTGTACATACAAAACCATTAATTTAAACATTAGTGATATTATGCATTATTGATTGTTTGGTATAATATTTTTAAAGCTTATTTACATATTTTATATACATACATAGACATTTTCAATTCTAAACGTAAATCTATGTGCCCAAGTATAATGTCACGAAACCCCCCTAGTTTTGCTATTAATTTAGGTTAATCTATGTTTTAAAATCCCCCTTCAATATTCACGGTATATTATAAAGAAAATAAATGTAAGAAGGAAACCTTTTCATTCGTATACATACATACATTCATATATGAATATGTATGACTTGAATGGATGTCATGGATACATTTTTCTTAAAATAAAACACATAAACATACAACAAAGAATTGCAAAACTACCCTCTGAATTGTATTTTGTATGGAAAACTTGCATGTAACATGCAAGCTTTGTTTAAAGCATTTTACCATACTGGTTGATAAATTAGCACAAGACGATAGGTACAATAACTAAATACGAGGAGTACATTAAAAATCATTGTAATTTTTTTTTCTAATTCTATAACGGTTCTGTTTGCCTCAGGATAGCTATTATTTTTTCTACGAAATTAGAGAAATTTTAAATTTAAAGTCTATTATTATATTTGGTTTATATAATAATAAAGAAATGAAGTCATTAAATAGGTTGTTATTAATATTAAGCCTATTTTCATTTCAAATTAAATGACCGAATCATTTTTTAATTTTGCTTTCGACCGTTAGATGTTTAAATCATAATTTGTAAAAATTCCTTTAAACAAAATACAATATTTCAGCAATTTCGTATAATGCTTCTAATTTTATTTAACAACCAAAATAACATTTTTTTTAGTACTAAACTTAAGCAATTATAGTTTATGTATTTAAAAAATTTTGTTTTGACCCTCGTATGTAGTTGAAAATGTTTATTTAAAACATTGTTAAATTATTGCCGAAAATGTGAATCAAGGGAGAAATAAATTCATTTAATATGTATTAAATAATAAGAAACGTGGGTGAATGAGTTAATAAAAAATTAATACTAATTTAGGAGTTTATCAATAAATTCACAAATCACAATAAAATTTGATTATTTATGCATAATAATAAATAAAAAACATATTTAAAAATACGATATCTATGTACATTAAGGAAATGGGAGGTAGAGAAAAAGTAAGTCGAAATATTAGGGAATGTATTCAAAAATATTTTTAAAACTCTGTGTTTTTTCGAATCTCTTTTTATTCGGAAACTAAAATATTATAGAAACAATTTTGACATGAAACAAGTTTTGAAAAAAATGGGGTCAACTAATTATTTAAGGATATATGTATATATATATAGTTTTATTATTAAATGGAAAATCATTCTAACTATATTGCATATACTTTATCCGTTCCTTGAATTTTAGTAGTCACAAGATTTTCCTTTTTAAGTTAAGTTTCACAATGTTCTGATATGGATGTTAATGAAGTCGATTGAAAATAATATAGGAAGTCGTTTCTTATTCAATTTAACCAACTTGGTATTGTTTCATTTCAGATGTTTTTATTAAAATGTTTGTTTATACCAACTATTTTTGTTTTAATTCAATATTGAAAAGAAATTTATTCGAATATTTGATTCGTAGTCAACAATTTATTATTGATCGAATAATTTTTTATTTTAAACTAAAAATTTTTATTCATTCGAATAAAAAACATATTTCTTTTTTTCGATTATTCGAATGACAACCTTACTTTTGATATAATTTTCGGATATAGATTAGAGCTACCGTTTGCCAGTTATGTTGTTAATTAAAAAATAATTTCGATTAAAATGACTTTTAATATTCGTACCCTTAAAATCTAATATACAAAAATCTCGTTTCACAATGTTTGTGTGAAAACTCCTCCGAAACGGCTAAACCGATTTTTATGAAATTTTGGAGCTATGAGAATAGGTCGTAAAGTATATTTCATACCGCTTGAAAATTAGGGTGCATCTATACAGAATTTGTTTTCACAATTTTTTTTTGTCAAAAAATAACTATAACCCCAAATTTTCATCAACCGATTTTTAGCCGACTTTTTAGTATTTTGTATGAGCAATATACAAATACATATCAATATTTACTGTTTTTTATGATTTTTTTTATATATTTTTGATAGGCAGGAGAATATGACGTAAAGTATATTTCATACCGCTAGGTCATTAGATCATTCCCTATCCTCCCATTTTTTTAAAATATTTTTCAATTAAATATTTCTCTTTATTTGGCATAAAAAATACACTCAGGTCTCGTTTTATGCGATAGATGCGTTCCAAAAAAAATCGCAAAAATTGAATTCGCATAAAACGATACTCTAGCTTCATATAAAAACTAATGATTCGTTCCAAAATTATCTTATCAAGTTGTTAATTAACTGACATCAATTAAAGAATCATTATCTAATAATGATGTTGTATAATGTAATACATATGTTGGAGTTTAAGCTTTGACTTTGTTCAATTTTATTTATAATATTTATTTAATTTATATCATAATTATTTAATTTATTTTATACTTAAATTTTTTAATGTAATCTATTTTTTTAAGTAGAAATTTATAACCGGTTATGGCCAATAGGCTAGGTTGTTGAAAATAAATAATAATAAAAAAAAAACGCATAAATTCAAATTTTAATTAAAAAGCCAAAGCAAAATCGCATAAAAAAATCAACAAAAATATATTTATTTGATTTACTTAAACAGTAAAAACAAATCCCGGTTAAAAAAAAATAAACAAAAATATAATATTAATTCATTAATTACAGAAAAAACAGAAAAGTATCCAAAAAAATAAGCTAAAACATTTTTTAAGAAAATTCTGTAAATACGTATGATTAATCTGAATCCTGAATAATTGTCTGCATCGCTTGGGAATTTTTTCAACGTCGCTTGCATCACTAGATGATATAATCATATTGTAAAATATCATTTTCATCACTAGAATTTAAAAAAAACATCAAAAATTTTAAAATCTGTAGAAATTCTAAAAAAAATTGTTAATTTAAAAATCGCATAAATTTGGATCCGCATAAAACGAGACCTGAGAGTATCTATAATGCCAAATTCACTCAGAATGCATTATTTTTTATTTAACAACCAAAATACCTATTCATTGGAAATAATTTGTATGACAGAACTACGTTTGCCGGGTCAGCTAGTTATGTAAATATACATATATTACGAAGTAGTGAAAATTACGAACTAATAAAAATTCAAAAAATTCTTCAAATAATGAAAACCAGGTCAGCTAGTTATTTAATATTATGTAAATTTCCAAAACTTTAAATTTTTTAAAAATTTTACATTTAAAATGATTTCTTTTAATGAAAACAAAAAATATAAACAATTTTGACAATCGAAAACACAAGATAAACGCACAAATAATAATCAGCTGTCTTTGTAATACACCTTGATTTGAATATTTGGAATCTAGATCAAAGCAAAGAATTAAAACCCCGACTTCATGAAAAGTAGCAATTTCAGTATGTCAATGAATAGGTATTTATTTTTGATATAAAATTATTTATTATAGGTAGTTATCTAGATTTAGTATTCATATCATGAGGGTTTTTTATTTTATTTATTTCATTTATTTAGAATCAAGCCCTTAGGGCAAATACATAATCACAAATAAAAAAAGTGATTTTCTATTTTCTACACAAAAATTACGGCAGTAGCAATTTAGAAAAGTAATTCAATTTCTTTTAACAAAAAATTATAATAATTTCCAAAAATATTTAAACTTACCTTGATATGTCTGTTTCAAACTTTTTTTTTTGTCGAGTGTAAAGTAATTCAATTCAGTTAGGATGTCAATCAGATTTGATGTTGTCAATTTGTATATATTTTTTTGTGTTTTGTTTTCTTTTCAATTTCTTCAGTACGGAGGATAGTGGGCAGTGACAAAACTTTGATTAATTCAATCAATTTTGTTAAACAAGAAATGACAATATTTGCTGTTACAATTTCTATCTAGTAAATAGAAAAAAAAGAACAAATTGCACTTTAGATTTAGAACACAAAAGATGACAACCGGAAGATTTGTAATGCGGGTTAAGATGAGATGATGTACATATACCGATTGTAAATAAAATCTCGATTAACATACATACACACATGAACATTTATACAAAATGCCCACAAACATGAGATAAAACAACAACAACAATAACTAAAATACAGTTCAACGAACATCGACACTTTCAATGTAAAGATGTGTTTTGTTTTTTTTTTTTTGTAATTTTTTTTCTTGTGTCTACTGTAAATAATGCATGCATTGCATACTTTAAGATTTTTTTGTTGAAAAAGAACGAAATAATAAATCTATTATATGTGGAAGTATATGGCAGCAAAGGGTATCAAGGATATTTATTTTTAAATTCAGTTGTTTTATTCTTCTTTAAACTACAGACTAAAAATATCACTCAAAAAAATAAGGGGACGCATTCGTGACGATGAGTAATCATCATTCATTGCTTGTAATATTTTTCTATTTTATTTTCGTACACTTTTATTTATGTATTTTCCAATTGTACGCTTTCCGATAAGTATTATTTAATATGTATGCATATTTTTGGGGTTTTTCTCGGTAATCACTCACAAAATTGTTTGTACTTTTTTTTTTTGGTATTTTTAGTTGTACAACAACTAGGGTATTCAATTAATCGGGTTTCTGGTTTAATCGGTTAATCGAGCAAATAATTAACCGAGGTTTATATTTATTCGGTTAATAATCGGTTAATTTAAAATTATTCGATTAACCGAATAATTTCTATTTTCATTTTAAATTGAAAATACAACAACGAATTTTGAGTACAAAAACATAAAAAACAGCAAATAAGGTATTTGAGATAATTTTTTTAAACATATCGCCTATTTGCTGCAACAACGTCATAACTTAAAATCCGTGTTTTATGAACTGTTCTATAATCTTTCATATAGTTTCATCAGTTTTCAAAAAAGTCAATTATTTTTTGTGTGAGAGTGCTCTTTTTTTTGTAAACATCAAAATTAAAATTCATGTTTTCTCGTATATTTGATAAGTAAAAATTTGGGTTTAATACAGATTAGAAAGATATTAACATCTACTATTTATATTTCTGAAATCGCATGATTTGTATAATTTAAACGATTTTTTTCTTTAGATTTAATAAAACTTTTCTTGGGAAAAAACTCTCTCGCTGATTGTATATGTTGGAGAAATCAAAAGCATGATAAGGAATATTCATTTTTGAATTGTTTTAGATTTTGATCAATTTAATAGTTTCGTTTAGTTATGATAAAAGACTCATTTCAAAAAAAGTTTCGTCCATACATGTAAATACAAACAAAGTTTCAAATACATGTAAATTAAATATGTCAGTTGTTATACATGTTTATTGGATGTTCAAAAATATCTAATTTTAATTTGAAATTTGTCTTTGAATTGAAATGGAAAAATAAATACAAAAAAATTGTTTAAAGTGCAAAAACAAGGAATTTCGGTTAATCGGTTAATCGAAACAAATTAATCGGTTTATTTGTTATTTGAAAATCGGCAATTTCAAATTATTCGAACAGTTAACCGTCCAAAATTAATCGGTTAACCGATTAACGGTTAATCGATTGAATACCCTAACAACAACCCACCTTTTTTTCTTCTTCTTAAAAAAAAACACACACTTTCACATTAAAGAACCCAAGTTACTCAATTGAAAATATGAAATTAATTTGTTTTAAAATTATATTGTATTTATATGTAATTAAATGTTATTGTTGTAATAGAAAGAAAATGCAATTCGTAGAGAAAAATTAAACGCAACAAAATTAAATAAAATCCACTTAAAAATATATATATTTTTTAATTAAACAATAAGCACTTCTTTTGACGTTTATCACCGCTCATGAATTTTATCGAACTAAAAAACATTTTTTTGTTAAGTGAACTACAGTGTTGTCGGTATTTTTTCAGCCATCATCCCCAGTTAACGTTTTTGTATCTCCAAATCTCCCCAACAATATGTTACAAAAGCTCACTGGGCTTTGTTGTTCGAGGTAGTTTTAAAATGATGGTGCGAAAGTGATACAATCATGTATATGACTTTTTTTAGTTATTACAACAATAATTCATCCAGATTATATTGGCGCGGAATACTTTTTTCCCAAAACTTCACCTACAATGTTTATTAATCCCCAACAAATCTCTAGATCCTCAATCCGGAAATTGTAAACCCATTTAGCAAAAAAATCCTCTTTTTAGGAAAACAATTCCATGAGATGGCAACATTGATGGAAAATTAACGAAGCAAATGCGTAGCAAGTGATGCCAGATGAATCAGAAAAGTTTCGTTAAAATTTGTTTTGTGCAGTTACCAGACGTTGATGTTAAAGAACACACATTCGCCCAGTTATTTGTATTTGTAAAAAAAACTGGGTTTAAAACATATTTTGCCCGATTTTGACCCATTGTAGGCCCGACTTATACATACGTCGTTGTAAAGGTCTTTGAAATATCTATCATTAGATATCCATATTGACTTAGTATATATATAGTGGTTGGGGTAAAAAAAAGAAACTGTTTCTTTAATCTAGTACGAAAATGTCGTAGGCGTAAAACGTTTACGCCAATCACTATAAGGGTGAATAATTCATATTGTTGCTTTAAGAAGCATAGGGCCGTAGTAATCCAGATATAAATAAAAAATCGAGGTTGTCCTGGATTTTTCCTTATATCTCAGCTATTTCTACTCCAATTTTCTCGATTTTAAATAGTAATCGAACCGGGTATATATCGGATATATTGATGTATGAATCATATATGTAAGTTATTTGAGTGCTACTGGAAGTTGATTCAACATATGGAGACGGACATGGCTATATCGACTCTGCTATCAATAACGATCCAGAATATATACTTTGTGGGATCGGTAATGAAAAATGTAGAAATTACAAACTTATATATACCCTTGCCACTCATGGTGAAGGGTATAAGAAGCTATTGTTGGAAAGTACAATGTGGAGAACACAAGCTTTCCTTTGATATAACAATATTTCAGTACTCACCTCAAATCAATTTCCGAAAAAAACACATTTTTTTACAATAATTATTCATCAATAGATGTGTTTTGTTTTTATATGAACTTCGAGAGTAAAAAAAGTAAAACTTTATTAACTACCATACCACACCATTAAAACATACGAATATCTGTACGCCTTTCTAGAACTTCAATACAGGTTTTTGGTTTAAAATTCACAATACCAACTTCCTTTAGGGCCTTCATTTTATCCTCCAGGTAATTGTTAGTACTCTGTAGGTTTTCGTGTAATAATAAGGCAGTACCGCGAGCCGAGTTCAATAGTTTATTGGCATCATGGATTCTAAAATTGTTTAATAGAAATCAATTAAATATTAAATTAAGAACTTTAAAATAAAAACAAAAACATACTTTTTGAACAATAAATCTGGGCGTCGGCAGTATTGTCCAAACAAAGCGAACAAATTACGTGTCATGTCATAATTAAATTGCGCTGCTCCGGCTGGTGAGAATTTCGTATTCATGATCATACTATCCAGCATATAATCATCAATTTGTTGGGCTATTAGACGCAAAGTTAAATTGAATAGATTGGCCGATAGTTCTCTTTCCAGATTATGCAAGACGGTGACCATAACCTGAAACATTTCACCAGCACTGGGCGAGAGTATAAAGGGCTCTTTTGAGTTCTGTTCTGGCATTGAAGGCCAGCAATTGTGTCTATAAGGCATGGATTTTGCTTTAATTTC
Organism: Calliphora vicina; assembly: GCF_958450345.1. Taxonomy (NCBI): domain Eukaryota; kingdom Metazoa; phylum Arthropoda; class Insecta; order Diptera; family Calliphoridae; genus Calliphora; species Calliphora vicina. Next base: position 40,301,320 of record NC_088782.1, read on the forward strand.
ATTAACAGCTTTGGTGGCTAGATTCTTTAAAAGTTGTTGCGTCCAGTGCTCCAGTTCCTCCACTGGGTGTTCGAAAACGGAATTGATTTCATCGGCATTGGGACCCACCAAAGCGGCATGTAAATGTAGATAATGAACATTTTCTCCCCATTCACTAAGCACCATTTTGATGTAATTAATGGCATTTAGTATGGTTATACTTTCCACCGAACCACTGCTGTGCAATTGCACTAGTCTACGACGAAAGTTATCTATCAACTCCATTTGCAGAGTGAGGAATTGTAATTGATGTCCTGGTTGTATGAGAGAATAATAACGATCCTTTATAGCCTCCAACAGGCGTATAAATTGATCAGCACATTTGGGAATTTTCAGTTCATCATCATAAATGTTGGGATCTATTAGTTGCCAGGGATTTTCAGCCTGTAGTATCATATCCATTTTTTCAGAACAAACTAAAATTGAGACTTAAATAATTTCCAACACACACAGCTTATTTATATTAAAAACTTACACCGCTCTTCTAAGGAAATCCATTTTAACAAATAAACTGGTTGGGTAACAACACATATAGCACTGGCAAAACTAGCGGGATAGCCAAAATTTTCTCTTAACTCTGCCTCAAAGGCCAATGTTTCATCTAGTAAATGGGCAAAGAGATTTTCATCACGACTTATTTCTTCGATGTCTAAGGCCAATTTTTCAATGGTTAATTGTACCAAACCGCGCATAAACTCGAGCTGAAAACGGGATTATTAATAAACAAGTAAGAGAGAGGGTAAAGATTTGAAAAAATAATTTGGTGGTGAAGGATATAAATATAATATTAATTTTATTATATATTTATGTACAATATTACTACATACCCTTATATTATAATCAAGTTTGCCGGCTTTAACGGCAGCTGGTTGAAATGTTTTGCCGACAAACAAATGAGTTTCTTTGCCCCAGTTTAGAATTTGAGTATAAAACCACTCGGGTTTATCGAAACGATTAGTTTGCTTAACGCCCGTAAAATGGTACATGAATCTAAAAAGGATTAATTTAAATATAATTGTATGTAATGCAATAAAAAAAAATTCAAAAATACCTTTGCCTGTAGGGCGCCAGCAAATATTTAGTAACCGTTGACAAGGGCTGGCAAATTATACTGGATGTAATCATTTCCAAAGGTTCCGTTTCTTCTGCTGGCGATTTTAACTAAAAAAGGATTAAAGTGCTTTTAAACTATAGCAAAATTTTGTTTTTTTTAAACTATACCAAAAACAAATACTCTGCCAATAATTGGGCTTTATTAATGTTATCCGTAGAAGGTTTATAATTTAAGGAATCCTGTTCTTTTTGTCCCCATTTCATATTTTTTAAAATGGTTTCAAATTCTCTAAAATTAAAGTTTAATTGAGTCAATATCTAATAGAAATTTAAATAAATAAATAAAAACTCACCTTGAGAATCGTTCTTTTAATAGACCATGCCAATGTATAGCTGTGCGTAGGGCAAATGATTTTAAAAACGGAGCCTCTACGCTATTTAAACGTCCTATAACACTATGTTCGTAGTCACTTTCTTCATAGAGATTTAAATACAAATTTATTAATTTCGCTTCATCTTTGCCATTAATGGCCTGGGTTAAGGAATGACTGAAAATGTTAAATTATTTTACATTGAGTTAGTTCTAATACATAATTGTTTAATGTTGTGGTTTCCATGGCTCTACACTATTACTTATATGGCTAAATAACTATTTCCACTTACCTTATTTCTTGTATATCTTGAACTATACGTAAATACTGCACTAATTGTTGTAGCTTGCGTATTTGTTGCAAATCCGGTTTAGCCCCTTTAAATGCATTGTTCGACTCTTTTATGCGAGCCGCTAGTTTCTTACCAAACTGTTGTAGTTTCGTCATTTGGAAATCAATACTTTCACAGGCCTGCTCTTTCGTCGCAAAAGCCGATTTAAAACTGGACACATTCTCCTCATCCTCATAGTTTAGCTATTGGTTGAAATTATCTTATAAAATGTTTTCAAATCTTTATATCTATTATTACCTTATTCTTAAGTTTTTCCAAGCGGCTCTTGTAGTCCTCTACCAAAATTGAGGCTCTGTGCAACTTTTTAAAGTCACTTCCGATTTCCCGATTAACTCTAGCCAAAATGCGTTCTTCTACATTGACTTTTGTTTGCATTTTTGAGCTTTAAAAGCTTCCAAGCACTTAATTATTAAATAAAAAACAATAATATTGAACACGACAACAAAAATCTGTTAAACAATTTACACGAAAACAAAAATATTCTATGACGGCTACAGATTAGATGTTGTCATCATAGCAAAGATACAGAGTAGAAGCTCAGAAAAATAAAAGTTTAAAATTTCACCCATTAGTGTAGTGTTGTATTTTTTTACACAGTTATTTACTAATCCATTCACACCTTTTAGATTAGTTTGACAATTCAATTAGGTTTTTGACAATTAAGTTTCTTATCTAGTTGTAGTCTATAGATGTTGTCATTTGAGAACAGCTGTTTAGCGGTGCTGCCAACACGTAAAAATCTAAACTCCAAATCCATGGAGGAAACTGAAAATAAAAACATAACTACAATTGACAAAATCTTATCATATATGTATATATAAATATGCCACAGGTTTTTTTTTGTGGTAGACTTTTAAGTATTTTATTGTCCAACAATATTGATGAAAATAAATTTTTTTAAATTCTTTCCATAAAAGTGGTAACAAGCGTTTTAAAAGCGGTCGAATTTCGGCCACTTACAAATAATTAGTCAACCACTGTATCATGCATTTGAAAGACAATTACGGATCCCTGTGGAACATCAGGGGAAAGACGAGATATTCAAAAGTTTTAACAAGTTTAACAACGGTACTTTTTAAAATATCATTTTCTATTCTATATGAGTCATCCTATTGCAGGTGCAGCAACCACCAAGCCATCTGGTAATATTGCAATAATTGTACACAGAGTTGTTTAATTTTCTGCAACCAACAAACCATCTGGCAATATTAATATAATTAAAGACAGAGCTGTTCTATTTTCCTGTCAAATTTGAATATTTGTGGTAGCATCACGGCATCTGTTTTGTAAAATTAAAGGATATTTTTCAGTTTACCACAGAATACAAATTTAAACTTATTAAACTGTCAATAGGATATATATTGGAATGTTTACTCCCATAAAAAGACAGTGTAACAATGCTGTTAATGAAATGGCTTCACCTAGAACGCCAGAGACCCCGCTGAGTTTTAGCCGCGAATTGCGTCAGGTGTTGCAGGAGCGTAATCTACTGACGGTGAAAACACGGAATAAGGGTATGTAACATAAAAGGATAAATGTTAACTTATATTTAAGTAAATTTATAAAAATCCTTAGTATGTTCCATGTTGGCCGGAGGTACAGGAAATTCACCAATTTCCAACTCTCCTAATACCGAAATGGATAAGAGGCGTAATTTTCGTCTTCAAGCCGTACATGAAATTGTTACATCCGAAAAAACTTATTTGCAGCAATTAGAAATTTTAATGCAATATTTTGTAAAGCCTTTGAAGGAACAACACATCATAGATGATGCCAGTCACACTACACTCTTTGGTCAAATTGAAATGATCTACAATTTGAATGGGGAATTTCTAAGGGAACTGGAATCGGACATGGATAATGTGGCCCAGGCTTTTCTGAAAATGGCTCCATTCTTTAAACTTTACTCGGTGTATGCCTTCGACTATCGCAATGCTTTGTTGGTGTTGCAGGAGTTGACTTCGAAAAATGCTGCATTTCGCAAATACTTGGAATTGAATGAATCTCGTCCGGAGGTACAACGTAAACTTAATTCTTTAATGATTGTGCCCATACAAAGAGTGCCACGCTATAAACTACTCTTGGAACAGGTGTTATTGTACACAAGTCCAGCAGATGCTGACTTTAAAGTGCTCAAAGAATCGGTGAAACAAATTGAAAGTACTGTATCACACATAAATTCCTGTGTAGAAGATCAAGAAGTCATACAACTTGTAATTAACTTACAAAATTCTCTAATAAATCGTTCACCCAATATTGTCAAGCCTTCACGTAAGGTTATTAAGGAGGGTGTTTTGCATAAAGTCACCCGTAATGGCAGCGAAATAAAACGCTATTGCATACTCATGTCCGACATTTTTATGTATTGCAAGATTATTAAGGATCGAACACCCAATACAATTGTGGAAAATTCTCTGGAATGTTGCTGTATATTCCCTTTGAAGAAATGTAAAGTCTATGAATTGTTACCGGGCAATTTTAAAATTACCTGCCAGAGTGATGGCATTATATTCACTTCGCCAGATTTGCAGGTTTGCCGAGCCTGGGTGGGTTTCATACGTGATGCTATTGATTTGCATATTCAGTGCCGCAAAACGCTGAGAAAAGAGAGTAGCAAACGTACACCACTGAGGAAAAAGGAAAGCATAAAACATTTTGGTGCAGACTATATGCTAAGTCCCAAGGCTAAAAAATCGGTAAGTTGGAAGGGAATTTATTTACAATTGATAAATGAAATGGGGACATGTTGAGGTGGCCTCCGAAAATATGTATATTCTGAATCGTTAAAGATTGTCTGTTGAAATGATTGATACATCAATGTATCGGGTATTGCTTCGGTTGCTATTTAAAATCGGGTAAATCGGCCCATATATCTCGATTATTTAGTCATTTCTATATACACTAGGAATATCAAATAAAAAACTTTTCGCAAAAAACTACGACATCCTCGATTTTTGACCTATTTCTGATCTGTATCTTGATTATCGAATGGATATCTAATGATCGACATTTGAAAGGCCTTTCCAACGAAATTTATAATACTATAGATATTCGGACAGACTATGGGTCAAAATCTGGAAAAATATTTTTAAAAAAAAAAAAATTTCGCAGAAATTTTTTTCACCAAAAATTTTTTTTACCAAAAATGTTTTTCCCAAATTATATTCTTTTAATAAAAAATTGTTTAACCTTATCTTTAAATTTTTTTTTGCCAAATTTTTTTTTTCACCAACAATTTTGTTTCACTAACATTTTTTTGACCAAAATACTTTTTTTCACCAACAATTTTGTTTCACCATTTTTTTCCAAAAAACTTTTTCATCAAAAATTTTTTTAACATTTTTTTTTACCAAAATTTTAGTTTTCACCAAATACTTTTTTTGTGAAAATATAGCTCTCTTCCTAGTTTTTTAAAAAACTAGAAATTAATAGCTCTTTATGCATGAAAAAAACTCAAATTCAGTAAAAACACATAAAATTAACAATTACTTTTCCTTTAATTAGGAATATGATACAATTTTTCGTAATAAAAATCGAGCTACAGATTCGGAAGACGAAACCGAGATGGATTCTTCATTTGTAGCCAAGTCGTGTTTTGGTGGTGGTAGCAAACGTAAATTAACACCATTTGCCACCTCTAATATGGTTGAAAACTCGAATACAAAGAAAATTTGCAAGATCAGCAACAATAATAAGCCGCTAAAAAGAACTGCTCCTATGCCGCCGCCATCATCTAACCAAAACGATGAAAATATTTTGCGTAATAAACAACAACAACAATCTATTACACCGGAAAAACGTGTATCAAAATTGTATAAATTCATATCGAATGACAAAATGCGCTCAACCACCAGAGGGATTTTAAAGAAAACTGCACAAAATCAGGCGCAACAAAGAAAAAATCTTAATATTCAACCTTCAATCAGTATCACCACCACAGATCATGATCCAACTTATGGTTTTGCCAGCCGTTACTCTGATTCAAAATCATATTTTCGCACACAAAATGTGGACAACACAATACCAAGAGCTGCACAACGCGACGATCTTTTGCAAGTTAGTGTACCAGCGGAAGAAGGTGGTGGTGGCAACTTTCGTGATATTTTATTTCCTCTACGAGCCAGCAATGGCAGTAATAAGAGTAACCACAGCATTAAAGCCTTAGAGGCCACAGATGCAACTACCACTACTTGGTGTATGCCGGCTTCTTTAAGAGATAATTTTCAAGATTTTAATATATCTACGCCTCCACAAAAGAAACGAGTTAAATTTGATGACTCTTTGGATAATTTATATGAGCAGCCAACACCGTTTGAATTTCAACGTGAAACTACAACAGTTACAAATATTGCTGCTGGAGCAGGCTCACGCAACTCTTTGCGTGAGAAAATTTATGATTTTTTTGCTAATTTATTTTAAACGATTTATTAAGACTAACAACACCACATCCATAAGATATTACGAATATTACTTTATATATTTTTTTAAAAACGTTTGTATTTTTTATTAATAATAAAAAATTTTTTACCAATAAAACTAAACACATTCAGTTTATATTCATAATTCCTGAATTTTAGCCATAAAACTTTGTATAGAAGTTTCACTTAACTCATTGCTCCACAGGCCCTGATGTTTAAAATGTGAACCTATAATGGCTGCTTGTATGTGGGGATAATAGTCCATTACATTGTCTTTGGTTATGCCGGATCCAATCATTAAGGGTACTTGCAATTTATCTTTTAAGTCTAATAAATCCTGGGGTTTAGCTGCCTCTCCTGTGGAATTTCCTTTAACAAAAAATAGTCAGAAAATTTCTAAATATCACACCTATTACACACCTGTTATTATTACACCATCCGTTAAGAAGAACTCGGCTGCTTTAGCCGTTTCCAATAAACTAACATCTTGTGTTATACTATGAGCAGAATGTTTTTTCTTTAGATCAGTAAATACTAAAATATCGTTAGCATCAATTAGCTTGCGATATCTTAGCAAATCGCCAGCACAGGCTTTTGTATAACCTTCATCGGCAACATGGTCAAAGACAAATCCTTCAGCTCTTATATATTGCAAATTACAGGCTTTTGCAACTGCCAATGCCTGTTTATTGCCACAGGCTAAAATTTGTATGCCAATGGGCATCGCCGAGGTTGGTATAATATTTCTTACTTCTAGGGCTAAACGTGTCATGCAGGCCACTGCTTCGGGACCCAGCAGTTGCTCTTGCACATAGGGAATGTCATGCATGTTTTCTATTAAAACGGAGTCCTAAAATAAATGAAATTTTAAAAAATCATAGGGTCTGATTCAGTAACACGGACAGAAAATTTATTTTAGAGATTGATTCAGAATAACTTAGGACCATATTAAAATTGCTTCTGAATCAGGCCCTTAAAAATGTGGATGAAAATAACATTATTCAAATAATAAGTGTTTTTGCATATACAAAATTTGAAAATAATTTTCCGTTCGTGTTAATTAAGTTAATTAAAAAGGTTTCTTAAGTTTCTATATCCTTCTCAAAGCATTTGTCTTCAAGGTTGTTATTGAAAAAATCGAAAAATCTCAACAACGTAATGTTGTTTATTGAACAATACGGAGCTTTTTTAAAAAGCTCTTTTCATTACACGTTACTATCTATCATCATTCAAAACATGTTTTTCCTACCAAATTATGTTTCTTGTAAATATTTGCTTCATATTTAGCTTTTTCTATAATTTCAGACCAATTTCCTTTATAGAGTGGTGTTCCTAAAATTACATTATAATATTAGTATTCTTTTAATATGTACTGTACAAAATATACAACAAATACACACCCGGTAATGCCCCAACATGAATCATGCCAATAATATTACATGATGGTTTTTGAAAAACTTTTAAAAATCTAAGCATTTTGTAAAAAACAATACTAAATAGCAAACAGTAAATAGTAAAATTGCAAAAAGTTGTATTATTTACTATAGCACTTGTTGCTTATCAATAAAACTACAGCAAATAAAATTACAATTATTACGACAGACTACAAAAGCTTTACGAAAAAAAACAATAAAATTTTAATATTTTAAATCAAAATTTTAGTTATGAAAATAATAAATTTTGAACTTTAGTTTGTTATAGTTATGTTATGTTAATTAATTAACATTATCACCACAAACTAAAAAATCTTTAATACTAAAATTCAAATATTTTGAAACAAATTAATTTTTTTAATTAATCATAATCTTAATTAACATATTTTTTTATACGCTTGTTTCTCAAATTGACAGATTATCATAGGCCTATTCAAGTTCCCAGTCGATCTATAGCTGGAACACTTAAACCATGTATTAAAATATTAGGTTATGAAAACAAACAAGAAACCATTGCATGTGGCCAATGCAAACTTCGAGAAACTGTAACGCGGTGCAGTTAGATGACACCAAACATTAACCAATGCGAGAGTGAAGCGCAAAACTCTCGAAGGCAGCGAAAAACGGACGGCTTGATACCCAGATTTGAATTACGACTGTAGTTGTACGCTTTAATTGTATTTTGTTCTTAGTAAGAATAAAAATCAACCGCTGTATATTTTACTTGGGGATACCAATTGCCTGTGAGTTGTATACTGTTACAAGAAGAAGTTCTAAACAAAAACAATTGAAAGTGTATTCGCTGTTAATTTAATTATGTGCATTTGTTTTTTAGAAATTACTTTAAAAATGTATACATTAAACTGACCGGGAATTTTTGTGTGAGAATATTTCGCCTAATGGATGCTAACCCAAATGTAAACCAAGTTTTGGCTAGAAATTCTGTTTTTTATAACGAACTTAACTTGGGGATATTAGTTACCAGTGAATTGTATATAATTATAAGATGAAGCAGCGGTAAATTGTAAACAATAACAACTGAATGTGGCTTTATTATACTTTGTGGATTTTGGGCTGATTATTAAATGAAATAAACTTTTTACGAATTGTTCTGTAAATTATTTTAAAAATGTCTACTTTAAAGTGTCCAGGTAAGCTTGTGTGAAAATATATTTCGGCTAAGCTCTAGTTTATGGGGGTATTTTCATTTGTAAACCAAATAGCTTTTTATGCCGAGCAGAGCGGAATTCATTTTATTTGGCGCGAAGTTCTCGATTTAATGGCTAAATTAACTCATGCAACCCTGAACAGGCTACAAACGGAAATATTTTGTAGGTCCTTGAATCGGAAAATAAGAACCGGCATAATAAGCTTAATACTATCTGATTAAAAATTCGTTAAGTTACAAAGTGGCCCCCAAAAACTAACATTGTTACATTATTTCTTAATTAAAATCATATTTCTACTAACAATCTCCTTAGACGAAGTTTTACACTTTCCCAATCACATGAGCATTGAGATTAACTATCGTGATGCAGTGTCCTATTACAAATGTAAACAATATGATGCTAAACTTATGAATCAGGGCTTTGTTTGGCATCAAATTACTGTGCAGCATCATGGCAAACTTATGGGTATAGAGGGTAAGTATGCCATACTGGAAGCTATATTTGCAGCTGTAGAAGGTGAAGAATTTTATCCTGTAGCCTATAGGGTAAGTATAATGCAAATTCTATAAAATATTTAATATGTACAATACTATTTTTTTCAGCGTGGCAACAAAGAAGATCGTTTTTTGGTACGCCAATGTCAACCAGCCCTAGATAATCTATTTGCCAGAAACCTATGCCTACATTTACCCAAAGGCATTGTTATCAACCTAAAAGTACAATTAAATGTAGGCGAATTCAAGTATGGTCAAATTTCAGCCATTAGCCAGGTGACCAAAGCTTTAAATTCTTTATATGGTCGCATGGAGCATCGTAATGGTGAAGATGGCATTTTGAATTTGTCACTATTTGCTCAAAATCCCGATTTCTATGATGTTGTTGTCAATCTGAGCAATCGTGGTGTTTTGGAACGTGTCTGTGATTTGATTTATCGTAATGATGAACAATTTCGTTCTATCAATGGTATCATTTTTAGTAGCAATGAAATTAATACGTTGGCTCCCTTGAAACTGTTTAGTGGTGTACAATTTGCTTTACTCGATTTTAGGGATAATTTGGTGAGTATAAAGTTTATCCTTAACATTTTGTGTATGACTTGTATAAACTAAAACACTACGACTTGTTTAATCTTAATCACTCTGACTAGTTTTTAAATTAAATAAATTTTTTTAGTTACGTTCACCAAGTCGTATATGTCGTGATTTGGAACATTTGAAAGCCGACGAGCTAATGCTACAAAGCAATCCCCTTACAAAAGCTGTAACATATCCCGAATGTTTAAGACCAGTTTTGAAAAACTTTAAAAAAATTGTAAGTAATAAAATGTAGTACTAAGTAACTGCAAATATTCATAACTTTTTACTTCTAGGATGGTATACCATCGGAGAATCTATCAAGTGATTATACACCATTAGATAATCTAATAGAAACTGAGTCTGAAGGCTATCGCATTGATTGGTCTAATAAGACGGATATAAATAAATTTGAATCCAGTACAGATTGGCATGCTTTTATGGTAGGTTCAAAACCTTATATATATATTTTTCAACATTTAAACAATTTTATACTAAAACTTTTATAAAGATTCCAGATGTAGCTCATGAATATTCCAAAGAGGAAATATTTGATTATTTTTTTCTCACAATTTCCAATACTTTAAGTGACATTTATCCCTGTTATTATAAGGTATTTATAAAAGTTAGAGTCGTTGTCATAGATCAAATAAATTATATAACATTTTAGTTTACTGCTGGAGAGCATCAGTTTTTGGTGCGTAAATGTTTTCCTCAAATTAAACATTTGGTAGATAAATGTAATTTGGAAATAAAAATCCCACGTCTCGAAGCGCCTCCACCACCTACAGAAAGCACAATTGATTTCTCACCACAACTACTTATGGACAAAACTGTAGCATATTACTTAAAGATGAATATAAGTCCATTTAAAAAGGGACAATTGGAACCTATGGAATGTATCGAAAAAGCTCTTAGCCGTCGTTTCAGTGCCATGGATCGCATGCTTGATTTAAATAATTTTCAAACTATAGAAGGTCTGTTTGTCTTAGAGCTTTGAATAATTCTTTAGTTATAAAATCCAACTTTTATTTATAGGTTTGGAAAATATTGTCATTAATCTTAGTTCACCTAAGATTTTAACCCGCATTCTAATGCAAGCCTCACGTAAATTTCTCTCAACATGCATTGAACTACGTTTGGCCCATAATAAAATATTAAGCGCCAATTTTTCTAAAGTTTTGGCCATGATGAGCAATTTGAAAGCCATAGATTTGGGTAATAACTGGATACATGATCTACATGATATCAAAGATTTGGGTGTCTTGGGTGTAAGATCACTGAGATTAGATGGCAATCCTTTATGTTCCAAATATAGTTTTGCTGGTGAATATATTAAAACTGTTAAGAAATATTTTCCAGAATTGAAAATTTTGGTAATGATTATTTATTTCTAAGTGCTTTTCAAAACATATTTTAATGTGTATTATTTCTAGGATAATGTTGAAATTACTGCCAAAGGCAATTTAACTTCGCAAAGGAATTTCTTATGTGACATATCTGGCTATGATTTTGTTAATGAATTTATTACGCGCTATTTTCAAACTTATGAACACGATCGTGTTTATTTAAAAGGTAATTTTTGTTAGTTTTAAAATCTTAACTTTTATTTGCTACTTCATTACAGATCTATATCATCCCAAGTCTATTTTAACCTTAACTTGCAACTATAATATGGCCAAAATACCAGCACAAAATAGTAAACGCATTTTAAATTATTTGAACTTTGCTCGAGATATACTCAAAATACCCGATTTTAGTCGAGCTCATACATCTATGTATTTTGGTCCTACTGAAATATTGCGAGTTCTTATGGAACTTCCTGGAACTACACATGACATGCTGACATTTAGCACAGATTGTACGATGTATAATGTAAGTATGAATACGATATGCCCATATTCTGGGGAGTAAAAAGAAATAAAAAGAAAATAGCAAAACGTTTTACTTATTTATCGAAAGATAAATTTAAGAAGGGAGTTTTTATTCGAATGCTAAGAAGCATTTAAAATTTATTTTTTCATTTGCGACCCCACGAAGTATATACAGTAGCCCAAGAAAGTCTACATACAGGAAAAATTATTATGTTTCTTTAAGTTAAAGCATTTTTTTATTTTATTTTTATGAGATATATAATAATAAATGTTTTATGTCGATTTTAGCAAAACAAATTCAAATAACGCCCAAAAGTTCACCGTTATTGATTCTGAGTAAAATAACGAAAAATTTATTCTCGGTCACGCCTACTTTTGGGTGGGCGGGACTATTAAGTTTCATAATATTTTGAACATTAAAGCCAAAAAAACCAAAAAAAATTTTCGTTATTTGACTCAGAATCAAAAACTGTAATAACGGTGAATTTTTTTAAGTGATAGGAAATGTTGCTAAACCCGACTTAAGTGATGTTGTTTTAATTTTTTGTAGTGTGAATTTATTTTTTTAACAAATATATTTCACTACTTTTAACTTTCAAATACAGCTTTCAACGAAAGAAATTTAATTTGAATTCCTGTATGTAGACTTTATTGGGCTACTGTATATTCTGGATCGTTATAGATAGTGGAATCGATATAGCCATGTCCGTCTGTATGTTGAAATAAACTTTTCCGTAGCCTCTAAATTACTTACAAACATGATGATACATCAATAAATCGGGAATTCTTCCAGCTCGGTTGCTATTTAAAATCGAGAATAGGACCACAAATGGCAGAGATATAAGGAAAAAACCAGGACAACCTCGTTTATTGGCTTATTTTTTATCTATAACTGGATTACTAAGTCATTAATATAGACAATATGGATAACTAATGATAGATATTTCAAAAACCTTTACAACGGCATATATAAGGCCATTGTAAGTCGGACATACAATAGGTCAACATCGAGAAAAATATTTTTCAAACCGAATTTTTTTTCATCAAAAATATTTTTTGTCATGATTTTTTTTCACAAATAAATTAAAAAAAAAAAATTAAATTTTGTTACCTAAAAATATTTGAAATTTTTATTTTAAAGTATAATTTGGAGAATATATAGCTCTCTTACTTGTTTTTACTAAATTTGTTATTAGATTGCGATGAACAATAAAATTCGGCCCCAGAAAGTTGGATATTGATTTCCGCTTATATTAGATTTTTAATAAATTCATTCAATACTCATGAATATACTTTATTATTTATAAAAATATTTTATTAACATTAAAGGAAAACATGATTGTTATAATTGTTAATGGCGTCTACTTAGACCAAGCTCCTAGCATAATGGAAACCGATATATTAATGGGATTTTCACGCACCTTTATTTTGAAGCCTGTGCAATATAACAGGGTATATATACAATATACAATAATACATACATATATAGAAAACTTTCTAAAAATCTGTATTTAATTTTATGTTTTCCAAAAATGTAGGGTCCACTTAAAATGGTTACAAATTACCAAATAATAAATGATCAATTGAATGTATTTACGCCGACCGCTACTCAAACAAAATTCGCTTTTAAATATTTTAAAAGCGAAGATAAATCAGACAAAGATGAATTGACGTTGAGCGATAAGGAAGCTTTCTTGGTCATGTTTCAGGAGGCAACTAGTTTAAAGTCTATATGGTGCACCAGGTTAGTGAGAAATAGTAATTATTTCAATTATTTATTTACAAAAATTTTACTGGATTTCTATTCTACTATTCTAATTCCACTATTTGGTAACTATATATTCAAGGAATTATTTATATCAATTATTTGATTTATCCTGTTGATATTTATGTACTTATGTTTCCATTTTTCATTTCAGATGTTTGGACGAAGCTAATTGGAACTTTGAAAAGGCTTTGGAAATATTTTTACAATTATCTGAAAAGAAAGAAATTCCGGATACTGCTTTTAATTGAAATGATATCTATTTAAAAAAAAATCACCTGCCACATTTCTGTTAACATGATTTTCTAATAGAAACTTTATCTTTAAAAGATTCCAAATAAAATAAATCAATTTCAATTACGCTATTAGTTACTTGTTTACTTAATTTAATTAAATTATATCAATATTACATCAGTACATTTATTATCTTGACAATTTTAATTTTGTTTTAACACAATCTTGTCATTCTTTTATAAAAAGGATTTATTATTAATTCCACTATCTGTTGGTTACTTTTCAAGTTTAAAGATTTTCTTAGTTTATCTCAATTTGTATTCAAGTACACTCAGTCTGAAATTCATAAGAAATAATGTTGATAAAATACTTATTATTGACAAACTACGTACGTTAATATGCGTATGAATGTATGTTATTATCATAATATGTCTGTAATATATTGATTTAATTTAAAACGATTGAGACGCTAGTACTTTGTTATTGTCTTATCAATTATTATTTTTTGTTAATATTCTTTTGTCTTTTTTTATTAATAGATTTTTTAATCAAATCAAAAATTTGGTCTATAGTTTTTCGAATTTGGAATCCTTTTGTGTACAATTTATTGCAAGGAAATTAATTTTTATTTTATGTGCAGAAAAACTATTTTAAAACACACATACTGGTGGATCGCAGCTACTGTTGTGTTTATTGCTATAACAGGTCTGCTGTCGTCGAAAATTCTTTCTTGGGGAAAAACTACCAATCATCGAGAGAATGCGAGATACACGTCAGAAGTGTTGTCATCGAAAGTATTATGAAAACCAACAATATTTTGAAATACTTATATTGCGGAATCTATTGGAGATACATGTCTGAAGAACCAGTTTTGTGTGGATGTCTAAATGATCTGGTGAAATGGCGATGCAAGTAAGTCTTTCAAATGCATATCTAACTTAATAATTTAGATAGAAAAATCACAATTTGGACGAACTAAATATTTTGCATTTAAATACCAGCTAAACTGGGACTACAGAAAGGCCTACGATTGAAGCTAAACTGGGACTACATAAAGACCAACGAATGAAGCTAAATTAGGACTACATAAAGACGGGGACTATAAAAAGACCTACGATTGAAGCTAAATTGGGACTACATAAACCCTTACGAATGGAGCTATATTGCAACGACATAAAGACGGGGACTATAAAAAAAACCTACGATTGAAGCTAATTTGGGACTACATAAAGACCTACTATTGAACCTAAACTGGGACTACATAAAGACCTACGATTGAAACTAAATCGGGACTACATAAAGACCTACGATTGAAGCTAAACTGGAACTACATTAAGACCTACGATTGAAGCTAAACTTGGACTATATAAAGACCTACAATTGAAGCTAAACTGGGCCTACATAAAGACCTACGATTAAAGCTAAACTGGGACTACATAAAGACCTACGTTTGAAGCACAATTTGGACTACATAAAGACCTTTAAAAGTAGTAATTCTGGAAAAACTTTTTAGTGAAACTTTAAAACCTATACCCTGATACTGTGTCTATAATTGTCTAACTAAAGGCAGGGTCACACATGACAAATATTTGCTCAAAAAAGTGTAAAATAAAACTAATATAAGTTTGTCATTCCGTTTGTAATTTCTACATTTTTCATTTCCGACCCTATAAAGTATATATATTCTGGATCCTTATAGATAACGGAGTCGATTAAGCAATGTCCGTCTGTCTGTCTGTTGAAGCTTGCTATTAAAAAGAAGCTTGCTATTTAAAATCAGCAAAATCGGTCCACAAATGGCTGGAGATATGAGGAAAAAACCAGGACAACCTCGATTTTTTATCTATTTTTGACGTACATATATCTGGATTACTAAGTCATTAATATAGACAATACGGATATCTAATGATAGATATTTCAAAGACCTTTGCAATGACGTATATAAAACCATAGTAAGTTGGAGCTACAATGGGTCAAAATTGGAAAAATATTTTTTAACCCGATTTTTTAAAAAAAAAATTGAAAAAACCAAAAAAAAATTAAAAATTAAAAAAAAAAATTTAATTTAAAAAAAAAATAATTCAAAATTTTTTATCCAAAAAAATGAAAAAACTGCAAAAAAAAATTTATTTTGTTTACCTAAAAATATTTAAAATTTTTATATTGAAGTACAATTTTGTGAAGGGTATATAAGATTCGACACAGCCGAATATTTGTTTTGTTTTGAATCATCCTAAGTAAAATAAGTTTTTTATTTAAGTTTTAAATTTTTTATTTTTCGTCAAATATTTGTCATGTGTGACCTTACCCCCTGTCTATACCTGATAAATTTTTATCATGATAAACATCAAAATGATTGTCAAAATAAAAAATTATCAGGTTAGTTTCCATTTATTAGAATTATTGCTTTGTTATGATAAAATTGTTAGTGTTTTTGCTCAGACAACTTTATCTTGACAACAAACGTCATTAATTGTTATGATAAATATTTGTCAAGTATAGACAGGGGGTTAAGAATAAGAATTTATATTTTGTTCACAAAAAATATCGAAGTAGAAAACTAGCGACTGCCTATATGGCAACCCACATGTATCTATGAATAAATAAATTCACAGATAGATATAAATTTTTGTTGTTGTGTGTGTTTGTGCAACGATTATCAAATTTATCTGTCAGATTAAAATAAACACTTGTGTACGGACGGTCAACTAAACACAACAGTTGGAACTTAGACGTATAAATAAACGGTACGTGCGGCGGTTCGGTTAAACAATATTTCAAATTCAACGCGCTCAAATAAGTCACAAATTTTTTATTTAATAAAATTATATGCAAAGTGACTTTTTTATTTTAAACGAAAACAAACAACAACAAAAAAACGAGTGAAACGTTCTAATAAAATACAAAAAAAGTAGGTGGCGAAAATGAATTTAATAAAATTCATATTTTCTTAAACATCAAATCAATTTTAATTTATTTTTAAATTTTTGAATAATGTTGCAACGAAAAATAGTTGAATTTATATTTTAAACAAGTGTCTTAACTAATTTGTTTAATATTCGAAAAGAAAATATGTTAAAATATTTAAATGAAAATTCATAAAAAAATTTAAACTACAACATATTGAGTTAATAAATAACAAATACTGTGAATTTTATTGTTATTTTTTTATTAAAAACTATTTTCCCATCAGAAAATTAAAAACAAAATAAATTATTTAGAAACTAATGAAAAGCAAGGTGTTAATTTGTTAGAGAAAATATTTAAACATGACATTTTCGTTTCAACGTTAGCTAAATAAACAAAAAAAGTATAAATTTTTCTTTTTTTTATAGCGTGTGTTAAAATATTGGGAAAAATTATTTGGAATTTGAAGAAAAAAAAAACGAATGAAACAGATGTTGATTGAATTTCAGATTTGGTATTTTAATTACTTGCTATTAATATTAAAAATAATTATAAATATATCCTTTTTAATTGAACCCAATGCGTTGAAAAATATATTTCAAAATTGAGTGATTTTAATTTAAATATTCTAGTCGAATTTATGTTTCGTTTTACTAAAGATATTTCTTAATATTTATTGATATTATTTTAAAATACTATGTATTTTGAAACAAAACATATCGAGCCCTTAGCGCCAAATTATCGTAAGCGACATTTTCCAATTTTTTTTTTATTGCAAAAATTAAAATTTTATGGACCGACTGATGTTTTAGCGTTCTCAGAATATCAAAATTGTTAATAACTTCAAAATTGTAGGAGGTAAGATTTTATCGTAAGTCAGTGTTTACATTTTACAGTAAACGAATTTTATCGTAAGCGACACTAGGGCCGCGACCAAGGGTCCTCAAAGTAGGACACCTCGGGTATATTACATTTTTAAAATGATCCCATTTCTTCGTTTGTGTTCCGATTTCAAAAAAATTAAAATGCTTTCATCGAGTGTTACAAAAAATCTCGTCGTAGCTATCAATTTATAGCTTAGGAGATATTCGCATTTCAAAATTAAATTTTCAACATTTTTACCCAACCTACTCCAGTTTTTTTGCTAACAGCGTATCCAAATATTTTCCGATTTTCTCCAGTTTTCCTTCATTGGACTAACAACATACGTATGTGTCAAACAAGAAAAGAACTGTTTAAAAATAATGACTAAGTCCAAAGTTATATGCATTTGAATTAAAAAAATTTTGAAAAGCCGATTTTTCGCTAATTTTTTTTTGGAAAAAATAACCTTTTTTCTTTTTAAGTTATCGCAAAAAATTTCTAAGACGATGTATAAGGAATTTATAGTTTCTGAAAGCTAAGTTTTCATAAAATATTTTGAATGAAAAAAAAATTAAAAATTTTTGTTACCGAGGGGACCAGGTCCATTGAAAAAACACCTATTTTTTATGTAAAATTAAACTTTAGGCCAAAACATTCTCAAATCGCATATTCGATATCAAAATATAATAACCGATTTTAGATGGCCCAATATGCTTTTAATTATTTTGTAAAGGATTCCGATAACTCCGACCCTGGTATGGATATTATAGCCAAAAAACTAAAAATTTCCTTTTTTGGGATTTTTCAACACTTTTTTGGGAATTGCGGGATTGCTGATAATAAATTTCAAAATTCGTTTTTAGTTTTCCATTTTAAATAGAAAATTTTACATAACTGTGAAATTTCATTAAAAACTAGTCATAAATAACAATTTTATTTCAATTCGAAAAATTTGTATCTATGCAAAAATTCAATAAAAAATATTTTTTCTCATATTTTTCAATAAAGTATTCCATGAATTTTTAATTGTCAAAAGTTATAAATATTTTTGAAAAATAGACAAAAAGCTTGAACGAAATTATATAATAACGCATCATAAAATTTTTAATTCTATGTATAATTTTAAAAATAATCGAAAAAACCTTCTCCTGTAAAATTTGTGTTTTGTCGCTTACGATAATTTGGCGCTAAGGGCTCGATATTGATGGTTTTAGAACAAAATTAATTTCAGGTCTTTTTAAAGGATTTGATTTCCATCGAACGTAATATTGATAAATCTAAATAATTTTACCATTTAAGTTATGAAAATTAATTGAATACAGTTTGAGTATGATTCGGTTTATAAATTGTTTAAGGGCCATAAATAAGTCTTTGGCATTTTGAAATTTCGATATTATTGTTCAAAACCTTTTCTTATATATGAAGTCACCTGTTTTTATTTATTTTATTTTTTTGTTATTAATCAATTCAAATTGTTATAAAATTATTTGATGAACCGGTTAGCTTTTGTTGTCGTTGTATTTATTTATTCATTGTTTACAAACATTTACTTTTGATTTAAAATTTGTGTATTTTTTTATAATAAATATTTCTTCTTTTTTTTGCTGATTAAAGTAATATTTAGTTGTAGTACGAGTATTCGTTGTGATTAATTCATTTAATTTGATATTCATTGTCAAGATCATATTAATATATGTGTAATAAAGGGTGTTTTTTAAAGTCCGATAGAACTTGAAATTTTTAAAAAATAAAAGTAAATTTTAATCAAACAAATTTGTTTATTCGAAAGTTTAATAAATGGCATTAACATTTGAGAATGATTTCGGGAATATGGCCAACAGGGCTGTTCGTCCGGTTTTGGGGCACTTTTCTAGCATTGCTAGCCAAATGCACGAATAACTCGAACAATGTTGGCCTCCAAGACGTCAATTGTTGTTACTGGTTTATCAGTATAAACCAGTGAATTAACGTGGCCCCCATCGAGAGGTGTCAAATCGCACGATCTAAGAGGCCAATTGACAGGTCCATTTCTCGAAATTAAATTATTGCCAAATTTCAAGCGTCAATCTATTCGTGATGATTTGGCAGATTATACTGATCATAAATGTCAAAAATTAAGCACAATATGACAGTTCGTTTGACAGTTAATCCTTTCGTAAGTTCTAGCGGCCTTAAAAAACACCCTTTTACATACATTAATTTTGTATATATACAATTGATTTGCTTTGTTTTGAATGAATACATTTTTCGTTATTTAAATACTTGTTTAAAATAAGGTGTGATGATTTGATAAACAAATCTTTGCCATTTATTTACCTGTTAAAAATCGGTAATATTTTCATATAAATATTTAGTTAAACAAAAATGCTGCTGTAATTAAGCCTATTGTATAATTAAATTTGTTTTAAATCAGTAACGGAAAGGTATATATTCTTTATTCGATCCCGCAAAAACATTCATTACTTGATATTATTAAAATAACTTGTTATATCCTAAGGACGCACAGAAAAACAGGGGCGTCTTTTTGATGAATTTTTTTGGTTATCAAGACTTGAACACATTTTCATATTCATTATTTTTGCCTCAGCAACTTTAGTTCGAAAGATTCGGCTGATTTTTTTTTAAAATGTTGATGATTTATCGGTATTTATCTGGGAACTTTTCTATGGCGGTTTCATGTGGATTCGATTACAGAACACCAAAATATGTATGTGAATTCGTTTAAAAACGACAACGTTACTTGAATTCGATTTACAGAACAGGGAGTATAATTGAGATGCTGTTCGAAAAGTTTGTAAAAATATCAATTTAAAATCAAATTTTGTTTTGTCTTTTCCGTTAGCAACTATTGATTGAAAGACATGAATAACAGCATTGATATTCATTTAATTATTGTAACAATTTTAAAACAATTACTATTTAATTACAAAATATAAATACAAGTTCTAACCAACACTGCTGCTGTTCCATTATAAAGAAAACAAGTGTTAAAATTAAACCGGCTCTAAATATTTGTGAAGTGAAACGTTAAATAAAAAAGCAAATATTTTTCGAAACGTTTAATTAGAGCTGGGACACACAAAACTAGTACAAATTTTAACAATAGTTTTTAAGTTTAGTTGGCAAATAAATATTAAAATAATGTTACGGTTATTGAATGCAATCAATAATGCTATTAAACATTTTGAAAATAAATATAAAACTTTTTGTATGAGGAGGAATATTTTACACAATCTATCTAATTAAATGAAGAATCATTAATTTAAATATGAATAATATTCTTAAAATATTTACTAGGGTTGGGCTACTACACCATTTCCAATTGTATTTCAGAAGTTATAATTTATATTTCAGAAAATTCAAAATAAATTTCAGAAATTTCTAATTGAATTTCAGAAGTTTCCAATTGAATTTCAAAATTTTCCATTGTGTTTCAGAAATTTCCATTTGTAATTCAGAATTTTTAATTTATACTTAAAAAGTTTATAATCGTATTTCAGAATTTTCCATTGGTATTTGCTATTAGAATTTTCTGAAATATAAATGGAAAATTCTGAAATATAATTGGAAAATTTTGAAATAAAATTGGAAAATTTTGAAATAAAATTAAAAAATTCTGAAATACAAATGGAAAATTCTGAAATATAATTGGAATATTCTGAATTTCAATTCGAAAATTCAGAAATATAATTGGAAATATCTGAAATTCAATTGGAATTTTCTGAAATACAAAAAATAAGATTTGTCGAGGTCATCAAAATCGGTATTTGTTTGTGAGATGATTGTTGGAATCAAATCTGTTTCAGCCGAGCCATTTAAACCGGTGTGGAAACCAGAAATAGTCTTTAGGGGCTAAATCCGGTGGATGAGGGACCAATTTGTATCCTAATTCATGGATTTTTGACGTGAAAACCTCACATGTGTGCACTCTTGCATTGTTCTGGTGAAAAATAAATGTTTTCTTGTCCAAATGAGGTATTTTTTTCAAATCCCCATTAAATCGACCCTATAAGTTGCCATAATATTCGCCAGTGATTGCTTTAGCCTTTTGAAGGTAGTCAATATGGATTATATCGCGTGTAACCCAAAAAACGGTCGCCATGATTTCGTCCACGGATACGAAACAGTGCAAAAACTCGTTCACAACGCCAAAAACGAAGTTGTCACACGATTGCGTTTATCTTTATATATATAATTCTTCTGTACGTGTGTTAGTAACTAAACTCCTCTTTAAGGGCTGGACCGATTTCGATGAAATTTGTTGTGTGTATTTGAGTGGGTCCCTGGATGGTTTAGATTCACAATTGACCTATCTAGGAACAATGGGCATGGCACCTCCCATACAAAGTAAAAATTGATTATTGCATATGTGGAATACTATTATAGTGGGAGTCTTCAAACTGTGTGTGAGCTATGGCAGAACAACGTTTGCCGGGACAGCTAGTTATAATTATATTACTTTCTTTGGAAAGGAGATAGATTTGAGAAGGAAAAGTGGTGAAAGGATGAGAAAATCTTTTTATTTGAGAACTCTGTAATTGCGCGTTATTTTTATACCCTTCACCTTCGTGAGAAGGGTCTATATAAGTTTGTCATTCCGTTTGTAATATGCACAATATAATTTTCCGACCCTATAAAGTATATATATTCAGGATCCTTATAGATAGCGGAGTCGATTAAGCCATGTCCGCCTGTCTGTCTGTCCGTCTGTCTGTTGAAATCAATTTTCTGTAGACCCCAGATATCTTCGAGATCCAAATATTCAATAATTCTGTCAGACATGCTTTCGAGAAGTTTCCTATTTAAAATCAGCAAAATCGGTCCACAAATGGCTGAGATATGAGCTAATTTTATAGCCATTCGGGGTTGTCATAGAATCCAATCATGGTCGGAATCGGTTTTGAAAACGACAAAAAAGGTACATTTGACTTATGTAATTTTTTGTTTAATCGATAAAGAATTTAATTATAGATCGAATATAAAACCAATAACTTTGGATTTCACAAGACCAATGCACTTTTTCAATCGTTTTCAAAAGCGATTCCGATAATGATTGGATTCTATGACAACCCCGATTATGTATTTATTTTATTTCGGCGGAGTTTCAATGCTAACCGCCGAAGGAGAGCGCTGTGATAAATACTAATTATTAGTAGACTAATAATTATCATAAACTGATGTTGTTGATTGGAAGCGGCTGGGAATCGAATCCAGGACGCAAATATCATATCATGCTTAATGATCAAATGCGCTAACCAATTAAGCCACAGCACCCTTCTTAATTGTGAGCAACCATTTTGCGGAAAGCTTTCTCATACCCAAGTGATCATTAAAAATTTAAATTACTGGGCCATGTTAGATGCCTATGGCTTTCATAATCTCTCGCAACGAAATTTAGTAAACCACTTTTTTACTATTGAAATTGATGGTGCAGAATTCCCATAGTATTTATTAAGCTTTGCCTTGGTTTGGGTTATGGTATAATGCTTATGAAAATTCCCATTTTCTTCTCAAGTCTCGCGGTAGTCTGCTATCAATGGCTGTCAAACACAATCTAAATGTCGCAGCTTGTTCAAATTTTGACAGGAGTCAAATGACAGATGCCTGTTGACACGCCCTCGTAGTTTAATAAGTAGAACATTTTTTGCTGTATCTCTCAGTAGTTCGTTAAGATTTAAATTACGTCGTAATATTCCAAAGTTTTGCTTTATTTTTATGAATATTTACCCACCATTTTCAAGTGGTTAGACATCTCTGAATCTGAGCGAAACCAATTTAGAAGAACATGTTACAAAAAGTGTTACAAATGTCAACAACACACTTAAAATTTAACCAACCTGAATAGAACACACGAAAATCAACGCTAATTAAACAGCACTATTCCACTGTAAATAACAGTAATATTTAAACAAAAAGAAATAAATAAATAAAACTATGTAGTAGGTAGTTGGTACAATGATATAAATGTTTTAAATAAACCGTGATGAAATCTACACAAAAAAACATTACACTACATGGCGGAAAGGTCAGTGACACGTTTTAATTTACACACAAAAAAAATGAGTTACCATTAATAAAACAAAACCATCAAACATAATTATGCAAACTAACTAACATTTTGGCCCCAGACATCGTTAGAAATTGTTTAAATTTAATAAAAAACTTATTGTTCTTTTTCCAACTTGTGTATTTTTATATGAATGATATTTATAGGAAAAACAGGGCTCAGCTGTAAAACAAAACTTGTCTAAATGAAATTTGCGTGTGAAAATCTTATAACATTTGACTACAATTTCAATTTTGGGGAGTTAAAATAACAAAAAAATCGCGGTAAATGATGTGAATTATTTAAAGTAACCATAGGTGGGCCATAACGAAGAAAAAACTCGTATGTATGTTTGAAACTACTTAAGTTAATTGTTGTAAATACTTACTTCTTTTGCTAACATGACATGCAATGCACAATGTAATGTGTAGAGTAAATCTGCGTACTTCAAATAATAGGGTATCCCCAGATAAGATACAAAATGAACTTTCCACTGCAGCAGACCTGTTACAATATCAATACAAGTACTCCTCCAATTTTGATTCGATTCCAAGAATATTGAACTATATTTTTATACCCACCATCAAAAAAGAAGAGGGGGTATATTGATTTTGACATTCCGTTTTTAACTTATCGAAATATTGGTCGTAGAACCAAAAAGTATATATATCCTGGGTCAAAAGACAATCTAGCTATGTCCGTTCGTCTGTCTGTTAAAAACACGATAGGAGCTAGTTGGCTGAAATATCCATGGCAGGGCTACCCTAATTGTAATGAAAAATATTTGCAGTCGTATTTATGTGTAGCATGTCAGTAATTAATTAATTGTTTTGCGTATGTATTGTATGACACTTCATAAATAATAATTATGAGTTTATAAAACGTTAATTTAACAAATACATCGTTTATTTTACACTTTTGTTCAGTTACAATTCAGCTACACAAACGATCGTTTTAGATTTAACAAACAGACAACAAATCAAAATTACATTGTAATTTTAACAAACCATTTGTTTAATTTGTATGTGCTTGTTTTTACTTTAGTTATTTGTTAAAAAAAATACTGTTTATTGTATAAAAATAATACAACTACTGCTATTATGGAAATATTGAACCTAGCTTAAACAATAATTTATTAGATTTTCGCATTAGTAGATATATTGAGGTATGAATCATGTATATAAGTTATTTGGAGGCTACGGAAAGTTGATTTCAACATACAGATGGACAGATGGATATGACAATATCGACTCCGCCATCTATAACGATCCAGAATATATATATATTTTATGGAGTCGCAAATGAAGAATGTTGAAAGTACAAACGGAATGACAAACTTATATACACCCTTGCCACTCATGGTGGGTGAATGGTATAAAAATACAAACATTTTCAAAACTGATACAAAGATACTTTTGCTGTTTCGCCTTGATATGGAGGAAATATTTATGTTAAACTAAGAGTATTCAAACTGTCATCTGTCAAAGTGAGAGGTACTGGAAAAAGGCAAATAAAACATGTAAATGGTTAAAAAACTGTTTATTTTAATTCTTTCATCCACGCTTTTACTATGTGTATAAGTTTAGAATCAAAACAATTGCAGTTTTACTTTAACTAAGGTTAGTTTATTATGAAAAATAAAAAAAACACCCCATTCCCAGCTTGTTATATCCTTCACCTTCGTGATAAGGGTATATATAAGTTTGTCATTCCGTTTGTAATTTCCACAATATAATTTTCCGACCCTATAAAGTATATATATTCTGGATCCTTGTAGATAGCAGAGTCGATTATGCCATGCCTGTCTGTCTGTTGAAATAAATTTACTGAAGACCCCAGATATCTTCAGGATCCAAATCTTCAATAATTCTGTCAGACATGCTTTCGAGAAGTTTGATATTTAAAATCAGCAAAATCGGTCCACAAGTGGCTGAGATATGAGGAAAAAACAAGGACAACCTTGATTTTTGACCTATATCTGGATTACTAAGTTATTAATAGGGGGCGGATTTTCATGCATTTATTATTGGAAAATATGCGCCTAAAATATGCTTCAAAAAAATCAAAATATGACCTAAAAAATTTAAAAATATGCACTTATATTTTTGTGCAGAAACATAAAATAATTAAGTATGGATTTCGAAATGTCAAAAAAATACACAACACTGTTGCCAGCAGTTAGAATTTTTTAAATTATACCAGGAATTAAACAATTAAAGTTCTAAAACTATTTTTAAAATAACCTTTCTTCGATGGATATTTATATTAATTGTAATATCTTGGTATGAATACTTGTTTAAAGCCATAGAGTTTCTATATTGTGACTTTCCTTTTAAAATCATCAATAATGTCTGATCACTTGGCTGACCCCAATTTATATATTTTGGGTCATTTGACGTGCTATTTGTAATGCAGAGAGAAGTCAATTGGTTACTTTATACATCCCATGTAATCTAACATAAAGACAATTGTCACTTAAGTGTCTCTATGTAATCTATAGTGTAGGGACTTTAAACGTTAATTGTGTAGTGCATTTCTCTCTAAGTTATCCAAAATCACAATTTTACGACAGTCTCGTAGAACTGCTTGGAAATGACTGTCAGGAGCGGTTACTGTGTAGGTGAAGTTACAAAATCTTTCGATAACGAAATCTCTTATAAATCGATATGCAATGAAAACAAATATGAATGTTTTCGACACATTTAATGAATTTTTGATACTTAAAAAAACTAAACTTCTTTGAAGAAAAATTTTTTGAAATGATAATTTTCAATTACTGATAGAGAAATGAAGAAAGAAGTTAGTCGATAAAATTGACTGATATTTCTATAACAAATTCGACAAAAAAATTTTCTCGAAACAATTATTGCTCATTAACGACAAAAAAATTATATTTTTATTAAAAATTGGCATAATATGCATATAAATGTGCATTTTGAAGTAAAATATAACAAAATATGCATTATCAATAAAATATGCAAAAATATGCACTAACAAATCGATGCCATTTTGCAGCAAAATGTGCGATTCGGATAGATAATTAGTCTACATTGTATTTGGACGTTCGAGAAAAAACATGCATTTGCATATAAATCCGCCCCCTAGTTATTAATATAGACAAAATGGATATCTAATGATAGATTTCAAAGACCTTTCCAACGACGTATATAAGACCATAGTAAGTTGGAATTACAATGGGTTAAAATCGGAAAAAATATTTTTTAACTCGAATTTTTTTTATTAAAAAAAATTAAAATTTAAAATTTTTTTTTTTAAATTTAAAAAATTTTTAAAGAAAACATTTTTTTTTTTTTTTTTTTATTTAATTACACAGTACAACATTTTTCAGTTCATTGCTTTGGGACTCAATTCTTACAATTGCACGTGAAAGTAGCCCCAAGGATAAGAACTTCTGCATCATTAGTTTTGTCAAGTTGGCTGCCGTAATAATTTAATGACCATACGAATTTTTTTTCCTCAAGGTGGATTTTTATCACTTTTTCTATATTTTAGCACGGTTATATCTCGTATACCGTACGGAATATCTCTTTTGTGGCTGAAGCAAAGTTGTAGATATTGAATAGTAGAAAAAAAGTACGGAATATACCTACCCGAAAAAGGTGCACCCAGTGCCTTAAAAATCGCAAAAATGCCCATTTTTGCAATTTTTTTATCCAATTTTTCATTTTTTTTGATCAATAACTGGATTACAAATCCAATTATGGACCGATCACCATGAAATTAGGTCGTGTGATTTTTGTCTATATGAAAGTTATTTATCATGAAGTTTGTATGTATACCATAATGTTTAACAGATTTATTCACTTTAAAGTGATTTTCGGAAGCGGGTCTTATATGGGAGCTATGACTAATTATGGGCCGATCATAAAAAAATTTGGTACATATAATTTGTTCGGCCCAGGGATGAAGCCTGTTGAAATTGGCTGAAATCGGTTCATTATTTCACCTAGCCCCCATACATGTGCCCTCCCGAAATTGGACTTTATCGGTCATAAATGTTTAATTTATATATGTATCTACACAAATTTCGCTCAAAATAAGTTTTATATATATAAAATTCATGTCAAAAAATTTTATTATGATCGGTCCATAATTAGTCATAGCTCTCATATAAGACCCGCTTCCGAAAATCACTTTAAAGTGTATAAATCTTATAAAAATGATAGTATACATACAAATTTCATGATAAACAACTTCCATATAGACACAAATCACACGACCTAATTTCATGGTGATCGGTCCATAATTGGATTTGTAATCCAGTTATTGAGCAAAAAAGGTGAAAAATTGGTTAAAAAAATTTAAAAATGGGCATTTTTGCGATTTTTAAGGCACTGGGTGCATCTTTTTCGGGTAGCTATGTTCCGTACTTTTTTTCTGCTATTCAATATCTACAACTTTGCTTCAGCCACAAAAGAGATATTCCGTACGGTGTACGAGATATAACTGTGCTAAAATATAGAAAAAGTGATAAAAATCCACCTTGAGGAAAAAAAATTCGTATGGTCATTAAATTATTACGGCAGCCAACTTGACAAAACTAATAATACAGAAGTTCTTATTTTTGGGGCTACTTTACCGTGCAATTGTCAGAATTGAGTCCCAAAATCATGTGTTGTACTGTGTTATTATTTTCAACAACCTAGCTTATTGGCCATAATCGGTTATAAATTTCTACTTAATACATTTCGAAAAATTGTTTTTCCAAAAAATTAAAAAAACAACTTTGGAAAAAGAAATAAATTTTGTTTACCTAAAAATATTTAAAATTTTTATTTTGAAGTATAATTTGGTGAAGTGTATATAAGATTATAAGAATATAGCTTTCTTACGTGTTACTTTAACTAAGGTTAGTTTATTATGAAAAATAAGAAAACACAAATAAAAAACCACCCCATTCCAAGCTTTTTGTGGAATGGGATGGTTAGTTTATTAACCACCATGGCGGTTACAAATTTTCGTAGCGACTAAACTTTATGACCAAAACAATCGAAATAGCAAAGTAACACTGAAGAATACTCTGTATTGCATGCGTGAAAGTCTCTTAGAAAAAACTGCGGTTTACAATATTTTCAAATTAATACATTAATCTAACCAGAGAACCTTGACGGCAAAGTTTAGCAAAAAAAAAACATAAATGATGACTTCAAAAAATGTAATAAAAAACCACCCCATTCCAAGCTTTTTGTGGAATGGGATGGTTAGTTTATTAACCACCATGGCGGTTACAAATTTTCGTAGCGACTAAACTTTATGACCAAAACAATCGAAATAGCAAAGTAACACTGAAGAATACTCTGTATTGCATGCGTGAAAGTCTCTTAGAAAAAACTGCGGTTTACAATATTTTCAAATTAATACATTAATCTAACCAGAGAACCTTGACGGCAAAGTTTAGCAAAAAAAAAAACATAAATGATGACTTCAAAAAATGTAATAGTTAGAAAAGTGACCACTAAACCGCAAAATGTTATAATAAATAAAGGAGTTTTTTTTAAGATCAATACATGGCATTAAAATTTGAAAATGATCTTGGGTTATGGCCAACGCATCTTTTCTTGACAAAGCTCATTCTGGACGTCCAATTTTGGGCCACTTTTTCGAGCATTACTGGCCGCATGTCACGAAAAACACGAACAATGTTGGCCTCCAATTCGTCAATTGTTGCTGGTCTATCAGGAAATAATCGAGAGGTGTCAAATCGCACGACCTCGGAGGCCAATTGACAGGTCCATTTTTCGAAATCAAATTATCTTTAAATTTTGATCACAATAAATCCTGTTGCCACATCTCCCCCGGATCAATGTCATTCATATTTTCAAGGAAAAAATCATTGATCATGGTGCGTTAATGATTTCCATTTACCGTAACGCAAGCTTCGGCTTCATTTTAAAATAAATAAAGTCTGTACAAAACTGTTAATTTTGGAGTCTGTTGTGGACTGGTAATAATAAGACTCATTGCTGAAGACAATTTTGCGATAAAACAGTCGTCAATACATTGCACGAATTGTGATTTTCAAAGAAAATTTGGTTAATTTCAAAAAACTCAAAAAGTTAAAGCCGTACACTGTTTCCCAAAAAACCGAACAGTGTGGCCACAATAAATAAGAGTGCCTTGTGTTGGGTTCAATAATCTTATTTACAATTTATTATTCTGAATTGATTCTAATAGTTCCAGATATACAAACAACCTTTTAGACAGCATAAGATATGAAATAAATTACTGAAGTGCCTCTTCAATAGATCAACTTTTGGATTAATTGTGAGACAATCCTTTTGGAATCACATACCAAGTCTATCCACAAATAGTCTTCCAACAAATAGTCTTCTAATTGAGAAAAAAAAGCACGCTATCATCATAAAGTATGTGCAAATTTAGGTTAGGAAATAAACTGGCTGTCAAATGATGAAATGTCAAGAACATAGTTGTCATCCATTGACAATTATTCAGTACAAATTTGAGAAATTTTAACCATGAAATACTTTATACGCGGTTTTTATTACAAAATCAATTTGTAATAAAAACCGAAAAAGTACCCTTTGTTCTGCGGCTCCTCAAATATTTTTAAAGCTATTTTTTTGATTTGAATTAAAGAAAAACTTGCATAATTCAATAAAGAATAATTATATAAATAATGAATTTTCAAAGCAATGAATTCAATACATTTGAAGTACAAATGAATTAAGCCTATGAATCAATTCATAATGATTTCATTAAAGGAATGTTTAAGACATACAATTTAATTCTATTTTGAAAATAAAATTAAGAATTAATTCTTTCGAAGATTTGACTAAAAGTTTAACGACTTGTTTGAAATCCTTTTATGAATTGTAATGGTTTATAATGTTTGTCATTTAAATCTATTCAGTATTCAATTATTCTTACTCAAGCCACCAATAAACAAATTAAAATACATTCAAAAAAAATTCTACGAGAAAAAGGAAATTGTTACTGTGAATAGTAATGAATGTATTGCATACATAATGAGTTGAAACTGCACAAGATCTCTGGCAATTGTTTCCTACCAAAGGGCTTTCATTTGTTGTCTTTCATGTATTTTAAACATTTGACAGTTGTCTCCTGACAAGTTAAACAAATAAATTAATAAATAATAAGATAAAACAAAAATTAAACAGGAAATGTTAAGGACCTTGATATTTTATTACATAGGATTTTAATAAACTTCTAGATTTATTGTTTTTATTTTGTCTGCTAGATTCTTTTGTGGTTTTTGCCCTTTTAAATAAAACACCTTCAAATAGATCGCAGACTATGTGGTCATTTTCACTTTCATATTCTATTTTATGCCAGACATAAAGTTGAAAAAATCGACAACCAGCCATACAATTTGTAAGAAAAGTCCAAATCTTATACTATATTTTATATTGAAATTTGTTAGTTTTTTTTTTATTCATTTCTGGCACGTATAAATAAACAAACTATATAAATGTCGACCCCAATTTAGTTTGTGAATTTTTGAAATAAATAAATCAACTTATATTTATAAGAAAGAATTTTATTTTTAAAATTTTGTTTGGTATTATTTATTTAGTTTGGAACGTTTAGATATTTATTGATCTAATAACCTTGTCGTCACATTTAGTACGGACAAATTACACTGTTTCCCAAAAGAACAGAACAGTGAGGCCACAATAAATAAGAGTGTCTTGTGTTGGATTCAAGAATCTTATTCATAATTTATCATTCTTAATAGGTACTAATACTCCCAGATATACAACTTGGCCAATCTTTTCAACTGCATAAGATTTGAAAAAAATCGTATAAAGTTTTCTAAAATATAATTTCAAGGGACTGACAGGGGTTAGTTAAATAGTTAAATCAACTTAGCGTGACATTTTTCGATCTATTTTATATAAGCAACAAGTTCACGTTGGTAGTGATCAATTCTTTGAAGTCAATTTTCCACCACTTTTCCACATACATATATCTGCCGTTGACAATAACACCTTCGAATTTGTTGCTGAGTTCCTCAACTTTGTTGGATTGTTTTGGTATAATCCAACGACTTAAAAGTAGTCCAACGATCGGACACGATTACCCAACTTCCTCTACAATAGATCAACTGTTGAATCAGTTGTGAGACAATCCTGTTGGAACCACATATCATTGATACCAAGTCTATCCAATTCAGTCCACAAATAGTCTTCCAACATGGCACAACATGAAACACTATTGATCTTAACATGGCGATCATTCTTATTGAGGAAAAAGCATGCTACAATTATAAAGTATAGGCAAATTTGAGGTTAGAAAGTAAATTGACTGTTAAATTATGAAATGTCAAGAATAGAACTGTCATCCTTTGACATTTATTCAGTACAAATTTGAGAAATTTTAACCATAAAATACTTTGGACACATGGGTCGTTTGTGAATTGTTTTTTTTTTTATAAAACTAAACAAAAAAACGTATTTTTCAACAAAATCATCTCAATTAGAAGGTAAAGAGCCACACAGCTGACCAAAAAATTTTAAGATGTTAATTTCTCGATTTGAATTTTGCGAAAAGAGAGACATGGTCATGACAATTCAGTTGTTGTGTGAGAAATTTCGCGTAATTTCTCGATTTTAAGATGTCAATTGTCCACCTCGTTCTTGTCATTAACCTACGCTGGACTATTATCTCAGGGTCATATTTGTAGAATCTACACCACACGATGGAGTCAATGGATCACATGTTGATTTGTTGCTATCCAATAGTTCATATTTAGATCATAAGTTAATATGATCTTGTAAGTGTGTAGAAAGAATCTTCGACTGATGGATTCACAATTCCTGTGAATGACGTGGAACTTGACTAATTTTGATTTAATAACTTTCGTCTGCGATTTTTCGGTATATGGCCGCTGGTAAAGGAACATTCAGTAGTGAATATGTTGACCCAGTTTTATCTAATAATTTCTAATAATTTCCCAACGTTGATCGTACGAGAACTTTATCATGATCATTGCCAGATCATGAATAAAATTTAAAGATTATAGAGTAAAGAAAATATCATTGAAAGTATTTCTAAAAGCCAGGCAGCCGCATGGTGGAGACAGGAAATAGAACAGCTCACTTGGGTCCAAGCAATAGGTCCCTTTATGTTAAATAATGTACAGTACAAACTACAATTATGGTTTGTACTATGCGCATGCAGCACAAGTTCAACTACGAACGTTTTAACCGCAACAACTTTAATATGAGCTATTGGAACTGGAGTTACTGCGACTGCTGGAACCAGACTTGCTCTCCAATAGGTTCTTATTAAAGGAAAGTGAACTCATTCTTATTACTGGGCCTCTAATATGAGTCCTGTATTGTTATTTTTTTTATCTAAATCCTCGAGCTGGTAGCGGGTAATTTCCGCGCCAGCTGCTTTCCTTAGAGGTGGTTGCCATTCCTCAGGCTTCCTCTCCGGAAACGAGTCCTAATTCCGTGTTACCCGTTGGAACCATGGTTGTCCTAGATACTACCATCAAAAGTTGATAGGGCAAACATTTGAAAGGTCTGTAGTCGGTACAAGACCATACGATCAGCAAGTTATTTATAGTTCAATCATAATAACGATCTTGCGATCGCATGGTTTCAGCCCAATAAAAGCAAACGTTCCAAAGCTCCGTATTTATATCCAAGTAACTGTTTACGATCTGATTGGATTGAAATAGCTGCATTATTTAGAAAATACCTCCCTATGAAACACTCCAAATGAGATATATTCAAAACAATTTTTATTCATTTCTGTTTTGCCCGTCTAAAACACCCATATTTGAAAGTCAAATCCCACCATAACTATATTATTGATAGAGACCTATTAAATCCATCAATAATCAAGTTTATTATTTTGATGTTTTCAAATTTCAAATCCTAAAATATTAACAATAATTTATTAAACAAACACTTTAATACTCGGTTATCAAAATTTGTAGCTACAAATTGTTTATTTTTATTTAAAAAAAAAAAACAAATTCATATTAAATTTGCTTTATGAATGTTAAGGTTAAGAGAGCACTTCACCACAATGAGGGTGAATTTTATTTTGGCAAAATGGTTTTAGAATTTGTGCCAAAAAATAATTTTGAAAAATTTAAAAAAAAACACGAAAATTTATGAGCACATGTTGTGTTATCGAAACTTTGAAAAGTGGAAATTTATATTTTCAGGGTTAGACAAACGAACAAATAACAATTGGTCATGGAAGTTTTGGCATTGGTTGATTTGAAATTTCTGAATGAAATTGTAGAAAATCATGTTTTTTGTTTAAAATTTTAATGGGAAACCATTAAGACTAATTTTAAACTTAATAAGATTCCAATAGAGCGTAGAAATAATTTGTCTTAATTGATTGCCGCTATAATTAATAAATTCCTTTAAATATCTGCCTGCTATTAAGCTCTACAACTTAATACATGGCTTGTGTTTGAAAATGTTTAATAAGAAAATACTATTTTATGATTCACTTCACGTTAAACACTCCCACGTCAATGCTAACTAAGTATAAAGCATTAAAATAAAAGGTATTCCCTTATGAAAATTCAATTCTAGTCGTATTTTTTTCTTATTGTTTCTTTTATCTATGGACGTGTAAAACGTCTGAAGTGGAAAGACAGAAATGCATAAATAAAATCTCATCAACAACTACCTGCATGTTTGTTTGCTTGCATTGTCACCTTGTATTTGAGTTTATGGTTTTCAATTTGGGAATGGAATCTAATGAATGCATCACGATCACGTGTTTACGTAAAAGGTTCTATAAACAATTGTGTTAGCGTTTGTTTGGAATTGGAGAATTGAAAATGTTAAGAATTAGTTTTGAGTTTTAACCACAGTACAGTTGTGTAAACAATAATAGGTTTTCTGTTACAATAATATGGGAATATATAATTGAATTCAATAGTTTTGTTGGTTTCTAAATACATTATTTCTTTGAGTTAATCTAACACTGTCGACGAAGTTTCTCTACAATTTAAGGTCATCATTAAGTTTACAGAATTACCTATACAACTTGGTTTTTGTACTCACCATCAAAAAAGATGGGGTTATATTGATTTTGTCATTCCGTTTGTAACACATCAAAATATTTATCGCTGACCCACATTAGTATATGGGGGATTTAACGTCAAGTGAACCAACTTTTAAAATCGATGTCTTCCGATGAAATTTACACCAAGGTTAGACCTATTAGATAGTAATTCAGACACGATTTTTCAACAAGATCGGTTAAAAAAGGGCCCATTGTGGAAAAAAAGTTAGATTTTGAAAAAAAATGAAAAATTGTATGTTTTGAGTTATAAAACATTTATTTTGAAAGATATCCCACTCGCATCCCACTAAGCCACCAAATAGGACTGAAAGGAAAATATCCAAGCTTTTGAGCAAAAAAAAAAATATTAAAAAAGGGTCCATTTTGAAGAAAAAAAGTCAACAAAGTTTTTGATTTTGCAAAAAAAATTCAAAAATTGCATGTTTTGAGTTACAAAACATTTATTTTGAAAGATATCCCACTCGCATCCCACTAAGAGACCAAATAGGTCTTCAAGGAAAATATCTAAGCTTTATTTTAAGAAAAAAGGCCCATTTTGAAAAAAAAGTTAAAAAAGTTTTTGATTTCGGAAAAAAATATTAAAATTTTTTTTTTTCGAAAGATTGAAGAAATAGCTATCTAAACTATTTGGAACACATTTTGCTAAGAACAATAGGTAATAAGTTACACGGATGAGAAAAATCACATGTTTGGCCAAAATGTAAAATTTTGACCCCCTATAACTCAGAGAGTTCTGGACCGATCTTGTTGAAAAATTGTGTCTGAATCGGAAGACATCGATTTTAAAAGATGGTTCACTTGACGTGAAATCCCCCATATATATTCTGGGTGCTCATAGACGATTTATATCCGTCCGCCTGTTGCAAACACGATAGGTTCCAAACGAAAGGAGCTAGCTGGCTGTTGATAAGGATTGTTTGGTATTTGAAAATGTTCAATATAGGTCTATAATTGCACCTAGCCCCCATACAAATGTCCCCTCGGAATACCGTTTGAGCAGTCGCAATTAAGTTGATTATGCTTCAATCCTGTTTAAATTTTTCACAAATTAGTTGTAAGTACTTTGAAATTATACTGTAAATTATGGGGAAAATTCCCCATACAAGGTCCCCCTCACTAAATGAGTTGAACATTCATAATTGTCTTATAATAATTAATAGCGTTATGAAATTGGACATAAACAAGTTTAATATGAACCTAAATGTTTCCACCAACTTTTGTGAGGATCGATCCATAATACCCTATATTAGAAAAATATTTTATTGTCAATAAAAAAAAATAGTCACATATTGATGGAGGGTATACAAGATTTGGTACAGCCAAATATGTCACTCTTACTTGTTATATATATATAAGTTTATTATTCCGTTTGTCATTTTTACTTTTTTCATTTGCGACCCCACAAAGTAATAATATTCCGGATCGTTATAGATAGCCGAGTCGATATAGCCATGTCCGTATGTTTCGTTCAAATCAATTTTCCGTAGCCCCCGAATAATTTACATACATGATTCAAACATCAATATATCCGATATAGACCCGGTTCGTTCCGGTTTTAAAATCGAGAAATAGCTTAGATATAAGGAAACAACCAGGACAACCTAGATTTTTGACCTATTTATTGATCTATATCTGGATTACTAGTCATTAATATAGACAATATGGATATCTAATAGATATTTCAAAGACCTTTGCAACGACGCAAATAACGCCATAGTAAGTCGGACCTACAATAGGTCAAAATCGGGAAAAATATTTTTTAACCTGAAATTTTTTTTTCACCAAAAAAATGTTTTGTCATAAAATTTGTTTCACTAATAATTTAAATATTAAAAAAAAATTTCCGATAAAATTTTTTTTCACTAAAAATTTTTTTCCTAAAATTTTTTTTTTAAAAAAATAAAAAAATTAAAATATTGTTACGAAATTGTACTTGAATTAAGGGCTGATTTAAAAGTAGCATAATGCTTTCAAATAACAGTGCTGTAATAGTAAACTGTAACATATCTGTGGGCATTATTAAATAAAAGTTTTCAGTTGATTTGATCGTAAGTTGGCAACGCTGTTTGCTGCGACCGTATATTCGAATTCGAATATTCAGTTAGAGAACATTGTAGCGGTTTATTAGTAAGATCTAGAATATTCGAATTTTGACAGTTAAAGAACCATCTAGAGTGCAGATGACAGTGTTATAAATAGTGGCAGAAGTTGCAGTCGTTAGTGAGTTTATCAGAGACGCTATTTGAATAAACATCAACTGAGTGCCTTAAAGTGTGCTGTATTTTCAAGTGAATTCGTATACATTATAAAGTGTCTGTATTTCTGAGAATTTATAAACGTGTATAAAAGACATTGAGTGACTATTTAATTCTGTTGTTGTACATTTTAAATAAATAACGAGTTGTTACAATTTTCAAACTACTAAACGGCTTTTATTTGCAATAAAAAGTATCCGGTTTATTTAAAGGAAATAAACCAGCGTTTTGAAAAGGTTAAAACGTAACAATATTTTAAATATTAAAGAAAAAATTTAAATAATACTCTACACAAAGTAAATTAGCAAAAACATTTTTCTTTTAAAATTTAAATAATTTATTTTCGTGAGTGATTTTTGGATGTTGGCTTATATGGGAGCTATGAACCATTATGGACCGATCGCCATGAAATTAGGCCGTGTGATTTATGTCTGTATGACTTTCTGTTGAGTTCTATGTCGATACCAACATTTTTAAGAGATTTCTGCTCTTTAAAGTGATTTTTGGAAGTGAGCCTTATATGGAAGCTATGACTAATTATAGACCGATCATCATAAAAGCTGGTACTCCAAGACAGTAAACAGTTTTAGATACTATGATGTATTCCAAAACATTCAGCCAGTCCCGAATCAAATGTGGACTTTATTTACAAATGTACAATATTTTTATTATTTGCTGAGATTATTCCAACATAAGAAATGAGTATTTATTACAAAAAGATGCTGGAAAAGTTGTCTAAAAAATTTAGGTTATATTAGAAAAACCTAAAGGTAGGCATGGATCCAGCTTCCAAGATCTAAACGTTTCAAAATATTCTGTAAAATTAACATAGAACTCCTTCTCATCTCTGCTTAATAGAATTTTTGAAAATAAATAAGCATAATTTCAACAGCAAATTGACAAGTATCTATGCTGAGTTCAATAACTTCAGACAATTTTTCATGAGAATAAGAAAATAACACAGAAACAATTGGCAAATAAAAATTATCTCACAATTAAAAAAAAGTGAGCAAATATAAGCATATATCAGCATCATAGACAGATTGTTACAAACGAATGACTTGAGGGGTCAATAGATTTATGTCACATTCGTAACTTGAGCAAATAAATTTGAGATATCATTACTAAAAACAAAAAAAAAAAAAACAAACGACTTTGAAATGTTTAGACAAAACGACTCATGCTAAGAAGATCACGTTAATTTAAAAGATACTCAGATACTCATTCATACTCTTACAATTCGTAAACACTTGTACGTAGGGGTAATTTAAAATTCACTTTTGTATTCAAACATTAATTTTGCTACTGTAGAAATGAGAAATAAATGACTTGTTTGCAAATTATAATATTCGTTTTAGTTTTTATTTATATTTTGTAGATAAATTACTTTGCTAAATTACAATTTGTTAGTTGTATGTATGTGGTTTTCCTTTTTGTATTTTATTGAAATGTTGTCAATTTAGAAATCACCTCGCAACAGTCTGTTAATTTTAACACTTTATAAATGTTAAAATCGATTTATGTAATTAATTTACTGACTTAACAAGTAATTTTTATTTTCTAAACGTATTGAGAATTATAAAAAAACAAAATTATCATTAGATTTGTATTTTAGCCATTTTCAGTAGATAGAACAATATAATTACAACATTAATTAATCAAGCAAGAAAATTTAATGTTTATGAGGTTGAGATGTTTGTTTGTCCGGAATTAATTTAATTGCTAATTAATTCAATGCAAGTGAATTTATGTATAACCAAAATAAGCTAAAGATTATAAATCTACTATCGCATGTAGAAAACAAGTAAAGTTTTATACATATTTGGTCAATTCACAAGGTCTCTTATCAGTCATATTTCCATAATGTCCTAATATGTATATCACGACTCTGAGGCTCGGCTTAACCGACTCTTAGGCATTCGGCGCAGGTCTCTGCTGGTTGGTTACGATAACACAATAAACATAGCATACAGGAGTAGTATTATTTTAGGAAATTTTTTGCTTGAAAAACAATAAAAAACTTTGTGAAATATTAGGACATTATGACAATATGACATGATAAGAGACCTTGTGAATTGAAAAATTGTATCATTTTATTTATTGAAAATGTTAGATTTTTCTGATCTAGGGGTCAATTATGGACTGATCCTTAGAGTACATAGAACTAATTTGTGCAAAATTTGATCAAGTTTTCCGCATAAACATAAAAAAAAATTTCCGAGGAGACATTTGTATGGTGGCTAGGTGAATTCATGGTACGCTATGGCCCATTTTAATATCAAATAAACCTTAGCAATATCAGAGAGTATAGCTAGCTAACTCCTTTCGTTTGGGCCCTATCTTGTTTTCAACAGATCGACAGACGGACATATCTGATCGTTTTAGAATCTTATGAGGACTCAGAATATATATACTTTTTGATATATGACAAAATAACAATAACGGCTGTGCCGAATCTTATATACCCTTCACCAAATTATACCTTAAAATAATTTTTTTTAAATATTTTTAGGTAAACAAAATTTAATTGTTTTTCAAATTTTTTTTTTTTTTGTTTAAAAAAAACTTTTTTCAAATTTTTTTTTGGAAAAAAAATTTATGATAAAAAAATTTTTTGATGAAAAAAAAATTCGGGTCAAAAAATATTTTTCCCGATTTTGACCCATTGTAGGTCCAACTTACTATAGCCTTATCTACATCGTTGCAATGGATTTTGAAATATCTATCATTAGATATCCATATTGTCTATATTAATGACTTAGTATCCAGATATAGATCAAAAATCGAGGTTGTCCCGGTTTTTTGCTCATATCTCCGTTATTTATGGACGGATTTTGCTGATTTTAAATAGCAAACTTCTCGAAAGCATGTTTGACAGAATTATTGAAGATTTGAATCCCGAAGATATCTGGGGTCTTCAGAAAATTGATTTCAACTAACAGACGGACAGACAGACGGACATGGCTTAATCGATATATACTTTATAGGGTCGGAAATGAAAAATGTAGAAATTACAAACGGAATGACAAACATATATACATATGTATACCCTTCTCACGAAGGTGAAGGGTATAAAAATATTAATAAATATTAAACAAAAAAATTGGGGTTAAAAAATATTTTTTCCGATTTTGATCCATTTTAGGTCCGACTTACTTTGACCTTGTGTATGCCGTTGCAAAGGTTTTTGAAATATCTATTATTGGATATCCATGTTGTCTATGTTAATGACTTAGTAATCCAGATATAAATCAACAAGTAAGAGAGAGCAGCTATATTCGGCTGTGCCGAATCTTATATACCCTTCACCAAATTATACTTCAAAATAAAAATTTAAAATATTTTTAGGTAAACAAAATTTATTTATTTTTTTTCCAAAGTTGTTTTTTTTCATTTTTTGGAAAAAAAAATTTTCGAATTGTTTTTGTTAAAAAAAATTCGAGTTAAAATTTTTTTTTCCGATTTTGACCCATTGTAGGTCCAACTTAGTATGGTCTTATATACGTCGTTGCAAAGGTCATTATATATACATATTGTCTATATTAATGACTTAGTAATCCAGATATAGGTAAAAAATCGAGGTTGTCCTGGTTTTTTCCTCATATCTCAGCCATTTGTGGACCGATTTTTTTGATTTTAAATAGGAAACTTATCGAAAGC
Source organism: Calliphora vicina (assembly GCF_958450345.1). Lineage (NCBI taxonomy): Eukaryota > Metazoa > Arthropoda > Insecta > Diptera > Calliphoridae > Calliphora > Calliphora vicina. Next base: position 40,341,900 of record NC_088782.1, read on the forward strand.
ATGTCTGACAGAATTATTGAAGATATGGATCCCGAAGATATCTGGGGTCTTCAGAAAATTGATTTCAACAGACAGACGGACAGCCAGACGGACATGGCTTAATCGACTCCGCTATCTATAAGGATCCAGAATATATATACTATATAGGGTCGGAAAATTATATTGTGGAAATTACAAACGGAATGACAAACTTCTCACGATGATGAAGGGTATAAAAATAGGTCAAAAATCGATTTGTGGCCGATTATCTCGATTTTAAATAGCTACCGAGTCGGTAGAATTCCCGATATATTGATGTAAGAATCATGTATGTAAGTTATTTGGGGGCTACGGAAAGTTGATTTCAACATACAGACGATCAGACGGACGGACATGGCTATATCGACTTCGCTATATATAACGATCCAGAATATATATACTTTGTGGGGTCGCAAATGAAAAATGTAGAAATTACAAACGGAATGGAAAACTTATATATACAATTGCCACTCTTGGTTTAGGGTAAAAAAAACTAAAGAAACATTCGAGCGGATTGGTCCAAAGAATTGTTAAAGGAAAGCTATCGCGTTGATCCAAAATACGGGGGATATTTTTGTCAATTGTTTCAAACTCACCGTCCCTTATCTAGTCTAAATGTTTTAACATTTTGACAATTTGTTAATTTGGCAAAATTACAAAATAATTTTCAACAAAATTTGTGAACATTTAATTACTTTTATTACAATACTTATGTTAACAATTGCTTTTGTTAACTAATATTTAATTAAAAAATTGGCTAATTAAATTATTATTTATAGAAATTATTAATAAAAACAGCAATTTAATGAAAAATTCTTATATGATTACAATCACCAGCAAAAACTACGATTGTGTATTAAAAATTTCAAATAATCATTTATAATTTTCTAAAAAAACACTACTAAGTATTATTTTGCAACAATTTTTAAAATTATGATCATAAATCAAAAACTAAAAGAATGAATTAGAATTTCAAAAACTAACAAAAATTATTTATTTACAACAAACGTCAGCAAGTGCGTCACTCAAAGATTTTGGCGCAAAAACAAACAAAATATCAAATTTGAAACACTTTAATTCACACAATTTCAAATTTTGAAATGAAAATAATAATAATAAATTTGAATACAAACAGGCTGTAATATAAATAAATTAAATCTAAAAAAAAATGATTTTACATCTTGAATTTAATTTGAAAGAGAAATGCTAGCAACAAAGAAATTGACAAACTGAATAGATTCCATTGTTTTATTAGAAAATGTGTTGGCAAAAAAAAAATCGCACTCATACTCTATTAAAGCTAAAAAAAAACAATTACAATTTCCATTAAATTTTACAACACTCATATGCCAAACAAGATTTCTATTATGAAAAACAGATCAAATAGATGACTATTTAATAGTGTAATCTTTTCAAAACAACTTTTGCTACAAATTAAAATTCCATTAATTTTCCACTATTTGAGAAAAAAATTCATAAAGAACAAGCTAAAATAATTTATAATTGTGAACAAATGTTTGCTGTTGGTTTCAAATAAAAACTATTTTCAATTTCTAGGTCAGCATTGCCACCAACCAACCAACTAACAAACAACGTCATGTATTATAAACATTCTTATATTTGGATGAAAATATTTTTAAAATAAAAATAATAAAACAAACCACACGTTTTATGGAAGAAATAAAAAAAAATTATTTAATAAGTTTTTATTAATCGTTATTTATTATTTACATTGATGGCGGAAGAATAAACATTTGCCATACTTGAACATTTTCAAAATATTTATTGCATGTTTGAATTTTTTTTATTTCTTTTTTTCAAAAATATTTAATTTTTTGTTTGTCTAGTAATTAATTTGAAATGAAAGTAAATTATTATTGAAGAGATTAAGACACTTTTCAACATTTTTATTTAGAAAGAATTTAATGATCGAAAATGCTGACTACAAATATCAATAAACTTATGCAGACGTTTAAACCAATATTAGAAGTGCTTTTTCTATTCCCAACGAGTTAAAATTACATTGTTTTTTACATATTATTTATATTAAAAGTTTCCATTATTTTGTCAATGCTAAGAAGTACCACATTTTATTTTTACCTTTTAAAAATGATGGTTTATATCCTTTAAATAAACCGTATTCTTTTAATTGCTTATAAAAGCGATCAGTAGTTTAAAAATTGTAACAACTCTTATTTATTTAAATTAACACAACAATTTAAATAATAGTCACCCTCTTTTCATACATTTCACCTTCGTGAGAAGGGTATATATAAGTTTGTCATTCCGTTTGTAATTTCCACAATATAATTTTCCGACCCTATAAAGTATATGTATTCTGGATCCTTATACATAGTGGAGTCGATTAAGCCATGTACGTTTGTCTGTCTATCTTTCTGTCTGTCTGTTGAAATCAATTTTCTGAAAACCCCAGATATCTTCGGGATCATAATCTTCAATAATTCTGTCAGACATGCTTTCGAGAAGTTTCCTATTTAAAATCATCGAAATCGGTCCACAAATGGCTGAGATATGAGGAAAAAACCAGGACAACCTAGATTTTTGACCTATATCTGGATTACTAAGTCATTAATATAGACAGTATGGATATCTAATGATAGATATTTCAAAGACCTTTGCAACGACGAATATAAAACCATAGTAAGTTGGACTTACATTGGGTCAAAATCGGAAATATATTTTTTTTCACCGAAAAACAAAAATTAATTTTTTTTTTAAATTTAAAATAACGATTCGAAAAATTTTTTTCCAAAAAATTAAAAAAACAAACTTTGGAAAAAAAGAAATTTTGTTTACCTAAAACTATTTAAAATTTGTATTTTGAAGTATAATTTAATGAAGGGTATATAAGATTCGGCACTGCCGAATATAGCTTGCTTTTTACATCGTTTAAAAGTTTCCATTGTTTTGTCAATACTAAGAAGTAAAACCACATTCTATAAATGTATTTTTGTTAAACTTTAATGCTTGAAAACGCTGAAATTTATTATATTTTAATAGAAAATTTAGTAAATTTGAATTTATCTTTGAAAACTGAAGTTACGGAATATAGTTTTCAAAAAAGTTTCCATTGTATAGTCAATTATTGTACATTTATGGGTCAATGATCAATATTTCGATGTGTTACAAACATAATAACAAAATCCAATATATCTTCATATTTTTGGTGGGGTTTGATCATTCAAATAAACTTTAAACAAGAGCTGTGTGATCATTTTGAGAATTATTTTTATTACGATGTGAATTAAGGGAGGTTTAACATAATTCCTGTTATTTTAACATTGAAATTCCAAATTTTTTAATAATTTTTTCTAAAAATGAAACTTGTTCATGATCAGTCATAGCCATAAACAACATATGTATTATTTACAACAATTTTGAAATAAAGATGTCTTAAAATGTTATGTATTCCAAAGAATTTTTTTATTAAATTCCTGTTAAAAGCCTGTCAATCATTTTATTCTTTTATTGTGATATTAACATCAATAGCAATGGAACCACAACTAAATTAAAAATTTTCATTTCCACACATGTTTTTCATATCATCAATAAAATATTTATATAAGCTAATAAATTTTCTCTAATACTTGACCTTAAAGTGTCAACAAAAGAAAAAAAATAACATAATTTTACAATAAATTACAAAGATCCATAAAAAAGCTAACAAAATACTTTAAATATAATAAATAATTTGTTTATAAAACAATATAAAATCTACCTTTTTCTTTTGATTATAATTCAAAAGTTATAATAATAAATTTCTCAGCCATCAAAAAGAGTCTCTATCTAAATACATATTTTCAAATTAAATAGATTACTTGTCATAGATAAACTAAACAAAATAAATGTCTAAATACACATACATCACACTTATAATGTAGATAATCATAAAAATAACATTTAAGTTAAACAAAATTATTTTCAAATTTAAAGTGTTTGAAATAACAAGTCATATTTTGAAAGCTTTAAACAGCGCACAATTAATCAACTATGAAATTTACACAAAAAAAAAGAATAAATAGAAAATAATTACAAATGTTTAAAATAAAAATCCCCTTATTTAATGTTTAGCTATTTTTAAATAGTTTTATTTTTTTTAATCTTTATTTACAAACAAAAGAAAATTTGTAATTTGTTGAATTTTTTTTTTTGGCATCTTGTCTGAAATTCATCAAAACACACAGCCATCAATAAATGAGAGAGAGAGAGCAACAAAGAAAATTCACTTTCAATTCATTTAATTGCTTTCGTTTCTTAAATTACAACAGGTTTCTTTCTTACTTTATTTATGTTTCTTGTAAAGTTCAATTTTTTTATTAAAGTTGGGGCTGGTGGGATAGTCGATAGAATGTCATAATAACCTATTTTCTCATCATAAAATGTATTTTCTCTATTTTAATATATGATGTTTGTATTTCTTAGATGTTTATTTATTTTGTAACAAACTAATAAATTTACATTTTTATAAATGTAGTGTTCTGTAATGTATGAGCAATTTTTTGCATTAGGTTGGTATCGTTTTATAGAATATAAATAATAAATCTTTGATCTGCTTAACCCTATGTCTCCACGTAGCAATTTTTATTGCTCAGCATAAGCAATAACATCGGCAGAACAACAGCAGGGTGATTGCAGATTGCTTTAGGTGGAGAAAACGTTCGTCACAAATACAAAATTTTCAACGCGAAAAGTTCTATGAAAAACTGTGGTGTATTTTACTTATATTTTGTATTGAATGATTTTTTTCACTAATTTCTTTGTTTTTTTACTTTTGGTACTTAAATAAATTAAATATGTATCAATTAATCGCACCGAATCATAGAAAGAAGAAATTTTACATTAATGACAACTGAACTGACAGCTTATTGCTTAGCAATAATTGCTCAGGCAATCAGTAGAGCAATCATTGCGCAATGGATTGTTACATATGGCAATTTGCGGTCTACACTCGCAAATTTCATTGACGCAATCTATTTTGACAATTGCAGCAATAAATATTGCTACGTGGAGACCTAGGGTAAAGAGTTTACTCGTAATGAGCCCATTTCAATCCCAAACACTTTGGGAGTCTAAATTCTATTTTGATTTTATCTTAATATTTTTACGTTTCATATTTCTGAAGTTCAATCACGATTCGCCAATAAATACCAAGGTTGGGTAAGGATTCCTCTAACTACCCATTCGAGACTTCATGGAACATCTTCTAGTAATTTCATGAATTATCAATCTAAAGGACAAAACTAGAATGTTCTATTTCTAGAGCTTTAATATTAATGTTAGCTGCTTTAACAGTTAATGTTTTTATACTTATAAACAATGTTAACCTTCGCTTTACCAATACCCACCCGGGTGACCACTCGGTTTTTATTAGCTTAATAATTTTTTTCATTTTGTTTCGATTTAAATAAAATTTAGACTCAATGAACAAATTTTAGAGTTCTATATTATTTAATAAAAACATTTTAAACTTTTTATAAGGTTTTTTCGATTTTTTTAAATTTTGTTCGTCGGATATATGTATAGAAGTGCAGTATCACCCGGGTGGGTATTGGTAAACCACGTACATAAAAAACCTTTGGTAAAGCGAAGGTTAATAACAGCGTGTTATCAACATTGTTGATAAATAGAAGTTTCGAGCAATGGAAATGTTTATAAACATGTTGTAAGCAGCCGTAACATACCGTTAAATTCAACTCGTTAATATAACCAGATCCATTCACTATATATCGATGGCTTAATATAGAAAGGTCGTATCTCAACTTTTAGTTACTTTACAGCAGAAGGAAAAAACTCAATAATATCTGAAAGTGAAAGCCAAAACTAACAACTAAAATTGTTTAATATATTGTTACGAAATTGTAATTGAAATCAAATATAACGATTTTAACGGCTGATTTAAAGTTGCATAATGCTTTCAAATAGCAGTGCCCAAACTTTAACATATCTGTGGGCATTATTAACATTGAATAACAGCTTTCAGTTGACCATTGATCGTAAGTATGGCAATGCTGTTTGCAGCGACCGTATATTCGAATTCGAATATTCAGTTAAAGAACATTGTAGAAAGTAAACCATAGATGGCGTATATTAGAAAGCTCTAGACAGTTAAAGAGCAATCTAGAGTGCAGATGGCAGTGTTATAAATAGTGGCAGAGGTTGCAGTAGTGAGTGAGTTTATCAGAGACGCTATTCGAATAAATATCAACTAAGTGTGCTGTATTTTTCAAGTGAATTCGTGTACATTATAAAGTGTTCTGTATTTCTGCGTATTTATAAACGTGTATAAAAGCCATTGAGTGACTATTTAATTCTGTTGTTGTACATTTTAAATAAGTAAAGAGTTGTTACAATTTTTAAACTACTAAACGGCTTTTATTTGCAATCAAAAGTATCCGGTTTATTTAAAGGAAATAAACCAACGTTTTGAAAAGGTTAAAACGTAACAATATCAAACAAAGTTGTTTGTTTTAATATAAACTAAGATGCATTCAACTTTAAATGAGTAAGGTGTTTTTATACCCTTCACCTTCGTTTCCTACATTTTTCATTTCCGACCCTATAAAGTATATATATTCTGGATCCTTATAGATAGCGGAGTCGATTAAGCCATGTCCGTCTGTCTGTCTGTCTGTCCGTCTGTCCGTCTGTTGAAATCAGTTTTCTGAAGACCCCTGATATCTTCGGGATCCAAATCTTCAATAATTCTGTCAGACATGCTTTCGAGAATTTTGCTATTTAAAATCAGCAAAATCGGTCCACAAATGGCTGAGATATGAGGAAAAAACCAAGACAACCTCGATTTTTGACCTATATCTGGATTACTAAGACATTAATATAGACAATATGGATATCTAATGATAGATATTTCAAAGACATTTGCAAAGACGTATATAAGTTGGACCTACAATGGGTCAAAATCGGGAAACAAATTTTAACCCGAATTTTTTTTTCAAAAAAAAAAGAAATTTTTAAAATTTAAAAAAAAAAATTTTTAAATTTAAAAAAAAAAATTTAAATTTAAAAAAAAAAAATTTTTAGATCTAAAAAAAAAAAATTTTAAATAATTGAAATTTTTTTTTCTAAATGAAAAAAACAACTGGAAAAAAAATTAAATTTTGTTTACCTAAAAATATTTAAAATTTTGAAGTATAATTTAGTGAAGGGTATTTAAGATTCGGCACAGCCGAATATAGCACTCTTACTTGTTTTTTTTAAATGAGTTAGGGTTTATTTTTAATTACTGTAAATCTGTTATTCGTCAACATAGGAAACTGAAATTTTATGTTGAGGTCTATTTAAGTTTTGTCTACCAGAATATGTAAAACATTTTGAAAAAAACCAAATATGACCTTTCTATATTAAGCTATCGATATGTAGAAAATTGTCTTTATATAAATTTTGCATTATAAATTTTCCCATCAAAAACTCAAACAACTAAGATCTAATGGGGGTTAAATTAGCAAATTGCATAATGTAAAACAATTTTAATTATAGACAATTTTTGTTTTAAATAAAACTCAATAAAATCTATAATAAATAAACCCGGAGTATTTACAGCCATTTAAGACAAAACAAAATAAAAAGAAATGAAATGAAAATATTTATACAAAACACAAAAATAATATTGAAATGTAACGAAAAGTGGGTGGATTTATTAGGGTGGCATGACAAAATATTTAATAATTTCTAAAAAAGCTTAAGGACAATTTATTTTACATGCTGGAATTTTTGGGCTAAAGTATTAAACAGTTCGTCTGGTTTAAATCATTATTACACTCGAACGGCTTTTGTTTTTAGGTTATGTTAATGTGTTTTGTATGTTAAAATATGTCAGTTTTATTGCTTAATAAAATGAATATTTTAATAAAGAAGTCTGTAATAATTTAATATTCATTTATGAGTTATGTTCCTTTATATCAATTTAAATATGCTGTTGAAATTTGTAATAAAGGATTAATTTTTTAAGCAAAGAATTTTCAATGAAACTTTATTTTCCTTAACATATATTTGTTAAATTAGAATTAATTTTAGAATTCCTCTTTAGGATTTTATTAAGCCTATACAAGATAATAAAAACTGAAAATAATCAGGTCAATACCTCTAATAATTTAATTACATTATTTAATTACTTAAATCGGTCAAGCCCGACCATATAATACCCTACACCAAGTAAATGAGCAAAAACATTTTTCTTTTAAAATTTCAATAATTTATATTCGTGAGTGATTTTCGGAAGTGGGTCTTATATGGTAGCTATGACCAATTATGGACCGATCACCATGAAATTAGGTCGTGTGATTTATGTCTATAGGAAAGTTATTTATGTTGAATTTTGTGTATATACCAACATTTTTAAGAGATTTATGTACGTTAAAGTGATTTTCGGAAGCGGGTCTATATGGGAGCTATGACTAATTATGGACCGATCGTAACAAAATTTGGTGACATGAATTTTGTATATATAAAACTTATTTGGAGCGAAATTTTTGGAGATACATATATAAATTAAACATTTATGACCGATAAAGTCCAATTTCGAGAGGACATTTGTATGGGGGGTAGGAGAAATAATGGACCGATTTCAGCCAGTTTCAATAGGCTTGGTCCTTGGGCCGAAAAAATAATATGTACCAAATTTCATCGAAATATCTTCAAAATTGCGACCTGTACTCTGCGCACAAGGTTTACATGGACAGCCAGCCAGCCAGACGGACAGACGGACAAAGTGATTCTAAGTCGATCGGTATACTTTAAGGTGGGTGTTAGACCAATATTTTTGGGCTTTACAAACATCTGCACAAACGCATTATACCCTCCCCACTATGGTGGTGTAGGGTATAAATATCAGAACTTTATAACACAGATTGAATCAAATACAATACAAACTTTTTTTGAAAACTAGATTCCGTAATTACGCTTTCCAAAAATATGACATTTTACCAAGGTGGCTACCGATTCGAAATTGTAAAAACGTAACGGTAACGGTAGCATAGCGGTAAAGGTAATTTGGTCTAACTTAAACGATTAATAAAGTTCACAAAAGTAAAAATAAGGCGACATAGAGATTTAAATTTGAAATTCTAAAAAAAATGTATGAGAAATTTTTTTATTTTATTTTAATTTAATTTTACATTTTTTTTCAACAAATTTTTTCTAAATTTATTTGAGAAATAAATTTTATGACAAAAAAATTTTTTTGCTGAAAAAAAATCGGGTTAAAAAATATTTTTTCTGATTTTGACCCATTGTAGGTCCAACTTACTATGGCCTTAAATATGCCGTTGCAAAGGTCTTTGCAATATCTATCATTAGATATACATATTGTCTATATTAATGACTTAGTAACCCTGATGTAGATCAAAAATAGGTCAAAAATCAAGGATGTCCAGGTTTTTTCCTTATATCTCAGCCATTTGCGATTTTAAATAGCAACCGAACCGGTTCTAAAATGGACACATTGATGTATGAAATTGGGTACCATACGAATTGAAGCTGAGAGACCTTGAAATACGATTTTGTATGTCTGAAATGATGTTTGAATGCTATAAAATAAAATAATTTTTGCACCGAATCATTACTTGCGATGAAAAATGGATCCATATATTTCATATACATTTTTTATAAAAAGTGTCGAATAATCGTTATTAATGAATAATCGAATAAAATTATATGTAAATGCTGACATTTTTAAAGGATTTTATTATTTCTGGCCTTTTTGTTGTAATAATTAAAAAAAAATAATCAAAACGAATAAAAATTAAAAAAATATTCGAATACCCAAGAATTGTATTGTACTATTCGAATAAATTATCCGAATAATTGTGCAAAATTATAAAATTGATTTAAAAAAATGTATTTCATATAATTTTTTTTTTAAAAACATTCGAATAATCGTTATTAACGAATAATCGAATAAAATTATATATGCTGTAATTTTTAAATGATTTTATTATTTCAAGCGTATTTTGTTAAAATTACCAAAAAAAATTAATCGAATAATCGGTTAATTTTAACAAATAATCGAATAATGTAATTGTTTGTTTTGCAAAAATGTAAACATATTAAAATCGTATTCAAATAATTAAAAACAAACATATCCGATTAAAATTAATCGAATATCTTAGCCGATTATTAATGAGTAACCGATTAGTAGAAGAATAATCTACAATTTTGTTGGAATTAATTAAGATTAGGTTAATTTTTCTTTTAAAAAAATGTTCCAAAAAGAGTCGAATTGATGAATAATCAAAACGAGTAAAATTAAAAAATATTCGAATAAAATAAAACGAATAATCGAATAAAATTACCGAATCATTACTTGCGATGAAAAATGGATCCACTACTATAAACCGAAGCGTAAGAGATCGTATGTGAAATCCGGCCAAACAGCCGAATCGACACCAAAGCCAAATATCCATGGAACTAAGGTAATACTCTGTATTTGGTGGTCCAAAAGGGTCCCATCTATTATGAGCTGCTGAAATCTGGCCAGACCATCACAGGGAACCTGTACCGAACGCAACTGATTCATCCCGGAATATGCAGCCTGACATTAAACCGTAATATTCCATCATGAAAACGCTAGGCCACGTATTGCAATACCTGTTAAAAACTATTTAGAATGAAGTGGTTGGGGAGTTTTGGTTCACCCGCTTTATTAGTCAAGACCTTGTTCCATCCGACTACTATCTGTATCGACGAATGCAGAACGCTCTCTCTGGGATAGGCTTTGCTTAAAAACAGAGTATCCGAAATTGGCTTGATTCGTTATTGACCTCAAAAGATTAGCAATTCTTTTGACTCAGAACCCATACTTTGCCAGATAGATGGAAATTGTCATAGCTGACAATGGCCAAAACTTTGAATACATTTATGTATTCTGAATGTTCTGAACTCCCGAAACAATTGACAAAAATTCTGGTGTTGGCCGATCGGTGATTCAAAGTCCGATAGATTATGGAAGCCATAAGCATCTCATATGGGTCAGTGTTTTCAATTTTAAATGATCACTTGGGTATGATCGATCTTTCCGCACGATGTGTGCCGCGTTTGCTAACTGTAGATGAAATGTGGATCCACCATAAAGCACCAGAGACCTAACAGCAGTCAAAACTGTAGGTCGGGGTAAATCTATCATCAAATACCTATTTTGATGACATCGACAAATCGTACTTTTTTGGAAGGCCTAAAAAAATTGGAGAAACTTTGGACAAAGTGTACATATCAAAGGAGAGTATGTTGCAAAATAAAATGATTTTTTCTCCAAAAACCTGTGTTTCAATCAAAATGTAACGGACCTATTGACCAGCCCTATATCTATAACTATAACTAATCATAACTATTTTAATTTATTTAAACCACATTTCAAAAGCAATATTTTATTTGAAACACTCACTAAATCCTTTTCGCTGAAAATTTATGTTAATAACCTTGAACTGTAATCGATTTTTAATCAGTACGAGTATTTATTTATTGTATTTTGTTAAAATCCTTTAGTATTTACGTGTCTTTAAACTATTTTAACATGTGATTTAATAACCAGCAGTAGGAAGTTAATACTTAGACACGTGGAAACAATGATTATACAAATATTAAGGAGTGTCATCTACTAGGAAAACATCATCATCATACAACAACAACAACAATGCACTAAAAATGTCTCTTATTCTTGAAACTTAAATACGTTGAACATGCAAAGTTTTAGGAAATTTATAGACAACAAATTTCAATACAATCTGCAAAAAGATTACGTTACGTAGTTATTTGATGTGTGGTGAGGAGGTCTATATTTATAAATCAAAATGTTAGTTTAAATGGCCAAGGAGCAGCTAGCTATTCGTTTGTATGTTAAAAAAGAAAGTGTTGACTAAATCACATTTTAATATTATGGGCCTTTTGTTTTCCTAGAAATAAATGGATAATTTATTTATTTTATTTAAAAAGTTGGGGGCTTTCGTTTAATGGGATAAAAATAAGGCAGTGGGTTAAAAGAATGCTATTATTTTCAATTATAAAAGCCCTAATGAAAATATTCGAATAATCGGCAATAAATTTAGACTGGGTTAATTTTTCATTTACGAAAAATTTTTCAAAATAAAAATTATAAAAATTATTCGAATAAAATTAAACGAATAATCGAATAAAATTATTGTTAATAACCCGATAAGTTTACCACAGAATAAACATATTGGGTTATTAACGAATAATCGAATACAATATTAAAATTTATTTTTTAAACATTTAAAACAGTTCTGAAAGCCGAATAAAAAGATCCGAATTTGCGATTAATTTTAACAAATAATCGTATGAAATAATCAAAAATTTTCAGAAATTAAATAATGCTAAGCTAGTACATACTTAATTTAATAAGTTTTGGTTCAAAAAGTGTGGAATAAATTTGAACTAATGAAGGAATAATGGAATCGAATAAACATGAACTAATAAAATCGATAATTTTAAATAAACTGATTTATAGACAGCTGAAATGGGAAACTCGAATGAAAATATTGGAATAATATTAACGAATAATTTTGTTGGAATTAATTAAGACTATGTTAATATTTCATTTAAAAAAGTTTTTCAAAAAGAGTCAAAACAAATAAAAATTTAATAATCAAAACGAATTAAAAATTCAAAAATATTCGAATAAAATTAAACGAATAATCGAATAAAATTGTCGATTATTTTTCACAATAGTTTACCACCGAATAAACTAATCGGGTTATTAAAGAATAAGCGAATGCAATATAAAAATTTGTTTTAATTTCGTTATTCTTCAAAAACAAACGAATAAAATTATTCGAATAAAGTTATCCGGTTATTAAGGAATAATTGTAAAAACTATAAAAAATTGTTTTAAATACATATATTTCATATACATTTTTTATAAAAAGTGTCGAATAATCGTTATTAATGAATAATCGAATAAAATTATATGTAATTGCAGAAATTTTTAAATGATTTTATTATTTCTAGCCTATTTGGTTATAATAATTAAAAAAATTAATCAAAACGAATAAAAATTAAAAAATATTCGAATACCCAAGAATTGTATTGTACTATTCGAATAATTGTACAAAATATATAAAATTGATTTAAAAAAATTTATTTCATATAATTTTTTTTAAAAAAAGATTCGAATAATTGTTTTTAAGGAATAATCGAATAATCGTTTTTAGCGAATAATCGAATAAAATTATATATGCTGTAATTTTTAAATGATTTTATTATTTCTAGCATATTTTGTTAAAATTACCAACAAAAATTAATCGAATAATCGGTTAATTTTAACAAATAATCGAATAAAGTAATTTTTTGTTTTGCAAAAATGTAAACATATTAAAATCATATTCAAATAATTAAAAACAAACATATCCGAATAAAATTATTCGAATATCTTAGCCGATTAATTATGAGTAACCGATTAGTAGAAGAATAATCTACAATTTTGTTGGAATTAATTAAGACTGAGTAAATTTTTCATTTAAAAAAAAGTCCCAAAAAGTGTCGAATAGACAAATAATCAAAACGAATAAAGATTAAAAAAAATATTAGAATAAAATTAAACGAATAATCGAATAAAATAAAATCGAATAAACTTATCTGGCTATTAAAGAATAATCGAATATATTATTAACAGCTGAATAAAATTATTCGACTAAACTTAAACGGTTAATAATTGTACAAATTACAATATATAAAAATGATTTAAAAACTTGTATTTCATATAATTTTTTTTAAAAAAACAGTCGAATAATCGTTGTAACGAATAATCGTTATTAACGAATAATCGAATACAATTATGTATGCGATAATTTTAAAATGATTTTATTATTTCAAGCATATTTTGTTAAAATTACCAAAAAAAAAAATAATCGAATAATCGGTTAATTTTAACAAATAATCAGATAAAGTAATTTTTTGTTTTGAAAAAACTTAAATACATATATTGAAATCACATTAAAATAATTAAAAACAAACGTATCCGAATAAAATTATTCGAATATCTTAGCCGATTATTAATGAGTAACCGATTAGTAGAAGAATAATCTACAATTTTGTTGGAATTAATTAAGGAAATGTTCCAAAATAATCAAAACGAATAAAAATTAAAAAAAATATTCGAATAAAATAAAACGAATAATCGAATAAAATTATCGTTTATTTTCCAAAATAAACTTATCTGGTTATTAACGAATAATCGAATATAATATTAACAACCGAATAAAATTATTCGAATAAACTTAACCATTCAATAGTTGTACAAATTACAATATATAAAAAAATTATTTAAAAACTTGTATTTCATATAATTTTTTTATAAAAAGAGACGAATAATCGTTATTAAAGAATAATCGTTCTTAACGAATAATTATCGTTTATTTTCCACAATAGCTAACCACCGAATAAATTTATCTGGTTATTAACGAATAATCGAATATATTATTAACAGCCGAATAAAATTATTCGAATAAACTTAACCGGTTATTAACGAATAATTGTTCAAAATACAATATATAAAAATTATTTAAAAAATTGTATTTCATATAAATTTTTTATAAAAAGAGTCGAATAATCATTATTAACGAATAAAATTATTTATGCTGTACTTTTTAAATGATTTTATTATTTCAAGCATATTTTGTTACAATACCAAAAAAAAAATTATCGAATAATCGGTTAATTTTAACAAAAATTCGAAGAAAGTAATTTTTTGTTTTGCAAAAATTTAAACATATTAATATCGTATTCAAATATTTAAAAAAAACATAACCGAATAAAATTATTCGAATATCTTATCCGATTATTAATGAGTAACCAAAAAAATTTAGTTTATTATTAAAATTTTAGAAACCGAATAAAATTTATTCGAATATTCGGATAAAAATGTCTCAAAACCAGTCTGTGGCGTGAAACAAATTAAGCACCATTACACGTAGAAATATTAAGAATCACAGTCCGCTATTGCCATAAATTATATTGAAGAATCCTCAGGGGAGTCGTAGAATATGTCGACTAGCTTCACATCACGAAGTTTTCATTTAATTCTTTCACACAACTGCCTAATGTTGTCATATGCGGGAAGATACAAATATTTTAATTTAATTTTAATGCGATTTTTGACCTCCTTAAATTTTTTATGATGAACTAAGAAAATCATTTAAATCACCATTGATTAGTTAGTTAGATCCTGTCACATCAACGACAAACAAAAAACACCAAAAAAACCCATTAAATATCTCATTTATTTTATTTGATTCTCTTTTCTCGTCATTTCAGACATGAAACTTTTCCTTTTAAGTGCTTTTTTAGCACTTTTCTATCTGGAGGTTGGGGCACAAGATGACTATTGCTTTGGCAAGGATACAGAACGTACACAGACACGTCATTTCACCTCGAAGACGGCTTATCAAATAATTAAGGGCACAAATATGGACAAACAGTATTATGTAAATGGCTGTGTGGCACAAAAGATTTGGATATTCCATAGACATGGTACAAGACTGCCATCGAAGAGTACCATTGAAAAGGCTCCACACTTGGAACAGGTAGGGGGATTTTAAGATTAGATTTTTTTAGGAATTAATTAATAATGATTTGATTTGTTTCTTTATTTTTCAGTTACGTGATTCAATTGTAAATAATTATAAGGTGTTAAGAACTGCTCCCGCAACAAATGCCTTGTGCCAGGAGGATTTGATAGCTTTGAAAATGTGGAAATGGAACTCGAGTATAAATAGTGATATGGAAAATTATTTAACCAGTCAAGTAAGTGGATATTAATATAATCAGAAGGAATGACTAACTCTAACCCTACGTTTTTAACTTTTAAAAACTTTATTTCCTTTAAATAAACCTATTATTTTAATTGCAAATAAAAGCGATTAGTATGTAGTTTAAAAACTGTAACAACTCTTTATTTATTTAAATTAACACAAGAATTTAACAAGTCATTATCTTTTATACACGCACTTTAAAAACACACTTTATATCTTACAATATTGCACTGGTAATACAGTTGATGCCGCCATCTTCTAATAGTTTCATGAATTATCTAAGGGACAAATCTGGAATGTTTTTTTTACACATGGAATGTATTTTTTACACCTAGAGCTTTTAGCAGCTTTAATTTTAATGTTAACAGCTTTAACAGTTAATGTTGTCATACTTATAAACAATGTTAATAACAGCGTGTTATCAATATTGTTGATAAGTAGACGTTTCTACTGATGGAAATGTTTATAAACATGATGAATGTTGCAAGCAGCCGTTACAGGCCGTTAAATTCAAATGATAATGCAATTTCGTAAAAATATCTTAAAATAGTTCAAATTTAATTTGTATGAAAAATCACTGAGTTTTGAAATGTTTTGTCAGTATTTTTTATAAAAAATTTTTAAAATTATTTTCAGACCGTCCCTATAAGCATTTTTACTGGAATTCAAGTGTAATTCAAGCATTTAATTATAGTCAAGCAACAGTTGTATTACACTTTATTTCAATAGCATTCTCCAGTAAAAAGGAAACATAAATTCAAGCCATATGTTTTTTGTTTTAAAAATATTTAATTTTTCAAATATTTTTCAAGTTTAAAACATAATTACATTAGCATTTAAGTCAAATTCCAACAAAATGTTCAAGTGCTTGAATTTTTGGGGCTTTGTTTCTTACATATTCTGGGCGTTTTTCGGCCAATGCTCGCTTCAAACGAATCAATTGCGTTCGGTACAGGTTTCCTGTGATGGTCTGGCCATATTTCAGTAGCTCATAATAGATAGGACCCTTTTGCTCCCACCAAATACAGAGCATTACCTTAGCGCCATGAATATTTGGCTTTGGTGTCGATTGGCTGGTTGGCCGGGCTTCACATTTGATCTCTTACGCTTCGGGTTATCATAATGGATCTATTTTTCATCACAAGTAATGATTCGACTCAAAAATTAATTTCTTTAATAGCGTTCAAGCATCCTTTCGGAAATGAAAATCGTCTTTCAAGGTCTCTCGGCTTCAATTTGTATGGTACCCAATTTCCCTGTTTTTGGATGAATCCTGCTGCTGTTTTGAAATTGCTGCTAGTTCCTAATGATTTTGCAAGCTCTGGCTGAGTTTCTTCAAATTTGTTTGGCTGGCCTGGGCGATCTTTGTCTTCCGGGTCAAAATCACCACTTCTGAACCTCACAAACCATCTCTTACACGTTGATATCGACGGAACACATTCACCATAAGCTTTAATGAGCAATCGGTGTGCTTCAGCGGCACTTTTTATACCCTTCACCTTCGTGAGAAGGGTATATATAAGTTTATCATTCCTTATCCTTATAGATAGCGGAGTCGATTAAGCCATGTCCGTCTGTCTGTTTGTCCGTATGTTGAAATCAATTTTCTGAATACCCCAGATATCTTCGGGATCCAAATCTTCAATAATTCTGTCAGACATGCTTTCGAGAAGTTTCATATTTAAAATCAGCAAATTCGGTCCACAAATGGCTGAGATATGAGGAAATAAACAGGACAACCTCGATTTTTGTTTTATATATGGATTACTAAGTCATTAATATAGACAATATGGATATCTAATGATAGATATTTCAAAGACCTTTGCAACGGCGTATATAAGACCATATAGGACCTACAATGGGTCAAAATCGGAAAAAATATTTTTTAACCCGAATTTTTTTTTTCACCAAAAAAAAAATTTAAAAATCAAAAAAAAATTTAAAAATTTAAAAAAAAAATTTAAATAATTTGAAAACAAATTTTTTCCAATTAAAAAAAATACATCTTTGGGAAAAAAATAAAATTGTTTTTTTACCAAAAAATATTTAAAATTTGTATTCTGAAGTATGTATAAGATTCGGCACAGCCAAATGTAGCTCTCTTAATTGTTTTCAATTAAAAAAGTAAAGAAAAACTTCCCGCTTATGACGCTTTGTTGGTACAAAATTCGTCATTTTCGAAGCAAAAAAAATATTTGTTGTTTACACTAATATTCAATAACTAAGTAGGAATAAATGTCCGATATGTACCTTTCAAAATGACATATAAGTTATTAAAAACAAACCCGTATTCAAAAGATACGCCACACAGTTGAGGAAATTAAAAAAAGTGGAAATAAATCTGTGGGGAATTTTAATAAAATTCCCCACGACTATAGAGAAGCTGAGTTTAAGTTACGAATTTAAGCTGAGTTTAAGTTATGAATTTGGAGTTTAAACACTAAGGGCCGGTGCCTAAAGGCCCCAAAGTGGGGTATATGAAAATTAAAAAAATTAAGCCAAATTTGTTTACCTACCTTAGTCTGGATTTTTGTTAATAGTAGATCCAAATATCTTCTGATTTTGTTCAAATTATTTTCATCTGTGCAGTTTTATAACAAGTGTTTGTTACATTATCCCGACTGTCCCCTGTATTTAAAAAATTCCCTAATCTATGTATACAAATATTTTAATTAGAATTTATTAAATATTGTTGGCGCTATTTAATTGTTTATGTAATTTACAGTTGATAGATACATCAGTATCTATTTGTTTATTGTCTGGCTGTCAAGCTGTCTGTTTAATATTTCATACTGTCAGATGGATTTCTATATTTTTAAATGAACTTTCAATTTATTACTAAATACATATGTTATTAATAACAGATTTCTGTAAACATTAATTTTTCTTACAGGGTTATGAAGATCTAAGAGGCACCGCCAAAACCTATCAAAAATACTATCCCGATGTTTTAACCAAACAATATAATAGTTCTTACTATTTGGTAATATATTTGATATATAATTTTAAAATAAATAAAAATATTTTAACATTTTAACAGTTCCGTCACACTGACACTCAACGCACTACGGAAAGTTTTAAAGCCTTTACCGAAGGTCTGTTTGGTGCTGGCAACACGGCTGTAGCCGAAGATATACCCGAACAAGATTTGCTTTTGCGTCCCTATGATTACTGTGAGTCATGGAAGGCTCAGGATTATAAAGATAGCGGTTCGGAATCGTATAAATATCGCAATTCGGATATATGGAATAAAACCATAGCTGATATTTCAAAACGTTTGGGGTAAGTTTAATATTATTCTAAAGGATTTTAATAAAAAATGTACTATTGAGAAATATTTAAATTTTTCTTATAGTTTCCAATATACTTTGGAATCCTCGGATGTGGAATTAATGTATGATATCTGTCGTTATGAGCAGGCTTGGCAAGTGGATCGTACTAGTGTTTGGTGTGCGGTAAGTTTCTTTAAATATTTAGTAAAGTTTATTTAATAAAATATTTTCATTCTCTGTAGGCCTTTTTACCCGAACAAGTTACTGTGTTCGAGTATGATGATGACATGAAATACTTCTACAAATCGGGCTATGGCTTTGAAGCCAATACCCGTCTCAACTGTCGTGCCGTACAAGATATGAACCATCATTTGAGCAGCTCTGACTCACCCAATGCTGTTGTCTATTTCGGTCATTCCACTGGTGTACAAACTCTTATCTCTGCCCTGGGCATTAACAAGGATCAAGTTTCCCTATTAGCCAACAATTATAACGAAACGACCCAACGTAAATGGAAGACCTCAAATATTGATCCTTTTGCTGCCAATTTCTTGGCTGTAAAATATCAATGCAATGCCGAACCCATCGAGAAGGAGAAAGTGATTTTCTTCCTTAATCAAAATGCTGTAGATTTGGACTGGTGCCAGGTGGGTCTGTGCAATTGGTCAGAGGTTAAGAAGCGCTATAGTACAATATTAAATGCCGATTGCAGTTCGTATTACTGTGCTGATGGTGCTGCCACAATGAGCATTTCTTTGGTTTCTCTCTTAATGGCTGCCATTGTTTACTTAATTAATTCTATGTAAATTACTTTTTAATTTTATTATTAATTTTCTTCTTTTACTAAATTGTTTCAATATAACTGCTTTAATTTATGTAGTCTGTAAAAGTAATTAGAAAAAACAAGTAAAATTAGTTTAATTTTATGTTCATGTATATTTTTTATATGTATTTTAAATGTGAAAGAAATTTAAAACCTAGAAAAATACACAACTGAGTTAGGTATTTGGGAGGAGAGTTTCCCACTTATGTGTATTTATCTTTGATTCTAAATATATCTAAAAACAGTTGACAATTTTAAAAGTTAAATAATGTACAAAAATGTAATAGTAAAGAATTTTGTTGATTTCTATTAACAATGAATAATTAATTTCCATTAAGTTTATAACTGATTTTAGAGCAGCATCATTTTTTTTTTTAATTTGTTAAGAAATTTTAATTGTGTAATTGTTTAAATTTAATACTATCAATTTTATTTAATAACAGTATAATTTAATTATAAAAAAGCTTTATAATTTTAATAAAATAATTTGAAATGTTAGAAATGTGTGCGCGTGTGTTTTTTGTTTAAAATAATTATTTTAAAATTATAAAAGAGATTTTTAACAAAAGTTGTTTTTTTATTGGGGTATGAATTAAAAAAGCGGGATTTACAATAGGTTACATACATATCTGTCATTTATTCTCACTTATTAAACATTATAGGGTAAACAACAACGTTTTTTTACTTTGAAAATGTAGGATTTTCTAACAACGAATCGACATATTCGGGAACTTTTTTAATTTGAAAAAAGTGCCGTGAATGTGTTTCGTCGCTTTCAATGTGCGAGAGAATTTTCCCTCGCAAGTAATGATTCGGTGCAAAAATGAGTTTCTTTTATACAATTTTCATGGAGTAATGCCTCCAATTATTGGTCCTCAAAATTTTTTTGTCTTCCGTTTCAAAATCACCACTTCTGAACTGTGAAAAAAGTGGTGATTTTGAAACGGAAGACAAAAAAATTTTGAGCACCAATAATTGGAGGCATTACTCCATGAAAATTGTATAAAAGAAACTCATTTTTGCACCGAATCATTACTTGCGAGGAAAAATTTATATATTACAATAACCCGAAGCGTAAGAGATCGCATGTGAAGTCCAATCAATCAGCCGAATCGAAAGAAAAATATCCCTGGCACTAATGGTAATGCTCTGTATTTCGTGGGACCAAAAGTCCTATCTATTATGAGCTGTTGAAATGAGGAAACCTGTACCGAACTGATTCCTTTGCAGCGAGCTTAAGCCAAAAAACGTACAGCCATGAAACCGTAATATTCCATCATGACAACGCTCAGCCACCTGTTTAAAACCATTTAGAAAGAAGTGGTTGGGAAGTTTTGCCTTAACCGCTTAACAAGTTAGATAAAATTTAACTCTAATAAGTTTTATTTATATGCACAGAAATCATGCTAGTAAATTTCGTATCGATCAATAATGGGTCATAGCACCTGAAAAACACTTTTTAGCGAATAAATGTCTTAACATTTATTTAAATTAATGGGAAAAATACCACTACATAAAATCGTTATAGTTTTTGTGCCATTTTGTCAAAGTGATTGATCGAGAAAACATTGTATTTTAAAAGAAAACTGATTTTGCTCCGGTTATTTTTTATCGTGACGATATATCAGCATATACAAATTTTTATCGTTACAAAAACGATAACAAGACATTGAGAAAATAAGTGTATTCAAAAGTATTTATTTGTAACGCACCATATTTATTTAGTGTTACCAACTTAAGCTCAGGCACTTAGTACAGACACTATACCTCAACGACAATGCAGTGTATTACAGCATTACCGGTAATTTAAGTTAATTACAATAGAAACCCGCACACGGCAAACCACAGCAACAAGATGCTTGATGTAGAATTATATGAAGTGACTGGATATATTATTACAGTAAAACATTTTATGAAAGTTATTTATTATCATTAAAGAGTCAATAAATTCGGATTTATAAGAAATTCCAAAGTTGAGTATAAAATCGCTTAATATTATCCACTTATTCTGATTGTTGGCAAAATTACTAAAAGAAAACATTTTTAGAAATTCACCACAAATACCGTTATGTCAAATTTTTCAACAGAGTGAGAAAAAAGAAGAGAAATTTTTTTTGGAAAAAATAGTGTGGTGAATAAAAATTGTGGTGAATAAAAATAGTGGTGAAAAAGGGTGGTGAATAAAAATCGTGGTGAATAAAAAATCATAGTGAATTTTTAGAAATTCACCAAAAATACCGTTATGTCAAATTTTTCAAGGTCATTGCAAATTTGTCATCCGAAAGTAGGAAATGAATGTGTTTTTTTACAGTTTTTTACGGTGGTTGTTGAATTAGAAAGGTAGTGGTGGGTGGGTGGTTGTCGTTCTAAACTCGTTAAAATAACTTGTTATAGAAGCGATTAATTGAGAAAAGGAGCTTAATCAAGATTTTTTCAATTATTTAAACAGTGATTAATGTTTAAAATTTTGATAAGTTACCCGGCCTTAATGAAATAAATTTAAATTTTATTCAACTTTATTTTATTCGAATTTGGCTATTTTCTTTCTATCAATATAATTGTTAAAATATCATAAAATGATTTTTCCCGAAAATCGCAAAATTTAAATCGTAGTTACTTACGGAAAAACTGTAGGAGGTATTGATTGACATAATTTTTTCATATTTTTATTCTCTATTATGATCCCAAATGTGATGATCAAAGAATTCTGAAAAATTTGAAAATGGAGATTCGAAACAGCCGTTAAAAAAATTTTTTTTTTGGCCATACCTGCGAATATGTTAATATGGTATCCCATAAATTATGTACACATTTCGATTCGTTTGCATTTAATTACAAAAGTATTTTTATTTAGTGGCAAAAATTTTACAAAAACTGAATTTTAGCGTTAATACAGTTTTGAAAGACAAATTTTCAGCACTTAACTTTTAGACCTAGTGTCACAATATTCCACCTGGCACTCTTTGAAATATAAAAAAATCGGCTGTCAACCTAATGTATACAAATAAAAGTATACATTAGGGTATGTTGATTTGTTTGAAGTCTATAGACAGCTAAACGGCTGAACCGATTTGTTTGAAATTTTTTACAGTATAATAATCCTGTATGTGTGGAAGGAACTATATAAGTAAATAGGCTACTTTTTGTTTTGAAATTTCAAGTAGGCGTGGTACCTCCCATAAAATAATTTGACTAAAAAAATTTAACTGTAGCCATACAGCTTTCCTCACTCACATCTTCTTTTCAATCTTTCAGTTTTTTAGCAATCACAATTTTACCAACAATTCGTTTAATTGTCTTTGCTAAACTCCACCACAGTCACTGTAGCAAAGACAACCACCTAATTTCAGCTCATCTTTAGTACCATATAAATTTATCGATAAGTACAACTAACATTTGTAGCTTTTCTGTCATCACAGTTTAGTATTTCTTAAATCGGCAAACGGCTAAAACGTCAGCGGATGTATGCGTTAATTGTAAATTGTTAAAATGTGGTTAAAAGTAAAGTAAAGGAAATAAATATGTGATTAAAATAAAGCTAAATGGTTAAAGAATATACAATTAACACAAGATTTAATAATACCTATGGTTTATGGGGATTTCAATCAATGTAAAAAGTTGGTGGCCACTGAGTGTCTGTTTTTTGGGAAATTTTATTGTTTTGTTTTTTTATTGGCAGGAGTGTGTGAAGAAGAAATGAGCGAGTAAACAAAGGAAGCATGGTGGGTTTAAAATTAAGTTAAAAAGAGGTGAATACCGATAAAAACAAGTGAAAGTGTTGTAAATAAGAAAAAAATAAATAAGAAAAAATGGAAAATAATAAGAAATGTAATAAAATACACAAAAAAGAGATATTCAACTATGTCGAATTTTATACTATACCCACCACCAATATAATAAGAGGAAGCAATTGTTGTGCATTTTGTATAAAAAAATTTGTCTGGTTCTCCCGATTTAATTAATCAGTGTTGAATTTTACCTTCCAAGATTCACGCAATTAAATGTTATTGGAATGAAAATGTGGTAAGTCCAAAGAAAGTTTTTCATATATTTTGATCCAACATTTTTAACGATTGGATACATGTTGGATACATGTTGGATACATAAGAATTTTATATTAGCCCAGAAGAAGTAATAACCAGATTTTAAAGCGGGGTTGTGCACGACTTCTTTTAAGAATTAGTATCAAATATTTCACACTTTAACTTGCTGGCATTTGAAAATTTCCTCTTCAAAACGTGCATGTGTGAGTTTTGAAAAATTTATGTATTTTATTTTAAAATGAGTTTTATGTTACCTGTGTGACACGTGTTGATGTTTCCGGTGATTTAATATAGAGTAGTTTACTAATTGGCAAACATTTCCTTTCTTCCTTTCCCCTAT
Source organism: Calliphora vicina (assembly GCF_958450345.1). Classification (NCBI taxonomy): domain Eukaryota; kingdom Metazoa; phylum Arthropoda; class Insecta; order Diptera; family Calliphoridae; genus Calliphora; species Calliphora vicina. The sequence continues at coordinate 40,366,193 of NC_088782.1, forward strand.
TTATTTGTGCAAGTTAAATGTATGTTATAAAATGGTGTATGCGAGGGTTGTGTGTTAAATAGGAAAAGTGGTATAACAAACAATTTTACAACAGAAGAAATTCGCACCTTTTTGATAGAAAACAGATAAAAACTGTATTTTGGTTATTTTTTTGACAACCTATTGTACAGGCAAATCCCGACATACCGAATCTCACTTTAACGAAAATCCGATTTAACGCACGGTCAAATTAGTAACATTGACTACCTTATATAACGAACGTTTCAAAAATTGTATGCTCGATATAACGAAAGATGAGAAAAAACAAACAAAATCAAACAAACGACCACATTTTTAAAATTGACAACCTTATATAGCGAATATTTCGAAAATATTACGAACAGAAAGTATAAATAACAAAAGTAGTAAAGAATGTGAAAATAAGAAAATAAGTCGTTACAGTACCGTTTTCAATGGTTACTCTCTTTATTAATAGGTGCTGCCATTTTTTCTATAGTGGTTTTAATTGCTTGTTTTCACAATATCGAATGAAAGATTTCGTTCGCATTCTAAGCGAAAGAAAACTGATCCACATAAACATGAAGTTAGGGAATCCAAAATCAGCTTTCTTTCGCTTAGAATGGTTCGTTCCCATCTTTCATTCGATATTGTGAAACAGGCTATAATTCACGTGAATTAAGTATGGGAAACCGTAGAAGAATTTCATTGAAAGAAAAACTAAAAATTTGGATGAATGAATGAAATATATATATATATATATATTAATTCCTGTTGTTCCTATAAGGAGCGTATCCGCTAATCATCCGAAGCTTAAATGATTAATGAAACCGTAACGAATGAAGAAAATGAATGAAATATGGAATAACAAAATTATCAACATGTATTTAGAAGAAAATAAAAACAAACATTTTATCGTGACTAAGTGTTTCCTGTAAATTATCTTTACATAAATTAAGTGTAATCTGGAATCTTCAAAATCTGTTATTTTAAATGTTTGTCCCTGAGTTTAATTTTCTGCAGGTTGAACCATTTTCAGAATAGAAATCCCTTACAATGAAGGCTTTATTAATCAAGGATAATGCACCAAGCCATCCTCCAAATTTGGACGATATTCATGCCTCCTAATGTCACACCGCTCATCCAACCTAGGGATCAAAACGACATACGTTTAGTTAAATTCCAATATAGAAAAAGTTGTCCAAAATTAATAAAAAAATCACCTCGATATAACGAATTTTTCAATTTAACGAATGGGCCTGACAACATATCGTTCGTTATACCGGGATTTGCCTGTATTATAAATTTGGATTTAAAGGTCTGTAACGGCTGCGTACAATATTTGTCAGTAGAAACTTCTACTTATAAGCAATGTTGATAATACGCTGTTATTAACATTGTTTATAAGTTTGACAACATTAACTGTGAAGCAGCTTTAAAAGCTCCTAGTGGAAATCTAACATTCTAGTTTTTCCGTTAGATTATTCGTGAGACTTCTAGAAGAACAGTGAGTTAACAAAATATTTTTCTGATATATTGGTTATATTGCGGGCAACATAACCCAAGTTATATACCGATCCTCACAAAAGTTTATGAAGATAATTTGCACTTAACACACGTCCTTCGTATGTGTAATCATGTTTGTATAATATGGCAGTTTTGTATATTTAATACTTACATTAAACGTGTTTTGTCACGTTGTTTGTAGTCTGACCTACATCTAAATAACAAATCATTTATTTTGTCTTCACAAATGTGACAGTATTAATATTAGAAAAGCCGGGGGCAAAGACAATCTGCAAAAAGTCGCACAATGAGGGAATACAATTTCGTGGATTTCTCAATAAACATAAACAATTTTTAAATTTAAACAACGTTTTAAAATCAAATTTTGTTTGGAAATTTTGGTTTAAAACAAATATATGTAGATTTAAAATTTTTTTTATGAATCAGCTAAAATTAGTTTTCCATTATTTTCTTCTATGAATTTTTTAATTCTTTAAAATTGTGTACAACTTTGAAAAGAAGACTAAATTTCCTACATTGAAAATAAACGATTTTACAAAATTTTATTAAATTATTGTGTATATGACTTAAAAATTTGGGATTTTTTAGCTTTTATTTTGCAACATTTTGCAACCGAGCCAAAATAACTGCTCATATTTTGAGACCAAGAACGAATCATGTCAATATCGGATACACTGCACAGTGGGGGATCTGAAAAAAAAGTGGAAATAAATCTGTAACTTCTAAACAAATAGCCCGATTTTAATAAAATTTCCCATGGCTATAGAGGAGGTGTCGATAAGTTTAAGTTTTGAATTTGGGCTTAAACAACCAAGGGGGGGGGTCGAGCCACAATGCCCCAAAGTGGGGCACCTTGGGTATATCAAAAATTAAAAATGATGCCAAATTTTTGTTTGCGATCCGATTTGAAAGATTTTTATATATATGGAATGTACTAGACGAGATCTACAAAAAACATTGCTTTAGCCATATATTATCTCTTATAGTTTACGAGTTATTCGCATTTGAAAAGTAAAATTTTATTTTGTTTGCCTACCTTGGTCTGCCATTTTGCTAATAACAGATCCAATTCTTTCCCGATTTTCTTGAAGTATCTTTTTTTGAATTAACAACAAATTTATTAATAATCTTAAGAAAGAATTGTTAAAAAATATTTACTGAGTCAAAAGTTATGTGCATCGTTTTTTCGCCATTTTTTTTTCGAAAAAAGTACCTACATTAATTTTAAATTATACAGAAAATGAGAAAAAAATAAATAATGTGTTTATATTTTTCTGAAAGACAACATTTCGGGAAATATTATAAAAGCAAAATAATATCAAAATTCGTATTATTGCGTGGTCCAGAGCCTTCCGAAGTAGACCTATTTTTTATGTAAATTTCAACTTTAGACAACATATTCTAAAATCGCATAGCTGCTTTCAAAAAATTAAGACCAGTTTTGTATGTCCCAATCTGTTCTTCAATATCATGCAAAGGGATTTCATAGTCCCGAGCTTGGTACCTTCAATAGATCCAAAAATCAAAAAAATCCCAATTTTGGGATTTTTGGAAAGTTTTTTGGGAATTGTGGGATTGTCATTAACAATTCACAAATATCTTTTTCACTTTTGGATTTGCATCGAACGTTTCTATATAAGTGTAAAATTTCATTAAAAATGATTCATTCACAAAAAAATCAGCTATAATTTTTTATTCGCATATTTTTGAAAAAAGTCTTCAATAATTTTTTTAATTCTTAAAAGTTTTGTACATTTTTGAAAAGAGGACACAATTTCCTACACGCTGATATATAATATGTATATCTTTTCTTTTCCGCTAGTCAAATTTATGGATTCAAAATCAACAACAAACAGAAAATTATAAAATATTGCCGTTTTGTAATACAATTTATTGCACTGCCTTGCCGACTGCTGCATAACCAAATACCGGTGAACACTACAAGATGAAGCTAATTACTGTGAGTTATCTATTTTGAAGCCATTAACAGTGCACTGTTCCAAAGAGAAGCGTTTTCGAGAGAGCGTTCTACATCGATCGAAACAAGTATTATTCGGACGGGACAAGGTCTAGAATATAAGGAGGTTGAGGCAAAACTTCCCAACCATTTCATTGTGGCCCAGCGTTGTCCTGATGGAATATTACGGTTTCATGTCTGGCCACATATTCTGGGCGATTTTCGGCAAATTCTCGCTTCAAATGAATCAGTTGCGTTCGTTACTGATTCCATGTGATGGTCTGGTCAGATTTCAGCAGCTCATAATAGATAGGACGCTTTTGCTTCCACCAGATACAGTGGCCTGGATATTTGGCTTTGGTGTCGATATCGTAATGATTCCATTTTTCATCGCAATTAGTGATTTGTGTGCAAAAATGATTTTCTTTTATAGCGTTCAAGCATAATTTTTGACAAGCAAAATCGTCTTTCAAGGTCTCTCGGATTCAATTCGTATGGTACCCAATTTTCCTGTTTTCGGATGAATCCTGTTGCTCGCAAATATTTTGAAATTGCTACTTGAGTAGCTCCCAACGATTTTGCAGGCTCTTGTTGAGTTTTACACAAATCTTCAAGGAGTAATGCCTCCAATTCTTGGTCTACAAACTGTTTAGGCTGGCTTGGGCCATATTTGCCTTCCGTGTAAAAATCATCACTTTTGAACCGCATAAACCATCTCGCTCAAGCTGAAACCGATGAACACATTCACCATAAGCTTTGATGAGACTGTGTGTAATTTTTTTAATCATGGAAATATAACCATATATGGACACCACTACGTGATAAAAGACCAAAAAAAAAAAATAGACCCGTCTCTACTAGTTTTGCCTAAAGTCATGCACTTCTTTTTTATCAATTGATCATTTTCTCAGGCTCATATCTTGCAAACAGTTCGGAATTTTGATTTACTCTCTGAGGCAATTTTGATTTACTGTTTGTCATAAAGAACAAAAATTCTGAACATATAAAATCAAAAAAACTTTATCTTCAAGATCAAAATCGCAAAAATTATCACGTAGTGGAGTCTGTATATGGTTATTTTTTCGTATTGCACTGTGTGACCAATCGGTGTGCTTCAGCGGTACTTTTTCCAAATTAAAGAAGTAAAGCAAAACTTCCTGCATATGACGCTTTGTTGGTAAAAAATTCGACATTTTCGAAGCAAAAAAAACTTTGTTGTTTACCCTATAATGTTCAATGACTATGAGAATAAATGCGCGATATGTTCCCTTCAAGTTATTAAAAAAAACGCGTTCAAAAGGTACGTCATAAATTGTAAATCCTGAATTTTTAAGTCATATACCGAATATTATAAAACAATTACGAATGTTCAAGTTATTTTCTGAGGGGGACCTTATATGGGGACTAGGGAAAAATATTGCCCGATGTTCACCATACTTTACAGTATCATTTAAGAGTACTAAGAACTAATTTTTGCAAAATTTTATCAGGATTACTGCATAATCAAAATATATATGACTGCTCAAACAGTATACCGGGGGGACATTTGCATGGTTGCTAGGTGAAATCATGGACCCATATTACCCATTTTCAATAGCAATCCTTTTAAACTGAGAGTATTTATGGAAAATTTCTATCAACTAGCTCCTATCGTGTTTTTAAAAGACAGACAGATGGACGGACATGGCTAGATCGTGTTAGAATATTATGAGGACCTAGAATATATATGGGGCATTTCGTGTCAAGTGAACCAACTTTTAAAATCGATGTCTTCCGATCGTGATGAAATTTGCACCAAAGTTAGACATATTGGATAGTAATTCAACAAGATCGGTCAAGAACTCTCTGAGTTATAGGTGGTCAAAATATGACATTTTGGCCAAATATGTGTTTGTTCTCATCCATGTAACTTATTGCCTATTGTTCTTAGCAAAATGTGTCCCAAATAGTTTATATAGCTATTTTTTCAATCTTTCGAAAATAAAAATATTTTAAAAAAATTAAATTTTTAATAATATTTTTCCGAAATCAAAAACTTTTTTTTGACTTTTTTTCAAAATGGGCCTTTTTTTTAAATAAAGCTTAGATATTTTCCTTGAATACCTATTTGGTCGCTTAGTGGGATGCGAGTTCGATATCTATCAAAATAAATTTTTTGTAACTCAAAACAAGCTACAGGTAAGCCTCCATTTACACGGTACTTTATTTACGCGAATTCGATATAACGCGAACTCAAATTAGCAATCATTTTTTCAAATACGCGACTTTTTTTACACGATTTTTATATAACTCGGATTTCTTTTTTGAAAACTTCGTTAATTTTTATGAATTTTTTGTTATGTTTTGATCTTTTTTATTATTATTATTAATATTTATTTAATGCAAATTTAATTTACAAAAAATATAGAGAAAAAAAGGACGGGCTGCCAGGGCCTTCGCCTTTAATGATCTTTTTTATGTATTAGAATATATTGTTTTTTTAATTGATATTTTTTCCATAATTTTCGATAAGAAAGAATTTTTTAGTTCAGTTTTTTTGTTTTAAGTAAGTTTTTAAAAGTACAAATTAAATAAGTTTACTTAAAGTATATATCGTAGCCTTAAATAAAAACGAACGTAACTATATTTTTATTGTTTTTACAGGGTACGTTATAAAATCCATAATAATAGAGTATTCTTGGCAATTGTTCAATCAATCAAAAACGGGATTTTGAATTTTTGTGTAGTTACGTCCGCTTTTTATTTAACGCGATTTTTCCAAAAAAAATTTCAAAAATTCTATGTCTTGAGTTACAAAATAATTATTTTGATAGATATCCCACTCGCATCCCACTAACCGACCAAATAGGTCTTCAAGGAAAATATCTAAGCTTTATTTTAAGAAATTTTTGATTTCGGAAAAAAAATATTAAAAATTTTGTTATTCTTTTTTAAATATTTTTTTTTTCGAAAGATGGAAGAAAGAGATATCTAAACTATTTGGTACACATTTTGCTAAGAACAATAGGTAATAAGTTACATGGATAAGAAAAAACACATATTTGGCCAAAATGTCATATTTAAACCCCCTCTAACTCAGAGAGATCTCGACCGATCTTGTTGAAAAATTTTGTCCCCCACCGATCGGAAGACATCGATCAAAAGTTGGTTCACTTGACACGAAATATACTAATGTGGGTCTGCGACAAATATTTTGATGATTCAATCTTTTTTGATGGTTTTTTCCTCTTTTGTGAAGACGAGTCTGTCTGGTTGTAATTTTTGGAAGAGTCCCAAATTTGTAGTTACAGTATTGTTGTGTTGTACAATTTATTGGCAAAAGTCCTAATTTTATCTTGAATAAATTTTTATTATAGGGTGTAATATGTCTCTGCTAGATGAGTTTTAGTCTACTTGCTGAAATTTAAACATTCCCATTCAAAACATAGAATAATACATTAACATTATCATAAAATCAAAATTAGTTTTATAACACTATATGTAGTTTCATATCAACAATTATCTACATAGACAAATGTGAACATATGTATTCAAATAGAAAATATCTACAATGTAGATTCTACCTGAGGAAACATTTACATACATTTTACATTGGACGTGATACACACTCATATTTAGTGTCAAAATATCTACATTTTATTTTCGCCCTCTAGGCCTATAAAAGCCTTTACTAAAATATTCCCAAAGAGCATTAAAGTGTTATGGGAGACATGTCATTATTAATACCACCTGGCTAATATAAAATCATATTTATACAGGTTTGAACATGTTTGTACATGTTTGTATTTATATTTTTGGTCCTTTCACGCTTTACAAATTTGTCATAAATATCCCACACATTCATTCAGTCATAAGTCATAAAGACAAATTTTCAAGACCATTTCGACATTCATTCATTTTCTACATACATGAATGATTACGGGTATTAATGGGGCTGTAGATGAGTAGCAGAGAAAAAAAATTTAAATTTACATTATAGCAGGATATTAAAAGGGATTAAATTTATTTGATACTTTAACATACCCATAGTGGTCATGAATACATATACTATGTATATGGGAGTAGCTTGATGAGTGGTAAACGGAATAAGAAATATGGTGATAAATGTTGTTTGGTGGTTTCCGGGATTTCAAAAAAGGGAATTAATTACACTGCACTACAAAATATTAAATGAATACACTTGAGTGTTGGCAGGTAGATGTGACAGAATCCTTAATGGAAAATTAAAGCTAAAAATTATGGTCAAATAAGACAAGGTGTTTCCGTAATTGTGAATGATTTATAATGGATGACTGTTGAAAATCACTTCTTTCCCTACCACAGATTCTATAAGTTTTGAAATATACAACAAATAGTTTCGAGAATAAAAGCTACTGTTACGAATTTGCTTGCAATATTCATCATGTTTATAAACAATTCCTGTGCTCAAAAAATTCTACTTATCAACAATGTTGATAACACGCTGTTATTAACATTGTTTATACACGCATAACACGCTGTTATTAACATTGTTTATACAATAACACAGTGCAACGCGAAAAGACCCTTGTCTCCCAGTTTTGCCCAAAGTCATGCACTTTTTTATAATGGGCCCCCAAAGTTTTGGGACCTCGGTGTCATTTTTGCAAAAAAGTGATTATTTTCTCAGGGTCATATCATACAAATAGTTCGGAATTTTGATTTATTCTCTGAGGCAAAGTTGTAGCTCTTGTCCTAAAGAACAAAAATTGTGAACATATAAAATCAAAAAACTTCATCTTCAAGATCAAAATCTGAAAAAAACTTAATTTTTTTTTTTTTTATTTTTTTCCCTTGTTCAAAATTCAAGGAAACAATCAACTACAAAAATGTACCTAAGATCTCAATAAACAAATTTCTAGAACATATTAACATCCTTATTATAAACTAAAGCATACTTTTAGGCAGAGCTAAAAAAATATTTATTTCGAATTTTTTAAAGCTTTTTTTGCTATTTTGATCTTGAAGATGAAGTTTTTTTGACTTTATATGTTCACAATTTTTGTTCTTTATGACAAGGGCTACAACTTTGCCTCAGAGAGTAAATAAAAAGTCCGAACAATTTCCAAGATATGAGCCTGAGAAAATGATCACTTTTTTTTAAAAAATGACACCGAGGCCTCAAATCTATGGGACCCATAAAAAAAGTGCATGACTTTGGGCAAAACTGTATAACAACATTACCTGTTAAAGCTGCTAACTAATGTTAACTAATGCTGCTAAAACAGAAATATAATATTCTAGTTTTGTCCGTTAGATAATTCATGAAACTACTAGAAGATGGCACAGTAACAGAAAGTTACAGAGCAGTTAGATAACATTAACTGTATTACCAGTGTGTTTTTAAAGTGTGTAATAAAGGGTTTTTCAACAGGGACGCAACAAAAATATAGGGACAGCAAACGACGCCATATTTTTTTGCCGCCCTTTTGACATTTCTCTTCAGTACGGTTTGCCATTTCATGATGAAAAGATATACGAGCCAACAACGAGTCGAAATTATTAAAATTTACTACCGAAATTCGGAGTCAGTGGCCTCAACGTTAAGAGCGCTACGTCCAATTTATGGTCGTCATAATGAGGCACATTTCTGGCTGAATGGCTTCGTCAATAAGCAAAATATGCGTTATTTATCAGACAGCAATCCTCACGTACTCCATGAGTCATCATTGCATCCCGAAAAATTACGGTTTGGTGCGATTTATGGGCCGTACTTCTTCCGTGATGATCAAGACCGGCACGTTACTGTGAATGGGAATCGCTACCGTTCAATGATAACAGAATATTGTTACGTTTTAACCTTTTCAAAACGTTTGGTTTATTTCCTTTAAATAAACCGGATACTTTTGATTGCAAATAAAAGCCGTTTAGTAGTTTGAAAATTGTAACAACTCTTTATTTATTTAAAATGTACAACAACAACAGAATTAAATAGTCACTCAGTGTTTTTTTTTTTATACACGTTTATAAATTCGCAGAAATAAAGACACACTTTATAATGTACATGAATTCAATTGAAAAACACTGCACACTTTAAGGCACTCAGTTGATGTTTATTTGAATAGTGTCTCTGATAAACTAACTCTTGACTGCAACCTCTGCCACTATTTATAACACTGCCATCTGCACTCTAGATTGTTCTAACTGTCAAAATTCGAATATTCTAGATCTTACTAATACATACGCCATCTGTGGTGTACTTTCTACAATGTTCTTTAACTGAATATTTGAATTCGAATACAGCGTTACCAGCTTACGATCAAATCAACTGAAAGCTTTTATTTAATAATGCCCACAGATATGTTACAGTTTGCTATTACAGCATTGTTATTTGAAAGCATTATGCTACTTTTAAATCAGCCCTTAAAATCGTTATATTTGAATTCAAGTACAATTTCGTAACAATATTTCAATGATATTGACTTGGACGACATGTGGTTCCAACAGGACGTCGCCACAAGCCACACAGCGAATGTCCCAATCAATTTATTGGAAACCAAGTTTGTAGAACGTGTTATCTCACGAAATGGTCCAGTCGATTGACCGTCTCGGTCGTGCGATTTGACGCCGTTAGACTATTTCCTGTGGGGCTACGTCAAGTCTATGGTCTATGCCAACAAGCCAGCGACGATTGATGAACTTCGTACGAATATCGAACGTGAAATTGCAGCAGCATCGGCCGATTTATGCTTGAAAACCGACGAAAATTGGGATCAGCGTGCCAGTGGTGGCCATGCAAAATAAATCGTGTTCCATACATAATGGCATCGAACGTACTTTCACAGGAATAAAGAATTTCATTGATATCCAAAACCGTGTTTGTTTTATTTAAACAAACTCTTATTGAAAAACCCTTTATAAGTGTGCGTGTTAAAAGAGAGTGACTTTTTAAATTGTTGTGTAAATTTAAATAACAAAAGAGTTGTTACAAATTTAAAACTACTGATGACTTTTATTTTGCAATTAAAAGAGTACGGAATATTTAGAGAAAATAAACCACAATTTTAAAAGGTGCAAACATAACGTAAAATCGCACTTTTGATATTAAGGTTTAATTTCATATCATACCTGAATATTTGCTGGAATCATTTAAATTTCTTCAAACTTTAATTTAAAAAAAACTTATAAATAAGTGCTGAACAATATTAATAGTTTTTTGTTGTGTTACTTACTCGATTTCCTTTTGTTCAGGTTTATAAATAAATATCTTGCAAAAAAAAAAACATGAAACTAAAATTATTATTTCTGTTTATAATCTCAATATATTTCATGTTCATATTAAATTATTTATAAGATAAAAATAGGCATTTAATCTTATGCATGAATAAACAGAAATTACGAGCTTAAAAATTAAACTATGTACGTGAGTGTGTTTTGGTGTCTATATGAGGTATTAACGAATTTAAGGGACTCTATTTTAAGAATAAATAAAAGGTTTTCAAACTAAGCAAAAGTGGTCCTAACCACTTGGAAAATCATTAACATAACTAGTTCTTTATCAGACTCATTCCCTCTATGATGTGTGGAATTTATAATAGCTTTGTTCTAAAAATCTATAACACTACACTTTAGAGATTACTTGTAGATTTCGTTGTGATAAAATTAAATCAAATGTAAGATAAATTCAGTGGATAGTATCTATTATATATCAGAAATATTTGAACATTTCACAATAATGCTCAATGTAGAGTGTAATATACATAAAAAACCCCAAAAAAAAATCAAGAATAAGAAAGTAGTTCGTTTCTACAAACACTTTGAAAGTGTGAGTGTAACTGGGAAATTATATTTTATACGTTGTTTGAATACGTGTGTATGCTGATTTAATATGTGCATTGAGGCATAAAATCCAGGAAACTGTTTACTTCTCTCAGTTGCCCTCTCCATGCTACTGTTTATTTGAATATTTATGGATGTAGCGGAGATGAAAAATGACTAGTCCACTTATTAAAATTATCAAAATTACCACTTATTACCACAAAAATCGATTTTTAATAAAAAAAAATCGAATATCTTAAATCTATAATATCTTTGTAAATAATGCGATTTTAAGGAAAATAAGCTCAATATGTGATCACTCATATTTTATACCAAAAATCGATTTTTAATAAAAAACTCAAATATCTTAAATCGTTAATATCTTTGTAATTACTGCGATTTTAACGAAAATAAGCTCAATCTGTGATCACTTACATTTTATACCAAAAATCGATTTTTAGTATAAAAAACTCAAATATCTTAAATCGTTAATATCTTTTTAAATACTGCGATTTTAAGGAAAATAAGCTCAATCTGTGATCACTTACATTTTATACCAAAAATCGATTTTTAATAAAAAAATCAAATATCTTAAATCTTTAATATCTTTGTAAATACTGAGATTTTAAGGAAAATAAGCTCAATCTGTGATCACTCATATTCTATACAAAAAATCGATTTTTAATAAAAAAAAACTCAAATATCTCAAATCGTTAATATCTTTGTAATTACTGCGATTTTAAGGAAAATAAGCTCAATCTGTGATCACTCATATTTTATACCAACAATCGAATTTTCATATAATAACTCAAATATCTTAAATCGTTAATATCTTTGTAAATACTGCGATTTTAAGGAAAATAAGCTCAATCTGTGATCACTCATATTTTATACCAACAATCGAATTTTCATATAATAACTCAAATATCTTAAATCGTTAATATCTTTGTAAATACTGCGATTTTAAGGAAAATAAGCTCAATCTGTGATCACTCATATTTTATACCAAAAATCGATTTTTAATAAAAAAAAAACTCGAATATCTTAAATCTTTAATATCTTTGTAAATACTGCGATTTTAAGGAAAATAAGCTCAATCTGTGATCACTTATATTTTATACAAAAAATCAATTTTTAAGAAAAAAAAACTCAAATATCTCAAATCGTTAAATCCTTGTAAATACTGCGATTTTAAGGAAAATAAGCTCGATCACAGATATACAAAAAATCGATTTTTAGTATAAAAAAACTCAAATATCTTAAATCGTTAATATCTTTGTAAATACTGCGATTTTAAGGAAAATAAGCTCAATTTGTAATCACTCATATTTTATACCAAAAATCGATTTTTAGTATAAAAAACTCAAATATCTTAAATCGTTAATATCTTTGTAAATACTGCGATTTTAAGGAAAATCAGCTCAATCTGTGATCGCTCATATTTTATACAAAAAATCGATTTTTAGTATAAAAAACTCAAATATCTTAAATCGTTAATATCTTTGTAAATACTGCGATTTTAAGGAAAATAAGCTCAATCTGTGATCACTCATATTTTATACCAAAAATCGATTTTTAATAAAAAATCTCAAATATCTTAAATCGTTAATATCTTTGTAAATACTGCGATTTTAAAGAAAATAAGCTCAATCTGTGATCACTCATATTTTATACCAAAAATCGATTTTTAGTATAAAAGAACTCAAATATCTTAAATCGTTAATATCTTAGTAAATACTGCGATTTTAAGGAAAATAAGCTCAATCTGTTATCACTCATATTTTATACCAAAAATCGATTTTTAATAAAAAAAAACTCAAATATCTTAAATCGTTAATATCTTAGTAAATACTGCGATTTTAAGGAAAATAAGCTCAATCTGTTATCACTCATATTTTATACCAAAAATCTATTTTTAGAATAAAAAACTCAAATATCTTAAATCGTTAATATCTTTGTAAATACTGCGATTTTAAGGAAAATAAGCTCAATCTGTGATCACTCATAATTTATACCAAAAATCGATTTTTAATAAAAAAAACTCAAATATCTTAAATCGTTAATATCTATGTAATTACTGCGATTTTAAGGAAAATAAGCTCAATCTGTGATCACACTTATATTTTATACCAAAAAATCGATTTTTAGTATAAAAAACTCAAATATCTTAAATCGATAATATCATTGTAAACACTGCGATTTTAAGGAAAATAAGCTCAATCTGTGATCACTTATATTTTATACCAAAAATCGATTTTTAATCAAGAAAACTCAAATATCTTAAATCGTTAATATCTTTGTAAATACTGCGATTTTAAGGAAAATAATCTCAGTCTGTGATCACTTATATTTAATACAAAAAATTGATTGTTAATAAAAGAAACTCAAATATCTTTAATCGTTAATATCTTTGTAAATACTGCGATTTTAAGGAAAATAAGCTCAATCTGTGATCACTTATATTTTATACAAAAAATCGATTTTTAATCAAAAAAACTCAAATATCTTAAATCGTTAATATCTTTGCAAATACTGCGATTTTAAGGAAACTAAACTCAATCTGTGATCACTTACATTTTATACCAAAAATCGATTTTTATTATAAAAAACTCAAATATTTTAAATCTTTAATATCTATGTAAATACTGCGATTTTAAGAAAAATAAGCTTAATCTGTGATCACTCATTTTTATACAAAAAATCGATTTTTAATAAAAAAAAACTCAAATATCTTAAATCGTTAATATCTTTGCAAATACTGCGATTTTAAGGAAAATAAGCTCAATCTGTGATCACTTATATCTTATACCAAAAATCGATTTTTAGTATAAAAAACTCAAATATCTTAAATCTATAATATCTTTGTAAATACTGCGATTTTAAGGAAAATAAGCTCAATCTGTGATCACTCATAATTTATACCAAAAATCGATTTTTAATAAAAAAAACTCAAATATCTTAAATCGTTAATATCTATGTAATTACTGCGATTTTAAGGAAAATAAGCTCAATCTGTGATCACACTTATATTTTATACCAAAAAATCGATTTTTAGTATAAAAAACTCAAATATCTTAAATCGATAATATCATTGTAAACACTGCGATTTTAAGGAAAATAAGCTCAATCTGTGATCACTTATATTTTATACCAAAAATCGATTTTTAATCAAGAAAACTCAAATATCTTAAATCGTTAATATCTTTGTAAATACTGCGATTTTAAGGAAAATAATCTCAGTCTGTGATCACTTATATTTAATACAAAAAATTGATTGTTAATAAAAGAAACTCAAATATCTTTAATCGTTAATATCTTTGTAAATACTGCGATTTTAAGGAAAATAAGCTCAATCTGTGATCACTCATATTTTATATCAAAAATTGATTTTTCTCAAATATCTTAAATCGTTAATATCTTTGTAAATACTGCGATTTTAAGGAAAATATGCTCAATTTGTAATCACTCATATTTTATATCAAAAATCGATTTTTAGTATAAAAAACTCAAATATCTTAAATCGTTAATATCTTTGTATATACTGCGATTTTAAGGAAAATAAGCTCAATCTGTGATCACTCATATTCTATACAAAAAATCGATTTTTAATAAAAAAAAACTCAAATATCTTAAATCGTTAATATCTTTGTAAATACTGCGATTTTAAGGAAAATAAGCTCAATCTGTGATCACTTATATTTTATACCAGAAATCGATTTTTTAATAAAAAAAACTCAAATATCTTAAATCGTTAATATCTCTGTAAATACTGCGATTTTAAGAAAAATAAGCTCAATCTGTGATCACTCATATTTTATACCAAAAATCGATTTTTAGTATAAAAAACTCAAATATCTTAAATCGTTAATATCTTTGTAAATACTGAGATTTTAAGGAAAATAAGCTCAATCTGTCGATTTTTAGTATAAAAAACTCAAATATCTTAAATCGTTAATATCTTTGCAAATACTGCGATTTTAAGGAAAACAAGCTCAGTCTGTGATCACTTATATTTTATACCAAAAATCGATTTTAAGGAAAATATACTCCATCTGTGATCACTCATATTTTAACTTTCCAGTGTTGTCAGACATTAAATGAAATTAAAGTGGTCCCCTTATTTCCAGACTCTGGTATGTAGATGCTTGTACCTATATAATGTTTATTTACTGTAATATACATATGATGTATGTACTCGTACATACGTTAAAATACATACAATGAAAATGTTCATTGACTACTTTTCTCGTTATTTTTGTATTCGTCATAAACTCACTTTCAGAGAAGATTATTTTGTTTATTTCATTTGGAGTGGTGGTAAGAGTGAGTGCGAACGAGTAACATAATTTCTTATACGCAGTTATATACATACGTAAGAGTGTACATCTTTGGGAGATCCATCTTTGGGAGCAATATAATTTTTGGCAATAGAATTTCAAAATTAACTAAACATTCAGTTAAGTTGAAAATTTTGTTTTGACACCTCCCTAACATGAGCATGCGTTTATTTGTTACTCTGTGTCACAATATTTTTCATTAAAATTTACTGCCAAAGGTGATAATTAAAATCTTGACACATACATACCCCAACTACCAGAAATTTGTGAGTAAGACTTTCATCCATCCATCCAGCATACATCATTACTTCCTTCATATGTGTTTATTTTTGTTTGCTCCCTGTGAAAAATACAAAATCTGATTTCAGTTGTTTTCAGCTTGAATCTGTAGAAGTCTTTATACATTTCCATTATCGAAAGTGATTTAAACTCAATTACTAAAGGTGTTTATTTGTTTTTTTGTTGTTGTTTATTTTAATATACTTATATGACAAGGTATAATTTGTTTTGTTAGATTTTAATTTAAAATGCGTAATTAAATCTTTGAGAAAAGGTGGTTTGGAAAAAAAATTTTAAAGAAGAAAATCTAAAGATTATAACAAGTAGATGTAAATTATTTCGAATTGAAGAAAACCTATGTTGGATTTAAAATATAAAACTACTAGTTGACCTGCCCGGCTTCGCCCGTTAGCATTTACTAATGTTAGTTCTTCAAGTTTCTCCAACTCACGCACACCAGCCTGTTCTTATTTATTTGCAAATAAAATATCTAAATTTGTACTGCATACTTTAGGGAGCTTTTTTATTACAGTTGACTGGACTCACAAAAAAAAAGAATTTTCGAGTTTTAACCGGAATTTTTTCTTTTTTTTTCTTTACAAACCATCTCCTGAAAATTTCGAATAGAAAAATAAAATAAAAATAATCCAAATCGCTCCAGCCGTTCTCACGTGATGACATTACATACATGGACCATTTAATTTTTATATATATAGATAGATAAGTACAGATCATTCATATGTTGAGCAAAATTAATGCATATTGTCTTAAATTTAAAAATATAGCTCATACCATTTTTATTAATTTAATTAAATGAGTGAAAGTGTCACTATAAAAATATGTCGTAGAATTTTAAATAGCATTCAACAGGTTTCCTTTTTTATATTTAATTTATAAACTTAGCAAACTTTAAAATTTGTTTGGTTTCTTCTGTCTGCAAAGATTTTTCTTTAAATGTGTGTTTAACAAGCATCATTTATTTAATTATTTCAAAGTTTTACGAGTAATACATATTTATTTAAGTACTTGCAGACGACAAGTACACATTATTTACTTTTATAAATTAAATACTCTTAGTTTAGCATATATTAAATAAATACATACATATCGTCACCTAAAATGCTAGAAGTTATTAATAATATTTCAATATTTTTAGCGACTTATCAAAAATTATGCAAAAAGAAAAAGTATATTTGCATTAAATGCATTAATGATTTGAATTTAACATTCCATAATTGCTACTTGCTACATTCAGCATGTTTATAAACATTTACAGTGCTCGAAACATCTACTTATTAACAATGTAGATAATACACTATTCTTAACATTGTTTGTAAGTATAACAACATTAACTGTTAAAATTGCTAACATTAGCTTAGCTGCTCTAGAAATATAACATTCCTAGTTTTGTCTGTTAGATAGATAATTCATGAAACTACTAGAAGATGGCACTGTGTATATAAATAGCAACCGAAAATTGTAGTCAGTCAGTTTATCAAAGGAGCTGTTAGAATTAACATCAAATGTATAGCCAGTGTATTCTTGGTCATTATAATGTATGTCTTTTAAAGTGTTACTATTTAAACTGTTGTTGTGTAAATTTAAATAAATAAAGAGTTCTTACAAATTCTAATCTACTAAACAGCTTTTATTTGCAATTAAAAGAATACGGTTTATTTAAAGGAAATAAACCATCGTTTTTAAAAGGTAAATACATAACAATTAGTGTCAGAAGTTGGATTGCAAAATAAGAAGCCGTCTTGAAGTTTGAAGAACTAACAGAGAGACAACTAGATTGTCCAAAAAACCGGCAAATTTAAAAAACCGGTTTCCGGTTTAACCGAAAAAGTGTGTTTTTTAAAAAACCGGTTTCGATTATTGTCTTTTAAAAAAACCGGTTAATCGGTTTATATTAAATTTTTATTAAATGGAAATTTAGCATTTTTGAATTCTTTATGCAATTATTTTATATCTTTTACGAAATGTTGTCAAATGCTACAATTTTCTATAAAATAAATCAATATTTTTAAAAATGGCATCAAAGTTTTTCATAAATATGTTTGAATGAGCTTTAGAAAATATATTTAATTAAAACCGGATAACCGTCTTACAAAAAGCGGTTTGTCAAAAAACCGAAAAGTTAAAAAAACCGAAACCGATGGAGTTTACAAAGATGAAAAAACCGGTTCGGTTTTGGATACTCTAGGAACAACTCAGGAGAGAATTGAGTAAGTTGGAGCTACCAACAGCAGGTTATAAAGCAGAATTACAAAAGAGGCAGTTAGATTAATTCAAGCGGAGTGATATTGACATCGGATCTTACGAATTTGAATATAAAGAACAAGTGGAAGCCTGTACCCGTGCAACAACAAGCAGCATAGATTTAAGTACAATGGTTGCTGCTATGATGGAACGATTTAAAGAATTTAAATCTGAAGTTCAAGAAACTTCTAGAGGCAACAAGAAGAACTTGTTAGCTGAAGTTCAAGAAATTTCTAGAGTCAACAACAAGAAATTTCTTTCTAAAGTACAAGAAAGTTCTAGAAACAACAAAGAGAAACTATTGACTGAAACTTGAGAAACTTCTAGAGTCAACAAGAAGAAATTGTTAGCTGAAGTTCAAGAAACTTCTAGAGTCAACAACAAGAAACTTCTTTCTAAAGTACAAGAATGTTCTAGAACCAACAACGAGAAACTATTGACTGAAGTTAAACAAATCAAGGAAGAATTTTAAGAAATTTCTAGAGCCACAAATGTGAAACTTCAGGAAATTTCGAAAGTTATAAACAGCAGAGTGGATAGCAAATGAATGCAAGTTAGCAAATTTGAAAAAAGCTGTCAGATCTAGAGAATGACATTACCAAAGCTGTTGATAATAAACGGAACGATCTGGAAATAAAAATTAATACTGTTCAATGTCAAGATGAAGAGTGAATAAAGGCTCTTAGTTTTGATGGCAGCACATAAATTTTTTGCAAGTTTTCAAGTTGCAATTTGATACAGTTGCCAAGAGAAACATTTGAAGCAATGAAGAAAAAGCTATAGAATTGATTTTGGCCTTGAAAGGAAACCTAGCAATAGTTCTTGAAAGCATACCAGTAAGTTACAGAAACAGTTATTATGACAAAATGGATGATCTACAATGTATATAAAGTGGAGAATATATGAAAAAAAATATAACCAATGGAATTACTTAGTAGAGTACAGAAGGCCAATGAGACGCTATAAGACTTTGCGACGGAAATCGTTAATGCAACTTGGTAACAATATATTTACACAAATGACAAAAAATATGAGATAATTATCACATTTTAGTCCATTACTCTGGTTCTACTCGGTTTTGCTGATTTTGGAAATCCTGAGTGAATTCACTTACTTGTGAATAAATTCTAAAAATATCCATCGATTTTTATGATCGATATCTCATTTTGTTGCTATTATATATGGCTTTACGATAAAGTAATAAATCTGAAAAATTTCTGCCATTTTCGATTTTTCACGATTTTTTATAAAAAAAAAAAAAATTTTATTTTCACGTAAAAAATATATTTATACCCTACACCACCATAGTGGGGAGGGTGTAATGCGTTTGTGCAGATATTTGTGACGCCCAAAAATATTGGTCTAACACCCACCTTAAAGTATACCGATCGACTTAGAATCACTTTCTGAGTCAATTAAACGATGTCCGTCCGTCCGTCTGTTTGGCTGGCTGTCCATGTAAACCTTGTGCGCAGAGTACAGGTCGTAATTTTGAAGATATTTCGATGAAATTTGGTACATATTATTTTTTCGGACCAAGGACCAAGCCTATTGAAATTGGCTGAAATCGGTCCATTATTTTACCTAGCTCCCATACAAATGTCCTTCCGAAATTGGACTTTATCGGTCATAAATGTTTAAGTTATAAATGTATCTCCACAAATTCCGCTCCAAATAAGTTTTATATACACAAAATTCATGTCACCAAATTTTGTTACGATCGGTCCATAATTAGTCATAGCTCCCATATAGACCCGCTTCCGAAAATCACTTTAACGTGCATAAATCGCTTAAAAATGTTGGTAAACACACAAAATTCAACATACTTAACTTTAATATAGACATAAATCACACGACCTAATTTCATGGTGATCGGTCCATAATTGGTCATAGCCCCCATATAACCCCACTTCCGAAAATCACTCAAAAATATAAATTATTGAAATTTTAAAAGAATAATGTTTTTGCTCTTTTACTTAGTGTAGGGTATTATATGGTCGGACTTGACCGACCATACTTTCTTACTTGTTTTTGCTTCAATTTGTTATTTCGAAACTATTGAGAGGATTAAAATGCAATAATAAACGTTAGATTAATATTTCTAAATGTTACACACCGAATGACAAACTAAAAAAAAAGTTTTATTGTATTCTGAAAATTCAAAAAATAGGAGTAACTTAAATTCTTTATTTTAAGGGTCACCGAATATTCAATGCTTAAAGTATTTATGTTCATTTTTCATTATTTGGCCAATACTTTTTATAAAATTCTAGTAAAATTTAAGATTTAAAATGTCTGCTTACAAAACTCTCAAAATTACTTGGCAGACTTCCTTTAACCACAATATAAATTACAAGCGACATACAGCAGTGGTCGGCACAGAGAGAACATGGAATATAGATTAAAATCAAATGTTATAAACTATCAAGCTATAGGTTTTTATTCGTTATGAACTTCGTTGACAAATAAATAACCGATTATGATCTTCGCCTGACAACTACGATTTGCCGACCACTGACATAAACTCTATTGTAAGTAGTTAATGCTACAGAAGTTGTTTTCAGTGGCTAGCAATGCCAATGTAACAGGTAATTTATCATTTGTAAAGAACAATATTGTTAACATTACCACAGCCATTGTTGGCCGGGCCCCCATCATCATCTTCACAAGCCATTACCATTATGGCACACAGTTAATATGGATATTTGACACATTCTGCTGCCGCAACTTAAGCTGTTTAAGGATTATGAGAAGGTAGAAGGGATGCTAGCCAATCGAATTCATTGTCAGTTCTCTACACACAACCACTCTCACATAATAACGTGAGTTTTAATGAAATTCGACTTTGCCTAAAGTCGGCTGTAGCGGCAGCAATAGCAGTAGCAAAAGTGACAATGACAATAATAAGTATCTACGTTTAATGGCAATAACTACAAGTATTTACATGTTACCAGCAAATATTCCTACTAAGAAGAAAGAGCCATTTCCCATTGTACAGAAACAAAGGGAAACAAGTTAATACTGGCAAATAATGTTGCCGTTGCTTTCATTCCATTCCATATTCGTTTGATGTTTATCGAGATGTAACTTAAGATTGTAATCGCTGTAAATAGCTGACGGCACTTATATTTAGCAATAGTACGTAGTTTTAGTGGGAATTTAAAAAAGTCTTTACTGCTGATTTCTATTACCGCTTAGCAATAAGCTAATTAGGCTTTTAGTAATTTGATGAATGCTAATCACTAATTGTCATGTATAAACTGACTGTTTGCTGCTAATGGCCTGCATGAGGTAGATTTTAATACGTCAATTAATGTGAAATCAAAATTTGAGCCGCTTAGAGACTCTTAGATTGGTAATAGTTTGTTGACAATATTCGTTTTTGATTTTACCTATTTGAATTCAATGGAAATTCATGATTTAAAATACAGCTTTTGTAGTTAAGTTTTTTTCTTCAATTTACTTTTACCATAGAAAGGAACATTGGGAATATTTTTATTTTTATACAATATATGTATTTTGAATTGAGAATTCTGAGAAGATATTAAAAATGTATTTTGTTTACCTTCAATTCTGAAATGATTAAAATTGTGTTTGTGTGTATGGAAAAGTTATTTATAAATATTAGGGGGAATCGGAAAAAGTCAAATCTTCAAAACCTCAGACTATGGTTCCTAAAATAGAATAAAATATATAGAAGCCTTACTTAGAGACAAAAATCCGAAGTCAGCTGTCCAAAAACCTATGTTTTGTAACAACAAAATACATGTAAATCAATGTATTTTGTTGTTGTGTCAGTCATAAAATTTGGGAGAGAGTATTTATTTTAACTCTCAGTTGCGCTAGTTCTACCCTATAGTTCCTAATTTCCTGGACTTTTTGTCTTTCCGGGAGAATATTATATTTTTTTTTAATATTAAGTTAAAAGAATAAAACTCTGCTACAAAATGATACTTTTTGTCAGAACTTGAAAAGTGACCTAATGGGGGTTGTAGGCCTAGGTGAGGATATACTAAAACCGTTTTCAAAGATTTTGAAATACCCTCAAAATTTTGAGTTATTTTGAAAAATTTGTTTTAGGGTAGGTCGTAGTACTTTAGTACCTCTAACTCACACATTTTTAGACCGATTTAAAAATTTTAAACAATTATGGATAGACAAAGCTTTAAGCTTTCCTCTTATGTAGGCATAAAATGTATATTCCAAAAAATTGTTTAAGTTTTTATAAAAAGTTAAATTTTTTTTTTTATTTTTTTTTTCGTAATTTTTCAAATTCAACAATAGTTATTTTAAATTTTTTCTATGAAAACAAAATTTTTTTGTACAACATTTTAAATACAATTTTATTTACATAAAAACGAGACATTACTTATTAAAATCGGTTTATATTTGCAAAAGTTATTAAACTTTTTCGAAAAATGTTAAAGAATTTACCTTGTAAATTAAAAATTTTACAAATATTATTTTTTGTATAGTTTTTTCGTTTTTTAGAGAAAATACTAAAAAACGTATTAATGAAAAGTTAAATAACTTTTAGAATTTTCATCGGATTTGAATAATTAAAACCATGTTTTGTTAAGAACTACATTTTCTTTATACATTGATATACATTTTTATAAGCTATCATATCAAAATCATCAATAAAAAGCGACTAAAATCAAAAAAGTTGATAAATTTTGTTTTGTTTTAAGATATTCTTAACAAAAACAATACCTATAACTTACAAATGTATCAATAAATGCAAGTAATTTTAAAGCGTAATCAGTTTTCTTTACAAAAACGTTACAAAATTTAAAATCGGACAAAAACTGACTTAGTTATAGGTCGATAAGTTGACGAACATCACTGAAAACAATTTTTTTTAGAATAACTTCTGAATTTGAGGGTGTTTCTGAAATTTTTCGGCATAATTTTTAATGTACTCAGCAAGACCTATAACCCACGCTAGGTCGTTTTCCATTGTAGCACCGTGTAATTAGTAAAGTTTTTTTTTAGCAAAAGTAGTCTTAATAATAGCATTTTAGGCAAAAAAGCATTTTGGCCAATGTTTTTAAGGTTTTTTTAGCTTTTATTTTGAATTATGAGCTTTTGTCATATTTCTGGCAACATATGGATTCCAAGCTAAAAGAACTGCTCATCTTTTGAGATCAACAACGAATCAAGACAATATCGGATACTCTGTTGTGAAGCGTATCCTAGAGAGAACGTTCTGCAGCGATCGATATAAACAGTAGAATTAAAACATCCCAACCATTTGAGATGGTCGGGCCAGATTGAGCAGCAATTAATATATTGGAAACTTTTTCTTCCACAAAATACAGAGAATTACCTTAGCGCCATGAATATTTGGCTTTGGTGTTGATTCTGCTGGTTGGCCGGGCTTCACATACAAATCCTGCTGTTCGAAAACGTTTTTGCAAGCTATGGTTGAGTTTTACAACAATCTTCATGGAGTAATGACTCCAATTCTTGGTCGTCAAGACCAAGACGTTTTAAGTTTCAAGAAAATCCGACCAGTAGCTTAGAAATTACATATTTATTACCATTTATTTTGCCATAGTGAAACCCCATAATATGGCAAGGACCATGATTTACTTGATGTAACATGAGATGGGGAATGAGACTAAAAATAAGCATTGGTTATTTGATGCGGTTACTACACCGATACTATGAAGTCTCTGTTAGTTATAAAGCACCAAGCGAGGTCTCAAACTGTATTCTCTTTGAGAGGATACTAAAGAGAATGATGGTAAACTGGAAACAGTATTGGAATACGGCCTTTAGACTTTGTGCGATCGGCTCTCGGAAACATGAACAATTTAGTATCATTGGGAGTATGTGGAAACTTCTGAATTCCATCATCTCGATAAACTTCGGATTATCAGTCACGAATGAAATAATACTTCTCTTCTGATATAATAAGCCTTTCTGTTTATACTCCATCCGTCAAATAGGAAAGATCAAGTTAAGTGATGTGTCCATACCTAGCCATTTGGTATCGTATTCCTCATGCTAAGATATCAGCTTTAAAAATGACGGATAACTGGCATATATATATGTCTAACAGAATATCACGAAGGCATATTCGTATTTGTACTGACAGCCACGATGCAATAACATCACTGACAGGAGTATACACAACATTGGGTCTGACCCAGGTCGACAATTATTAAACGAATAATTTTTTTATTCTAAATTGCAAAATTTTATTTATTCGAATAAAAATTATTTGTTTTCCTCGATTGTTCGAATAGTTTTTATTCGAATGACAATCCAAGTATTTACTTTCATGTGGTATGATGTTTATTATTAAATCAAATAAATATTACTCATACGTATGAAAAGAAATAGTGACTATTTCAAAACGATTTTACATATTAAGCACAGTTTTGGATTCGTATAACTTGTAGGAGTTTTAACATTATTAGTTAAGAGATTTTCTTTTACAAATTATATTCCTGTTAATAAAGCAATAATAATTCGTATTTATTTTGTCTTTCACAAAGAAACTATAATAGCTAAACACATACATAGATGACAACAAGTTAGGTAACTGAGAGACAAAAATCTAAGTCTGTTGTCAAAAATCTAATTCATGAGAATGTATTGCCATATAGTTTGTTATTGTATCACTCATATGCAGTGCTGTTAGGTTTTTTTTTTGGAAAAATCGTCAAAATAATGAAAAAAATTCGTCAAATTCGTCACAATAATTAAAAAAAATCGTCATAAAATCATCAAAACTTAAAATCATGTTGTATTCATTCAATTAATTTTTTGTTATAAAAATTTTATTTCTTTAAATAAAAAGCATCAATAAAACACTAAAAACATCAAATTTAACAAAGATAAATTAACAGTATTTGTCTAAGTACATTTATATTATTCAGTTCAGTGTTTTTGTTACTAACTTTTTAATAATATTCACGTAAAAAACTATTTTTGAAATACTATTTTGAAAATAAAAATTCTTCAAGGGTATTTGTCTCAAAGAATTTCTTGTCTTAGTTTTACTTATATTTATTTGACTAAAAATACTGATGAATTTTGTAAAACTATTAATACATTTACAAAATCACATAAATTCGGAAACGCTGGTTTATTGTTTGATTCGACCTACTTTCAGAAAATATTAAAATCGAAAGAACTTGCACTTATAAGCAAAGACAAGATAGAATTAATCTCTAATTCCATTTTAAAACTCTAATTAAACTGTATCTCTTATCCATTCCGGTTATGAATTAATTCATAGACTTAATTCATTTGTCCTTCAAATTTATTGAATTCATTCCTATGAGAATCAATTCCTTATGGAATCATTAAAATGTTCCTTAATTCAAATCCATTCGAAAATAGCTTTAAACATGTTTTGAATGATTACATGTTTCTTCAATTAGATTTGAATTGAATTTTTTACAAGTTAATTACATTATGAATTAATTTTAATTTTCTATTTAAATAAAAGCCTTTGAAAGAAGCTAAAGCTCACACTGAATTAATTCGAAGCTCTGGGCCGAATTACCGCATTCGATATAGAGTAAAATGCATTTTAATTTTGTTATTTGCGATTATGGCATTCGATATCGAGTAAGAAGTTCGATATCGAAATTATTTTTCGACTAGATAGCTTACGAATGCGGTTATTTGCCCCTGCTTATAAGCCAGTAGCTTAGTTGAATATCAACTGATTTAGAAAGAAGAAACTGAGGCCTATCGAATGGTATATATGTTATTTAAGTTACCTTGAGAAATCTTAATGTATTCCACAAGCAAAAACATTTTTTTATTGTACTCGACAACACCTACCAGAAAAATAGTTCATTCTTATTTGTATCTACAACAAATTTATTTTAAATTTTAATTGTGAAATGTTTAGTTTTACATATATTTCAAGAAAAACTTCCTCTATTTTTATATATTTATTTTAATTTCTAAAATAAAATTTAAGTGGAAAAATCGTCGGCATATTAGCGAATTTACAAAAGAAATCGTCAAACGTCAAATCCCTAAATTTACTCCAAAAAAATCGTCAAAATGACGTAAAATCGTCACACCTAACACCACTGCTCATATGTGTTAAAAGAGAGTCATTCCTTCCGTGCTATGTATAGAAAAACATAGAGCGGAAACTAGGAAAAAATTATTCAAAATAATCACACATACGAGTGTTGTTTTTGTTTTCACATAGTTTTTATACCCTTCACCATGAGTGGCAAGGGTATATATGTGTTTGTCATTCCGTTTGTAATTTCCACATTTTTCATTTGCGACCCCATAAAGTATATATATTCTGGATCGTTATAGATAGCGGAATCGATATAGCCATGTCCGTCTGTGTGTTGAAATCAACTTTCCGAAGCCCCCAAATAACTCACATACACGATTCATACATCAATATCTCCGAAATTCTTTCGGCTCGGTCGCTATTTAAAATCGAGAAAATCGGTCCACAAATGGCTGAGATATAAGGAAAAACTAGGACAACCTCCATTTTTGACCTATTTTTGACCTATATATCCATATTGTCTATTTTACTAAGTCATTAATATAGACAATATGGATATCTAATGATAGATATTTCAAAGACCTTTGCAACGACTTATATAAGACCATAGTAAGTTGGACATACAATGGGTCAAAATCGGAAAAAAATATTTTTAACCCGAATTTTTTTTTCATAAACAATTTTTTTTTTGTCATAAATTGTTTTTTCAAAAAAATTAATTAAAGAAATTTAAAAAAAAAATTTTGAAAAAACTTTTTTTTAAAAAAAATTAAAAAACAATTTGAAAAATAAAAAAATTTAAAAAAAATTTTGATTTGGTTTAAATAAAAATATTTAAAAAAAAAAAATATTTTTAAGTATAATTTGGTGAAAGAGAAAGATTCGGCACAGCCGAATATAGCTCTCTTACTTGTTTTTACTAATACATTCTCACCACTTAGGTTTCTGACAACTGAGTTAGGTCTTTGACAGGAGACTGTCCGCTCTATGTCTATTCTCTATGGGTATAAGTCAATATACAAGCAATTAAAGTCGAAAGAAATTATATAAAAACTATTAAAAACAATTTGAAAACAAATTGGTTTTCATAAACAGTTTGTTTGACTCACTTTTCCTTCGACATTTGCAAATTTCGTTAATTTTGTCTTAAAATCAAAACACATGGCAAATATTTGACGAAAAAGACGTAACCGCTAAATAAAATGTATTTTAATTATTTTATTTATTGTCAAAAACTCATTTTACTTAAGGCAATTCAAAACAAATATTTAGTTTTATTTTATTTTATGCTGTTTGATATTACAAAACACTTGTAAGAGTAAACACATCAAATAAATTTGTGTTTAAAAAAGTGGTTACGTTTTTTTGAGTAAATATTTGCCATGTGTGACCGTACCTTTAGTATTATAATTTTACTACACTCAATTAAGTCATTCCATTAAGTGTTCACAACTAACCATAATTAAACATTTCCGTGCATTCATTTAAATGGTGCCATACTAATTCAAGCATACTCATGCATTCTACCAGTTAAATATAAAGAATATCATGTTTTAAGGAAGATATTATATATGAAAAAGAAAGAAAATTAACAATATAAAATTTAGTTAAAATGTAATTTTGTGTTTGAAACATCAACATCAAGCCACTTAAGTTAACAACCATTTAGCATTTAATATGTCTTCTAATAACACTCACTCATACTTTCCAGTTTTAAAACCCAGCTGTTGACAAGTAGTCAAAGTATCCTTCAGAGACTGTAATTGTCACCAATGTCTGATTGATCACTTAGCTGACTCCAATTTATATATTTTGGGTGATTTGACAGACATTTGCTCTTTGTAGTGCAGCGAAAAGGGAAGTGGTTACTTTATATATCTCAGGTAACCAACCGTGAATTCAAGTGCCACTTTAGAGTCTCTAAGTAATGTAGAATGTAGTCACTTTCAACATTTAGTTTGTGAGGCGCTTTGGATAGTTGTTATTTTACCCACCAGAAGTAATCTTGTGGAGTGTAGTCGGAGCTAGGTATGCTTATAAGCAATCGGATATTGGACTGTCTGGGAGATCTGTTTTTAACTGACTATTTGAGGTCAATTACATTCTGTTAAAATAACTAGATTTGTAACTAATCAAGTAACCAGCTATTTAACCGGTATGTGAATCCAATGAGTTGACTTCTTTGGACTAGCTATTAGATTGTCTATTTGTAATCTATGTTGGGACATTTACTGGTGGTCGCCCTAAACGATACGTTAAATCGGGAGAGTCTCTTAGAACTGCTGGGCTAATACTCATCTACCTATCTACACTCTCCACTAAATACATTGTATCCCCATCCATACACCCACACATTCAATTTCTATTTAACACATAAACCTATTGATATTTTGCAAGTCACACAAATACAATTATGGTTTACGAATAAATTTGTGGAGCGAACAAGTGCGTGTGAGGAGAGAAACAATGAACAAACACCCTCTGGCTCCATTATGAATGAGCTTCAATGAATCTATTGTTTGTAATACCTCCAGTACGGTAAACAAATGTACCGCAAGACCTGCAGACAGTTAGATATTTAACGCTTTTATCCTCACACAAGTAAATTTGTATTTATGTATGGATTTATGTGCGTGTTAGGTGATGGCTGGAAAAGAATATTTGTTTTGTATTTATGTTGGCATATAAGGAAAATATACAATTACATTTGCATTAGGTGAAATTTCTTTGTTTTCGTTTCTGTTACACGGTTTAAATGGCATAAAAAGTACCAAAATTTAAATGCGTGATGAGGGTATAAATATATATTAGGGTGCAACTTATTTTTCTATTAACTAAAAACCAACAGCTGAACATTTGAGCAAAATCGGATAATGTTTAGAGGTTGAACACTATTAAAAATAGTTTTTAAATTTCATTTATCCTTAGTTAATTTTTTAACCTTCGCTTTACCAATACCCACCCTGGTGACCATTACGGATTTAGTAGTTTAATAATTGTTTTAATTTTGTTTCTATTTAAATGAAATTAAGACTCACTGAGCAAATTTTAGAGTTCTGTAGAATTTATTAAACTCATTTTAAACTTTGTATGAGGTTCTTTTGATTTTTTAAAATTTTGTTCATCGCATATATGTATAAAAGTGCAGTTAATGGTAAAGCGAAGTTTAATTTTAAAGGAATAATATTAATTTTTCATGCTTGTGAACGCTGCATCACCAAACAATGCAAGGAGTTATCATAGACAAATAAAAATTTGTTAACTATTACATTTTGGTAAGATGAAGAAAAAAAAAATTCTTTAAATCGCTGCAAGGACACGTATAGCTCCTATATATCCTGAGCATATAAGTTTTAATAAAATATACAGTTTTACTATGAAAATTATAAAATTGGATTATTATCATCATCATAAAGTTATTAATGTTTGTGTTAAGTTTCATTTAATCGCAGCAAGGATACGAGTATCTGCCATACATCCATTTTCTTAAACAAGCTATATTAAAAAAAAGTTTTTAAATTTAAAATTTTATTTTTTTGTTTTTTCAATTTTTTCCGATTTTGAGGTTCAACTTACTATGATTTTATATACGTCATGGTAAAGGTCTTTGAAATATCTATCATTAGATATCCATATTGTCAATGTTAATGACTTAGTAATCCAGATATAGGTAAAAAATAGCTCAAAAATCGAGGTTGTCCTGGTTTTTTTCCTCATATCTCAGCCATTTGTGGACCGATTTTGCTGATTTTAAATAGAAAACTTCTCGAAAGAATGTCTGACAGAATTATTGAAGATTTTGATCTCGAAGATATCTGGGGTCTTCAAAAAATTGATTTCAACAGACAGGCGAGAAGGTGAAGGGTATAAAAATTATGAAAATGTTTTTGGTATTACATACATATATCCATTAGACCGTTTAAATTTTTACACTTTTTCGAAATTCCTTCATGCACATCAATTTTCTTAATCTACTCTAATTTTGCTTACCTTTTCTTATATAAAAATTGAACGAGGCACAATTTTAATATTCTGTAAATGCAGTATAGTAGAAAAGTAAGACGAGATTGATATTGGTTTTTTATTTTTTCAAATTTGCCTAAATTGTACTTTGGTTCGACGAAATGGCATCCGCTTTAAAAGCGCAATATTTTTGAAGGACGGAGTTTCAAAGTGGCATATTTCTGAATCTAATTGAGATATTGATTTTAATTTGTTTTCGTTAGACCAAAAATTAACCTATCTAAACAAAAAAAAAATACAGGTAAGCCTCCATTTACGTGGTACTTTATTTACGCGAATTCGGTATAACGCGAACTCAAATTAGCAACCATTTTTTCAAATACGCTACTTTTTTTACACGATTTTTATATAACGCGGATTTCTTTTTTGAAAACTTCATTAATTTTTATGAATTTTTTGTTATGTTTTGATCTCTTTTATGTATTAGAATATTTTGTTTTTTTAATTAACATTTTTTCCATAATTTTCGATAAGAAATAATTTTTTTAGTTGAGTTTTTTTTTTTTACTTTACTTTTGTTTTAAATCAAAAATCAAAAATGATTGGCCCACAAAAGCATTTTGTTCTAAATTAGAACCTCGTTTTACGCGAATTTGATTCACACGCTATTTTTTTGGGCCCAACAAACCGCGTAAATGGAGGCCTACCTGTAGTTCGGAATAAACGTGGATGAAATTGTTCATAATATCTGCAATCGTATTAAAATTTTGATACAAATTTTAGTTTTAGAAACTCAAGAAGTATGTAATATATAATAAAATCTTTATTTATTAACAAAACTTGTCAAAAGGTCAAAGGTAATCCCGCCCGAAATTCCTAAAAATTTGAGCGAAAATCCCAAAAATTTTATTTTTTAAAATTTTGCTCATAGGGTCCATATTTCCTTCCAGGCTGGGAAAATACTTTGGGGATAAATAGCGAACACATCAATGTTTCCAAAGCTCCTTTCTGTTTTTTGATCCCAGCTTTGGGATTTTAGAACATGTGGCCCAAAATTGAAATTTTGATAAAAAAAAATAGGTCAAATTCCAAAGGGCGTAGGGGCTACATATTCGAAAAATAGGACATGTTTTTTATACCAAAATGTTCTCCGTAAAGATAACTTACAGAAGCACATAAAATTGTTATATGTTCTTAAAGAAAGTTTATTTTTAATAAAAAAAGAGTTAAGTCACCTTTTCGCCCAAAAAACGGCAAAAATTTAATATTTTTTAACTTTTGACTGAAAAATCGTTTATTTTTGGATCCATAATTGATATTGCTGTGAAATCTTTTGTATATTCTTGGTAATTTAGATGTCTAACTAACAAATAAAAAATTCGCCCTATATTTTTTAAGAAAACAGACCAAGGTATGTTAAAATTTTAAAATTTCCATTTTGAAATGCCAATAACTCGGAAATTATAAGATATACATAGCCGAGCGCTTTCCAAAAATTTATAAATCGTATTACAAATCGGATGGGAAACAAAAAATTAGCATATTTTTAAAAATGTTGCATGACGAAGGTACCCTAATTTGAGCCCTCATATCGCCGCCCCTGGAGCATTTGTAGGATCCATTTTAATAACATAAACTCGAATACTCCTTGGCTACGCCCACATCAAATTATACCGATCGGAGCAGCCGTTTAGAAATGACAGATTTATTTCCAAAAAATTTTAAGTTAAGTTTTTTCTGACTCACTCTTTAAGTACTGGAATGTAACTGTTGAAAATACTTCACCATTATTGGCAAGGTTTGTCATTCCGTTTGAAATTTCTACATTTTTCATTTGCGACCCCACAAGGTATATACACATTCATATATATTCTGGATCGTTATAGATAGAGGAGTTGTTATAGCCTTGTCCGTCTGACCGTCTGTCCATTTGTATGTTGAAATCAACTTTCCCCCAAACAGCCCCTTACATTAATTGTTCATACATAAATATATCGGAAATTCTCGGAATCGGCCCACAAATGGCTGAGATATAAGGAAAAAACTAGGACAGCTTCGATTTTTGACCTTTTTTATCAATATATGGATTACTAAGTCATTAATATAGACAATTTGGATATCCAATAGAGTTGGACATAATCGTTCTTTTACTGATTGGTCGTTTTTGTTCAGAACAAATAAATGAACAAGTTCGTTCTTTTTGTTCAGTTGTTCACTTCTATTCTGTGGTGTTTGACTGAACTAAGTGAATGAACAATTGCTGTCTTAATGTTTTTGCATTGAACAAAACGAACAGGTCACTGTTGCTGTTGGAAAAAGATTTTGATTTTAATAATAAAGAAAAGAGGAAGGAATTATATAAAATTCAAAGAACATAAATCCCATTTAAAAGCGTATTCAAAATATAAGTTTCATATAATGACAGATGGCCAAAAGGAATAAAGTGAATAAAAAGAACAATAAAGAACAAGATCATTGAACAACTTCACATTGTTCATTTGACTGAATTGTTCAACTGAACTTGTTCGTTCATGAACAACCCAACTATAATATCAAATAATAGGTAGTTCAAAGACCTTTGCAATGGCGTATATAAGGCCAAAGTAAGTCGTACCTACAATGGGTAAAAAATCGGGATAAATATTTTTTAACCCAAATTATTTTTCCAAAAATAATTTTTTTTGTTTTAAAATTTTTCCGCTAATAAATTAAAAAAAATAAATTTCCGCTAATAAATTAAAAACAATTTTTTTTTTAAAATATCAAAAAAAATTTTTTTTTTTAAATTTTCTTTTTCCTAAAAATATTTAAAATTTTTTGTAAAGTATAATTTGGTAAAGGGTAAATAAGATTCGGCATAGATAAGAATATAGTTCTCTTACCAGTTTTTTTCAAAAAAGCATATATTTGGTAATGCCGTAGTCGATAATGCAGTGACATAAATATATTACAAAACGGAGATATTTAACAAATTTATGATTTGTTGTTGATTTTGAATCAATTAATAATAACACTAGTGGAATAGATAATGAGCCTTCCTTTTCAAAAATGTATAAAATTTTAAATAGTGTAAAAATTCATGGAAGACTTCTTTATTTATTTAAAAAAAAATGCGTATAATTTAGTCTCCCTATAAAGGGAACATTTACATGAGTTTATTAGTGTTTGAATAGGTATTTGTATTTTTCCGCTTTAACGCCATTTCCATTAAGTCATCTATTTTATTTCCTATTTTTTCATTTCCAACATAATTTTCTACCATTTACAAAAATATTATGGCAATTGTTGCTGCCTCTTTAATGATTTGACTGTTGCTCCTTGTTACAAATACAAGTGCAAACAATACCTGTCATTGTTTTCAATTTTTTTTTTTTGTGGAGTTTGGTCATTATGTTTTTCTCATTTTAGAGGGGGATTTTGGTTTTGTTTCTATGCTGTCTACAATTGAATGTGCCTTTTGTCAGGTTGTCGCAGCAATAGAAAAAAAAAAACATTATTCTGTCTGTATTATTATTATTATTATATTTCGTAGTATGTTTTTGTCAGATGTTTTTTTTTTTAAATTTTTGGAGGGGAGTCTTACAATAGAGAATAAATATTTTCTAGTTGTTTAGCGGTAATTTTGAGTATACAATAAATTTTAGTATTCTTTGCGTGTGCATGCAACAGTTTGCTGTTGCAGGAAAAGTTTGTAATGGCGTAATTGTTTAAACAACTTTATGGACAATTGTAACCGCAAGTGTAACAAGAATTAAAATAGTCAACAGTTTGGGGAACTGTTTTTTGAGGTAGTAATTTTTCTATTCTCTCTTTTATATGGGGGATTTCATGTCAAGTCAATCAACTTTTGAATTCGATATCTTTCGATCCGGATGAAATTTGGATCTATTGGATATCCAACTCGCATCCCACTAAGCGACCAAATAGGTCTTCAAGGAAAATATCTAAGCTTACTTAAGAGAGAAAAAAGGGACCATTTTGAAAAAAAATTCAAAAAAGTCTTTGATTTCGGAAAAAAAATTTCAAAATTTTTTTATTTTTTTTTTTTAATTTTATTTTCGAAAGATTAAAGAAATAGCTATCTAAACTATTAGGGACACATTTTGCTAATAAGTTACATGGATGAGAAAAAACACCTGTCAAATTTTGACCCCTCTAACTCAGAGAGTTCTCCACCGATCTTGCTGAAAAATTGTGTCTGAATTATTATCCAATAGAACTAACATTGTTGCAAATCCCGATCGGAAGACATTCCAATCGGAAGACATCGATTTCAAAAGTTAGCTCACTTGACATGAAATCCCCCATATTTATAATTTTTGTACGAAAGAAGTAGTTAATTTCAGGAAATAATGTTAATTTGATTTGTAAATGATAGTTTTTACGTAAATTAACACTTTAGACGAAATTAACCGCAGCCGAGGTTAATTTCTTTAAACAACTTAAATGTTCTGAGAAATGTTCAGACAATAAATGTTTTTTTTTTTTTTGAAAATTTGTAATTTCGTTTGTAACCTATCGAAATATTGGTCATAGGACCAAAAAGGATTTATATACTGGGTCCTCATAAGATTCTGTTTGCTGAAAATTATAGCTTTATTATCTATATATATAAAAGAGTATCGTTACTGACTGACTGATTCATCATCACACAGCCCAAACGACTGAAGCTAGAATCATGAAATTTTAACTGTGGGTTCCTCCCTCACCAAAACGATACGATAAGAAGGGATTTTTGGAAATTCGAACGTTTAGGGGGTGAAAAAGGGTAAAAACGGGTAAATTCGGTAACCTTATATCTTCAAAAGTAATAAAGATACAAAAAAAACTTAAAATTGCATGTTACTCCATTCAAAAAATAAGCTGACAGGTGTTTCGTACTTTTTCAAAATTCGAAACTTTTAGGGGAGAAAACGGGTAAAAACTGTATTTTGGTACTTTTTTGGCACCCTATGTATCTTTTAAAGCAATAAACATAGAATCAAATTTTAAATCGTATTCTTTACTTATCAAAAAATAAAAAATACAAGTTTGGTACTTTTTGGAAATTCGAACTCTTAAGGGATAAAAATTGTGTTTATTTTTGGTACTTTTTCATAAAATATGTTTTTCTATAATTTAACATAGACATACGAATATTTTAATATGAGCTCCCACCACGATACAAAAATTTATTTGAGTTAAATTTTACCAAAGCAATGGGGATAAAAAAGGTACCAATAAGGGGATAAAATCGGGAAAATACATTTTATTTGAAATTATTAAGCCAATTTTGATAATTTTTTTGACATTGGTTCCTGGATTCATACAAAAATTAACTAACAGGGTGTTAATTGGAACTCGAGTATCAAGGCGTATATTGGGCCAAATCCGGGTAAACAGTTTGGTACTTTTTTTAAAACATATTTATTCTTGGGCACATTAACACAGATTTTAATATTTTGAGATATGCCTGTAGCATAAACAATTTTGGCAAAATGGAATATTTTTAAATTTCAAACTTGAGGGGGTGTTCAAGGAAGAAAAGGGAAATTGGTACTTTTCTCCTAATGGTACTTTTTTAAAATTTTAAATTATTTCAGTTATCGACATTAAAGTTAGCTGATATGTATTTGAGTGAAGTTAGTGTTAGGAATAGGGGATAATATTTAGGTACCAAAATGTGTGAACTGAACTATAGGTACTTTTTTGTTCTTCTAATGGTACTTTTTTGAATTTTCTATAACAATGGACTTAGAAACATGAAATTAAACATATATGGTTCTAAGTGAGTGAGAATTCTAGGGGGATACTTTTTGGTACTTTTTCTTTATTGGAATGGTACTTTTTGTTATTTCTTCACCAATGAACCTAGAAACATGAAATAAAGCTTATATATAAACCGAGTGAGTGGGAAACCACAAGCGTGGGTTTTTTCGTACTTTTTCTATATTCTAATGGTACTTTTTTGAATTTTCTATTACAATGAACTTAGAAACATGAAATTAAGCATATATGGTCCTAAGTGAGTGAGAGTTCTAGGGGGAGACTTTTTGGTACTTTTTCTTTATTCGATTGGTACTTTTTGTAATTTCTTCACCAATGAACCTAGAAACATGAAATAAAGCTTATATGGAACCGAGTGAGTGGGAAACCACAAGTGTGGGCTTTTTGGTACTTTTTCTTTATTCGAATGGTACTTTTTGTAATTTCTCCACCAATGAACCTAAAGCCATGAAATTAAGCTTATATGGACCCGAGTGAGTGGGAAACCACAAGTGGGGGATTTTTTGTACTTTCTATATATTCTAATGGTACTTTTTTGAATTTCCTATAATAATGGACCTAGAGTTTCCAAAAAATCGAAGAATTTCAAAACCGCGGTTTCGGTTTTAAAAAATTAAGAACCGATCGGTTTCGGTTTTGTGATAATTTATTAAATCATAACATTAATAGGCAAGTCGATTTCTTTAGACCCCTTTTACGCTCACATTATACATTCAATTTGGGAAAGAAATATACCATTTTAAAGGGAATTAATCACATCAGTGCAGAATAAATATTTTATTGAAATCAGTTCAGTTTTTTAGGAGTTATAAGCATATAAAGATGTTACTAACACATATGCAAAAACGTGTACATGTGAACCTTAAGCTAAAAAGTAAACAAAGCAATGCGTGTTTGTCCAATTTGTTGTTGTAAATAAATAAGAGAAACAATTAAATAGCATCGATTTCGCTCTGCTTTAAGTGTTTAAGAGTTTAGCAGAATATAGACGAAATTAGATTAGAGGGCATATCACCCAAAATGGGAGGGGTCAGAAAAGGAGGTGAGACACCTGCCATACAAAGTAATAATTGCAAGGTTCTTCAAACTTTGTCCGCATAGCTCTCTTACCATTTTACACAAATTGGCTGAAAATGTCGGGATTGCATTAGTGGTTGTGCACAAAGTAAATAATTAATTTTGAATATCTGGAGAAATATAATTTTAAGGGCCATTATTACAACTTGCCATTAAGTTCGTAATAATAAAAGTTAACTTTAAGGGTACCTTTTTCTATTACTTAAAATTAGTTTTTACTATTACGAACTTAAAGACTGTTTAGCTAACTAAGCATGATCGGCTTAGAAGGAAAGTTAAAGTAAAGCTTGATATTTACATAAAAGATTTAAAAATCGGTGGGATCAGAACAGTGGAGTGGTGTCTCCCATACAAAATTAGTTAGTTATTTTCGAATATCAAGTGAACTGTAATTGAGAGATTCTCAAATTTTTGTATGTGTTATTTTCGTATTTCCAT
The DNA here is from genome assembly GCF_958450345.1 of Calliphora vicina. Lineage (NCBI taxonomy): Eukaryota > Metazoa > Arthropoda > Insecta > Diptera > Calliphoridae > Calliphora > Calliphora vicina. Next base: position 40,403,577 of record NC_088782.1, read on the forward strand.
TCATATTTTTTTAATTTTACTAGGGTAGCGAAGTGCACCGGGTTAACCTAGTATTAAGTATTATAGAAACAAAATTAGTTGATAATATAGGAAATGTTATACAAATCTAAAATTTAAACTTGACGGGTTATGGTATAGTGAATACGAATTTAAAAGTGATAATCAATGGTAGTATTTCCTTATTGCAATGGTACTTTTTGAATATTTTATAATAATAAACCTAAAAATTTAAAATTAGGCACACATTTTGCCAGGACCCAGAAATATGAAATTAGACATTTACAATTAGATTCACAAAGTGAGACTTGATAGTACTATTTCTTTCTTCTAATTGGGGTGGCGAAGCACACCGGGTCAGCTAGTTAACTATAAATCACAAACTGTCTTTGTAATTTATAAGATATAATGCACGAAAATCTATATTAAAAATAAATTAATCTCATTATAAGTTCAAAATACGTTTGTTCTTTGACAATTTCAAACGAAAAACAAAAATCAAAAGTGACCAATATTGAAAAATGTTGCAATTACTAACTTCAAAGGTTAAACTTTCTATCAAATTTTATGTTATTTTTGTTTTTTTCCAAACCCCCATTTATGTCCTTTTCAAAAGTACCCAGCTTTAAGAAAAACCCACACAAAAAAGGGAAATAAAGCTTACTTTTGTTCATCAACATTTTTTAATCCAGGTCACTGAGGTTTCTGTTTAAAAAAATAACCACAATATTCTCATACACTCGTCCATAGGACAGTTGAAAAAAAAAACATAATGAAAGTCAAATAAATAAAGCAACAAATAAATATTGAAAAGCATAAAAGAATGAAGAGAAACAACAACAAATACAAAGAACAAAATGTTTTTGCTACTTTCTAGGGAATTAAACACGCACTTGGGTAAATAAACAGAAACAGAGAGAGAGAGGGAGAGAGAGGAAATGGCAGTAACAAAAAAACTAAAGGAAACAAAATGAAAAACAAACGAAACAGAAAAGTGTGTAACACCACAAAGTAAATATTGAAACAACAAGTGCAAAAAACTAATAGGGTTTAAGGCGAATTCCTGAAGAGCTATAACAACAAATAAATCCTTTCACTTTAAATACTCTGATATGAAAATATGGCCTTTTTAATAATAACGAATGTCAAAATTGCTTAAAATACCAATAGTTTAAGAATATTTAAAATTTATAGAATACATTGGATTTATTATTTTCTTTCCATTTTCAAATTTAAACTAATGTGATCTACTAATTTTCGTACAACTAACTTCAAATGTTATACAAATAATTATTCACTGCTCAACTGAATTCCAGTGGAAAGAGATTGTAACTGATTGTTTGCTGACATTCGAGCGAATGTGTGTATTTGCTAGTTGATGCAACATTTTTTATTTTTTTTTTTGGGGTCATAATAGAAACTGTCAGGGGAAATTACAAACAAAGCTAAGAAAACAAATGAATAAACATTAAAAAGGGATCTACAGCCAATTTGGTAAATAAAGTTTTCTTACAATATTAATTTTATTTTCTTCATTATTTAATTTCATTTTTATTTTTATGTATATTGATATTTGTAGTTGTTAGAATTGATTTACTACAATGGAAGGTACTGAGGCGTATGATTGATACAAATTAATTAATATTGTTTATACGTCGTGTATGGAAAGAAAGGAATGATTACAGTGTGCTACAGAGCCAATATAGTCGTTAAGTTTATATTGAAAGTATGTAGTTCAGTTCTAGTTCAGTTCTAGTTCAGTTCTAGTTCAGTTCTAGTTCAGTTCTAGTTCAGTTCTAGTTCAGTTCTAGTTCAGTTCTAGTTCAGTTCTAGTTCAGTTCTAGTTCAGTTCTAGTTCAGTTCTAGTTCAGTTCTAGTTCAGTTCTAGTTCAGTTCTAGTTCAGTTCTAGTTCAGTTCTAGTTCAGTTCTAGTTCAGTTCTAGTTCAGTTCTAGTTCAGTTCTAGTTCAGTTCTAGTTCAGTTCTAGTTCAGTTCTAGTTCAGTTCTAGTTCAGTTCTAGTTCAGTTCTAGTTCAGTTCTAGTTCAGTTCTAGTTCAGTTCTAGTTCAGTTCTAGTTCAGTTCTAGTTCAGTTCTAGTTCAGTTCTAGTTCAGTTCTAGTTCAGTTCTAGTTCAGTTCTAGTTCAGTTCTAGTTCAGTTCTAGTTCAGTTCTAGTTCAGTTCTAGTTCAGTTCTAGTTCAGTTCTAGTTCAGTTCTAGTTCAGTTCTAGTTCAGTTCTAGTTCAGTTCTAGTTCAGTTCTAGTTCAGTTCTAGTTCAGTTCTAGTTCAGTTCTAGTTCAGTTCTAGTTCAGTTCTAGTTCAGTTCTAGTTCAGTTCTAGTTCAGTTCTAGTTCAGTTCTAGTTCAGTTCTAGTTCAGTTCTAGTTCAGTTCTAGTTCAGTTCTAGTTCAGTTCTAGTTCAGTTCTAGTTCAGTTCTAGTTCTAGTTCAGTTCTAGTTCAGTTCTAGTTCAGTTCTAGTTCAGTTCTAGTTCAGTTCTAGTTCAGTTCTAGTTCTAGTTCAGTTCTAGTTCAGTTCTAGTTCAGTTCTAGTTCAGTTCTAGTTCAGTTCTAGTTCAGTTCTAGTTCAGTTCTAGTTCAGTTCTAGTTCAGTTCTAGTTCAGTTCTAGTTCAGTTCTAGTTCAGTTCTAGTTCAGTTCAGTTCAGTTCTAGTTCAGTTCTAGTTCAGTTCTAGTTCAGTTCTAGTTCAGTTCTAGTTCAGTTCAGTTCTAGTTCAGTTCTAGTTCAGTTCTAGTTCAGTTCTAGTTCTAGTTCAGTTCTAGTTCAGTTCTAGTTCAGTTCTAGTTCAGTTCTAGTTCAGTTCTAGTTCAGTTCTAGTTCAGTTCTAGTTCAGTTCTAGTTCAGTTCTAGTTCAGTTCTAGTTCAGTTCTAGTACAGTTCTACATTTGTCACATGCGATAATTTGTTTTGTAGCACAATGTTGTATATTTTTACACATATGAAGGTGTTCGTTTACCACTTTTCGATTGATCAACTGATTAACTAATTAAGCAGTTGTTTTCTACAACAAAAATATTACTCAACTATTTGGAAAAGTTTACGTTTTACATTCTCTGCCATGGATGGTCAGGATTTCTTTATGAAGTTTTTGTTGTGCAAGCCATGGATGGAAAGTTGTACGATAATTGTGTTATTAATGCTTAAACAAGTGTAAATATCAAACAACTTTTTGTTCTCCCTCTTTATCATACAGCTTTTCATAAAGTTTCATGTTGGCAAATCCTTAGGGGTACTTTTTTTTAGCTTTTTCTTCCGTTGTTGTACAAAAAATAAAATGGAGAAAAAATGAACTAAAACAAGAAATTATTATGTGTCATAGACCATAAACCAAATAAACATTAAACATGAAAATCATTCACCTGTATTAGTGTTTAAAACAACAACAAAGCAACACAACTACTCAACTTTAGTTTTTTTTCTTTCCTTCTTTTTCATTATTTTGTGTGGCAACATGCAGTGGCAGCCAGCAACAACTCCAACAGTGTGTTATCCATGGTTGGCTGCTTAACTGTTTAAGTATTCGTGGCTGTGTTACAGGTTTAACTGGCAATAAAAGTGTTAATTTTATTATAATTGTTTTACTTTTTTCTTTTTCCTTTTACCCCCTCATTTTCATTTTCACTTTCAGTTTTTGTTTTGTTTGTTCTTTTGCTACCTACAATTCATTTTGATATCTTGAAACAACAACTGTCAGTGTCAGTTTTATATATAGAAATCTGACAGTGAGCGTGAATAAGAAGTTGAAGAAAAATTAAACTTTTTAAACAAATTATAAAGATGTTTTAAAGTAAAAAATTTTGTTATTGTTAAATTAACTTTAAAAATGTTGGAAAAGAAACAACTACATATTTTCAAGCCGGCAAACAGTGGGAATGTTTGAATTGAAATACACATGTATGTCACATAATAATTTAAGTGCTTAAATTAGGATCCGATTTAGTACTGTTTGTAGTACATAAATAAAATACAAGCAATACAAATTGAAAACGAAATATTGCGTTATTAGAGATTTTTAATAATTTTTATATTTTGCATTGAATTTAATTATATTTAAAAAAAATAACAGATTGACTATAAATTTCCCTTAAACATTTCAATTAATAAATCACATAAAGCACACAGGTGCTTCGAAACTCATTAGCAATTCTATTTGCAATTTAATTATAAATAAATTTACTTTAAATCTAAAATTGAAAATTTATTGCAAAAAAGAGACACAGCTGTCTGCTTAAAAATGACAACGAAACCAACAAAAAACCCATTAAAAAATAAGTCATTCATGGTCGTCGTGTTTTATTTCAATTATGAAATGGAAAGAAAGGATGTATAAATCACATTTTATTGGGATTTTTAATACTCTTTTAAATGGTCCTTTTTTGTTGACCTGACGCCCTCAAAGTCTGAGAAGTTGTAAAAAACATACAGTCCTTTTCTTGACTTATACAAGTAATTTTTCCTGGAATAAGTAATGAGGTCGTACTACATGTATTTTTTATGGTAACATTAAAGAGAAAATTTCGATTTTATTGCTTTTATAAACAAAGTTGCAGAACACAATGTTCTTCAGTTCTTACAAAAAAAATTGGAGACAAATTTCTAAACTGAACTGAACTGGAACTAGAACTGAACTAGAACTGAACTAGAACTGAACTAGAACTGAACTAGAACTGAACTAGAACTGAACTAGAACTGAACTAGAACTGAACTAGAACTGAACTAGAACTGAACTAGAACTGAACTAGAACTGAACTAGAACTGAACTAGAACTGAACTAGAACTGAACTAGAACTGAACTAGAACTGAACTAGAACTGAACTAGAACTGAACTAGAACTGAACTAGAACTAGAACTGAACTAGAACTGAACTAGAACTGAACTAGAACTGAACTAGAACTGAACTAGAACTGAACTAGAACTGAACTAGAACTGAACTAGAACTGAACTAGAACTGAACTAGAACTGAACTAGAACTGAACTAGAACTGAACTAGAACTGAACTAGAACTGAACTAGAACTGAACTAGAACTGAACTAGAACTGAACTAGAACTGAACTAGAACTGAACTAGAACTGAACTAGAACTGAACTAGAACTGAACTAGAACTGAACTAGAACTGAACTAGAACTGAACTAGAACTGAACTAGAACTGAACTAGAACTGAACTAGAACTGAACTAGAACTGAACTAGAACTGAACTAGAACTGAACTAGAACTGAACTAGAACTGAACTAGAACTGAACTAGAACTGAACTAGAACTGAACTAGAACTGAACTAGAACTGAACTAGAACTGAACTAGAACTGAACTAGTACTGAACTAGAACTGAGCTACACCTGAAAGTATATATTGAATTTATTTTTACTATTGTTGTATAATAAATATAATTTTTACATGCCTTTGGCCAGTATGTTTTATATTTATTTTGATAATACACAACCTATTGTGTATAGTCTGTTTTAAATTCCACCCAAACATTTTAATTACTTTTTTCAAAATTCCTGGAAAATGTTTATTTGATTTCGCTGTGTATTTCTGTGTAACCTTCTCCCACAAATGAGTTTTTCAATTGTAAGAATGACAGGTAATTTCCTAATTAGTTATTTTTAAAGAAATTAATTTCGCCTGAATGAGAACGAAAATTAAAAAGTGAACTTGAACGTTTAAAGTTGTTACATAAAAAATATATTTTTTCTGTATTAAAATATAACAAAAAAGTTATACAGAAATTTTAATTTAAAGTAGCTGCAAAAAGTTACATTTTCAGTTTCATTAAAATTCAATTAAGCATAGTTTAATTAGACTGTAACGTTAAATTCAGATGCAGGTATTTTTTGTAAAATAATTATCAATGAATAAAAAAACCTGTGAAAATTCAAGTCATAATTTGAAAAGTTTAGTTTGTTACTGTATTGGCTTTGAATTGAATATTTTAATGTGAAATTTGTTATAAAGTCTTTCAATAGTTTTAGAATGAGTACTGAAGTATTTTATGAGAGTAATATTCAATAATTACTTGGTTTACTCCGATTTATATATTTGTGGGGTCATTTGGCACGTATGTTCTCTTTATAATGAAAAGTCAATTGGTTACTTTATAAATCCCAGGTAATCTAGCGTGAATATAATTGTCACATAGCTAGATAGACACTTTAAAGGTTTTTTACTGCATTGTAAAAGTTATACATTTTACCCACTAGCAGCATTCTTTGTAAATGGGAGTTTAGTCTTTGTAATCAATGTAGGGTTAAATGATGTTCTTCCAGAACACGAAAATGTTGAAATAACAAAGACATTTCTGTAACCAATAATAGCTAAAATCAGTAGTTCAGGACAGTTACCCAGTGAAAATATTACATTAAGTTGGAATTATCTAGGTCAGCATTGACTCAAATGAAGTTATAATTACTACAAATTTACTGGCTAATTGGTAAAAACTCGAGATTGAGTTTAGATTGTAAACTTTTGCTGTACAGCTCAATAAGAAAACCCATATGGTGCTATGGAATGCAATTATGGGGCACGGCCTCAGCTTTTAATATTGAAAAAATTCAAAGATTCCAAAATAAAATATTAATAGGGATAACAGCAGGGACCTAGGTGTCTTCCTGGTGAAAAATGAAATAAAAAAACAAGCGGAGACATATTTGAAAAAGTTAGAAGTTCACCCTAACCCACTTGCACTAACATTAATGAGAAGTAATGGCTACATCCGACTAAGAATTAGGAATCCAAAAGACCTGCCCTGATGATAGAATCTATAAATTAAACATAATTTTTCGTCTAACTGTGGTGGGACATAAATAAAAATTAATATTTAGCTTTAAGATTTGAACAAATTATTGATAGTTCACATTATTTTGTGAAGATACAATAAATAAAATATGAAAAAAAGAAGATGTTGCAATTAGATAAAATTTGTGAATATTTCGAAGATGAAAAATGAATTCGCTTTCAGAAACCATTTTTAAACATTTTAGTTTTAAGTCGATCAATATTATATGTTGGTTCTTCTAATGAACCAAGATTCATTTTCAATTCTTTCTTTTATGAGCAGGTCTAGTGTATGTGGAATTTTATTGTAAAATTTTAATTCAATATCTTAGTAATTTAACACATTTATAAAACAATGGTAGCCTGAGAATAATGTAAAACTAGTTGAAGACAATTGCTGCTTACATGTGCAGAGGTAAGTACAAATTAATGTATACTAGGGTGGTCCTTATTTTGCACTTTTACCATATTCGATGCTCTCAATTTCTAAAACTGTTCTTTGCTATCTAAAAACCAAATGCTGATAACGTTTAGATGTTACAAATTTTATTTAAAGTTTCAAGTTGTGGGTCAAAGCAGCAATATTTTAATAACAATTTTAAAAATTAACTGTTGAAATATCCAATTAAAAAATTGTTATACCAACCATCGAAAAACATGAGTAGTTGATTGATTTCTCATTGTGTTTGGAACATATCGAAATATTGGGAGTAGAACCAAAAAGATTATATATTTTCTGGGTCCTCATTAGATTTTCAGACGATGTAGCTATGTCTGTACATCTGTCTGTCTGTTGAAAACATGCTAGGGCAGAAACGAAAGGATCTAGCTGACTGAAATTTTCCACAAGTAATCTCTGTTGATAAGGTTTTTTTGGTATTGAAAATTGGCAATATCGGTCCATGATTTATTCGTACAAATTAATTGGGTGTTTGACTTAGAAATGCGGTAGTTTTTCAAATTGTTGGCTTTTATTTTGATATATTTGTAGAATATAAATTTATTCAAAGTGTTGGCAATTGTTAACTATGAACTTTTCCCATCGCACAGTGGATTTTATAAGGTGAATGCATCTCATAATTGATTTTTGCTAATAATTGAAATTAACCATAAAACAAGTTCTATCGTAAAGTTAAGATGTCAAGCAATAACTATTTGCAGAAATTATAGTTATTATGTCAACAGAAGTATTCGAAAATGGCGACAGAACACACTAATTTCCAATTTAAAAATTTGGAGAGTTAAAATTATACCATATTCAAGAGCGTATTTTCAATATTTGTAATTATTTTTTTTAGGATTGTTATACCTTGTTAGAGAGGGTATCTTGTCTAGATTCTATCTTTGTAAAGAGTTTTGTATATATTGTTAGTAGATTTGAAATTTATTCATTTAAAATATATAATGTTTTTTGACTTACCTACGCAACTTTGACTAGGATTTTAACTAATGGCGCCGTTTGCCGCCGATCTACTTTTAACATAGAATTAAAATCTAACTTATTATCTAAAAGATATATCAAAATTAGCTGCCTTTTGGTGCCTATAATCAAATGGAATGCAAAAAGGTTGAGCAACTCAGAAATTAAAAAAAAAATAATTATCAACTTTTTTGGATTTTAGTTGCTTTTCATTGCTTTTTTTGCTGTGATAGCTTATAAAAATGCATAATTATGTATAAAGTTCTTAACAAAACAGTGTTTTAATTTTTTTAACCGGATGGAAATTGTAAAAGTTATTCAACTTTTCCTTAACACCTTTTATAGTATTTTCTCCCAAATCGCATGTGAATAAAAAAAAAACTAAAATTTAGTTTTTTTTTTAATATTTAGTTACTAAATATTCAAAAAAATATTTCTACAATTTTTAATTTACAAGGTAAATTTTGTTAAACTTTTTTCTAAAAAGTTTAATAACTTTTGCAAATATGAACCGATTTTCTATTTTTATTGTCTAATTTTTGTCTATATAAAATTATCTTTAAAACACTGTGCAAAAAAATAGGTTTTCATAGAAAAAAATTAAAATAACTATTGTTGAATTTGAAATTTTACAAAAAAAAAAAAATAAAAAAATGCGAAACTTTTTATTAAAACTTACATAATTTCATGAAATATGCAGACATTTATAAAAGATTAATATGATGCCTCTCCATAATTGTTTAAAATTTTGAAATCGGTTTTAAAATATGTGAGTGAGAGGTACTATAAACCCCAAAAAAAAACAAAAATGTATTTTTAACCGATCATAACTTTTTTTTTTAATAATAAGATTTTTATGATTAAAAAAAAAAAAAAATTAAGATTAAAGTCCCACCTATTCAACAAAAGAAAAATCTTACAAAAATCTCTATTAGTTCAAAAGTTACAGATTTTTGATCTGAAAATTACCAACATTTTCTACTGTGCATCGTTCTGGCAACATGGCCAAAGCCAAAGGAACTATCTTTTGAGGCCAATAACGAATCGAGCCAATATCGGATATTCTGTTCCAAAGTGAAGCGTATCCCAGAGAGAGCGTTCTGCATCGATCGTAACAAATAGTAGTCGGACAATGAACGGTCTGGACTATTAAGCGGGTTAGGCAAAACTAAATACTTTTTAAAAGGTATTGCAACATGTGGCCCAGCGTTGTCATTATGGAATTATACGGTTTCATGTCTGGCCGCATATTCTGGGCATTTTTCGGCCAATGCTCGCTTCGAACGAATCAGTTGTATTCTGCACATGTCGGGCCAGATTTTAGCTCTTCATAATTGATTTCACCCATTTGGCTCCACCAAATACAGAGCATATCTTAGAGCCATGGTTATTTGGCTTTGGTGTTGGTTCGGCTGGTTGGCCGGGCTTCACATACGATCTCTTACGCTTCGGGTTATTGCAATGGATTCACTTTTCATCGCAAGTAATGATTCGGTGCTAAAAGGATTTACTTTTATAGCGTTCAAGCATCATTTCGGACATTCAAAATCATCTTACAAGGTCTCTCGGCTTCAATTTGTATGGTACACAATTTACCTGCTTTTGGATAAATCAATTACCTGCTTTTTTTCACAAAAAAAAATTATATTTCTAAAACATGTTAAGCCTTACTTAAAGGTAATTTTATTGCGGAATTTCGGTTTTTCAAGTTTAATCAATAAACTAAACCGTTTTTGAGTTACGCGAATATATGTTGTGCAACCTCCTCCATTTTCGAAATGATGGTAATCTCATTAATACGAGCTAACCTAAAAAAACGGCTAGTACCACTGAACTCAGCGTACTTGAATTAGTTTAAGACGCTGGGTGCCCCTCTTGACAGAGGAAAGTGTCAATTTCGTGCACAGTAAGTAATGTCGTGATGAAATTGGTCATAATTATGTTTTATAGGGGACGGAGAACAATTTTAGACCTTGGAAAAATTTAAAAATCCAGAACCACCTTAATGTGTACTACAGGAAAAAACCAGGTGCTGTAAAAAGAGCTTTAAAAATATTACAGATGATAATTTTCATCAATTTCTAAGGAATTCTGGCTCGAAGTTGCAGGTTAATTTTAAAAGTAGTTAAAAGTAATTTTAACAAGTAAGAAAGTATGGTCGGTCAAGCCCGACCATATAATACCCTACACTAAGTAAAAGAACAAAAACATTTTTCTTTTAAAATTTCAATAATTTATATTTTTGAGTGATGTGGGGGAAGTGGGGTTATATGGGGGCTATGACCAATTATGGACCGATCACCATGAAATTGGGTGTTTCATTGTGTTTTATATCTATATGAAAGTTAACTATGTTAAATTTTGTGTGTACACCAACATTTTTAAGCGATTTATGCACGTTAAAGTGATTTTCGGAAGTGGGTCTATATGGGAGCTATGACTAATTATGGACCGCTCGTAAGAAAATTTGGTGACATAAATTTTGTATATATAAAACTTATTTGGAGCGGAATTTGTGGAGATACATATATAAATTAAACATTTATGACCGATAAAGTCCAATTTCGGGAGGACATTTGTATGGGGGCTAGGTGAAATAATGGACCGATTTCAGCCAGTTTCAATAGGCTTGGTCCTTGAGCCGAAGAAATAATATGTATCAAATTTCATCTAAATATCTTCAAAATTGCGACCTGTACTCTGCGCACAAGGTTTACATGGACAGCCAGCCAACCAGACGGACGGACGGACATCGTTTAATCGACTCAGAAAGTGATTCTAGGTCGATATTTTTGGGCGTTACAAACATCTGCACAAACGCATTATACCCTCCCCACTATTGTGGTGTAGGGTATAAAAATAGTTCAAAGAGAAGACAACAAAAGGACTAAATAAAGGCTATCTATTGGAATCTATCTTAGACCTATTAACTTATACAAATTTTATAAACAACTAAAATTTATTAAATGGTTAAAGATGCTATGTTTAGATCAGAGGACCAGGAGCAGACACGAACAAAATCTTTTATTTAATTATAAATAATACAAATGTACACAGAACAAATTATATTTCAATTCAAACATTTATCCCATATTGAACTGGTTTCAATTATTTCAATTGAATAATTGAAACACAAAAAATAACAAAAATGTGTTTTCAATTACGAAAATTATCTATTCAATAATTTTTGTATTTGAAATTCAACCAATAACGAAAATTGTATATTCAATTGTCAAAATAATCAAATTAAAAACTCAAAATTCAATAGAAAATATCAAGAAATTTTGTTTTTGGGCAAAATACTTGATTTAATTATGAAATAATTGAAACCAGTTCAATATGTGACAAATATTTGAATTGAAACGGTTTAAGAAATAGTTTTTTCTGTGTAAGCAAAGTTCATACAAATTATCAAATAAGAAACAATAATCAGAATAAATGTTCTTCCTAAGCCATTGGTTTAAACAAAAATTATTGTCAACATTTTGAAATAGCAGTCCTTGGTGAAGCATACTTCCAATTTTCCATACAACACTTGATTGGCTTTAACAATTTATGGCTTAAAACCACAATTTTTAATAAGAGTTGCAGAAAATATCCAATAATTAAAATCTATTTATCCATACAAACTTTTAGTTTCTAAATTTAATTTAATAAATTCTATAATTTACGATCAGTATCCCCTTAAGTTCTTCCATCTTAATTGTCCTGTTCAACTGGCTCTTTACACAATAAATTGAAGCTTAGAAATATGTGTGTCTGTGTTGTAATAATTTTTTACTTTTATTTGTGTAAAGTTCAATTGTAATGCAATTAAATTCTTTCAGTTATTTTTCAACTCTTACACTGGTATACAAGTGTTACATATACTAACATTTAAGTGGATATATTTATGCCTGCAGAGCTTGAAACTAGAGTGCGACCCACCCTCTGGCAAGACATTTAGTGTTTGAATTTAAGACTAGAAAAAAAAACGAAATCGACAGCCATTTATGGGCCTTTTTTCTCGATTTTTAACAGTAACCGAACCAGAACTATACCCGATATATTAATGTATCAATCGTATTTGTAAGTTATTTGGGATTTTCGGAAAATTGATTTCAACAGACAGAAAGACAGATCCCCATGGCTAACATATATCGACTTCGGTTCAGAATATATACTTTATGGGGTCGCACATGAAAAATGTGGATATTACAAATATAATGATAAACCTATAATAACACGGTGCTACGATGGAAAAAAACTTGGAAAACGACCTGGCGTGGGTTATAGGGCTGGCTGAGTACATTTCAAATTATGTCAAAAAATTTCAAAAAAAACCCTCAAATTCAGAAGTTATTCTGAAAAAACCATTTTCAGTGATCTTCGTCAACTTATCGATCTGTAATTCCGTCAGTTTTTGACTGACTTTAAATTTTGTAACGGTTTTGGAAAGAAAACTGACTACGCTTTAAAATGACGTGCATTTTTTGATAAGTATTGTTTTTGTTATGAATATCTAAAAGAAAAACAAAATTTATCAACTTTTTTGATTTTAGTCGCTTTTCATTGCTTATTTTGATATGGAAGCTTATACAAATTTATACCAATATATTAAATAAATTTAGTTCTTAACAAACTAACCTTTTAATTATTCAAACCGGATGAAAATTGTAAAAGTTATTCAACTTTTCATTAACGCCTTTTTTAGTATTTTCTCCCCCAGCCCATATGAATAAAAAACAAATAAGAGATCTATATTCGGCTGTGCCGAATCTTATATACTCTTCACCAAATTATACTTTAAAATAAATTTTTTTAAATATTTTTAGGTGAACATAATTAATTTTTTATACCCTACACCACCATAGTGGGCAGGGTATTATGCGTTTGTGCAGATGTTTGTAACGCCCAAAAATATTAGTCTAACACCCACCTTAAAGTATACCGATCGACTTAGAATCACTTTATGAGTCGATTAAGCGATGTCCGTCCGTCCGTCCGTCCGTCTGGCTGGCTGGCTGTCCATGTAAACCTTGTGCGCAGAGTACAGGTCGCAATTTAGAAGATATTTCGATCAAATTTGGTACATATTATTTTTTCGGCTCAAGGACCAAGCCCATTGAAACTGGCTAAAATCGGTCCACTATTTCACCTAGCCCCCATACAAATGTCCTACCGAAATTGGACTTTATCGGTCATAAATGTTTAATTTATATATGTATCTCCACAAATTCCGCTCCAAATAAGTTTTATATACACAAAATTCATGTCACCAAATTTTGTTACGATCGGTCCATAATTAGTCATAGCTCCCATATAGACCCGCTTCCGAAAATCACTTTAACGTGCATAAATCGCTTAAAAATGTTGGTATACACACAAAATTCAACATAGTTAACTTTAATATAGACATAAATCACACGACCTAATTTCATGGTGATCGGTGCATAATTGGTCATAGCCCCCATATAACCCCACTTCCAAAAATCACTCAAAAATATAAATTATTGAAATTTTAAAAGAAAATTTTTTTTTGCTCTTTTACTTAGTGTAGGGTATTATATGGTCGGGCTTGACCGACCATACTTTCTTACTTGTTTTTAATTGTTTTTCAAAATTTTTTTTTTCGAAATTGTTTTTTATTTTTTTTTTTAAAAAAACGTTTTTCCAAATATATGACAAAAAAATTTTTTGATGAAAAAAAAATTGGGTTAAAAAATATTTTTTCCGATTTTGACCCATTGTAGGTCCAAATTATATACATCGTTGCAATGGACTTTGAAATATCTATCATTAGATATCCATATTGTTTATATTAATGACTTAGTAATCCAGATATAGATCAAAAATAGGTCAAAAATCGAGGTTGTCCAGGTTTTTTGCTCATAGTTCCGTTATTTATGGACCGATTTTGCTGATTTGAAAGCATGTCTGACAGAATTATTGAAAATTTGGATCCCGAAGATATCTAGGGTCTTCAGAAAATTGATTTCAACAGACAGACGGATAGACAGACAGACGGACATGTCTTAATCGACTCCGCTATCTATAAGGATCCAGAATATATATACTTTATAGGGTCGGAAATGAAAAATGTAGAAATTACAAACGGAATGACAAACATATATGTATTCTTCTCATGAAAGTGAAGGGTATACACATTTTTGTACAATTTTTAATTTACGATGTAAATTTTGTGGAACATTTTTCGAAAAAGTTTAATAACTTTTGCAAGTATAAACCGATTTTAATAAGTAATGTCTCATTTTTGTCTATACAAATTTGTCTTTATAAGACTTTGCAAAGAAAAATAGGTATTCATAGAAAAAGTTAAAATAACTATTGTTGAATTTGAAAAATTTCGAAAAAAAATAAATAAGAAAGCGAAACTAACTATTTATAAAAACTTAAACAATTTCTAGGAATATAGATTTTATACATACATTTTATGAAAGCTTAATTATTTACCTAACTTTAATTGTTTAAAATTTTGAAATCGGTATAAAAATGTGTGAGTTAGAGGTACTAAATTATTACGACCTACCCTAAAACAGTTTTTTCATAATATCTCAAAATGTTGAGGGTGTTGAGGCCTACAAACTCCATTAGGAGGATTTTCAAGTTCCGACAAAAAGTGTCATTTTGTAGAAGAGTGTAATTGTCATGATATGCAGACCAAATCAGTAGTTCAAAATTGACTATTGTTACCTTTAAAACTGCCGGATATAAATGTCATTTATATGTATATCTACTTATGTTATTTACACCCCTACCAATTTATGTTTACTTTTCAATGCTCTGTGTATGTATGTGCGTGTCTCTCCTATGATTGGAGTTGAATCAGAAAATGTTTTCAAAGGTTGTACAACATTAATTAGTGCTAATTGGAAATTACAACAAATGGGTTGACTCTTTGGCTGGTTGTTCGATGGAGCTTTCCAATGTACGGTTTATACATTTAACGCTACTGCTGCTTAGGATGCCGTATAAGTAAAATAAAGTGATTTCTCCAAAGACTTTTGCCATTAGAAGAAATACACAATAATATGGTTAATGTATTGTACACATATGTATATAAATATTTATATGTTTGTTGGAAGGAATTACACTGGTAGTCGCATATTTGTACACATAGTTGAACACAATGGTCCTGTGGTAAATTATAATAGGTTTTCATTGAAAACTTTTAATAACAAAATTAAAGTCTTGTCTTTTTAACTATAAGAAAATTAAACCTTTAAATATTCACATGGACTACAAAGTGAGTTACATAGGGTCCTTGTTAATCACCTCGAACAGGAAATATCACTAAGAGATCCTATATTTTACAAATTTCTAGATCATTTCCATTTTTTAATTTGTATAGTTTTTACAAATAGATACAGCACAGGGTCTTAAAATACAAGACCATAATTCAAGCAAATCGAACCCTAACAGCGATAATATCTTAAACAACAATATATTAGATTTTCTTTTTTTAATGCTAATCGATAATTTAGTATCGCTTACATGATTTACTGAAATTTGTTATTACGATGCGCAAGTTTACTTCATGACCTTAAGTTTAGCTTCATTTAAATATTTTTAAAAATAGTTAGGAAGAAAACCCACATTCCTAGTTTTCCAAGATTTTGCAAACATTTTTTCTTATGAATTTTGTTTGCCTTAAAGAACATTGTGTTCACTCATGAGAACATAAATAAATCCCTGCACAAAATGTTAAAAGGATTCTTTTGTCTTTAAGGATGCATGTTATTTATACAAACATACATGTGTATGTAGAAATGAAGGAATGTAATCGTATATATTAAACCGGCTCAAGAAAAATGTTACTCTGTAGACATCTTGAGAATTAAGTTTAGTTTAATAACACAGTGCAACAGTGAAAAAAACACACGATCATGACAGTATAGATTCGACTCTACTACCAAAGGGTAGTAAAACCCTATACTCAGTTTGCCCATTTTGGTGACCGATTTTTTTTTATGGGCCCCCAAAGTTTCTGAAAATCAGTGGGGCCTCTAAAAAAGGTGTCATCAGGTTTTGGTTAACAGCTAATTCAGACTTTGTGCTACGGCTTAACTTTATATGGCAATAATATAGCTAAGAGTCCGCCAAATAAATTTTGTTAAAATTTGTTTCCAAAAAATAGCTTTTTCGTGCACTTTTGTTGAAAAAATATAGGAAGAAAATTTTTTTTTTTTACTTTTTTTAGAATAACTTCCAGGGACTCCTAATTTTTCAATAACAATATCTCGCAAAGTTGTAGCTACGGTAAATTTGAATAACTCTCGTGAACATATCAAAGCAATCCGAACATACCTAGGTATTCTAAATAGCTGTCAAAAATCACTTTGTAGCTTAAAATTTGTAGTTTTTTACTAATTTTTGACTCTAAAACAATAATTTTTTGTTAAAAATGTATGTTCGAGTGTATACTTCTCTATTTTGCTGGAATAACGAAGAATGGGCAAATCATTATCGGTATGATCCGGGCGCATAACTTTATCCAATCTTGATCATGCAAGACCGGCTTGATGCAAGATATGAAAAAACTTTAAAATTTTTGAAAGTGGGCAAGGTTTGTGGAACTTCTGAAGTGTAAATATAAGCTTTTTATATAAGTTTTTGATATCGGTGGAAACCTAATGACTTAAAGATTGACATTTTAGTGAAATGAATAATTTTTTGACGTCATTTACCTTAAAAACTAATAATATTTTAAAATGGTGATTTTCCATCAAGAAAAATAAAAACTTTGAATTAATGTAAAATTTGAACAGTTACAGACATCACAATAAAATTTGGAAGTAATATAGACCTAAATATTCGTAAGTCAATGGCATCACTAATGTTGCCATTCTTTGTTTTTAAACACCGAAATTCCTAAAACGGCGAAAATTTGTTCCAAAAACTAAGTTTTTTTTAGAAAATAGCCCACTTTGACGTTATTTACAGCATGATAGTAAAAACGTTCTGTATGTATATAAACAACATATGGGGCTATACAAATGTGATGAGCTTTTGAGGGTCGGTGTTTTGCGTTTTTAGAATTTTTTACTCAAACCTAATTTTTTTTTTCAAAATTGCCCAAGTTTGGATAGGGCTGGGGGGTACAATGTCCGCTTAAGTTAGTCAAATGTTACCTTATATGTTTTTGCATTAAGTTCTCTTTCCAGATCATAAAAAAATTTATATAGTCCCGAAGAAAATTAGTTTTTTATAAAAGAAAATATATAGGGACTTTTTTGGGAAAAAACTTAAAAAACACACGCATACAAAGTTGAAATATATAAAAAGATGCTTCAACTTTGGATGCGTGTAACTTTTTATAGGGACGAAATAATTGTTATCAGATTTGTTTTATTTTCTTTAGAATTTTATCGCAAATATACGTCATATATAAAAAAACAAATTTCGACCTTTCGTAGCCCCATCAAATTTAAAATACGAAAAAAAGATCGGGCAAAATTTAAAAAATATTAAACCCAAATATCTCTTGAACTAAAAGAGATAACTACAGATAAAATCATATTTTTTGTAGACCTTCTCAAGGTCTATCTATATTTGAAATTGCAGCTCATTCGGATCATAAATGACTTTTTGGCAATTTTTTTATAAATGTGTGACATTGAAGGTCCACCCACTGATCCCCATTCCGAACACCTCAGCCGAGTAAATAATACAGCACAACATAGAAGTGTGGACTTGATAATACTATTTTTACAAAAAAATCTTTGTTTTAGCGTCAAAAAATAGGAAAAACGTAAATTGTTAAGGTACAAAGTGATCTTTATGTGCTATGTAGAGTGACTAGACACATTCAGAATGCATTGATATGTTCACAAGAGTTATTCAAATTTACCGTAGCTACAACTTTGTGAGATATTGTTATTGAAAAATTAGGAGTCCCTGGAAGTTATTCTAAAAAAAGTAAAAAAAAAAAATTTCTTCCTATATTTTTTCAACAAAAGTGCACGAAAAAGCTATTTGTTGGAAACAAATTTTAACAAAATTTATTTGGCGGACTCTTAGCTATATTATTGCCATATAAAGTTAAGCCGTAGCACAAAGTCTGAATTAGCTGTTAACCAAAACCTGATGGCACCTTTTTTAGAGGCCCCACTGATTTTCAGAAACTTTGGGGGCCCATAAAAAAAAATCGGTCACCAAAATGGGCAAACTGAGTATAGGGTTGTACTACCCTTTGGTAGTAGAGTCGAACCTATACTGTCATGATCTTGTGTTTTTCCAAAAGTCTCCATTTGTTGCATAGTGTAATTGTTAAGAAAGCAATAGAACTAAAAAGAGATGACTTAATAATAGGACATTTTCAGTTTTTTACCCATCTTCTTCAAAAAATATTTCCGGCATATTAGAATATATAAAATGAAACATTCGAGGGGTCATGAAATTTAGGATTTACTGCAAATTGTCTGGAATTTTAGACTCATTTATACAAAAGATAATCCTTATTTGATTTAAAAGAAATATTCTTTTCCATTCGTACAATAAATTTCAAAACTTTTAAGACCGATTCTAACTGTTTGACCTTAAGTTGAACTCCATTATATGGGTCTTCAATAGACTTTTTCTTTTCCCGGGAAATTGGGATTAATTTTGAAATTTTCGGGGATCCCGGGAATTCCCGCATAAAACAAATTATTCAATTTTAAGAATGTAGACTTTGTTAAAAATCTAGCAAATATATGTATTTGTTTTTTAAAATGTAATTGGATAAAAATAAAAAAATCCAACAAATATTTAATATAAAGAGATTAACTGACACGATGTCTAATTTTGGTTATATACAAACATGTCACCGTTTGTCATTTGTATCGGAATGTCTTGGATTTCCATTAGATTTTGTTCTACCTTCATTAGATTCCAATTAGTTCTGTTAATTCGCAAAAAATAATTTTTTTATTTTATACCCTTCGCCTTCGTGAGAAGTTTGTCATTCCGTTTGTAATTTCCACAATATAATTTTCCGACCTTATAAAGTATATATATTCTGGATCCATATAGATAGCGGACTCGATTAAGCCATGTCCGTATGTATGTAGAAATCAATTTTCTGAAGACCCCAGACATCTTCGGGATCCAAATCTTCTATAATTCTGTCAGACATGCTTTCGAGAAGTTTCCTATTTAAAATCAGCAAAATCGGTCCGCAAATAGCTGAGATATGAAGAAAAAAACAGAATAAACTCGATGTTTAACCTATATCTGGATTACTAAGTCATTAATATAGACAATATGGATATCTAATGATAGATATTTCAAAGACCTTTCGACGTATATAAGACCATAATAAGTTGGACCTACAATGGATCAAAATCGGAAAAAATAATTTTTAACCCAATTAGTATGGTAACCAATTTTCCTATTTTTGGATGAATGCTGCTACTGGCAGCGTTTTGAAATTGCTGTCTGAGTGGGCGATCTTTGTCTTCCGTGTCGAAATTACCAGATCTGAAGAACACAAACCATCTCTCACACTTTGAAACCGATGAAATACATTCACCATAAGCTTTGGTAAGCAATCGGTGTGCTTCAGCGGCACTTTTTATACCCTACACCACCATAGTGGGGAGGGTATAATGCGTTTGTGCAGATGTTTGCAACGCCCAAAAATATTAAAGTATACCGATCGACTTAGAATCACTTTCTGAGTCGATTAAACGATGTCTGTCCGTCCGTCTGGCTGGCTGGTCGGCTGGCTATCCATGTAAACCTTGTGCGCAGAGTACAGATCGCAATTTTCAAGATATTTCGATCAAAATTGGTACATATTATTATTTCGGACCAAGGACCAAGCCTATTGAAACTGGCTGAAATCGGTATATTATTTCACCTAGCCCCCATACAAATGTCCTTCCGAAATTGGACTTTATCGGTCATAAATGTTTAATTTATATATGTATCTCCACAAATTGCGCTCCAAATAGGTTTTATATATACAAAATTCATGTCACCACATTTTGTTACGATCGGTCCATAATTAGTCATATCTCCCATATAGACCCGCTTCCGAAAATCACTTTAACGTGCATAAATCGCTTAAAAATGTTGCCATACATACAAAATTCAACATAGTTAACTTTAATATAGACATGAATCACACGACCTAATTTCATGGTGATCGGTCCATAATTGGTCATAGCCTCCATATAAGGCCCACTTCCGAAAATCACTCAAAAATATAAATTATTGAAATTTTAAAAGAAAAATGTTACTTAGTGTAGGGTATTATATGGTCGGGCTTGACCGACCATACTTTCTTACTTGTTTATTATTTTTTTGCTCAAAAGAAAGCTTAGGTCTTTTCCTTGAATACCTTTATGGCCGCTTAGTGGAATGCGAGTGGGATATCTATCAAAATAAATGTTTTGTAACTCAAGACCTAAAATTTTTGACTTTTTTTTTTAAATCTAACTTTTTTTTTTTATCAAAATGAGCCCTTTCTTTTAATTTTTTTTTTTGATCAAAAGAAAGCTTAGGTTCATTCCTTTAAGATGTTCGAATGGGATATATGTATATCAAAATAAATGTTTTGTAACTCAAGACATACAACAAAGAGCCTCAAAATTGAGAAAAATCTTTATAGTTCGACTTAAATCTTTTTTTTTTTTTTTCAAACCGAATCTAATCTCCAACAAACCGAAACTTATAAATTTTAATCGATGTATAGATTTTATAAAATTAAATAATTCGTGGTGGTTGCTCACTTTTGAGGCTCTCTGTATTTATGTAGGTTAGTGTGTTTTTCGAAAGAACTCCTTCCATGAGAGCTATGACCGATCATAATGAAATTGGGTGTATTGCTTAAAAATGCAATTCGTTCATTTGTATAATATAAATTTATTCAAAGTATTGACCATTGTTAGCTATGACTTTTTCTCATCTTTCTGTCTACATATGGAATCCGAGCCAAAAGAACTGCTCATCTTTTGAGGCCAAAATGAATGAAGCCAATGTCGGATATTCTGATACTCTTTTCGACCAATGCTCTCTTCAAACGAATCAGTTGTGCTCGGTACAGATTCCTTGTCATGGTCTGGTTAGATTTCAGTAGCTCATAATAGATAGGATCCTTTTACTCCCACCAAAAACAGGGCATTACCTTAGCGCCTTGGATATTTTACTTTGGTGTCGATTCAGCTGGTTATCTGGTCTTCTTATGCCATCTCTTACGCTTCGAGTTATCGTAATGGATCCATTTTCCATAACAAGTACTGATACGGTTCAAAAGTTATTTTTTTTTTATATAGTTCAAGCATCATTTCGTATAATCGTATATCAAAGTCTCTAGTCTTCAATTCGTATGGTACCCAATTTCCCTGCTTTTGGATGAATTCTGCTGCTCAGGATGGCTTCAAAGGGTAAGGATTAAAAGGAAGTAGCTCCCAATGATTTTTCAAGGTCTTGTTGAGTTTTATAATAATTTTCATGGAGTAATCTTGGAATTTTTTGTCTTCAAACTTTTTGACTGGCTGGGCGATCTTTGTCTTCTGTGAGAAAATCACTATTTCTGAACCACACTGAAATAAAATCATGTGAATCGTAAAATAACCATATTGTGGTTACCACAACCACACTGTGACTATAATAATTTTAAAAAATTTGTAAAAATTTTGAAATTGTTACAGTAAACATGCACTACTATATTTTTTTGCTCTGCATGTAGATCGTCATAAAATCTTACGAGGATCCAGAATATATGTATTAATGTGGGTCTTCAACAAATATTTTGATGTGTTGCAAACGGAATCAATATAATAAATATACATGATCAATATCTCCCCCATCTTTTTCGATGAAGGGTATAAAAATATCAACTTCACACAACGTCTGACATGTTATCCTCTAAGTTCTTCCTTGTTGGGCCTTCGTGTTTTCAACAGACAGACGGACGGACATATCTAGATCGTCTTAGAATGTTATGAGAACCCAGAATATATATTCTTTTTGTTTCTACGACCAAATATTTCGATATGGTAAAAAAGGAATGTCAAAATCAATATACGCCCCATTTTTATAGAGGTGGGTAAAAAATTGTATCTTCATTATCAGTGTGCAATTGAAGCATATTTTTTTTGAGCTGGTCTAATGCTTCCTATTAATAGTTATACTTGCATGCCAACACACATACAACAATTGCTCCTTGTTTACAAGTGTAGATATATTTGTTAAATACATTTATTGTAATAACATTTATCTTAATAAATGTTACCGTAAACTTATACTTTTCCTCGCTGCCATCATAAAGGAGTTACTCGCTATTTACAGCTGTATAATCGTACAACTGCTAAAATTTTATTTATTTTCTTGCTGCTTTACTTTAGTGTAAATAATTCTATTCTACAAAATGGCTTTGTTTAATTATTTTCTTACAGCAGATGTTTTTTTTAATTATTTTATTGTAATAGTCGCACGAGTAATTTGTATATTGTCTTATAAGAGAAAAAAAGACATTTCACATGTGTGCAAGATTCAATTGGCAAAATAAGAAAATTCATTAAATGAAATGTTCATAAATCCTTTTTAATGTCTAACAGGTAAAGTCGGGGGTATTAATATATATTTATTTATTCTAATACTATAAATATATTTTATTTGTTTGTTTTGCTCGTTTGTGCACGTTTATATAAGTAATTACAAAATAATTATTTTATTTTTATTGTTGGGGGGCTAAGTTCTTTATATAAGGAGAAATTTGTAATTAATTATTTTCTATAAATATAAATACATATTTTACAAATCCATTGAATTTATTATTAAGTTCTTGTCATGTGTGTATTGTAAAGGCTAGTTGGAAATTTCAGTTCAATATAAATAAGAGTTTAAGGCCTGTTATCATATTTAAAAAATTTATAATGTTTCAGTAATAATTTCTAAATTTTATTTTAATCACTGACATTGACTTTTAAGTATTATTGAAAACATGCTGATTTTGACCTATTGACCTGTTGATATATAGTTATATACATATATGCGTACATGCGAAAGTCAAAGAGAAAGATAGAGATCCATTCGATTTATATTTTCTACTGGTATCTTAATAGTTTAGTCAAACAGTCTTCTTTGTATGCAAAGATTTACTTGGATGACAAAGAATTTATTATAAACGCTTTAGGCATTTATTAGGAAGTATTATTTTAAAGTTCATTATTTATTTATTTAATAATATTAAAACCACAAAAATCTTTTTGTAATTGATATAAATACGTTTTGTAAAGGAAATTTCTATTTCCATTGGCGTATAACTAGAGTTTTCCTTTTCCCGCACTTTTTCATTTCCCGTGAAATCGGGATTAATTTTGTAATTTCCCGGGAAGCCGTGAATTCCCACCTTCGTTATAAATCTAAAAAATTTCTTTGGTTTTGAAATGTAATTGGGTACAAATAAAAACAAGTAAGAAAGTATGGTCGGTCAAGCCCGACCATATAATACCCTACACTAAGTAAAATAGCAAAAACATTTTTCTTTTAAAATTTCAATAATTTATATTTTTGAGTGATTTTCGGAAGTGGGCCTTATATGGGGGCTATGACCAATTATGGACCGATCACCATGAAATTAGGTCGTGTGATTTGTGTCTATATGATGAAAGTTTACTATGTTGAATTTTGTGTGTATACCAACATTTTTAAGTGATTTATGCACGTTAAAGTGATTTTCGGAAGCGGGTCTATATGGGAGCTATGACTAATTATGGACCGATCGTAACAAAATTTGGTGACATGAATTTTGTATGTATAAAACTTATTTGGAGCGCAATTTGTGGAGATACATATTTAAATTAAACATTTATGACCGATAAAGTCCAATTTCGGAAGGACATTTGTATGGGGGCTACGTGAAATAATAGACCGATTTCAGCCACTTTCAGTAGGCTTGGTCCTTGGACCGAAAAAAAATTATGTACCAAATTTGATCGAAATATCTTCAAAATTGCGACCTGTACTCTGCGCACAAGGTTTACATGGACAGCCAGCCAGCCGACCAGACAGACGGACGGACGGACGGACGGATGGACGGACATCGTTTAATCGACTCAGAAAGTGATTCTAAGTCGATCAGTATACTTTAAGGTGTGTGTTAGACTAATATTTTTGGGCGTTACAAACATCTGCACAAACGCATTATACCCTCCCCACTATGGTGGTGTAGGGTATAAAAATCCAATAAAAATTTAATATAAAGAAATAGACTGAATCGATTTCTAATTTTGGTTATATTCAAACCTGTCACCATTTAGATTTTGTTCTATCTTCGTTAGACTCCAAATAATTCTGTTAATTCTCAATAAATAAATATTTTATTTTATATAATTTTGAATTGGCAATGTTTTGCTTATTAAATTGAAAATTATGTAAATATGTTAATTAAAACTAGAAGAAAACCCAATAATATTAAACAAAATTCAATTTTATTCCAAAAATGTTCGTTCTACTCTTTGTGAAAAAGCTAAATACTAAAATAATTCCACTTTCGATAGGAATATAATTCTGTGACAGCCCTGAACATTCATGAGTTTTTGGAATAATTTTTAGGGAAATTCAAGTTCAAAAAACATCAAATAAAACGAAAAAAATAATTCTTGTATTGAAAATATTGCGGAATTCCCGGGATTTCTCGTCCCGGGAATTAGTATTTCGATTTGCGCCTTTAATTTGAAAATGTTTGTATCGAAAAATCACTTTTTTCAGCTAAAATTATGAATCTCGGAACCAATTAAGACTGTCACTATTATAGATCTGCAGATATTCGAAAATAACTATTTATTTTGTGTGGGTGGTGCCATGCCCATTTATCAAATTATCAGCCAAGCCGGCGAAGTTTTACAGCTTTATCAGTTACAGTTCACCAGATATTCCAAAATAACTATATTCTTTTGTACGGCAGGTGCCACGCCCACTTGAAATTTCAAAATAAAGAGCAGCCCATTTTTCGTTCCAGATATAGAGGAACATACAGTAAAAATTTCCAGATGATCGGTCCAGTGGTTTGGGTTCCTTCCTTTTACAAACATTTTTATAGGGGGTGCTCTTCTTCCCTAGCCCAGTCGTAGTAAAATAAAAATATATGAAAGGATTTTATAAAAAAAACAAGTAAGAAAGTATGGTCGGTCAAGCCCGACCATATAATACCCTACACTAAGTAAAAGAGCAAAAACATTTTTCTTTACCATGTGATTTATGTCTATATTAAAGTGTGATTTATGTCTATATTAAAGTTAACTATGTTGAATTTTGTGTGTATACCAACATTTTTAAGCGATTTATGCACGTTAAAGTGATTTTCGGAAGCGGGTCTATATGGGAGCTATGACTAATTATGGACCGATCGTAACAAAATTTGGTGACAATATAAAACTTATTTGGAGCGGAATTTGTGGAGATACATGTATAAATTAAACATTTATGACCGATAAAGTCCAATTTCGGGAGGACATTTGTATGGGGGCTTGGTGAAATATTGGACCGATTTCAGCCAGTTTCAATAGGCTTGGTCCTTGAGCCGAAAAAATAATATGCACCAAATTTCATCGAAATATCTTCAAAATTGCGACCTGTACTCTGCGCACAAGGTTTACATGGACAGCCAGCCGACCAGACGGACGGACGGACATC
The DNA here is from genome assembly GCF_958450345.1 of Calliphora vicina. Taxonomy (NCBI): domain Eukaryota; kingdom Metazoa; phylum Arthropoda; class Insecta; order Diptera; family Calliphoridae; genus Calliphora; species Calliphora vicina. The sequence goes on from NC_088782.1 coordinate 40,429,407, forward strand.
GTTTAATCGAGTCAGAAAGTGATTCTAAGTCGATCGGTATACATTAAGGTGGGTGTTAGACTAATATTTTTGGGCGTTACAAACATCTGCACAAACGCATTATACCCTTCCCACTATGGTGGTGTAGGGTATAATAAATGAATACCGGAATTTCTTGAGTAGTGAAAAGGAGGCAGTGTTGTTAGCTCTTCAAGTTTCTCCAAAAAATGTCTCCTATTAAGAAAAATGAGGCTGTAAATTTAATTCTTTGAGTTTTTCTAAAATTGTCTCATATTTAACAAATAAGAGAGCTATATTCGGCTGTGCCGAATCTTATATTCCCTTCACCAAATTATATTTCAAAATACAAATTTTAAATATTTTTTTTCCAGTTGTAAAAAAACAACTGGATTTTTTTGGGAAACAATTTTTTTCGAACTGTTATTTAAATTTTTTTTTTGTTTTAAATTTAAAATTTTTTTTAATTTTAATTTTTGCTATTTAAATTTTAATATTTTTTTTTTTGGTGAAAAAAAACTTTCGGGTTATAAAATATTTTTTCCGATTTTGACCCATTGTAGGTCCAACTTACTATGGTCTTATATACATACGTCATTGCAAAGGTCTTTGAAATATCTATCATTAGAAGTCCATATTGTCTATATTAATGACTTAGTAATCCAGATATAGGTCAAAAATCGAGGTTGTCCTGGTTTTTTCCTCATATCTCGGCCATTTGTGGACCGATATTGCTGATTTTAAATAGGAAACTTCTCAAAAAAAATGTCTAACAGAATTATTGAAGATTTGGATCCCGAAAATATCAGGTGTCTTCAGAAAATTGGTTTCAACAGACAGACAGACAGACAGACGGACATGGCTTAATCGACTCCGCTATCTATAAGGATCCAGAATATATATACTTTATAGGGTCGGAAATGAAAAATGTAGAAATTACAAACGGAATGACAAACTTATATATACCCTTCTCACGAAGGTGAAGGGTATAAAAATGGGAAGTTAAAAGGAGGCAGTGGTGTCAGTTCTTCAAATTTCTCCAAAAATTTCTCTTATTAAGAAAAATGAGAAGTGACAAATAGAATGAATAAAATAAATAAATAAAATAAATAAATAAATAGGCAATATATTAAAAACTTAAAATTTCCGAGTTTTACGAGAAATTTTTATACCCTACACCACCATAGTGGGGAGGGTATAATGCGTTTGTGCAGATGTTTGTAACGCCCAAAAGTATTAGTCTAACGCCCACCTTAAAGTATACCGATCGACTTAGAATCACTTTCTGAGTCGATTAAACGATGTCCGTCCGTCCGTCTGGTCGGCTGGCTGGCTGTCCATGTAAACTTTGTGCGCAGAGTACAGGTCGCAATTTTGAAGATATTTCGATGAAATTTGGCACATATTATTTTTTCGGCTCAAGGACCAAGCCTACTGAAACTGGCTGAAATCGGTCCATTATTTCACCTAGCCCCCATACAAATGTCCTCCCGAAATTGGACTTTATCGGTCATAAATGTTTAATTTATATATGTATCTCCACAAATTCCACTCCAAATAAGTTTTATATACACAAAATTCATGTCACCAAATTTTGTTACGATCGGTCCATAATTAGTCATAGCTTCCATATAGACCCGCTTCCGAAAATCACTTTAACGTGCATAAATCGCTTAAAAATGTTGGTATACACACAAAATTCAACATAGTTAACTTTAATATAGACATAAATCACACGATCTAATTTCATGGTGATCGGTCCATAATTGGTCATAGCTCCCATCTTAGGCCCACTTCCGAAAATCACTCAAAAATATTAATTATTGAAATTTTAAAAGAAAAAGGTTTTTGCTCTTTTACTTAGTGTAGGGTATTATATGGTCGGGCTTGACCGATCATACTTCCTTACTTGTTATATATATAGATGTCAAGTGAACTTTTGAAATCAATGTCTTCCGATCGAAGTAAGTAATTGGAACACAATTTTTCAACAAGATCGGTCAAGAACTCTATGAGTTAGAGTTTGTCCCAAATAGCTTAGATAGCTATTTCTTGCCAACATTGACACCTTATTTTTCCTCCACACAAATGGGGTCACACTAATAGACATCGTTAGTAGTGGCACCCTAATACAAAATTTATTTGTATTTTGGAAATAAAAAAGCATACGCATCAGTATGTTAAAATAAGCTTTCATACTTACTTGTATTTCTTTTTGTGTGATTTAAATTTTTTTCCTAACAACTTTGAAATGAATGTTTTGAACACATACGAGTAAGTATTTGTTTAGAAATGTAAAAAAGCCTTGAGCAAAAAGGGTTGATTTTTAAATAAAAACCCATTACAGCCAAAACTTGTAACATATTTTGTTTTCGTTTGGAAATATTTGAGAAAAAGGGAAAGTTACAGAGTGACAATATGTAGTTCCCAGCAAATATTTTTGTTTTTAAAGATAGAAAAATAAATAATAAATTCCCTGGTTTTTATACCCTTCGCCTTCGTGAGAAGGGTATAGAAGTTTGTCATTCCGTTTGTAATTTCCACAATATAGTTATCCGACCCTATAAAGTATATATATTCTGGATCCTTATAGATAGCGGAGTCGATTACGCCATGTCCGTCTGTCTGTCTATTGAAATCAACTATCCGAATAACTTATATACACGATTCATTGATGTATGAATATCAATATCGAGAAAATCGGTCCACAAATGGCTGAGATATAAGGAGAAAACCAGGACAATCTCGATTTTTGACCTACATGTATCTGGATTACTAAGTCATTAATATAGACAATATGGATATCTAATGATAGATATTTCAGAGACCTTTGCAACAACGATCATAGTAAGTTGTACCTACAAAAAAAAATATTTTTTAACCCAAATTTTTTTTTCCACCAAAAGTTTTTTTTCGCTAAATATTAAAAAAATTAAAAAACAAAATTTTAAAATTTAAAAATTTTTTAAAAAACAATTCGAAATTTATTTTTTCCAAAAAATTAAAAAAAAAATTTATTTTTTTAAGTTTAATTTGGTGAAGGTTATATAAGATTCGGCACAGCCGAATATTGTTCTCTTACTTGTTTGAAATACAGAGCATACAACCATCCGCGGATTTTAGCAAACTTCTCAGATGAGAAATGCAAATCTGATATCTGTTTTACGAGACTTTAATTTCTCTAAACCAATTTACACAATCAAGCAGAAACATTATTATGAATGCCTATCAAAATATGTGCTGGGTTTTGTTATAACTTTTTTGTTTGTAAAATGTTTCTTTTTTTTTACTTTTCACAAATAAATTTTGCCATCATTTCATATTCATGAATGCAGACGACTTAATAGGAAACAAAGTTCAAATTATTATATGTGTTTTTTAAATAAATATGACAACTTCAGCCATCAAAAATTATAAATAAATCATAGAAAATTAAACCACTAAGTGAAGGCAGAAAAATGTTTTCCTTTTCTATTGGCATTTTCTGCTCCTTCTTTTTAATATTTATATTTTTTTAGGATGCTTTAAGTTTAAGTAAGTATTTCAGGTCAGATAAAATTAAAAAATGTAAGTTGGCATGGGTTATATTGGCAAATCCATTCAAAGCAAATCAATTTTTTAAGGGCATCTCTAATGACCATGCCCTCAAATTGCTCATGCAGAATGGCCAATGTGGCATGCGCTGTGTGGCTCGTAACGGTGTCCTGTTGAAACCACATGTCGTTGGCGTCATCGACATATAGTCCGTTGACGGTGATAGCCTGGTCATCGACGTTCTGAAGGAATTATGGACCGATGACGTTGCCAGCCCAAAATACACACATGCTTATGGATTCCGAACCAAAAGAACTGCTCATCTGTGTTTATGTATTTCTCATAATGCTTCCAGTCGTTCTCTCAGAATGAGGTCCATCTCCCCTTTACTTCATGTGACCAACTTTCTGTATTTTCTGTTGGATTGTCATCATAATCTTCAATAAGCTTTAGCTGCCTTTATATCTTTCTAGTATTTGTTGGTCGATCGTTGCACAGTGGGGGAACTGAAAAAAAGGTGCAAATAAATCTGTAACTTCTAAACGTATAGCCCGATTTTAATAAAATTTCCCATGGCTATAGAGGAGGTGTTTCTAAGTTTAAGTTTTGAATTTGAGCTTAAAACACCGAGGGGGCTTTTGACACGTAAAAAACATAAGGTAGACATGTTATATATCAATGGATAGAGGATTTTGTCTACTTTTCAAAAAATTATATATATTTTGACAATTGAAAAATTCATGGAATACTTTTTTGAAAAATATGACAAAAAATGCTTTTCATTGAGTTTTTGCATAGAAACAAATTTTTCAATTTGAAATAAAATTTTTATTTATGAATATTTTTTAATGAAATTTCACAGTTATGTAGATTTTTATATTTAAAATGCAAAAATTAAAACAAATTTTGAAATTTGTTATCAAGTATCCCGCAATTCCTAAAAAAATCTTGAAAAATCCCAAAAATGGGATTTTTTCGTTTTTTGGCTATAATATCCATACCAGAGGCGGGGTTATCGGAACCCTTTACAAAATAATTAAGAACTTATTGGGCCATCTAAAATAGGTTACTATATTTTGATATCGAATATGCGATTTGAGAATTTTTGCCCTAAAATTGAATTTTACATAAAAAATAGGCATTTTTTGAATGGACCTGCTCCCGTCGGTATCAAAAATTATAAATGTTTATTTCATTTAAAATATTTGGCAGAAAGTTAGCTTTTCAAAAAGTACAGATTCATTATGCATCCTGTTAGAAATTTTTTAGATAACTTAAAAAGAATAAAAGTAGTTTTTTCCCAAAAAAAAATTGCTATAAATCGCCTTTTTTAATTTTTTTAAATTCAAATGAATATAACTTTGGACTCAGCCATGATTTTTAAACACTTCTTTCTTTATTTGATATATAGATCTATTGTTAATCCTATAAAAGAAAAATAGATAAAATCGGGGAATATTTGGAACCGCGGTCACCAAAAAACTGGAGTAGGGTGGGTAAAAATGTTGAAAATTAAATTATCAAATGCGAATATCTCCTAAGCTATAAGAGATAATTGATAGCTACGAGGAGATTTTATGTAGTGCTCGATGAGGAGATTCTATATGTGTATTTTTTTTTAAATCGCACAAACGAAGAAATAGGATCATTTTAAAAATTGAACATACCCTAGGTGTCCTACTTTGGGAACCACCGGTCCCGCTCCTGGTGGGCTCATGAGGTCCAAATTCAAAACTTAACTCGACTACACTTCCTTTTTGCGCATGTGAAATTTCATTCAAATCGGCGTAAGGGTTCAGAAGTTACAGATTTATTTCCATCTTTTTTTATTCTCATACCACTGTGCGCTGTGTGTAATTTTTTGAGTCATGGAAATATAACCATATACGGACACCACTACGTGATAAAAGACCAAAAAATAAAAGACCCGTGTCTCCCAGTTTTGCCCAAAGTCATGCACTTATTGTTTATGGGCCCCCAAAGATTTGGAACCTTGGTGTAATTTTTGCAAAAAAGTGATAATTTTCTCTGGCTCATATCTTGCAAACAGTTCGGAATTTTGATTTACTCTCAGAGACAATGTTGTAGCCCTTGTCATAAAGAACAAAAATTGTGAACATATAAAATCAAAAAAACTTCATCTTCAAGATAAAAATCGCAATCCACGGCGTTCATTGGACGCTCTTGGATCTCATTTGGATTGGTATCGTCGCAATTTCTATAATTTTGTATGATGAATTTTTGACGAAAATTAGGTTCAGAAAAGACACCCATTTTCTTAAACAGTTTTATCATTTATAAATGTTGTTGAACTCTATATCCATCTACGATGATTTGGCAAAACAAATTGAATAAAAGACAGCGAAGTCAACAGATGTAGCTTCAACAATATGACCAAGTTCGCATGTCCCTATTGTAAGACCCTTTATAAACACTCAAATTTATCTTTATTTCGTCAGCTTAAACTCAAAAGACGCCAAGTCACTTTTATAAATTTCACAGGGGAGACAAAAATTTTGCAAAATCTTTAGATTAAAATATTAATGTAATTTCTTTAGAGTTGGCATGTAAAGATTTGAAAAATTGATTTAAAACTTTTGCTTATAAGAATAAAAATGAACTGCTTTTATGCAAAACATTGAATTTTTATGTCTTCATCACTATAAGTTAAAAGCAAAATTTTCCTGAAATGTACACTTAACACCTTTGCACTATAAGCCAACATTATTTCAAAATGTCTATGTAAATATATGCATCTGTATTTTCTGTTTTACTTTTTATGTATCTTAGGAAAAGCAATGTTTACTTAGAAAAATTCAAAAATTTGCTCATTTTAGTGAAGTATCTGCACAAATGTCAAGTCATAAATAATGATTCAACTTGTGAGATTCATGGGACTTGTTGTTTATATAAATATGAGTATAAACAAATATTATATTCTAAATACATTAGGGTAGTAGTTATTTGAGTGGTAAAACACTTTTAAAGAAGTCTTAACTTTTAATAGCAAATAATAAACGGAACTATTTAGCAACTTTTCATCATTAATATAAATATTATATGGGTAAGTAACATTTACTTCAATTACTTATTGATTTGATATTTATGTTCCACGTAGTCGTTTTGCCTGCAAAAGTTCTATGTGAAATTTTTTGGAAATTGTTTTTATTTGAATATTTATTGAACTATTCAATTACCCAAATATTGTCAAATATCTGTCCTGATGACGATGTTTTCAGCAATTTAGTTTTAGCCCCAACTTTCGATAATCACTTAAATTGTGTTATTCGTGACATACGGACAGTAATGCTCTAAAAAGTAGCCCAAAATTGGACGCCCAGAATGCGTTTCGTCAAGAACAGACGGCCATATCGAGCCCTTAGCGCCAAATTATCGTAAGCGACATTTTCTATTTTTTTATACCCTACACCACCATAGTGGGGAGGGTATTATGCGTTTGTGCAGATGTTTGTAACGCCCAAAAATATTAGTCTAACACCCACCTTAAAGTATACCGATCGACTTAGAATCACTTTCTGAGTCGATTAAGTGATGTCCGTCCGTCTGGTCGGCTGGCTGGCTGTCCATGTAAACCTTGTGCGCAGAGTACAGGTCGCAATGTTGAAGATATTTCGATCAAATTTGGTACATATCATTTTTTCGGCTCAAGGACCAAGCCTATTGAAACTGGCTGAAATCGGTCTACTATTTCACCTAGCCCCCATACAAATGTCCTCCCGAAATTGGACTTTATGGGTCATAAATGTTTAATTTATATATGTATCTCCACAAATTCCGCTCCAAATAAGTTTTATATACACAAAATTCATGTCTCCAAATTTTGTTACGATCGGTACATAATTAGTCATAGCTCCCATATAGACCCGCTTCCGAAAATCACTTTAACGTGCATAAATCGCTTAAAAATGTTGGTAAACACACAAAATTCAACATAGTTAACTTTAATATAGACATAAATCACACGACCTAATTTTATGGTGATCGGTCCATAATTGGTCATAGCCCCCATATAACCCCACTTCCGAAAATCACTCAAAAATATAAATTATTGAAATTTTAAAAGAAAATTTTTTTTTGCTCTTTTACTTAGTGTAGGGTATTATATGGTCGGGCAAAATATTGCAAAATTGCAAAAATTAAAATTTTATGGATCGACTGATGTTTTAGCGTTCTCAGAATATCAAAATTGTTAATAACTTCAAAATTATAGGGGGTAAGATTTTATCGTAAGTCAATGTTTACATTTTACAGTAAACGAATTTTATCGTAAGCGACACATAGTGGTATAGATAAAAAAGAGGGAAATAAATCTGTAACTTCTAAATGGTTAGATTGGTTTGAATGAAATTTCACATGCGCAAAGAAGAAGTGCTGTCGAGTTTAAGTTCTGAATGTGGACCTAATGGGCTCACCAGGGGCGCGACCTTGAGTACCCTTGGTCGCGCCCCTGGTGAGTAGGACACCTCGGGTATGTTACATTTTTAAAACGATTATATTTCTTCTATTATGTTCCGATTCAAAAAACTTACACATATAAAATCTTTGTATCGAGTGCTACAAAAGACCTAGTCGTAGCTATCAATTACCTCTTACAGCTTAGGAGATATTCGCATTTGAAAATTAAATGTTCAATATTTTTACCCAACCTACTCCAGTTTTTTGATAACAGCGTATCCAAATATTTCCCATTTTCTCCGGTTTTCCTTCATTGGACTAGCAACATATGTATGTGTCATACTGAAAAAGAACTGTTTAAAAAATAATGACTAAGTCCAAAGTTATATGCATTTGAATTTAAAAAATAAGCCGATTTTTCGCAAATTTTTTGGGAAAAAAAGAACTGTTTTTCTTTTTAAGTTATCACAAAAAATTTCTAAGAGGATGTATAAGGAATTTATACTTTCTGAAAGCTAAGTTTTCGTAAAATATTTTAAATGAAAAAAAAAATTAAAAATTTTTGTTACCGAAGGGACCAGGTCCATTAAAAAAACAACTATTTTTTATGTAAAATTAAACTATAGGGCAAAAATTCTCAAATCGCATATTCGATATCAAAATATAGTAACCGATTTTGTATGGCACAATATGCTTTTAATTATTTTGTAAAGGGTTCCGATACCTCCGACCCTGGTATGGATATTATATCCAAAAAACTAAAAATTTCCATTTTTGGGATTTTTCAAACAAATTTTTAGGATTTGTGGGATGCACGATAACAAATTTAAAAATTGGTTTTAATTGTTCCATTTTCAAAAGAAAAATCTATAATAATAATAAAAATAAAAATTTAATTTCAAATTGAAAATGTTGTAGCTTTGCAAAAACTCAAAAAAAAAATGTTTTCTCTTATTTTTCAATAAAGTTTTCCATGAATTTTTAATTGTCAAAAGTTATACATATTTTTGAAAAATAGCTTGAACGAAATTATATTATATCGCATCATAGCATTCTTAATTCTATGTATGTATAAATTTCAAATCAAAAAAACCTTCTCCTGTAAAATTTGTGTTTTGTCGCTTACGATAATTTGGCGCTAAGGGCTCGATATATGCAGAAATCTTAATGTATATGGAGTGAGACTAATCCACAGCAGACCCTAAAGACTCCATTACATCCAGAAAAATGCACCGTTTGGTGCGATTTACATTCTGTTTGTATCATCGTACCTTATGTATTCAAAAATGATTTATTGAAAATAAAATTAAGCGATAACTTGATTCGAGAAATGTCATACGATTTGACACCTCTCGATTATTTCCTGTGGTGCTACGTGAAGTCACTGGTTTATGCTGATACACCAGCAACAATTGAAGCCATGGAGACCAACATTGTTTGTGTTATTCGTGACATGCGGACAGTAATGCTTGAAAAAGTAGCCTAAACTTGGTCGTTCAGAATGCGCTTCGTCAAGAACAGACCCTATGCCCGAAATCATTTTCAAATGTTAAAGCTTAAAAAACTGTGTTATTTTCTACAATTTAAGTTCTATCAGGCTTAAAAAAAACAGTAATTAGTTCGCTGAGGCTGCTAAAGTGTTAGTTAAATGGTTATCAGTTGTACTCATAAGTTTTTGAAAATATTGTTACGAAAAAGTAGCAGAATGCTTTCAAATATCACTGCTGTAATAGCAAACTGTAACATATCTGTGGGCATTATTAACATTAAATAAAAGCTTTCAATTGACCATTGATCGTAAGTATGGCAACGCTGTTTGCTGCGACCGTATATTCGAATTCGAATATTCAGTTAAAGAACATTGTAGAAAGTACACCACAGATGGCGTATGTATTAGAAAGCTCTAGACAGTTAAAGAGCAATCTAGAGTACAGATGGCAGTGTTATAAATAGTGGCAGAGGTCGCAGTAGTTAGTGAGTTTATCAGAGACGCTATTCAAATAAACAACAACTGAATGCCTTAAAGAGTGCTGTATTTTTCAAGTGAATTCGTGTACATTATAAAGTGTGTGTGTATAAAAAAAACATTGAGTGACTATTTAATTCTATTGTTGTACATTTTTAAATAAATAAAGAGTTGTTACAATTTTCAAACTGTGAAAAAAAGTCGGTTTAAATTTTTTTCCGATATTTATCCATTATAGGTCCCACTTAATATGGTGTTAAATACGTCGCAACGTAAAAAAAAAAATTTTTAACCCGTTAAATGCATTATTGTTTTTTGGAAAAAAATACCTTTTTTCACAATTTATGCTATAACTTTGGAATGGAAAGCGATAAATTAATGAATAAAATTGGAAATAAAAGCATACTTAATATGCTATTAAAAAATTCAAAACATAAATTTATTATATGTATTTACATTAGCATAAATTTAATTTAAAATCTAATTTTTGTTTTTCACAAAATTTTATATATACAAATTTTTTTTTAAAAAAGCCACAAAAGACAATATTATAAATTTTTGTAATGAAATGAAATGATCATAACTACATAAAAACACAACTTTAAAAAAATGTAAGAAAAAAATGTTTTAACCTATTTTGTATCAGGATATATTTTTTAGCAAGAGGAGTTCTTTCACTATAACTTAAATAAGTAAAAAACCTCAATAAACCCGTACGATTTTTTTTCTGTATATATAAGCTGAAAGTTCATATTTTAAGAGCATTTAATGGAATTTACCCGATCTCGCCCTGATTTTTTTTAAACTCAATCTATATATCGAAAAAACCCCAATAATGGAGAACTTTAAAAAAAAATCTTAAAAAATATTTTCAAAACATTTATCAAAACAAAAATTATTTAGTTATGTTCTCAAATACCTGAAGTTGATGGTTCCATTTTAATATTTCTACTTTTAACAGATTTAACAAAAAATATAAGCTCTCGAAATATCACAATTTTCAATTTTAACCACAGCACGCAAAATTTGTAAAAACTATTTGACTTTGACCGCTCACTGCCAATAAAGTAAGTTACTCACAACTGTAATTTTAGCAGTTTTTAATGTATTATTTAATGCACTTTAACTCAATAGCAAACATGACTGAAACAGATAAAGTTCAGCTTTTGAATTAATCGCCACTTTTGGTACATTTCAACCCTCTGTGCGTCGTTGCAAAGGTCTTCAAAATATCTAGCATTCGATATCCATATTGTCTATATTAATGATTTAGTAATCCAGATATAGATAAAAAAAAGAGGTGGTCCTGGTTTTTTGTCATATATCTCAACCATATTTATGGCCGATTTTCTAGATTTTAAATAGCAACCGAATCGGGTTTATAGCAGATATATTGATGTATGAATCATGTATGCATCTTATTTGGGTGCTACGGAAAGTTGATTTCAACATACACACGGACATGGCTATAACGACTCGGCTATCGCCAATGGAAAATGTAGAAATTACAAACGGAATGACAAACTTATATATGCATATAACCGCATTTTCCTGATTCCGACTTCTCTGTTGATTGTAATAACATATTATGCAGTTTCTTTCTCCTTTGTAATCTGATCAGCTATTGATTGTGATGGGAAATATGTACCTACGTGATTGCTTTAAAAGTAGTGTTATGCAAGGTTTTTCATAATTAAGCCCACTTTTCTTATTCCCATCAGGTGTTAACAAATTTAATATTCTTTGACCGCTCTTATAGTAATTTTATAGTTCTTTTTGATTGACCTAAATTCGAAAGTGTGAGTGTTTCTATAAAATCATTTCTGCATAAAATATTCCTAAATTTAAATATGCAATTATATTTGTATGAGTATGTCTAAGTGAACTTATTTATATGTTAATATTTCAAAGTTAAATCAACTTTATTTATTTATACATTAATGCAGTTTTTTTTCACTTAAGTACTCTACCATAAGTATAAAAGTAACACATTACAAAGAACACACAAAGTGACTACACTCCAGATTACTTAGTGGCAATTGACTACTCGCTAGATTACTAGGGATATTTGAAGTAACGAATTGACATATCATTGCATTACAATGAGCACAAAAGGCCAACCTAAAGAAATATAAATTGGCGTAAGTCAAGCAATTACAAATTACTGAAAATAATCGTTTAAAAAGGATTGACTACTTGTTAAAATTCTGAGAACATTTTCTGAATTTATATAGGCCTTTGCATACGAATAACCCTCAATGCTCAGACGAGTGTAATAAGGAGTGAGATCGAAAAATTCTTAACACACGTTTTTCATTACATTTTTTAACCCAAGTATTATTTGAATTTTTTTTTGATCAAGTTACCTTTGAAAAACATGTCAGTTATTATGTGTAATGTCAATTATATTAATTTTTTTGTTAATCTGATTAAAATGAGTGACCAGAAAAAAGTGCGTACTGAAATTATTAAATATTTTCAACAAAACCCAACTTGGTCTTACAAAAAGTTGGCCAAGCATACAAAGGTCTGCCGTCAAACTGTTTCCAATGTTATTAAACAGTACCGGGAGAACTTGTCAGTTGATAGAAAACCTGGTTCAGGTAGAAGGAATGGTCCACATGATGTTTCTAAAGCCAAAAAAATAGAACGCATTTTCAAAAGAGCTCCCAACACATCCGGTAGGAAAGCAGCCCGGTTAGCTCAGTGCTCGGACTATTTGGTACGAAAAGTTAAAGCTAATGCAGGTTTAAAAACATACCAGGCTCAAAAAGTTCCTGACAGGAACGCTACTAAAAATTTAGAGGCCAAAAACAGAGCACGGAAATTGAAGTCAAGTTTTATAAAAAAATATTCTTGCTGCATAATGGATGACGAAACGTATGTTCTGGCAGATTTTTCGCAACTTCCAGGTCAAAAATTTTATGTTGCTGATGCTCGAGGGAATGTTGAAGAAAAGTTTAGGACCCAAAAGCAGACAAAATTTCCCAGAAAGTTCTTGGTATGGCAAGCAATATGCAGTTGCGGCAAAAGAAGCCACTCATTTGTTACAACGGGCTCTATAAATACCGAAATTTACATCAAGGAATGTTTACAAAAAAGGCTGCTTCCATTCATAAGACTTCATAATGTGTCCACTTATTTTTGGCCTGACTTGGCATCCTGTCACTATGGCAAACAAGCCCTTGAGTGGTACAAGAACAATAATGTGGTATTTGTACCAAGAGAGGCAAATCCTCCAAACTGCCCGGAGCTAAGGCCAGTGGAGAGATATTGGGCTCTTGTTAAAAGAGAATTGAAGAGTACAAAAAAGGTGTCCAAAAGTGTGGTAGATTTTAAACGGAGATGGACTACATGTTCGAGCAAAGTGACAGAAAGCACTATAAAAACGTTAATGGAAGGGTTTCCGAAAAAGGTTCAAAATTTCATCACTAGTGATTAAAACTATAAAAATAATTTTTTTTGTAAATTGTAATAATAATTTCAATCAAATAAAAAAAAAAATTAAAGCTGTAAGTTTAGTGGTTTCTTTTTTATAAACAAATATGTATGTTAAGAATTTTTCGATCTCACTCCTTATGCGAAGGGTATTTAAATTTCGTCAACGCCACATACAGCATTTTCTCTAGTTTTCATTTAAATTTCAATATGTTATCTTAAAGTCAGAATATTTTATTAAAGCTGTCATCGCTGTGTGTGTGTGTGAGTAAGTAGTAGTTTCATAAAATGCAAAAATATTGAATGTAGCAAAATATATGGCTCATACTTGTACAAAGTTTTCAAAGTAAAATATTTTATTTTATATCCTAACATAAATTTACTTTGATAAACTTTTTTTTAAAATACTACTACACTATATTCTACTACTACTACTACTACTACTATGTATGTTTTTATGTTAGAGAGCAAAGTAAAAGTTGTGCAAAAACTAAGTTTGATATGAAAACTTTAACACCTGATAAATGCGTGTCTTAAATTATCGCATACAAAAGCCGGCGGCCATAGTTAGAAATGTATGTGTGAAAGTGTTTTACATACCCAGCCGGTTGAAAGGTGACAAACAATTTGCTAGTTATATCACTACTTTGACTGATAGTCATTCCACAGTTACTATTCATATTACGACTTAAAAATGCGTGATTTTTTCAAATTATACTGTGCACGAAATTGGTTAGCTCTTGTTTTCGAGATATACCTTTATTTCGAAAATGGAGGAGGTTGCACTACATATGTCCGCGTAACTCAAACATGGTTTAGCTTATTGATTAAATTAGAAAAACCGAAATTCTACAATAAAATTATCTTTAAGTAAGACTGAAACGTTTTTTACTCCTTTTAGAAATATAAATTTTTTTGGCAAAAAAAAATTTTTTTTAGCAGAATTTTGAAATTTTTGTTTTTTAAAACGGCATTAAAAATCGGAAAATGTAGCTACGCTATTCATTTTTTTCTATGCACATAGAAAATAAAGTTCCAAACCAAACAAACCCTAAATGATTAAAAGCTGTCTACAACTTTCCAAATATCCCCTAATAACTATAAATTTTTTAACTCTTAAAAATTGTATACAGTTTTAAAAAGAAGACGCAATTTCTTATACATTGATATATAATATATATGGGGCATTTCATGTCAAGGTAAAGAACTAAGATTTCCTTTGAGCAAAAAAAAGAAATTTTAAAAAAGGGCCCATATTGGAGAAAAAATCGATTTTGCAAAAAGAAAGTTAAAAATTGTATTTCTTGAGTTATAAAATATTTATTTTGACTCCCATCCCACTAAGGGACTACAAATATCTTAAAGGAATTGACCTAAGCTTTCTTTTGACTAAAAAAAGGGCAAATTTTGAAAAAAAAAATCGTATTTGCAAAAAAAAAAGTCTAAAATTGTAAGTCTTGAGTTAAAAAATATTTATTTTGATAGATATCCCACTCGCATCCCACTAAGCGACCAAAAGGGTCTTCAAGGATAATATCTAAGCTTTTGTTTGACCTAAAAAAAAAATTAAAAAAGGGTCCATTTTGAAAAAAAAAGTCAACAAAGTTTTTGATTTTGCAAAAAAAGTCAAAAATTGTATGTTTTGAGTTACAAAATATTTATTTTGATAGATATCCCACTCGCATCCCACTAAGCGACCAAATAGGTGTTCAAGGAAAATATCTAAGCTTTATTTTAAGAAAAAAAAAAAGAAAAAAAGGGCCCATTTAAAAAAAAGTCAAAAAAGTTTTTGATTTCGGAAAAAAAATATTAAAATTTTTTTATTTTTTTTTAAATATTTTTTTTCGAAAGATTGTAGAAAGAACTATCTAAACTATTTGGGACACATTTTGCTAAGAACAATAGGTAATAAGTTACATGGATAAGAAAAAACACCTGTTTGACCAAAATGTCAAAATTTGACTATAACTCAGAGAGTTCTCGACCGATCTTGTTGAAAAATTGTGTCTGAGTTACTATCCAATAGAACTAACCTTGGTGCAAATTTCATCCCGATCGGAAGACATCGATTTCAAAAGTTGGTTCACTTGACATGAAATGCCCTATATATATTATCTTTTCCACTAGTCAAATTTATGGATTCAAAATCAACAACAAACAGAAAATTTACAGAATCTTGCCGTTTTGTAATATATTTTTGTGCACTGCATTGCCGACTATTGCACTACAAAGCATCGGAGAACACTGCAAGATGTAGCCAATTACTGCGAGTTATATTTTTTGTTAAAATATTAGGGGATATTTGTTTTATGTTTTGTGAATAAAATCAAAAGTTGTGCACAGATTTTAATCATTTAGGGCCATGGTAGGCGTTCATATTGTTCATATTGTTCAAACAACCCGAATGTGAACAAAAGAGCTCATCTTTTGAGGCCAAGAACGAATTAAGCCAATTTCTGAAGTGAAGCATATCCCAGACAGAGCGTTATGCATCATTCGAAACAAATAGTAGTCGGAAGAGGCAAGGACTATAAGGCGGGTGAGGCAAAACTTACCAACCACTTCATTTTAAATAGTTTTTAACAGGTACTGTAACATGTGGCCGAGCTGTGTCATAATGGAATATTACGGTAGCATGTTTGGCTGCATATTCTGGGCGTTTTCAGCAAATGCTGGCTTGAAATGAATCAGTTGCATACGGTACAGGTTCCCTGTGATGATCTGGTTAGATTTCAGCAGCTCATCCACCAAATGCAGAGAATTACCTTAGCGCTATAGATATTTGGCTTTGGGGTCAATTCTGCTGGTTGGCCTGGCTTAAGTTTCGGTTTATTATAATGGATTGATTCGGTGCAAAAATGATTTTTATTTACAGCGTTCAAGCATCATTTCGGACATGCAAAATTGTTTTTCAAGGTCTCACGACTTCAATTTGTATGGCATCCAATTTCTATGCTTTTGGATGAATCCTGATGATTTTGTAAGCTCTTGTTGAGTATTACAACAATCTACATTTGGTAATGCCAAATCTTTGTCAATCTTTGTCCACCGTGTCAAAATCACCACTTCTGACACCGTCCTTCAAAAATATTGCACTTTTTCATATTTTAGTATAAAAAGTAAGAGAGCTATATTCGGCTGTGCCGAATCTTTGCGACCCCACAAAGTAGTCGATATTGCCATGTCCGTCTGGCCGTTTGTCCGTCTGACCGTCTGGTAAAGGGTAGCAAATTACTAAAAAATATTTTTATTTAAACAAATTTTTTTTTTAAATTGTTTTTAAAAAGTTTTTTCAAATTTTTTTTGAAAATGATGAAAAATTTTTTGCTGAAAAAAAAATCGGGTTAAAAAATAATTTTTACCGATTTGCATGGATCATGTATGTAAGTTATTTGGGAGCTACGGAAAGTTGATTTCAACATACAGACGGTCAGACGGACAAACAGCCAGACGGACATGGCAATATCGACTACTTTGTGGGGTCGCAAATGAAAAATGTAGAAATAACAAACGGAGTGACAAACTTATACAGGCAAATCCCGGTATAACGAATCTCACTTTAACGAAAATCCCATTTAACGCACGGTCGAATTCGTAACATTGACCATCTTATATAACGAACGTTTCAAAAATTGTATGCTCGACATTACGAATGATGAGAAAAAACAAACAAAATCAAACAAGCGACCAAATTTTTAGCATTGACAACCTTATATAGCGAATATTTCGAAAATTGTATGCTCAATATAACGAACAGAAAGTATAAAAAACAAAAGTAGTAAAGAATGTAAAAATAAGAAAATAAGTCGTTACAGTACCGTTTTCAATGGTTAATAATAGGTGCTGTCATTTTGTCTAGATTTCGTTCGCATTCTAAGCGAAAGAAAACTGATTCCTTCACATAAATATGAAGTTAGGGAATCCAAAACCAGCCTTCTTTCGCTTAGAATGCGAACGAAATCTTTCATTCGATATTGTGAATCAGGCTATAATTCACGTGAATTAAATATAGGAAACCGTAGAAGAATTTCATTGAAAGAAAAACTAAAAATGTTGATGAATGAATGAAATATGGAATAATAAAATTCTCATGTGACTAAGTATTTCCTGTAAATTGTCTTTACACAAATTAAGTGGAATCTAGAATCTTCAAAATCTGTTTTTTTAAAATGCTTGTCCCTGAGTTTAATTTTCATTTTCCGAATCGAAATCCCTTACAATGAAGGCTTTATTAATCATGGATAATGCACCAAGCCATCCTCCAGAAGAACAATTAGTAAAAACTGCTATAGATATACAAATTTGGACGATATTCATGCCTCCTAATGTCACACCGCTCATCAAACCTAATTCCAATATAGAAAAAGTTGTCCAAAATTAAAAAAAAAAAAAAAAAAAAAAACATTTCGATATAACGAATTTTTCAATTTAACGAATGGGCCTGACAACATATCGTTCGTTATACCGGGATTTACCTTATATACTTTTGCCACTCATGGCGAAGGGTATAAAAATGTAACTAAGTCAGAACCAATGACTTGTTGTTAACTAAAATATGTATTAAGAAAATTTATAAAAAAAAAATCTGAAAATGTGGAATTTTTTTAAAGGCTGAGTTTTAAAAGTGGCATATTTTTGAATCTAATTGAGATATTGACTTGAATTTTTTTTGTAAGATCAAATATTAACTTATCTAAACAAAAAAAGTTAGTTTGGAATAACTGTGAATCAAGTTGTTGCTAATATTTGCAATCCAATTAAAATTTTGATACAAATTTTAGTTTTAGAAACTCAATAAGTAGGTAATATGTAATAAAATCTTCATTTATTAACAAAACTCAATGAAATTTTCTACGTTTTTTTAATTTGTCATTCTAAATAACAAAATGTGTAAAAAAACTTGTCAAAAGGTTAAAGGGAATCTCGCAATTCCTAAAAATTTGAGCGAAAATAGCAAATTTTTACAATTTTGCTCATAAGGTCCACATTTCCTTGGGAGCTGGAATAATACTTTGGGGATGAATAGCCAAACTGCTTTCCGTTTTCTGATCCCATCTTTGGGATTTTAGAACCTGTGCACACTGTGGTAAATCACAAATCTAGCTGGACAAAATTAAAAAATAAATGTCTAGCAATATTCCTTCTGATCATTTAATGAGCTTCTTAATACAATAGGGAACTGTAATTCATGTTTTGTTTTTTTGGTTTTTAGCTCCGATTAGGAAAAACTAAGCTTTAAAGTCAGTTGTTGTCAACAGGTACATTAAGATTTCAAAGAGAAGTGTATTTTTTGTGTGACTTTGGTTTATGATTAAAAAAGCTACTGTGATTTTATTGTCATATCTTTTTTATATTATTATTAAGGTCTATTTCAAGGAAATATGCAACAATTTTCATTTAATTATTTCCATTGTAACTATTAAAAAAAAACAATTTTTTGTGAGAAGATCAGAAATTGGAAAAAATAAAATATTTCCTTTTTTCAAGTAGAGTTAAAGCAGTTTATTCCGGATAGTTGCGGTGTAGAACTATATTTGAGTTAATCTTTCAAGTGTTCACTTCAAGGTAAATCAAAAACATCTTGCGCATTCTTGCGACCGCCATAAATTGTTTCACGTTTCCAGTATGACTTCTACTTTACACGAAAGAAAATTTTTGAGGAATTGAACGAAAAACTCCCAAAATACATTGCGAAAAAAAGTTGGTTTTTTATAATAGTTTATATATTTGAACTCATTTTTTATATGATTCATAAGTGAGAAGTGAACCCAACGTGATTTATTAATTTTGTCCAGTTAGATTTGCGATCTACCACACTGTGCTGTGCGCCAAATTTAAAATTTTGCTAAAAAAATAGGTCCAATTCCGAAGGGCGTACATAGGGGCGACATATTCAAAAAATAGGACATGTTTTTTATACCAAAATATTCTCCGTTAAGATACCTTACAGAAAAACTTAAAATGGTTATATGTTCTTAAAGAAAGTTTTTTTTTTATAAAAACAATCAAGAAAGTATGGTCTGTCAAGCCCGACCATATAATACCCTACACTAAGTAAAACAGCAAAAAAAATTTTTTCTTTTAAAATTTCAATAATTTATATTTTTGAGTGATTTTCGGAAGTGGGGTTATATGGGGGCTATGACCAATTATGGACCGATCACCATGAAATTAGGTCGTGTGATTTATGTCTATATTAAAGTTAACTATGTTGAATTTTGTGTATATACCAACATTTTTAAGCGATTTATGCACGTTAAAGTGATTTTCGGAAGCGGGTCTATATGGGAGCTATGACTAGTTATGGACCGATCGTAACAAAATTTGGTGACATGAATTTTGTGTATATAAAACTTATTTGGAGCGGAATTTGTGGAGATACATATATAAATTAAACATTTATGACCGATAAAGTCCAATTTCGGGAGGACATTTGTATGGGGGCTAGGTGAAATAGTGGACCGATTTCAGCCAGTTTCAATAGGCTTGGTCCTTGGGCCGAAGAAATAATATGTACCAAATTTGATCGAAATATCTTCAAAATTGCGACCTGTACTCTGCGCACAAGGTTTACATGGACAGCCAGCCAGCCAGCCAGCCGACCAGACGGACGGACATCGCTTAATCGACTCAGAAAGTGATTCTAAGTCGATCGGTAGACTAATATTTTTGGGCGTTGCAAACATCTGCACAAACGCATAATACCCTCCCCACTATGGTGGTGTAGGGTATAAAAAGTTAAGTCACCTTTTCGCCCAAAAAAACAGCAAATATCTACTGTTTTTTGCATTTTTAAATTTAAATATCCATAGTTGATATTGCTGTGAAATCTTTTGTATATTATTGGAAAAAAAAATTTTTAATTTCAATTTTCAAATACCTATGACTCGGAAATTATAAGAGATAAATAGCACGCGCTCTAGCCGAGCGTTTTCCAAAACTATAAAATTCTTTGAAATCGGATGGGAAACAAAAAAAATGTCACGTGTTCAAAAATTTTACATGTCGAAGGTATCCTATTTTGAGTCCCCATAGCGCCGCCCCTGGAACATTTGTAGGGCCAATTTTAATAACTTAAACTTGATACTCCTTGGCTACACCCTCCTCAAATTTTATCCCGATCGGACAAGCCGTTTAGAAATGCCAGACTTATTTCCAAAAAATTTCGATTCTGCCCCACTGTGTTGTGGAAAATGAGCGAATTCACTTAATTGTGAATAAATTCTAAAAGAATCCATCGATTTTTATGATTTATACCTGATTTTGTTCCTATTACAAGTGGCTTTGCGATGAAGCAATAAATCTGAAGAATCTTTGCCGTTTTAGATTTTTTATGATTTTTTTAAAACAAAAAAATTTGCTATTTTCACGTAAAAAAAATTTGTTTTTATAACAACGAAACTACTGGCCGATTGAAACGCAATATATAAACGGATTAAAGTTTATATAAATCTCAACTTTTCTAAATTTATTTTAATAACATAATATAACCCTTTTTGAGTTATCATTAATTATGTGGAGAAACAATTAAAAAAAAAACTATTTTACTTATAATTTTTTAAAAAAAACCTCTCCATAGAATTTAAAATTTGGACCATATTTGTACTACTGGAACCACAATACATCAAAATTGTGTAGTGGTTTAAAAAGCCTATAAAATTTGTTCGATTTTGTTGCCCTGTGTAATCAATGTTAGTTTCTAAAACCGAACGTTGAACATAAACAACTAGTTCCAAACTCTGCTGGGTAGCGAAAGTGTGTTGGCATGTGTTGTAGAAATATAAGTTTTCTATTGTATAAAACAGCATAACATATTCTTTATTAATCCATGATTTAAGAGATTAAACTACTTTAGCCAATTTGTTTTATTTAGTTATAAAAACATTCGCTTAATTTTATTCACTTTCTACTCTAAATTAAACTTAATTTATTATTAAAGCTGCCAAGGAAACCAGAAATACTAGAAGTTGATTAAGAGTTAATTATTTAAACTACATAAAAGTAAGTAAAGAAGTTGAAGAAAAAACACAGATTTTACTACAGTAATTATATTAAATAAGACTTGAGCAGGAAAAGAGACAAAGAAAATTTAAAAAGAGAAGAAAAGTAAAAGGTTTTCTTTTAAATGGAACATAATCAGTTTTACAGGATGTTGACACAATCATTAACACTTTGCCGGCATGGTCTATTAAGGAAAATATTTAGAGAACAAAATACTGGCCTTTTTTTCTTTGCCAGAATTATCAGTCTATCAATGAAATTGTAAGAAAATTAATTACGCTGCGTTAAAATGGATCCTTTTTTCTTTTTACATTTTCTTTTTTAAAGCAGGAAAAGGATTTTTTTAAAAAAAAAAAACAGAAAACCCTTATTAGGAGGTCGCGCAAAATAGAGATTTTCTGCTTTTATTTTTAATGTAATTACTGAACAAAGGATTTTTTTCGCTTCTTCTTTTTAGTACTTAGTTAAATAAAGGAAAAAGTATAAAATAACAATGACGTATTCGTCTACGCTATTGTTTTAATATAATAAATGGGAAAAGCTAAAAAAATCGTATTTATTGTTTCCTGGAACTTTGCGATTAAAGTCATGTCAATTTTTAATTTGAAAACAATAAAGTTTCTAAAAATGTATTGAATTACAACAAAGGCTTTTACATTTAAAAATAAAACCAAAATCACTGTCCAGCCCAGAGGTTAATCAAGTCATTTAACCTTTTCAAATCGTCTGTGTGTCAGTCCTTGGTAATACATGTATTCCCCACATACAATTAAATTATTTACTTTAATTGTTGCAATAATTGTGGTAAATAATTAAACATGTTGTCATTGTTATTATTATTGTTATTACATGCCTAATACCATAATAATACTTGACCCTTAGGATTTGCATTAGAACAAATTGTAGCATACAGTTTTAATTTGACCAGTTTCTATGTGTGATTTGGTTTATAATCGTATAAAATACTAACATGTCATAATACAAGTAATTAAATAATTACAAAACCACAACATAGGATACAACTACTATATGTGTTTTGGTTTTTTCTTTCAATAACAGAACGTTTCGTTCCAAAAAAAACAAAAATATTTAAGTCAAAAGTTTTACAACCCCCTGATGCAAGGCGTATTAACAAGGTGAGTGCGTCCCGGCAACAAATACAACAATGCAAAAACAACAGGCAATTTGTTTTTGTTAAAATGTACGGTAAATGTCAAAATCAAGGCGAATTAAAATATTACTATGTTATTTACAATAACAAATGTAAACATAAACAAACTTTGACATATAGTGTACATAAAACCACAGCGAATTAAGAAACAGCTGATTTTATGCATTCACCTTGTTAATACGCCTTGCCCTGATGTGAGCAGGAAGGCACAACAAATTAAAATTACTTTGAATTAATGTCTGTATTATGTGTTAGACATAGACGGAGACAAAAAAGCATTTATGTGTAAGTAAAAATGTGGTTTTTATTATAGTTACCCAATTGAACAAATCTTTGGAGAAGTTTTGAATTGCTCTTGAATGCTCCACAGTGGTTTTGAAACGTTTTTTTTTTTGGAAATAATTCGGTATCTCGGAAACTATTGGAGATATTGTTACGCAATTTCAGAACTGATTTGCATTTGTTAAGCTTCCTAGTGCTACTGGGGCCCAGTGCGTGGCCCCTCAATGTTAGTCACCTCGGGTTTCAATTTAAACAAAAAAATCCCCAAAAATCCATTTATGATCCGAATGAGCAGCAATTTTAAATATAAATAGTCCTTAGGAAGATGTACCAAAACTACGCTTACATATCGAGGGACTATATTCAAAATCCTCTATCTTGATAAACACAACTTTTCTTACTTGAGTTATTAAAATTCGGTATTCTACAATATTTTTTAAAAGCAACTACTGAATCTCACATGTATATTTTGATATCGAGTATGCGATTTGAGAATTTTTGCCCTAATGTTGAATTTTACATAAAAAATAGGCATTTTTTGAATGGACCTGCTCCCGTCGGTATTAAAAATTATAAATGTTTTTTTCATTTAAAATATTTGGCGTAAAGTTAGCTTTTCAAAAAGTACAAATTCATTATACATCCTGTTAGAAATTTTTTAGATAACTTAAAAAGAATAAAAGTAGAGTGAGGCCTCGATTATTCGTGATTCGATTATCCGGCAACATCAATTATCCGTGAAGGAAAAAGAAACAAATTTTGGATCGATTTCAACTTATCCGGAATTATAGCAAAATGTTTTTTTTCGATTATTTTTGTACAACCAACACAATGTGAATAAAACGAAAAAGGGGAATTCCCCATTCGACACTGAATATATTTAAAGACAGTTTATGAATTGTCAAAATATTCCACTCAAAATTAAACAAAAAAGCGACATGGAATTCACAAACTTAGGAGAAAAATCTTCAGCTTATTATATACATAGCTGCCACAATTGTGACGCCTTTGATCCAACCGATGGATCAGGGTGCAATATGGAGCTTTAAATGTCATTATCGAAAAACTATAGTGCAAAATATATTCACGTTAGTCAATAGATAAGAAGACGTTTAACATCAAGAAAACATTGTTGTCAATAAATAATGCTTGGAACGCTGTTAGTTCTGTAGTTTTGAAAAATGCGTGAACTAACTTACTCTGCCTAGAATATGAACGGGTGTGGACATATGTACGAAATTTAATAAAATCTTTATATTATTTAAACATGTACATAAAATCCTTTAAAAAACTACTCAAAATTGGTACTCAATTAACCAGGAAAATTGATTATCCAGAATGCTTCCGGTCCCGACCAATACGGATAATCGAGGTTCCACTGTACTTTTTTCCCAAAAAAATTGCGAAATTTTTAATTTTTTTAAATTCAAATGAATATAACTTTGGACTCAGCCATGATTTTTAAACACTTCTTTCTTTATTTCATATATAGATCTATTGTTAATCCTATAAAAGAAAAATGGATAAAATCGGGGAATATTTGGATCCGCGGTCACCAGAAAACTGGAGTAGGGTGGGTAAAAATGTTGAAAATTAAATTTTCAAATGCGAATATCTCCTAAGCTATAAGAGATAATTGATAGCTACGAGGTTTTATGTAGTGCTCGACGAGGAGATTCTAAATGTGCAAATCGTAACACAAACGAAGAAATAGGATCATTTTAAAAATTGAACATATCCGAGGTATCCTAATTTGGGAACCACTGGTGCCGCTCCTGGTGGGCTCATGAGGTCCAAATTCAAAACTTAACTCGACTACACTTCCTCTTTGTGCATGTGAAATTTCATTCAAATCGGCGTAAGGGTTTAGAAGTTACAGATTTATTTCCCTCTTTTTTTATTCTCATACCACTGTGCGCTGTTTGCTGCGACCGTATATTCGAATTCGAATATTCAGTTAAAGAACATTGTAGAAAGTACACCATAGATGGCGTATGTATTAGAAAGCTCTAGAATATACGAGCTTTGATAGTTAAAGAGCAATCTAGAGTGCAGATGGCAGTGTTATAAATAGTGGCAGAGGTTGCAGTCGTTAGTGAGTTTATCAGAGACGCTATTTGAATAAACATCAACTGAGTGCCTTAAAGTGTGCTGTATTTTTCAAGTGAATTCGTGTACATTAAAAATTGTGTCTGTATTTCTGCGAATTTATTTATAAACGTGTATAAAAAACACTGAGTGACTATTTAATTCTGTTGTTGTACATTTTAGATAAATAAAGAGTTGTTACAATTTTCAAACTACTAAACGGCTTTTATTTGCAATCAAAAGTATCCGGTTTATTTAAAGGAAATAAACCAAACGTTTTGAAAAGGTTAAAACGTAACAATATTAAACAAAAAGTTATAGAAACAAATTTTTGGTCAAGTTGTAGAAAAATGTTATGTGTTCATGGTGAATATGTATGAATTGACACAGTCGAATAAAACACACTTGTGTGTTAAAACAGTCCTCATGCATACATATTTGTGGAAATATTGAAAAAAATACTTGACAATTACATGGAATTTAGCAAACAATTTTTGTCTTAAATTCCTGGCCACCACTGTATATGGTTATACAAATATGAAGCTTTTTCGAGGATTGCTGCTTTGCCTTTTGAATAGTAGTATCCATAAAATTTGGTATTGAAAATTGTCAAAAATAGGGGTGGGCGCTATATAAGATTCGGTACTGCCGAATATAACACTCCTACTTGTTTAAAATTAGTGATAAAATCTAAATCTTTTGACGATAAGTAAGAGGCAATGTATTTAATGCTTTTTTCTATCAATTTAAATCAAAAACAAGTAAGAAAGTATGGTCGTTCAAGCCCGACCATATAATATCCTACACTAAGTAAAAGAGCAAAATCATGTTTCATTTAAAATTTCAATAATTTATATTTTTGAGTGATTTTCGTAAGTGGGCCTTGTATGGGAACTATGACCAATTATGGACCGATCACCATGAAATTAGGACGTGTGATTTATGTCTATATGAAAGTTAAATATGTTGAATTTTGTGTGTATACTAACATTTTTAAGAGATTTATGCACGCTAAAGTGATTTTCGGAAGCGGGTCTATATGGGAGCTATGACTAATTATGGTCCAATCGTAACAAAATTTGATGACATGAATTTTGTGTATATAAAACTTATTTGGAGCGGAAGTTGTGGAGATACATATATAAATTACACATTTATGACCGATAAAGTCCAATTTCGGAAGGACATTTTAAATAATGAACTGATTTGAGCCAGTTTCAATAGGCTTGGTCCTTAATAATATGTACCAAATTTGATCGAAATATCTTCAAAATTGCGACCTGTACTCTGCGCACAAGGTTTACATGGACAGCCAGCCAGCCAAACAGCCAGCCAGACGGACGGACGGACGGACGGACGGACATCGTTTAATCGACTCAGAAAGTGATTCTAAGTCGATCAGTATACTTTAAGGTGGATGTTAGTCTAATATTTTTGGGCATTACATCTGCACAAACGCATTATCCACTCCTCACTATGGTGGTGTAGGGTATAAAAAAAATATTTCAGAATAAATGTGGATAAAATTGTTCCTAATATTTGCAATCCTATTCAAATTTTAGTTTTAGAATCTCAATAAATAAGTTATATGTAATAAAATCTTTATTTATCAACAAACCTCAATGAAATTTTAAACGTTTTTTTTTTTGAATTTTTATACCCTTCACCTTCGTGAGAAGGGTATATATAAGTTTGTCATTCCGTTTGTAATTTCTACATTTTTCATTTCCGACCCTATAAAGTATATATATTCTGGATCCTTATAGATAGCGGAGTCGATTAAGCCATGTCCGTCTGTCTGTCTGTCTGTCCGTCTGTCTGTCTGTTGAAATCAGTTTTCTGAAGACCCCAGATATCTTCGGGATCCAAATCTTCAATAATTCTGTCAGACATGCTTTCGAGAATTTTGCTATTTAAAATCAGCAAAATCGGTCCACAAATGGCTGAGATATGAGGAAAAAACCAAGACAACCTCGATTTTTTACCTATTTTTTTACCTGTATCTGGATTACTAAGACATTAATATAGACAATATGGATATCTAATGATAGATATTTTAAAGACATATGCAACGACGTATATAAGTAAGTTGGACCTACAATGGGTCAAAATCGGGAAAAAAATTTGAACCCGAATTTTTTTTTAAAAAAAAAAAATTGAAAAAACAAAAAAAAAATTTTAAAATTTTAAAAAAAAAATTTTTAAAATTAAAAAAAAAAATTTTTTAAAATTAAAAAAAAAAAATTTTAAATAACAATCGAAAAATTTTTTTTTACAAAAAATTCAAAAAACAACTGCAAAAAAAATTAAATTTTGTTTACCTAAAAATATTTAAAATTTTGAAGTATAATTTGGTGAAGGGTATATAAGATTCGGCACAGCCGAATATAGCACTCTTACTTGTTTAATTGAAAATCGTTTATTTTTGGATCCATAATTGATATTGCTCTGAAATATTCTGTATATAATTTAATTGTCTAACTAATAAAAAAATTCATTCATTCGGTCCAAAAGTACGCCCTATATTTTTAAAAAAGTGGCCCAAAGTATGGCCAAATTTTTAAATTTAAATTTTGAAATGCCTATAACTCCGAAATTATAAGAGATAATAAATAGCACACGCAAGCATGAAAATATCTTTGAAATTGAATGGGAAACAAAAAAATGGTACGTGTTTAAAAATTCTACTGTCAGCCCACATAGCGCCTCCCCTGGAAAATTTGTAGTGCCCATTTTACTAACTTAAACTCGAATACTCCTTGGCTACGATCACGTCAATTTTATCCCGATCGGACTAGCCGTTTAGAAATGCCAGATTTATTTCCAAAAAAATGTTGATCCTGTCCCACTGTGCAGCATGAGACATGATACTAATTATTGTACTTATCGAAGAGAGAAAAGAATCAAAAAATTCAGATTGTCATACTTTCTTTAGTACGACAACATGAAACACGTTACTAATTTCATGCTTGTACGATTTATTGTAATGTTTTCAAGAGTCTGTCTTGTGTCCATAGTTAATTATACTTGAAATACATGGTCAACTGGGTTCATTTTTGCTCACACATTTATCACAACTTAAAAAGGCAGCATGATTTCTAACATGTTGATAAAAACAAATCTATTTTTATATTAAACAGCGGGATCTGTAGAGTACAAGCACATTTGGTACTTAATGTGTTGGTACATAAATAAGGTAACAAAATGGGTACTTTATTAAACGTGTATAAACAAATGACTGTAGCTTAGTAAATAAATAAAACTCTTTCTAAAAAGTGCATTTAGCAAAAAAAAATTCATAAAACCAATTTAGCTTTTTAGAAAAGAATATAAAAATTTTTAACTTTTTAGAGAATTATAAGTATTTCAAAAAAGTACCTTTTTAAAATATTACATTTGTACATAAAAATTGATTTTAATAAAAAATATTTTTTTTTGAATTAGTAGGTACATTTAGAAAAAGTATATTATTAAAAAGTGTCTAGTAAAAAAACTATTACAAAACAAAATTTGTTAATAAAAAGTGAAATTTTTAAAAAGGTACATTTTTTAAAAAGTACATATTAAAAAAAGTACCTTTAAGAAAACAAAAAGAGTATAAGTATACATTTTTGTAAAACTTCATTAAAACAAAATCCTTTGGAAAAAGTACAAATAAAATTTTTAAAAAACTACCTTTTTTTTAAAAAAAACAATAAATTTTTAATATTTGAAAAAAAAATTACTTTGTAAAAAGTATTTTTGAAAATATTCATAAAGTTTTGTAAGAGTCCATTTTAAAAAATTCTTATTTCAATAAAGGTCATTTTTAAAAAGGTACATTTTTTTTAAAAAACAAACTTTAGTGAAAATAAATTAAAGAAAAAATAATTTAAGTATTTGATTAAATATTCCAAAAAATAACTATTAATTTCTGTACCTGCTGTTTCCATTTCCCGTCTTTGAAATTTAACTCTCCTGCTGGCAGCTGCTGATGATGGGGGCGTTGATGATGATGATGACAGCAGCAATAATATTTTGTACTTTGTCATCATAAAAATAAATCAAATATTTTATTTACCATATAAATATTTGTTGAAACTTTTATATTTTGCTTTTAAAATTTTTCTATATTTAAGTATGTCTGTTTTTCATTCTTAACAAAGCAACAAAAAGCATTGAAATACTTGTCAAACAATCGTTGATTAAGGAATTTACAAAACGTCACACAAAAAGGAAGTGTTAAGATATTTCTACTGGAGAAGATAAACAAAAACAAATTAATTGTTTGTTTTTTGTATAAAATGCGTTAAAAGCATCGTAAAAAAACTTTTTCCATTATTTAGGTAAATGTTTGAAACAGTTTTTATTATTATAATTTTTATAGCTATTTTAATTTTTATTGATTTTAGCAACTGAAAAGATTTCAAATATTAAAGGAAATAGAAAATCTCCCCCTCAAAATCGAAAAGGAAAAAAAAGAAAAATCAAAAATAAATTTTATGCTTTATCTAAAGTCAAAATTGTTAAACATATTCAAATAATACAATATTTAAAATACAATATTAAAAAAAGCTTATATTAGTAATTTAATACCATCACGTTTGCCGCCAACAGACAAATTTTTGTTATTTTTCTGAAATCTTTTAAACAGAAAATCAATTTTCCTACTGACTTAAATGCCACAATTGTAACAGAACCAGCTACTAACTATGAATATTTTTACCCTTTTGGGTAAATATTCAATTATTTACCAGAATTTGCTTGCGTTGACCACAAAAAGTACAAAAAAAAATTGCAAATATTTATTTAGCACCTAAAAACGAGAAAATATGCAAACAGAGAGAATTGTTTTTGTTTTACCAATCAAAATATTGAAAGCTGTAATAATTCATTTAATCTCCAAAACAAAACTAATAGAATTAGAATAGATGAAAGTGATAGCTATATATACACATAAGGGATACATTTACAATGAATAGAGAAATCAATATATTGAATAAATTTTAAATTGAAAAAAATACCCTACACTAAGTAAAAGAGCAAAAAAATTTTTCTTTTAAAATTTCAATAATTTATATTTTTGAGTGATTTTCGGAAGTGGGGTTATATGGGGGCTATGACCAATTATGGACCGATCACCATGAAATTAGGTCGTGTGATTTATGTCTATATTAAAGTTAAACATGTTGAATTTTGTGAGTATACCAACATTTTTAAGTGATTTATGCACGTTAAAGTGATTTTCGGAAGCGGGTCTATATGGGAGCTACGACTAATTATGGACCTATCGTAACAAAATTTGGTGACATAAATTTTGTATATATAAAACTTATTTGGAGAACAATTTGTGTAAATACATATGGGGCATTTCATATCAAGTGAACCAACTTTTGAAATCGATGTCTTCCGATCAGCATGAAATTTGCACCAAGGTTAGTTCTATTGGATAGTAACTCAGACACAATTTTTCAACAAGATCGGTCGAGAACTCAAATTTTGACATTTTGGTCAAACCGGTGTTTTTTCTTATCCATGTAACTTATTACCTATTGTTCTTAGCAAAATGTGTTCCAAATAGTTTAGATAGCAATTTCTTCAATCTTTCGAAAAAAAAAGATTTAAAAAAATAAAAAAATTTTAATATTTTTTTTCCGAAATCAAAAACTTTTTTTTTAAAATGGGCCCTTTTTTTCTTAAAAAGGGCCCATATTCCAATCCTATTCCAATTTGGATAGAAATTTTAGTTTTAGAACACAATAAATATGTAATAAAATCTTTATTTAAAATCTTATTTGTCATTCTAAATAATAAAGTGTAAAAAAACTTGTCAAAAGATTAAAGGGAATATCAAAATTCCCAAAAATGGTATTTTTTTTTTGCAATTTTGCCCATAGGAACCGCACTTCCTTTGGTGTTAGGAAAGTACTTTGGGGATAAATAAGGAATACTTTTTTTCTGATCCCAGCTATGAAATTTTAGAACACGAAATCGTTTATTTTTGGATCCGTAATTAATATTTTAGGAAATCTTTTTTATATTATTAGTAATTTGCATTTTCGGCCAATGCACTCTTCAAACGGTAAAGGTTTTCTGTGATGGTCTGGCAGATTTCATCAACTCATAATAGATAGGACCCTTTTGGTCCCACCAAATACAGAGCATTTCCTTAGCACCATGAATATTTTGCTGTATTTGATGTCGATTTGGCTCGTTGGTCGGGCTTCTCATACGATCTCTTACGCATTGAGTTATCGTAATGGATCCATTTTCCATCGCAAGTAATGATTCGAATAAATTTCGATTTTTTCAGTTATATCTCGAAAATAAACCAATTTTTTAACTTTTTTTTCAAAATGGGCCATTTTTCTCTCAAAAGAAAGCTTAGATATTTTCCTTCAAGACCTATGTGGTCACTTAGTGGGATG
Source organism: Calliphora vicina (assembly GCF_958450345.1). Lineage (NCBI taxonomy): Eukaryota > Metazoa > Arthropoda > Insecta > Diptera > Calliphoridae > Calliphora > Calliphora vicina. Next base: position 40,460,707 of record NC_088782.1, read on the forward strand.
CGAGTTGGATATCTATCAAAATAAATGTTTTGTAACTCAGAAAATAAATTTTTGGAAACTCTTCTCACAAAAATCTAACTCAATTGTTAAAAACTTAGGTGGTGGAAATGCATTAGTATAAAATCTACTTGAAATTTGTGATGATTTTGAGTAATTTTTATGTTTGAGTTTTTTTCTAGTTTCCGCTCTATGTATATTTCTCTATGGTAACGATATGACCCACTGTCATACTTGTCACGCCAATTAATTAGAAATAAATGAAAAATAACAATAAACCACTTCAAATCACATACTTGGAGGAAACATTTATTAACACAAATAAAACTTAAATCAAAAATACTTTTGCTCATAAAAGTATAAATGCGTCGTCTATGAATACCTTTATGTTTTGTAGGTGTAATAAAATAACAACAAAAAAGAAAAAGATAAAATACATAAAAATATATGATAAATTGATAGATACAAATGCATGTAATTAATTAAATTCGTATATAATGGTAGTAATAATAATGATAATGTACTCGTATTTAGCTCTAATATGAATTAATTAACTAAAAATAATTGTAGCAACAAATGAATTGATTGATGAAAAGCTCAACAATAAATTAGAAACGACGTTTAATGGTGCGATAATGATAGCCATCTTGTTCCAAAACAGCAGACTCACCATTGGCTGGACCCTCAGCCACAACGATACCCTCTTCTAGGGGTGGCAAATATTCGGTGGTGGGATTGATGGTGGGAAATAAATCAGGTGTAATGGAAGGTACTTTGTAGTGGTAACCATCTGTTTCTAGTACTGCGGTATCTTGAGGTTGCTCAGTTGGGGCCTCTACTACTTCGGAGGAGGATTCGGGAACTTCAGGAGCTTTAGTTTCAATTTCTATAATTTCATTAGTTTTGGGCAAGGTTTCGAAGGGTACTTCCGAGATGTCTTCGCCCATTTTGTGGGGGGGTAAATATTCATTAGAGGGGAGTTGAGGAGGTTCTGTGATTATATTAGTTACAGGAGGCAAGTATTCGTTGGTGGGTTGTTGTGGTTCAGGCTCTTTAATTTCAGCTACTGGTGGCAAATATTCGTTGGAAGGTTGTGCTGGTTCGGTGACAATTTCAGCTTCTTTTATCTCAGCTACTGGAGGCAAATATTCGTTGGTAGGTGGGGAAGGTTGTGGTTTCATTTCAGCTACTGGAGGCAAATATTCATTGGATGGTAAGGTGGGTAGCAATTCTGTGGTTTCCAGTTCATTGATTTCCACAGGAGGCAAATATTCATTCAGGGGAGATTGATGTGCCCTGACCTTGGGAGGTGCTGGCGGCAAATAAGCTAAATCCAAATGGGAAACATCACGTCTTGTTCTCAAACGCAGTGTGCGCAGTGTCTTGTATTTATAACCATCTTCACCTAAAACAACAGCATCTTGAGATTCTTCTGGTAGTGATTCTAGAGGTGGAGCTAACTCGTCCAGTGGTGTCAAATATTCAGTGTTTAATTCACTCACATCCCGGCGCAAACGTTGAGGAGCGGGTATATAGGTTAAGGCATTGACCAAAACCAAAGAACTTATAAAAACCACAAACAATTTCTGAAATAAAGAAAAAGAATCCAATTAAATTTTGAATTATTTGAAAATTTATAGAAAATTGCTACCATTTTCTCTGCTTTGCTTTGTGTCTTAACTAAACGCTCCAATAAAAACTTCTTAGCTGTTTAATCTCTGGTGTCGTAATGATGATTTCCAATTGTTAATTTTATCTATTTATATAAAAAATTAACACCGTTCATTAAATTGTATACAAGGCAGTCAATAATAACAATGAAAACTAACAAAAATAATCCCGCTTAAATTAAAATACTCTTTGAAATTTACGCAGCCTCAAACTAGCGCCAGTTTGATCGAACCTATAGTTTCTCTCTCTCTCTACTGGTTGTATTCAAACACACAACAAAAGAAATGACTTGACAGAAATACATCAAATGTGAAGAAACTTTTGATTTGTAGACAACTAGCAGTGCTACACTTAATGGTGCTTCCACACATGGGAAAGTGTTGTTTTATTTTTTAACACCCGGTCCTACACTTGGCACTTAAAAATACAAATTATTAACCATGGTCAGTAACACTTGAAACTTAATGATCATCTGGAGTGATGATCAATAGCAAATAGAACACAAGTCTTATCATTTGTATGTTTATACCCTTCACCATGAGTAGTAAAGTTAGTCATACCGTTTGTAATTTTTTTAGTTATCATTTGCGACCCATTAAGAATATATATACTGGATCGTTTTAGATGGCGGTATCGATATAGCCATGTCCGCCTATTCGTCTGTCTGTTGAAATCAAATTTCCGTAGCTCCCAAATAACTTTCATACTTGATTGATACATCAATATATCCGCAATAGTTTAACTTAGGTTACTATTTAAAATCGAGAAAATCGGCCCACAAATGGCTGAGATATAATCAAAAAATCACGACAATCTCGATTTTAGACCTATCTTTGATCTATATCTGGAGTACTAAGTCATTAATATAGATAATATGGATGTCTAATGATAGACATTTCAAAGACCTTTCCATCGACTTACGAAACGCCTTAGTAATTTGGACCTACAATGGGTCAAAATCGAATTTTATTGACCCGATTTTTTTTCAACTACAATGGTTTTTACCTATTTTCACAACAGTTTTTCGTTTTTTCTCACCGAATTTTTTTTCACCAAAATTTTTTTTACCAATTTTGTTCATCAAATTTTTTTTCATTATTTTTTTTCACCATAAATGGTTTTTAATTTGTATCTTAAAGTATACTTTGGTGAAGGGTATATAAGATTCGGTACAGCCTGAATAAGTACTCTTACTCGTTTTATTTCAAACTTGATCAGAGTGAAAATAAATTAAAAAATAAAAAAAACAAGTAAGAAAGTATGGTTGGTCAAGCCCGACCATATAATACCCTACACTAAGTAAAAGAGCAAAAACATTTTTCTGTTTCAATAATGTATATTTTTGAGTGATTTTCGGAAGTGGGCCTTATATGGGGGCTATGACCAATTATGGACCGATCACCATGAAATTAGGTCGTGTGATTTGTGTCTATATGAAAGTTTACTATGTTGAATTTTGTGAGTATACCAACATTTTTAAGCGATTTATGCACGTTAAAGTGATTTTCGGAAGTGGGCCTTATATGGGGGCTATGACCAATTAGGGACCGATCACCATGAAATTAGGTCGTGTGATTTATGTCTATATTAAAGTTAACTATGTTGAATTTTGTGTGTATACCAAAATTTTTAAGCGATTTATGCACGTTAAAGCGATTTTCGGAAGCGGGTCTATATGGGAGATATGACTAATTATGGACCGATCGTAACAAAATGTGGTGACATGAATTTTGTATATATAAAACCTATTTGGAGCGCAATTTGTGGAGATACATTTATAAATTAAACATTTATGACCGATAAAGTCCAATTTCGAGAGGACATTTGTATGGGGGATAGGTGAAATAATGGACCGATTTCAGCCAGTTTCAATAGGCTTGGTCCTTGGGCCGAAGAAATAACATGTACCAAATTTTATCGAAATATCTTGCGACCTGTACTCTGCGCACAAGGTTTACATGGACAGCCAGCCGATCAGACGGACGGACATAGTTTAATCGACTCAGAAAGTGATTCTAAGTCGATCGGTATACTTTAAGGTGGGTGTTAGACTAATATTTTTGGGCGTTACAAACATCTACACAAACGCCTCCCCACTATGGTGGTGTAGGGTATAATAAATAAATTAAACGAACTTTGGTTGAACATTTTTTTTAGCTATGTTTAGCGATGTTCGGAATAATAATGATTTTTTAACTATCTGGCTCAATGAAACGATTTCGTTTAAATAATTTTTATCAAATGAGAAATGAAATGAAATAAGTACCATCTGATCAGTTCGGTGTCTGGAGATCAAGTGTGTTAAGTTCAGTAAACACAGCTTGAAAAATTGCCTATGTAATATTTACTATTCATTGCACTGCAATAGGATTTTTGTTATATTTAAATTTAACAATATTTATTTTAAATTTGTAATAATTAGCGTACTGTTATAAGTTTCATATGTTTAATTTGAAAACATTTGAAATACAGATGTGTTAATTAACTCACCTATGTAAGGTTTTAGTTAAAAAGTTAGTATGTATTAGGGTATTCGAATTATTCGATTTTTCTCTTGTTCGAATAAAACGAATAATTCGAATAATAGATTTTAACTTGTTCGAATAATTTGATCACACGTTTAAAATTAATCGAATTATTCGAATAATTTAATTTTTTTTAAAAAAAGTAAAGAATAAAGTTTTGATGTCGGATTTTTAATATTTGTTTGTTAAAGAAAACCAAAAAATAACGTTAAAGTTAACAATTCAAGTATTGATAATGTTAAAAAACATTCGAAAACAAAGTTCATCATTAAATTTTCAACAGAAATATTCTCATCAGATTAACTCCCGAACAATCTACAAAACAATTGACTAGCAAACCCTTTAGTTTCCGTTTTTGAGCTATGCTTTAAAAAGTTTGAGCTAGTTGGACATGATCCTGAATTCAAATACAATATAAACGTATTAAGAACTTTTTTATGTCGTTCATTAATTCGGGTTTTAAATTGAGTAACTAATTCTTTAGTAAATTAATTATTCACTATTTCTAAATTATTTATAACAAATTGTAATATAAATCAAGCTCTATCAACGTTGCCGAATCTTTGCTTAATAAAATGGTCTTGGGGAATTACACAATAAAGGGAATCTGTCCAAAGTTTGATATCATTGTCAGTGAACGTGGCTAATTTGAAGTCAGGCATTGCATGATTGACGCAGTTACAAATACGCAAAAATTTCCATGTTAGACAAAGATATTCAAAATCATGTATAAGACGAACTCCATGCTTTTCTTGCAACAAAACATTAGTTTGCAATATTTGTGTTTATCATTTTATTAAAAATTTTGGAACACTTACGTACGCGGTTAATAACATCACATATATAAATATATTTTAAGATCATGGCCTTCATCTATTTCAATGTAATTATTATAAATATCATCCTAAATATCACTTTCGACGACCGTTTCAAAATCACATTCTCCATCACATTCATCCCCACTTTAATCTAAGCTACAATTTTGCTTATTAATAGCGATTATTCTAATATTTCGCCAGTTAAATAACAATTATTTTATTCCGTATCTTTTATTTTCATTGGTTCAAATCCTAAGTTAAAAATTTTGAAAGATTTGTTTTTAGAATTGTAACTTCTTGCAGTAATATTTATATATTTATAGAAATAGCTATCGGAACACTTTGTCTTTAGTTATTTGTCCAATTTCAGAAACAATACAATTTTTGTGAGTCATTATTACTTATTTAAATTTGAAATTATGAAAAATTTTAATAAATTTAAATATATATGTACATTTATTCGTTTTATTCGATTCTTCTACATAAAATTGTTCGAATTATTCGTTATTCGAAAATGGCCATTTTTAAATTGTTCGAATTTCGTAAATTATTCGTAAGAAATTATTCGATTAATCGAACGATCATTAGTCGCATGAATACCCTAGTATGTATAACAATAATCTATGTATTTAAAGTTTAAATTTTAAACCTATAATAAACTATTCAAGTAATAACTCAATATTGGGTAAATTCGAAGCAGAAATACATTACTCATTGGTACAATATAAAGAGGTCTTGCACAGTTTTGACTTCAGATATTAAAGAGTTAACTAGACATACAGTTTACTGTCTGCTATTGAAAATATTCTACAGAAAGTCTTTTATATATAGATAGTCTTATTTAGAAAGACTTCTATAGAAATTTGTTCATAGAATGCCTTCTATAGAAAGTCATTTATAAAAAGTCTTCTATAGAAAGTATTTTATATAAAGTCTTCTATAGAAAGACTTCTATAGAAAGTCTTTTAAAGAAAATCTTCTATAGAAGTCTTTTAATGAAAATCTTCTATAGAAAGTCGTCTTTAGAAAATCTTCTTAAGAAAGCCTTCTTTAGAAAATCTTCTTTAGAAAATCTTCTTTAGAAAATCTTCTATAGAAAGTCTTCTATAGAAAGTCTTCTATAGAAAATCGTCTATAGAAAGTCTTCAATAGAAAGTCTTCTATTGAAAGTCTCCTATAGAAATCTTTCTTTAGAAAATCTTCAATAGAAAATCTTATATAGAAAGTCTTCTATAGAAAATCTTCTATAGCAAATCTTCTATAGAACATCTTCTATAGAAAGTCTTCTATAGAAAGTATTGTATAGAAAATCTTCTATAGCAAATCTTCTATAGAAAATCTTCTATAGAAAATCTTCAATAGAAAATCTTTTATAGAAAATCTTTTGTAGAGAGTCTTCTATTGAAAATCTTCTATAGAAAGGCTTCTATTGAAAGTCTCCTATAGAAAGCTCTCTATAGAAAGGCTTCTATTGAAAGTCTCCTATAGAAACCTTTCTTTAGATAATCTTCTATAGAAAGTCTTCTGTAGAAAGTCTTCTATAGAAAATCTTCTATAGAAAATCTTCTATAGAAAATCTTCTATAGAAAATCTTCTATAGAAAATCTTCTATAGAAAATCTTCTATAGAAAATCTTCTATAGAAAATCTTCTATAGAAAATCTTCTGTAGAAAATCTTCTATAGAAAATCTTTTATATAAAGGCTTCTATTGAAAATCTTCTATATAAAGGCGTCTATTGAAAGTCTCCTATAGAAAGCTTTCTTTAGAAAATCTTTTATTGAAAGTCTCCTATTGAAACCTTTCTTTAGAAAATCTTCTATCGAAAATCTTCTATAGAAAATCTTCTATCGAAAATCTTCTATAGAAAATCTTCTATAGAAAATCTTCTATAGAAAATCTTCTATCGAAAATCTTCTATTGAAAGTCTTCTATTGAAAGTCTCCTATAGAAATCTTTCTTTAGAAAATCTTCAATAGAAAATCTTCTATAGCAAATCTTCTATAGAACATCTTATATAGAAAGTCTTCTATAGAAAGTCTTCTATAGAAAATCTTTTATAGAGAGTCTTCTATTGAAAATCTTCTATAGAAAGGCTTCTATTGAAAGTCTCCTATAGAAAGCTCTCTTTAGAAAATCTTCTATAGGAAGCTCTCTTTAGAAAATCTTCTATTGAAAGTCTCCTATAGAAACCTTTCTTTAGAAAATCTTCTATAGAAAGTCTTCTATAGAAAGTCTTCTATAGAAAATCTTCTATAGAAAATCTTCTATAGAAAATCTTCTATAGAATATCTTTTATAGAAAATCTTCTATAGAAAATCTTCTATAGAAAATCTTCTATAGAAAATCTTCTATAGAATATCTTTTATAGAAAATCTTCTATAGAAAATCTTCTATAGAAAATCTTCTATAGAAAATCTTCTATAGAAAATCTTCTATAGAAAATCTTCTGTAGAAAATCTTCTATAGAAAATCTTTTATATAAAGGCTTCTATTGAAAATCTTCTATATAAAGGCGTCTATTGAAAGTCTCCTATAGAAAGCTTTCTTTAGAAAATCTTTTATTGAAAGTCTCCTATTGAAACCTTTCTTTAGAAAATCTTCTATAGAAAATCTTCTATCGAAAATCTTCTATAGAAAATCTTCTATAGAAAATCTTCTATAGAAAATCTTCTATCGAAAATCTTCTATTGAAAGTCTTCTATTGAAAGTCTCCTATAGAAATCTTTCTTTAGAAAATCTTCAATAGAAAATCTTCTATAGCAAATCTTCTATAGAACATCTTATATAGAAAGTCTTCTATAGAAAGTCTTCTATAGAAAGTCTTCTATAGAAAGTCTTCTATAGAAAGTCTTCTATAGAAAGTCTTCTATAGAAAGTCTTCTATAGAAAGTCTTCTATAGAAAATCTTCTAGAAAGTCTTGTATAGAAAATCTTCTATAGCAAATCTTCTACAGAAAATCTTCTATAGAAAATCTTCAATAGAAAATCTTTTATAGAAAATCTTTTATAGAGAGTCTTCTATTGAAAATCTTCTATAGAAAGGCTTCTATTGAAAGTCTCCTATAGAAAGCTCTCTTTAGAAAATCTTCTATAGAAAATCTTCTATAGAAAATCTTCTATAGAAAATCTTCTACAGAAAATCTTCTATAGAAAATCTTCTACAGAAAATCTTCTATAGAAAATCTTCTATAGAAAATCTTCTATAGAAAATCTTCTATAGAAAATCTTCTATAGAAAATCTTCTATAGAAAATCTTCTATAGAAAATCTTCTATAGAAAATCTTCTATAGAAAATCTTCTATAGAAAATCTTCTATAGAAAATCTTCTATAGAAAATCTTCTGTAGAAAATCTTCTATAGAAAATCTTTTATATAAAGGCTTCTATTGAAAATCTTCTATATAAAGGCGTCTATTGAAAGTCTCCTATAGAAAGCTTTCTTTAGAAAATCTTTTATTGAAAGTCTCCTATTGAAACCTTTCTTTAGAAAATCTTCTATCGAAAATCTTCTATAGAAAATCTTCTATAGAGAATCTTCTATAGAAAATCTTCTATCGAAAATCTTCTATCGAAAATCTTCTATCGAAAATCTTCTATCGAAAATCTTCTATCGAAAATCTTCTATCGAAAATCTTGTATTGAAAGTCTTTTATAGAAAGAATTCTATAGAAAAACTTCTATAGAAAGACTTTTTTAGAAAGTCATCTATAGAAAAGCATCTTCAGAAAGTCTTCCATAGAAAAACTTATATAGAAAGTCTTCTAAAGAAAGTCTTTTATAGAAAGTCTTCTATAGAAAGTCTCCTATTGAAAGTCTCCTATAGAAAGCTTTCTTCAGAAAATCTTCTGTAGAAATTCTTCCTTAGAAAATCTTCTATAGAAAATCTTCTATAGAATGTCTTGTATAGAAAATCTACTGTAGAATGTCTTGTATAGAAAATCTACTGTAGAAAGTTGTCTATAGAAATTCGTATATAGAATGTCTCCTATAGAAAGTATTCTAAAGAATTTTTTCTATGGAAAGTATTCCATAGATTTTCATAAATAGAAAGTCTTCTATAGAATGGCAAATAATATTTTCAATATGAATTCTTCTTTACATGTTGAAATAACTGGTCTGATAGCTAATGCAATAACCGATAGATGCCCTTTGTAGCGTACTTAACAACTCATTTAGTTCCTCAAACACTTTTGGCACTCACAGCTCAATGGTACCATATGTGAAGTGAGTACAAGTGCAAAAATAATTTTTTTTTTGAAGAATTTAAAATTCTTAACTGTTTAAATATTGAAACACATTCAAGAGTATCTTTTTTTTGCACGTTTCAGCTCATAAATATTTATTTATTTATTTATTTTAATTTAAATAATGTTTTCATCATGAATGGATCGCAATGAATTGGATGATATGTGATGTCAAATGTACAATAAAGAGTTTTGATTTGTAAAGTTCAGTTCAGTTCCTCCTTCTTATTGTCAAACAAACAAAACAAAAAAATAGTATTAAAAACAGATGAAATCATAATTTTGTTGTTATATATTTGTTTGTCATACATTATAATAAAAAAAAACAAAATCAAATGAATCAACAAATATTTATAATGAGCAGAATTCAATGTCATGGCAACAACTGTTGCCTTCCACAATGATGAAGATGATTTTTTTTTGTGAAGATCTTTTCAAATCTTCAAATTTTGTTAAATACTCTAGTCAATATTAATTTTTATTATTATTTGTTTTTGATTTGATTTTACTATAAATTACAACAACAGTAGAGTGGTAACAATAGGCAATATTATCAAAACCATTATCAGCTAACAACAGCAACAAAAACAAAGTTGAATAACCGTTGTTAAGTTTTTAGTTTCAATAAAAATTTCGATATTTTTTTTGTTCAATTCTTTCTTTTGTGTTTATGTAGCTGCTATTGATTGATGTAAATGTTAATTTGTTGTTACATTTATTTACATCACGTTTTTGTTACAATTTCAAGTATTTTGTTTTATAAATAAAACAAAATTATTTCGAATTGTTAATGTAATTAAATTGTTCTGTAGTTTATTTTTATTTTCTTAATTATCACTTGTATTTTACGTTGTAAATAAAGATTTTCTCAGCTACTTGACCTTTATGTTAATTTGATGTTTTATTTCAGTTATCAAGAGTTGTATTGTCAAAATGATTTTATTTCTTTTTTCTTTTTCTGTGAATCAAAAGAACCTTTTGAATTTAAGTTGTTTAAATAAAAACCCACAACAAACTATAAAACTGTTGTTGCTGCTGATGCTGATAATGATCATGTGTTTATGGACCATAACAGCACCTTGTTTCAACACTTAAAGAAGTTTAAATTTTTATTGGTTTCACATATTTTACAGTGGGCCAAATGAATAATAAATATTGATGAATGTGTAACTTCTAAACTATTTAGCATAAGAACAACTTACTAAGAATTAGAAGTATAGTTAAATAGAAAATATATATTCGATTTCAATAAACAATTTCATAATAGCAAAAAAACAATCACAGTCAAATTCATTTCATACTACATGCGAATTGGAGCTAAGTTTTCGCCGCAATCTTAGCCTGAAACATACCAATTATATTAAAAAACAAGTAAGAGAGCTATATTCGCCTGTGCCGAATCTTATATACCCTTCACCAAATTATACTTCAAAATCAAAATTTTAAATATTTTTAGGTAAACAAAATTTATTTTTCATTTTTTGGAAAAAAATTTGTTTCCAATTGTTATTTTAATTTTTTTTTTTAATTTAAATTTTAAAAATATTTTTTTTGTTTTTTCAATTTTTTGTTAAAAAAAAATCGGGTTAAAAAATATTTTGACTCATTGTAGGCCCAACTTACTATGGTCTTATATACGTCGCACGGTGGCTCATATCTCAATTTCATCGGCCAAAAGTCCAACTTTTTGTTAACTCCAATTTCAAAAATTTTAATGTCATTCAATAGTAAACACATTGAAACTAAGGCAGCCAAAAAATTGGCTGCTGTTAAAGTCAAATATTTTATGTCATTTTATAAAAATGTGATTTTTGTAAATTTGATCAGAAGTAAATTATCATTACTCGCAAACTATTATAGATAATGGGATGATTTTTCTTTTGTTATTTTGGTAGGATAATAATCTTTAAGAGCTGATATGATTTGTCATTGTACCGTTTATAACTGATGTGTTATTAATTTTTTTTCTCAGGTACTATATTTTAGCCAAATTTGAATATATTTTTTTTTCGGCCCGAGGACGAAGTCTATTGAAAATTACTGAAATCGGTCCACTATTTCACCTAGCACCCATACAAATGTTCTCCCGAAGTTATACTTTATCGGTCATAAATGGTTAATTTATATATGTATCTATACAAATTTTGCTCCAATTAAGTTTTATATAAACTGAATTAATGTCACCTAATTTTATGATGATCGGTCCATTATTAGTTATAGCTCCCATATAAGACCCGCTTCCGAAAATCACTTTAACGAGGATTAATCTCTTAAAAATGTTGGTATAAACACAAAATTCAATAGAAATAACTTCCATATAGACATAAATCACACGACCTAATTTCATGGCGATAGGTCCATAATTAGTCATAGCTCCCATATAAGACCCGCTTCCGAAAATAATTCACGAAAATAAATTATAGTGTAGGGTATTACATAGTCGAGCTTGGCCGAACATACTTCCTTACTTGTTTTTAAAAACCAAAAATTAGCCATTTCATACTAAAATTAGCATTTTCATAAATTAAAAGTTCAACTTTAACCTTAAATTGCGCAACAACTGCTGAACCGATTTTAATGAAATTGAAACTGGAGAAAAATTCAAGAAGTTATCTGTCCACCAAAAAAAAAATTTCTCTATCGGTTCAAAAGTTACAGAGTTTTGGCCGATGAAAAACGAAAATGAGCGTCGTTGCAAAGTTCTTTGAAATATCTATCATAAGATATCCATATTGTCTATATTAATATCTTAGTAATCCAGATATAGGTCAAAAATAGGTGAAACATCGAGGTTGTCCTGGTTTTTTCCTCGTATCTCTGCCATTTGTGGATCGATTTTACTGATTTTAAATAGGAAACTTCTCGAAAGCACAGAATTATTGAAGATTTGGATCCCGAAGATATCTGGGGTCTTTAGAAAATTGATTTCAACAGACAGATATACGGACATGGCTTAATCGACTCCGCTATCTATAAGGATCCAGAATATATATACTTTTTAGGGTTGGAAAATTATATTGTGGAAATTACAAACGGAAAGACAAATTTACATATATACCCTTCTCACGAAGGTGAAGGGTATAATTAATCATAGTCTGTTTAAGCTATTAGTGTTGCCCTTAAAATGTTGTAATAAGCTCTTAATACTTTCATATAGTAACATTTTAGTGTTTTCTTCTATTCAAATCATCTTGAGAAAAATTTCAAGGGTTTTTGTTTTTTCAGTCGTGGTTGTCATTCTCGTGGAATTATCCATATGTCATTTTGAATGACAGATATGAGGAGCCGCAAAACAAAAGGTACTTTTTCGAATTTTTTTATAAATTGATTTTTTGGTATTTTTATAATATTTGGGTTGAAATATTCTGGAAAAAATCAATTTCCCAGCATTTTTAAATTTTCAAAAAAAATACCTTTTGTTCTTTAATTTCGAGAATTGGAGGCATTACTTCATGAAGATTGTTGTCAATATTCATTGGGAGCTACTCAATCAGCAATTTCAAAACGTTTGCAAGCAGTAGGATTCATCCAAAATCAGGGAAATTGGGTACCATACGAATTGAAGCTGGGAGAAATTGAAAGATTTTGTATGTCTAAAATGCTGCTTGAATGCTATAAAGAAAACTATTTTTGCACCGAAAAGTGATCTATTAGGATAACCCGAATGTAAGAAATCGTATGTGAAGCCCGGCCAACCAACCGAATCAACACCAAAGCCAAATATCCATGGCGCTAAAGTAATGCTCTGTCTATGATGAGACCAAAAGGGTCCTATCTATAATGAGCTGCTGAAGTCTGACCAGACAATCACAGGGAACCTGTACCGAATGCAGCTGATTCGTGTGAAGCGAGCATTGGGCTAAAAACGCCCAGAATATGCGGCTAGACTCATGAAACCCTAATATTCCATAATGACAACGCTCAGTCACATGTTGCAATACCCGTTAAAAACTAATTAGAAAGAAGAGGTTGGGAAGTTTTTACTCACTCGCCTTATAGTCCAGACTTTGCCCTGTCAGAGTATCCGATCTTGGCGTCAAAATATGAGCATTTCCTTTGGCTCGGAATTCAAATGTTGCCAGAAAGATGAGATAAATACTATGGGAAATCTGCACCCTCAATTTCAGAAGTAAACAAGTGGTTTAGTGACGCTCAGTTGAGGTCTCTCTACAAACGAAACGATATGGAGTTGGCCAATCGGAGATTGAAAGATCGAGAGATTGTGGAAGCCATAGGCTTCTCACATGGGTCAGTGGTTGGGTATGAGAAAGCTTTGATAACTTCTGTGTATTCGTGTGACAACTTCGCAGGAGTATTTGGCGTTGTTCAACCGCAATATAGACGAGTTTTTGCGTTGTTTCGTATTCGTGAATCCACCAAAACAATACAGCATAGACCAAATAGCAGTCAAAGCAGTGGGTTTGTCGGCGCCAAAGAAGGCCAAGCTTGCTTTGCCTACCAATAAAGTCATGGCAACTGTTTTTTTGGGATGCACGCGGCATATCCACATTGGCTACCTTCAAAAGGTTAGATTTAATGAGGATATAAAAAAAAACGACAGCCAAGAAAAAAGTTATTTTTCATTACGACAATGCAAGGTTGCACACTAGTGTGCCAACTATTTATTGTGAATATAATAGGGAATAAAAATGACCTCAATTTCCTTACTGTTATAAATTTTAAATAGAACCTATTCAGAATGTTATAGTCCAGATAATTCTAAATAACTCTGAAAGTTTTACTAAAAATGTAGAACTTTATACCTTAAATCGTGAAGTTCAAAAGTCAAATTTTTCAATATTTGGAATTTCTAATGGAAAGATAGCGAAATGTTATATATTTTTGGGCTGATTTTGGTGAAACTTAAGAAAAATATAACATGAAGTTTAGTATTTATACTTACAGCTCAAAAATGGAAATTAACCCTTAATGGCACTGGGATTAAAATGACACTCAACTTTTCATATACGTAAACATTCCGTATATATAACACTTATTTAGAGTAGATACGTATATAAATTACGTATCTAAATTACGTAATTAACCCTCTAACCGGCCAATTTTATTTTGAGGTTAAAAAATATACCAGGTTATTGTTTGAATAAAAAGAAAATACGTTAAAATAAAAAACACAAAAGACAAGTGCACGTTCATATTTATCACAATAAGTAAATTGTTTGTCTCTTTACACATATTTACCGTTATAACGGGAGAAATATGCAAATAAAGCAGCATTACATACATTTAACATACCCCGCCTAAAGTTAGCCTTGACGGTTAGAGGGTTAAATATGGCCGGCCAGCCAGACGGAAGGACGGACATCGTTTAATCGACTCAGATAATACTTTTGGGCATTACAAACATCAGCACAAATGCATTATACCCTCCCCACTATGGTGTGTAGGGTAAAAACATAGCTGACATTATTTTTCTTTAGTTGGGGAGCATCCTGGCTTTAAACTACCGAAACTCTTCTTCTAATGATGATTTTTAAAACTGAAATTCAGAACATATTGCCTGACTGCAATAGCCTTAGTTATTATGTTTCCATATTATTTTTCTAGTGGTACTTATTTATTCTTCCCTTGCAAGTATTTATTCTCAGTAGCAGCGTTAATTACCGGTGAAAAATTTATATTGCCATAGAACTAATTAATTTTTTCATTTTAATATTGCCCTTTATAAATTAAAGCAATACATAATTAATTACAATTTTATTTCAACTTTGAACCTATAAAGGTTACAAAAGTTTTCGCTAGGCTATAACTAGCGTTTTAATACAATTTTATTAAATATATTGTATATTTTTGGTTTAAATACAATCATACTTATCTTGCCAAAATTGCGTGCTTATACAATGTACAACCAAATAAATGAATCTACTATTTTGCATAAATATTTCATGAACACCGGAAATTAAATTGATGGTTTCCTAATCCCCTATAAATGTTGGAAACTTACACACGGAGATACTCAGAACAATACAAAACAACAGGATGTCTATAGTCTATATCTACATATTTAGCTTGTAGGAATACAAACATATTTAGTAACAGAAACATCACAAAAACAAGTAAGAAAGTATAGACGGTCTAGCCCGACTATATCATACCCTACACTAAGTAAAAGAGCAAAAACATTTTTCTTTTAAAATTTCAATAATTTATATTTTTGAGTGATTTTCGGAAGTGGGGGTTATATGGGAGCTATGACCAATTATGGACCGATCGCGATGAAATTGGTTGACATAACTTCGGTATATATAAAACTTATTTGGAGCGAAATTTGTGTAGATACCTTATAAATTAAACATTCATGACTGATAAAGTCCTCTTTCTGGAGGAAATTTTAATGGGGACTAGGTGAAATAATGGACCGATTTTAACCAGTTTTAAGAGACTTCTTCCTTGGGACGAAAAATATAAACCTGTAAAATTTTATGGAAATATCTTAAAAACAAGTAAGAAAGTATGGTCGGTCAAGCCCGACCATATAATACCCTACACCAAGTAAATGAGTAAAAATATTTTTCTTTTAAAATATCAATAATTTATATTCGTGAGTGATTTTCGGAAGTGGGCCTTATATGGGGGCTATGGATCACCATGAAATTAGGTCGTGTGATTTGATGAAAGTATACTATGTTGAATTTTGTGAGTATACCAACATTTTTAAGCGATTTATACACGTTAAAGTGATTTTCGGAAGCGGGTCTATATGGGAGCTATGACTAATTATGGACCGATCGTAACAAAATTTGGTGACATGACTTTTGTATATATAAAACTTATTTGGAGCTCAATTTGTGGAGATACATTTATAAATTAAACATTTATGACCGATAAAGTCCAATTTCGGGAGGACATTTGTATGGGGGCTAGGTGAAATAATCGACCGATTTCAGCCAGTTTCAATAGGCTTGGTCCTTGGGCCAATTGATCGAAATATCTACAAAATTGCGACCTGTACTCTGCGCACAAGGTTTACATGGACAGCCAGCCAGCCGACCAGACGGACGGACATCGTTTAATCGACTCAGAAAGTGATTCTAAGTCGATCGGTATACTTTAAGGTGGATGTTAGACAAATATTTTTGGGCGTTACAAACATCTGCACAAACGCATAATACCCTCCCCACTATGGTGGTGTAGGGTATAACAAGTAAGAAAGTATAGAAGGTCATGCTCGACCATATAGTACCATACACTGAGTAAATGAGCAAAATTGTTTTTCTTTTAAAATTTCAATAATTTATATTCGTGACTGATTTTCGGAAGTCGGTCTTATATGGAAGCTATGGCCAATTATGGACCGATCGCGATGAAATTGGTTGACATAACTTCGGTATATATAAAACTTATTTAGAGCGAAATTTGTGTAGATACCTTATAAAATAAACACTTATGACCGATAAAGTCCTATTTCTGGAGGAAATTTTAATGGGGACTAGGTGAAATAATGGACCGATTTCAAATAGTTTTAAGAGACTTCTTCCTTGGACGAAAAATATAAATGTGCCAAATTTGATGGAAATATCTTAAAAAATGAGGCCTGTACTTTTCAAGGTTTACATGGACAGTCAGCCAGACGGACGGATGGACGACTTAGAAAGTGATTCTGAGTCGATCGGTATATATTTTAAGGTGGGTGTTGGACTAATATTTTTGGACGTAACAAACATCAGCCCAAACCCATAATACCCTTCCCACTATGTTAGTGTAGGGTATAATGAATACCTAAATTAAATGAATGTTATAATTGTGAATACAATGGATGAGAATGCTTACAACAAGTATCAAAATGTTAATAAAAAGGTATCTATAGAATTTCTATTGATTACAT
Source organism: Calliphora vicina (assembly GCF_958450345.1). Classification (NCBI taxonomy): domain Eukaryota; kingdom Metazoa; phylum Arthropoda; class Insecta; order Diptera; family Calliphoridae; genus Calliphora; species Calliphora vicina. The sequence goes on from NC_088782.1 coordinate 40,477,806, forward strand.
ACTTAGGTAGGTTTCTGTTTTCCAATTCATGTTCTATTTATGAATTGGAAACAACAAAAATATGAAAACAAACATGCAAATGTTTATAGAAAACAAATGAGCCAGTTTAACAGGGTGTAGACCATGTCTCTGTTTTAAAGGGTCTTCCATTAAGCGCTTGCTATCTTTAAATTTAAGGATTGTGTGAGATATCATCAACATTTTTTTATTCGTTTGAAAGGCCTATCGATGCCATTGTGTATGGAATATATCGCCGCGCCTTCGCTGTTAAGCGCGCATCTGAAATTTAAATTTTTCCATGAATGATGCATAAATAAGACTGAATTTAAATGAAAATCTCACAAGAAAAAGTCTAGTTTGGTAAAATCGCACGATCACCGTGGCCAGTTTACATCATCTCCATGTGAAATAACCATGCCCTCATATCGTGCGTGCAGAGAGTGGCATGAGTTGTGTAGAATATTAATAAAACAATTTTCTCCTTTGCACGTGCTTTGTAGCACTAAATCCGTCCATGGTGATTTGGCAGGTTGTATTGTCAAATCACAAATGTCAAATGTCATCCAATTCGACATATGTAGCTTCAACAATATGGCTGCTATCAACTGTCAAAGTTCGGAAGACCCTTTAGTAGTTTCTGGCGGAAGTCCTTATTGTTAGACCCTTTTGTAAATAGTTTTTGCTGTTTATGCCGAAGTACGTCTCAAAATAATGTTAAAACACTAACAACTATCAGAAGGAATAAACAGAGCCTGCAAATATGCTTTAAAATAGTTGTAGTTTTACTTGTGTGTAAATTTGTATGTATTTGTTGTTTAGTTTACACCGGCAGTGTTCGATTTCCTTTTCCTCTTTGTACATATTTTCCTTATCCTTGTGGGGGTTTCATTGTCATTAATTCCAAGTATGTTTTTGAGGGAGTATTTAACACATTTATATTTGTATCTCTACTTATTTGTTTTTGTATTCGAATGGGGTTAATTCAATAGCCATTTTTTCGGCTCATATCATTTTCTGCCATTACAAATATACAAATGTTCTGACAGAGACTCTTGGGATATACGTTTAAATGATTATAATTGGATATTTTCTTTTATTAGTTGGTATTAAGTTCTTTAATCTGTTTTATGTTTTGAAACAGGAGAGATTCTCTTGGTATTTTTAGAATTTTTTTTAGGAATTTAAAGTAATTCCTTGAAGTCCATACAATGGAATGGTATGTAGAAAAGCTTTAACTAATTAAGTCTCCACATAAAAGTACATTACTAAGAACTTAATAGTAAACAGAGCTTCGAAATAACTGACTCAATTTGAGCTTAATTCACTAAAATATTCATATGGAATTAAAAATTGTCAGCCATTCATTTTAAAAATTCATTTACAAAACTTGATTCCTTACCTTCAATAAATTCCATTATAATGGAATTTATTCATAACAGAATTCATTCAACCTTTTAACGATTAAATTTGTATACCCACCATCAAAAAAGATGGGGGTATATTGGTTTTGTCATCCGTTTGTAACACATCTAAATACTTATCGCAGACCCACAAAAGTATATATATTCTGGGTCCTCATTCTAAGACGATCTAGCTATGACTGGCCGACTGTTTGTCTGTCTGTTGAAAACACGATACGGTTCAAACAAAAAGAGCTAGCTGGCTTTCAATCGATTTCATGTTTAACAATGGGACAAATGTCTGTAATAAATTTCCAACTGGTTGTACCTACATATCGAGCCCTTAGCGCCAAATTATCGTAAGCGACATTTTCTAAATTTTTTTTTATTGCAAAAATTAAAATTTTATGGTCCGAATGATGTTTTAGCGTTCTCAGAATATCAAAATTTTTAATAACTTGAAAATTATAGGGGGTAAGATTTTATCGTAAGTCAATGTTTACATTTTACAGTAAACGAATTTTATCGTAAGCGACACATAGTGGTATAGAAAAAAAAGAGAGAAATAAATCTGTAACTTCTAAATGGTTAGATTGATTTGAATGAAATTTCACATGCGCAAAGAAGAAGTGTTCTCGAGTTTAAGTTCTGAACGTGGACCTCATGGGCCCACCAGGGCCGCGACCAAGGGTCCTCAAAGTAGGACACCTCGGGTATATTACATTTTTAAAATGATCCTATTTCTTCGTTTGTGTTCCGATTTCAAAAAAAAATTACACACATAAAATCTTTTCATTGAGTGCTATCAATTGTCTCTTATAGCTTAGGAGATAATCGCATTTGAAAGTTAAATTTTCAACATTTTTACCCAATCTACTCCAGTTTTTTGATAACAGCTTATCCAAATATTTTCCAGTTTTCCTTCATTGGACTAACAACGTATGTATGTGTCAAATATGAAAAGAACTGTTTAAAAATAATGACTAAGTCCAAAGTTATATGCATTTGAATTTAAAAAATTTTGAAAAGCCGATTTTTCGCTAATTTTTTGGGAAAAAATTACTTTTTTTCTTTTTAAGTTATCGCAAATAATTTCTAAGAGGATGTATAAGGAATTTATACTTTCTGAAAGCTAAGTTTTCATAAAATATTTTAAATGAAAAAAAAATTAAAAATTTTTGTTACCGAGGGGACCAGGTCCATTCAAAGAACACCTATTTTTTTATGTAAAATTAAAATTTAGGGCAAAAATTCTCAAATCGCATATTCGATATCAAAATATAATAACCGATTTTAGATGGCCCAATATGCTTTTAATTATTTTGTAAAGGATTCCGATAACTCCGACCCTGGTATGGATATTATAGCCAAAAAACTAAAAATTTCCATTTTTGGGATTTTTCAACACTTTTTTGGGAATTGCGGGATTGCTGATAATAAATTTCAAAATTCGTTTTTATTTTTCCATTTTAAATAGAAAATTTTACATAACTGTGAAATTTCATTAAAAACTATTCATAAATAAATATTTTATTTCAATTCGTATCTATGTATCTATGCAAAAATTCAATAAAAAACCTTTTTTGTCATATTTATCAATAAAGTATTCCATGAATTTTTAATTGTCAAAAGTTATAAATATTTTTGAAAAATAGAAAAATAGCTTGAACGAAATTATATTATATCGCATCATAACATTTTTAATTCTATGTATAAATTTCAAAATAATCGAAAAAACCTTCTCCTGTAAAATTTGTGTTTTGTAGCTTACGATAATTTGGCGCTAAGGGCTCGATATATATAACATGTATTTTAAGTAAATACTGGCATAATAAAATTTGGTTAAATTTCTGTAGAATTAAATAATCTACAATACAAAATATAAGTTAAGCATATAAGCGTTATATGTAATTATTTTGGTATTTCAATGGAACTTACTAAGCTATAAATAGCTGGGTTAATTAAAATTTTGTAATTTCTTGTTAACTTATAGGATTTTAACATAAAGTTCAATTGTGAAATTTTTGATAATAGTCACTACAATAATCCAATGCTATGGCAATATATTGAATTATTTTAATTAATTCATTATTTTCGCTTTAAAATGGAGTTCAATGAATATTTATTATATGCTGCATACTCGAATTTACATTCAAATATGATTGATTATGAATGTTAAATTAAAATTTAATTTTTATTTTCAAATATTTTTTACATAAATATTGACATTAATTAGCAATTAAAATAAAATTAAGTGCACGTGGACACAAATTATGAAATTATTGGTTAGAAACATTGTATGATATACAGTGAGTAACAATAGAATGGAAATATTTTTTTGAAAAATATATTACGTCATTTCTGCTTCCAAAATCATGATTTTCTAAGATAAATTCGAATTTGCAAGTTTAAAAAAAACAAGTAACAGAACTATATTCGGCTGTGCCTAATCTTATATACCCTTCATGAAAATATACTTTAAAATATTTTTTTTAAATACAGTGGAGTCGGGATAGAGTGAACTAATTAATGCAAGGCCTGTTCACTTTATCCAATAAATTCACTTTATCGAGACTGAAGAAATAATGAAAAATCATAAAATTTTATGTCAAAAATGTACATTTTATTATATTTTTATAAAGGAACAAATAAATCATTAATGGTTGCTTGTTTTGTACATGTACTTTTTGGCTTTTTGTACTGCTAAATCACGAAATTTGTAAAACTAAGATATTTTCATAATCCTTAGTATTGTTCTCAGCCCAGTCAATGGCTTTTTCAAAAATTTGAACAGCTTGAGTTGCTGCTTTGTACCCTTGAAGCCAGCATGCTCTTGCATTGAAATCTCCTGATCGTGTAACTGCTCGTGTATTTTTTTTTTATATTGCCTTAAGCATTTCTCCACTGACAGGCAAATTTTTACATCGCTGCTTTAAAAGTCAGTTATGGAGTATTTTTTCGACATTCCGCTTTTCGCAAAGTTTTTCTTTATTTATAGCACTTTTATTGTGGCATATAATTCCACTTTGTATTTTTTTAATGCCCCATATTGTGAACTTTGCTACACCAAATTTATTTGCTAGACCTGTAACTCCCACTCCATTGTCCATATCTTTAATTATTTATAGCTAAACTTTTATTGAAAGATTTTTTGGGTTTATATAGCAATAAAAATAGTAGGTTCAAAAAAAGTCAAAAATCTCAGAAAAACCAAAACAGAAATAACGGTGTTGTATAAAAAATGTGTGTAAAAAAATATAGAAACTTAGTTTAAGTGGTATAAAAATACTAATGAGAGTCAAAACTGCATGTAGACAAAAAATAACAAATAAAAACTTTTGATTTTAATTTTTTTTGCAAAAAAAAAACTAATGTTCACTCTATAGAGGTAGGCGATGTTCACTCTTTAGAGTCTCCAATGTAAAAATTTGTGTGTTCATACTCTCCAGTAGTTCATATTATCAAGTGTTCATTCTAACCCGACTCCACTGTATTTTGTTGGTAAACAAAATTAAATTTTTTTTAAAAATTTTACATTAACTTTTTTTTAAATTGTGTTTTAAATTTTTTTTAAAAAAGTCTAATTTTTTTAAATTTTTTTTTTAGCAAATGAATTTATGGCAAAAAACTTTTTTGGAGCAAAAAAAAATCGGGTTAAAAAATATTTTTCCCGATTTTGACCCATTGTAAGTCCAACTTACTATAGCCTTATGTACATTGTTGCAGTGGACTCTGAAGTATCCATAATTAGATATCCATATTGTTTATATTAATGACTTAGTAATCCAGATATATATAAAAAAATAGGCCAAAAATCGAGGTTGTCCCGGATTTTTCCTTATATCTCAGCCATTTGTGGGCCGATTTTGTTGATTTTAAACAGCAACCCTTGCCACTCAAGGTGCAAAGTCGCGATATCAAGGGCACTTTTGTATGCGCTGCGGCGAAACTGACAACTTTTGTTTATTTTTGTACAATGTATGCCTATGTACGGGGGTGGGTCAAAAAGTCCGTGACTGTTTTTGGATAAAAAAATATTTTATTTTTCAACATAGGCTCCTTTGAGCTCTAATCACTTTGACCAACGATTTTCCAATTGTTGTATCCCTTCCAAAAAAATAAGATTTGTCGAGGTCATCAAGATAGGTATTTTTTGTATGACGATTTCATCGTTGGAGTCAAATCTCTATCCACCGAGACATTTCTTCAGGTTTGGACACAAGAAATAGTCAGTAGGGTCTAAATCCTAAGAATAGGGCGGAAGAGTTGGAATTCCGTAGCCTAATTCATGGATTTTTGTCACGGAAACTGCACATGTTTGTACCCTTTTGTGCACCCTATTATAAATAAGGGCGGCAGTTAACTTGCGGAAAGCTTTCTCATGTCCAATTCATCATTCAATATTGAAACCTCTGATCCATGTGAGATGCCTATGGCTTCCACAATCTCTCGCCAACATTATATCCGGATTTTTTCAATTGTTTCGGGTGTAGAGTCCTCAACTGGGTGTCCAGAACTTTCGGAATCATCCGTACTTGTACGGCCACAAAGAAATTCAGTAAACCACTTTTTACCATTGAAATTGATGGTGCAGATTTCCCATAGTATTTATCAATTTTCCTTATAAAATGCTTAGTGAGCAGATGAAATTCACTTTTTTGCATTTTCTCCTCAAGTCACGCGGTGGTGTGGTATCAATGCACATAGGTCTGGCGACCCACTTTTTTTGGCCAAAACTAAAATATTCACTTATATACATAAATTCATACAAATGATACAATTAATAACAAAAAACATAATTTTTTTTAAGTTTTTAATAATTTAATTTTTTTTTTGTTTTTTACTTCCACTCTGCCAAATTCTGAGTAAATCACAATTTTTGAAGTAAAAGTATCCTGAAACAAAAATTGATTTCTTCAAAATAAGCAAAAACTAGCAGAAAGTTATTGATGATTCGTAAGCACAAAATATCACTGTAATTTTGTGCGTTTTTGGTTGGTTGAAATCGGTTGAAATTATATAAGTTATATACTATTTTTTTTATAAAAAGTTAAAATCACTGATTTTTAGGTTATGAAAGTTTTTTATGTAATTTCTTATTACCATAATTTTTATTGAATATTTCACTATTAAAAATTTAACTACTTTCCATCGTCATTAATATCCATAACTAACTGACTTAAAAAGTTTATTTATTTTCGTGTAATATGTGACTCAAAGAAAACAAAAAATTACACCACGTGTTTCAGTTTACCACTGCACTTAAAACATTGAACTTTCTCCCTTCATAGAATAACGGTTAATTGAAGTTTGTAAAAACAAAATATTTTTTTTGTTTATCTGAAGTGTTTGCTACTACATCCTAACAACAAATATAGGAAAAAGAGTTTTGAGTTTTGGCCAAAAAATGTGGTTCTCCAGACCTATGTGGCAATGGCCCGGGATTTTTTAATTTTAAATTTATGAATTCGGGATTTTCCAAATCCCGTTTTTCATAAATATAAAGGAGAAATCGACATTTTTGTGTGCCTTTTTCATGCATTTTGACATTTTACAAGCCCGAATATTGCAAAGTGATTTTAAGCAAAGTTGTTAAGCTCAACTTCTTCTACAGTATAGTTAATGGTCAATTCTTCCCCTTTTCTTCTGATGAAAATTTAATAATAGACATTGTTTTTGAATGTTTTGTAGCATTATCAGTACTTGAAATTACATGTAATTGGTAATTGGTCCTGTAATTAATTACAAAATGTAATTGGTAGTGCCCAAGTCTGCACGACTGAAAACCCAAAAACCCTTGAAACTTTTTTTCAAAATGATTTGAATACACTCTAATAAATTTTCATGTAAATTTCCTACATTAATAGTAGGAAACTTTTCTCCTTCTATAATTAGGGTAAAAATACATGTTGTGTGTAAATTCAAATATTTTTTTTATAATAAATGATTTTTGTTTTTTTTAGAAATAAAATTTTGACAATTTGTATATTAAACGTTTGAATTACTTTACACACTTTATGTGTAAAACTTCAATTTATGCACAATATATGTAATTTTAAATATAAAATGCTTATTATATTATACAAATTTAAAATAAAACATTAAGGGTCCTCATGTAAACGCTTATATGTCTTGCAAACTGTGCAATCTGTGCATTTTTACACTCTCGCAAATGAACTGTCAAAAAATGTATGGAAATTCTTTTGCACAACTCCGATAAGTTTGCGCGTCAATTTAGACTCGCAAACTTGAATTTATTGTGCATTTGATGAATCAGCTGCTTTTGTTTATTTTTATTTATAAGAAATAATAATCAAAAAATATAAAAATTTTGTGCATGTGAAAATTGTGTAACTTTGGAACAGAATGATTGGATTAAATGGCATTGTGTCTGAAAACATTAACCAACAGATAGAATATAAACAAAATCTTCCAAACTATGTATACCACCATTTGTTCCAAGATTTAACTTTCATTCAACATTTTTCAAATTAAAATGTATGCAATTTGAACAAATTTTTTTGAAAGCTTTTGTTGAATTTATTTTTATTTGACATTTTTATCAAATATAAATTTTCTGTATAAACTTGCACAAAATTGAAAAGGTGAGTTCATGAAACACGTCGCGCAAATTTTGCACATTTGCACAAATGGGAAACTTAAGCGTTTAAATGAGTACCCTTATTTTGTTTGTATTTTTGCTGAAAAAAGTATGTAATTGATTTTGATAAACATATTGTGCTTAAATTTACGCATATTGTGTAAGTTTACATGAAAACTTACTTACTTTATAGTAGTAGATTTACATGCATTTTTTAGAGTGTAGGAGAAAACACTAAAATATTACTATGTGGAAGTATTTAGAAGTTATACAACATTTTATTGCAAAAATATTAGTTTAAACTGACTATATTTAATTTTTTAATTTAATTAATATGTTTTAAACTAAGATAGTGGCGAAAACTAAGCTCCCAATTAGCTTGTAGTATGAAATGAATTTGACTCTGATTGTTTATTTGCTATTATAAAATTGTTTATTGAAACCCAATGTATATTTTCTATTAATTTTTTTAATTTTTGTTAACATATATTTACTGAATATATAAGAGAACAATCTGTCACGTACGGTATGTCACGTACGATATTAAATTATATTTATTATAAAATCATCCAAAGATTGATTTTATTTAAATATGACGGATTGTAAAGGAAAAATATTTCGTTTAGTATAAGAAATTAAAAGAAAACATAACCTCAAAATGACTTCCGTTTTATGTCACGTACGATATACCCTTATTTCGCTCGATATTTTGGACAACAATATTTCGAAAGAACTTTTTATTATTTTAAAATATAGTACACTCTGAATGGAACATAAATACCAAATTATTTTTCAGATACTCTTATTATTGCAAAATCTATTCCACTCTATAGGCGTACAAATGTCACGTACGATGATATGGAATTGCATAATTGCACATTTTTTACGTGGAAAATTAATTTGGGATAACTAGTGTTTATAAACCGGTTAACCGAAAAACCGTTTTTTCTTCAAAATCTCGGTTTTTTTTGCGAACCGGTTAATTTAAAATGTTGATTTTCGGTTAATCGGTTTATCCGGTTTATACCACTCGGTTAACCGGTTTTTAAAATTTGGGTCTAAAATCAATAAATCTCATGTTTTGATGAATTTTTATATTCATTGTATAAACATTTGGTCTGATTTGAAACCTAATCTGCTGATATACAATATAAAGCTCTTTCGATAAAAATGTTTAAGGCCCTAATTTTGTAAATCACGTCACCAAAGTGATATTTATGCGGAAAGCATATACAAATTCTGAACAGAACAAAAGCACCAAAATTCAGGCATTGATTTGCCTTTCATAATTTGAAAATTTTATATGAAAAACAAAAACAATGATTTAAAAAATTAGGGCCTACGAATTGTAATGATTCTAAATAGTAGAGGACGATGAGTTTACTTAAAAACTTTTTCAGAATCAATTACAATCCTCATAATTCTAGAATTCTAACTATTGATTCAGTTAACTAAAAAACCGGGTTTCTATAAAAGGCAAATTTTCGGTTAACCGACAAACCGGTTTTCTTATAAACACTAGGGAAAACTAAACTACTCACACACAATGACAGATTCAAATTTGGTGATAATCTGTAAAACCAAACATAAATTTGTTAGTTAATTTTCCAACAATTAACAAACTTATAATTATAATTAACAAATTTCATGCTTTTAACCAAGCAAAGTGTTAATGCCTAATTGTCCTTAAAGCACTACAACAAAAAATACATTTCGTTAAACTCTTAAAATTTTTTGGCGCTAAAATCCATACAGACACCTGTTTGATACAGCCGATATGTAAGCAACAAGCAAACTTAACGAAATGTAAACAAAACCCTTCAAACAAAAAGAGATAAAGAGAAAATGCGAGCAACACTTGAAAGCTTTGGGTGGATGGAAAAGCTTCAAAGCACAACAAAACTTAACGAAACCCAATAGAATTCATATAAAAGCCGAAGCGTTGAGAAGAAAATTTTCAGTTGCGGTTTTACAACGTTCAAATAATACTTGGAAAATTAAAACAAAGAAAAAAAAGCGGTGAAAAACAAAAAATTAAATATTTAAAAGGAAAATTAAAAGTTAAAGTTTATGAAAATAAATAAAAAAATATGTAAATGTAGTGTGGGTACACACATACATACATATAAATACAAATATTTGTACAGAAATACAAATAAAAGTGAGGAAAAAGAGAAAATAAATACAAAATACAAATATTTGCTGGAAAATAATAAATGAAAATTTAATGTTATGGAAAATATTGAAAATGTGAATATTTAAATGCAAAACTTATTTATTGTTCACACAAAGATAGCAAATTTATATTTTAAATGTCTATTTGTGTTAGTGGGCAAACTTAGTGATTGAGTGTGAGTGTCTAGAGCGGAAATGTTAAATGTGAAAATTTAAATACAAACACACTTACACACCTACAATCACACATAAATATAAAAAAGAAAACGGAAATGACAAACACTTGTGGATTTCAACATCAAACAAGTGTTTTTTTAAATTTTATTTTAATAAAGTATAAAAAATAACTAAATAAACAATTTAAAAAAATATTAAAAAATAAAATTACAATTTCAAATATTAAAATTTAACAAGTGAAATAAAATTGTCATCGATGCCATTCATTTCCGGTTTCCGGTTAGTTATTACCATATCATATTATTTTAAATAAATATAAATAAATCTTTAATAAATAAACAAATTCCTTTCTATTTTTTTGTTGATAATTTTTTCACCCAAGGCGTGTGAGTTGAGTGTTGTTTGACTACAGATTTCTATTGCAAAAAAAGTGTTTTAAAATAAATAAAATAGTGTTTTATTTAAAAGATTCTTAAATTTATTTGTTTAAAAGTTAATGTGTTATAAAATTGTTTAATGGTTTTCAATAAAACAAAGTGATTTATTATAGAGTCAATAAAATTAGAGCATATGGTTGGTTATGGCGGCCCACATGAATTTTAAAAGCGTTTGTTTTAGTGAAAATAATTAAATAGTTTTTTATTTAAAAGTTGTTGTTTTACTTAAGACTATAGACACAAGTGTAGGCAAGCAAATTTCCAAAAAGCAAAATTTAATTATGAATGAAGATCAAATATTTGTGGAATTTTGTTTATAAATGTTTGTTGAAAAATTTGTATGATTTATTAAAGCTTATTTTAATGTTTTTTTTTATTGATGAAGGTTGTGGCGAATAAGAATATTTTGTTTTTATTCTGTGGTAATATAAAAAATTGATTGTTTTGAGGCAATAGTTCTAAATTATTATTAAAAAAAATCAAAAACAATAAAAAATGATTAAACTTATAATTGTTGAATAATCGAATACTCGAGTAAATTAAGTTTCAAATTAAAAAAAATATATTCAAATAAAAATATTGTAAAAAAAGTCTTGCATAACCTCTATATAGATTAGATGCATCATGGCTACAAAGTATAAATATGATCCAAATTTTGAATACTTTTTTTGAATTTTTTTTTTTTTTTTGAAAAAAATAAATTGATTTTTACGATCGATATCTCATTTTTTTCCTATTACATGTGGCATTGTGATAAAGTAATAAACTTGACAAATTTCCGCCGTTTTCGATTTTTCATGAGTTTTTTAAAACAAAAAAATTTTCTATTTTCACATAAAAAATTTTTTTTTTGCCTAAATTTGTTATTATAACTACGAAACTAAAACAGAAACTGAGCCGATTGGAACGCAATATATATGTGAAAATTTGTCCATAGTATGGGGAAAATGTTTTCAAAATTTAATCTGTCGAAAAACTGATTTGACGTATATCAAAAACTAATGGACAGTTTTTTTCATTTTTTTTTTTTTGAAAATGAGCGATTTCGCTTAATTATGAATAAATTTAAAAACAATCAATCGATTTTTATAATCGATATCCCATTTTCTTGCTATTATATGTGTCTTTGTGATAATGTAATAAATCTGAAAATATTTTGACGTTTTCGATTTCTCATGATTTTTTAAAACAAAAAAAAAATTTTATATTTTCACGTAAAAAATATATTTTTTGCTTCTATAACTCCGAAACTGAAACTGAGCCGATTGAAACGTAATATATATGTGAAAAATTGTACATAGCATGGGTTTCCCCATCAAAAACTAAAATTTTGTAAAAATGAGCGAATTCACTTAATTGTGAATAAATTCGAAAAGAATCAATCGAATTTTATTGTCGATATCTTATCTTGTTCCTATTACATGTGGCTTTGGGATAAAGCAATAAATCTGAACAATTTCTGCCGTTTTCGAGTTTTTATGATTTTTTTTAAACCAAATAAAATAAAATATTTCACATAAAAAATATATTTTTTTCATCAATTTGTTACTATAATTCCGAAATTACTGAGTCGATTGAAATGCAATATATATATGTGAATGCAATATATTTGTAAATAGAATGGGGAAAATATTCTTAGAATTCAATCAATCGAAAGAATAACATTAACTACTCAATTTTATGTATATCAAACTATAAACTAAAATTATGTGAAAATGAGCGAAATCACTTAATTGTGAATAAATTCGAAAAGAATCCATCGATTTTTATGATCGATATCTCATTTTGTTTCTATTACATATGGCTTTGCGATAAAGTAATAAACCTGAACAATTTCTGCCGTCTTCAATTTTTCATGATTTTTTTAAAACAAAAAAAATTTGCTATTTTCATATAAAAATTATATTTTTTACTTAAATTTTTCATTATAACTCTGAAACTACTGAGCCGATTGAAACGCAATATATATGTGAAAATTTGTACATAGCATGGGGAAAATGCTCTTAAAATTCAATCAATCGAAAGAAGAACATTAACTACTCAATTTTATGTATATCAAACTAAAAACTAAAATTTTGTGAAAATGAGCGAATTCACTTAATTGTGAATAAATTCTCGAAAAATCAATCGATTTTTATGACCGATATCTTATTTTGTTGCTATTATATGTACTTTTAGGAAAAAACAATAAATTTGAACAATTTCTGTCGTTTTCCATTTTTCATGATTTTTTTAAAACAAAAAAAATTTGTTATTTTCAAATAAAAAATATATTTTTTCCTTCAATTTGTTATTATAACTCCGAAACTACTGAACCCATTGAATCGCAATATATAAGTAAAAATTAGTACATAGCATTGGCAAAGTGTTTTTGAAATTCAATCAATCGAAAGAAGAACATTAACTACTCAATTTTATGTATATCAAACTAAAAACTAAAATTTTGTGAAAATGAGCGAATTCACTTAATTGTGAATAAATTCTCGAAAAATCAATCGATTTTTATGACCGATATCTTATTTTGTTGCTATTATATGTACTTTTAGACAAAACAATAAACTTGAACCATTTCTGTCGTTTTCCATTTTTCATGATTTTTTTAAAACAAAAAAAAATTATATTTTCACGTAAAAAATATATTTTTTCCTTCAATTTGTTATTATAACTCCGAAACTACTGAACCGATTGAAACACAATATATAAGTAAAAATTAGTACATAGCATTGGCAAAGTGTTTTTGAAATTCAATCAATCGAAAGAAGAACGTTAACTACTCAATTTTATGTATATCCAACAAAAAACTAAAATTTTGTGAAAATGAGCGAATTCACTTAATTTTGAATAAATTCGAAAAGTAGCCATCGATTTTTATGATCGATATATCATTTTGTTGCTATTACATGTGGCTTTACGATAAATCAATAAATCTGAACAATTTATGCCATTTTCGATTTTTCATGATTTTTTTAAAACAAAAAAAATGGAAAAAATACATTTTTTTGCTTCAATTTGTAATTGTATCCCTGAAACTAATGAGCCGATTAAAACGCAATATATAAACGAATTAAAGGCTATGTAAATTTAAAATATTCTAAGTTTATTTGAATAATATTGATTTGATTGCGATTTGAGATTTTTTGCCCTAAAATTTAATTTTACATAAAAAATAGACGTTTTTTGACTGAACCTGCTCGCCTCGGTATCAACAATTTTAATTTTTTTTTTTGATTTGGAATATTTGATGAAAAGTTGGCTTTTCAGAAAGTATAAATTTCTTATACATTCTCTTAGAATTTTTTTGCGATAACTTAAAAAGAAAAATAGTACATTTTTCCGAAAAAATTAGCGTTAAATCGCCTTTTAACATTTTTTTAAATTCGAATGCGTATAACTTTGGACTTTGTCATTATATTTAAACAATTCTTTTTCTATTTGACACATACGTGAGTTGTTACTCCAACAAAGGAAAATTGGAGAAAATCAGGAAATATTTGTAGCCGCTGTTATCAAAAAACTGGAGTAGGGTGGGTAAGAGATATAGCTTAGTGCTTAGTGTAACATACCCGAGGTGTCCTAATTTGAGGACCCTTGGACGCGCCCCTAGTAGGTTCTTGAGGCTTAAGTTCAAAACTAAAGCTCGACAATACTTGCTCTTTATGCATGTGAAATTTCATTAAAGTCGGACTTACCGTTTAGAAGTTACATATTTATTTACCTCTATTTTTTCTATGAAACTGTGTCACGTTCAGTGTTAGTAGTATTATAAAATTTGAATGAATTTGTGAAACAAATATTTTTTAGGGCATGTTCTTGTACATTTAAATAAAATAAAATTTAAAATTAATCACGTCATATTGAATTCATTTCATTAATTAATTGTTTATCTAAATAATTATAAAATAACGTTTTTTTTCCCCCGTGCAATTTCATTTTATATCAATTTCCGTTCTACTTGCAAAATAAATATTATGGAAATAATTCATTTAATGAGGTTTTCTTTTCGCTCCAACAAATATTTACAACATCATTTTGTGGGTAGAACATAAAATTGATTTATATTTGTATCATTTCATATAATGGTTAATTAAAAAAACAACGAAACGAGATTTTAATTTCTATACCTGGGGTTAAGGAATTTTTATAATAAATATAAATAAAACATTAAATTAAATGTATTTTAAATGAGTTTGGGAGATTTATTTGCAATTTTAAGCAAAAACCAATAAAAAAAAAACAACTGTATATAAAAATGTTTTATAAATAAACTATGAATAAATTAAGAAATAAATGCATATGTTTTTTAGTACTTAATTTAATAAATTAATTTTTTTCCACATGATAAAGTTTATTTTATTTTGTTTTAAAAATAAATATAAAATTAAAAACAAAAATTATTTTACTTGGTTTTTCCATACTAAAACAAAAATATTCATTTGAAAAATTCATTAATATCACTGTGGTGCAAGGAAAAATTATTACTTACTAAGACACTAAATGTAAAAATGAATTTCTAAGTATGTATTTAAATGTAGGTGATAGACTTGGTTATGCTCTTTATCATTTTGTTTTGTATTGAAATTTTGAAAATTTCTCAACAAAAGTTTTGGATTTATAGTCGTCATCAATTGATTTTTTGTGACTTTTTGCACTTGAAGAATTCTGAAATCTTATTGGATTTCAAATTCGTAAAATGATTTGAAAAAAAAACCCACAACGCTTTTAATAATATTGAAATTTCTATGAATATTTTTTTGCAAAATATAAAAATTTAATTTTTTTTTTAAATTTAATTTATTTTTGGTATTATTTTTATAAAAATATGCAAATCTTAACCGTTTTAAAATGTAGGAAAGTGGGCGTGATCTTATTACACATTTTGAACAAATGAAAAAGTTGAGAATATATTTTAGTTAAAAAAAATGATTGTCTAAAAAAATATTTGGCGAAAAAAAAATTTTGAAAAAAAAAAAACTGAAAATAAATGTTGCACAGTGGGGCAGAATAAAAATGATCCAGCGGCGCCGCTATGAGGGCTCAAAATAGGTTACCTCCGACATGAAAAATTTTTAAACATGTGCAATTTTTTGTATCCCATCCGATTTCAAAGATTTATATTTTTCTAAGCGCTCTGCTAGGTCTTTTGCGTGTAATTTTGTAATAATTTCCGAGTTAAAGGAATTTCTAAATTGAAATTTTAAAATTTAGTCACAGCTTGATCCGCTTTTTTAAAAATATAGGTCGTACTTTTTTCTGTTAGTTACGCAACTAAATTACGAATATCATACAAAATACGTATGCAAAAATAAACGATTTTCAATTTAAATATTCAAAAAAAGTTTATTTTTGCAGTTTTTTGGGCGAAACTCTTTATACCCTACACCACCATAGTAGGGAGGATATATAATGCGTTTGTATACCGGTAAGTATACCGGTCGGCTTAGAATCACTTTCTGAGTCGATTAAACGATGTCCGTCGGTCCGTCTGGTCGGCTGGCTGGCTGGCTGTCCATGTAAACCTTGTGCGCTGAGTACAGGTCGCAATTTTGAAGATATTTCGATCAAATTTGGTACATATTATTTTCTCGGTCCAAGGACCTAGTCTATTGAAACTGGCTGAAATCGGTCCATTATTTCACCTAGCCCCCATACAAATGTCCTTCCGAAATTGGACTTTATCGGTCATAAATGTTTAATTTATAAATGTATCTCCACAAATTGCGCTCCAAATAAGTTTTGTATATACAATATTCATATATACAAAATTCATGTCACCAAATTTTGTTACGATCGGTCCATAATTAGTCATAGCTCCCATATAGACCCGCTTACGAAAATCATTTTAACGTGCATAAATCGCTTAAAAATGTTGGTATACACACAAAATTCAACATAGTAAACTTTCATATAGACACAAATCACACGACCTAATTTCATGGTGATCGGTCCATAATTGGTCATAGCCCCCATATAAGGCCCACTTCCGAAAATCACTCAAAAATATAAATTATTGAAATTTTAAAAGAAAAAAGTTTTTGCTCTTTTACCTAGTGTAGGGTATTATATGGTCGGGCTTGACCTACCATACTTCCTTACTTGTTTTTTATTAAAAATAAACTTTCTTTTATTTTGGTATAAAAACATGTCCTATTTTTTGAATATGTCACCCCTAGGTCCTTCGGAATGTGACCTATTTTTTTTATCAAAATTTCAACTTAGGGCCACATGTTTTAAAATCCCAAAGCTGGGATCAGAAAACGATAAGCAGCTTTAGAAACCTTGATGTGTTCCTTATTTATCCCCAAAGTATTTCCCCAGCCTAGAAGGATATGTGGATCCCAATGACAAAATTTAAATACCATTTTTGGGATTTCTGCTCCATTTTTAGGAATTATGGGATTTCCTTTGACCTTTTGAAATTTTTATTTACATTTTGTTATTTAGAATGACAAATATAAAAAACGTTGGAAACTTCACTGAGTTTTGTTAATAAATAAAAATTTTATTATATATTACATATTTATTGAGTTTCTAAAACTAAAATTTGTATCAAAATTTGAATAGGCTTTAAAATATTGGGAACAATTTGATCCACATTAAGTTAATTTTTGTCAATATCTCAATTAGATTCAAAAATATGCCACTTTAAAACTTTTTCATGCTAAAAAATTTGTATAAAATTTCTATAACTCGGAAATTATAAAAGATAAATATCACACGCAAGCATGTTTTTTCAAGACCTAGCCGAGCTTTCCAAAAATACAAAAATCTTTCAAATCGTATGTTTAAAAAATTGTACATGTCGAAGGTACTCTACTTTGAGACCCCATAGTGCCGCCCCTGGATCATATGTAGGGCCCATTTTAATAATTTAAACTCGAATACTCATTGACAGATTTATTTCCAAAAAATTTTGATTCTGTCCCACTGTGCATTGTGAGATATGGTTTAGAAATATTTTGATTTTGGAAATAATTCGGAATCTTGGGAACTATTGGAGATATTGTTACGAAATTTCACATGGTTTGAGCTGAGCTGCTTTCGAGTTGATTTGCTTTTGTTGAGCTTCCTAGCGTAAATGGGGGCCAGTACATAGCCCTTCAAAGTTGGTCACCTCGGGTCTAAAATTTTTTAAAAAAAATTGCCAAAAATCCATTTATGATCCGAATGAGCTGAAATTTTGAATATAAATAGTCCTTGAGAAGATCTACATAAAATTGATATTCAGGTTTACTGATTTTTTTATTTTTAATTTTGCTCGATCTTTTTATGGTCCTTTAGATATGGCGGGCCTACGGAAGGTCGAAACTTATTTTTAAAATATCAGCTATATTGGCGAATTTTCTGACAGTTTTTGGAACTTCTGATGAGTAAATAAAGGATTTTTATATAAGTATTTGATATTGTTGAAAACATAATGACTTGAGGATTGATACTTTAGTAAAATTAAATAATTTTATAAAATTTTGGGACTTCATTTACCTTAAAAACTAAAAAATCTTTCATATGATGATTTTCCACGAATAAAAATATAAAATTTGAATTAATGTAAAATTTTAACCATAACGATATTATAACAAAATCTGGAGCCAATATAGACTTAAATGCCCTTAAATCAATGACATTCGAATTTTTGAAATTTTTTATTTTAAAATACCGAAATTCCTAAAACGGGGAAAATGTGTTCTAAAAACTGAGTTTTTTTTAGAAAAGTGCCTACTGTGATGTTATTTACCGTGTGAGAGTAGAAATACTTAGTAGGTATTAAGAAACATACGTGGTTATACAAATATGGAGCTTTTTCGCGGATCGGTGCTTTGCCTTTTTAGAATGTTTTACTCAAAACGAAATTTTTTTTTAAAAATTACCCAATTTTGGATACGACTGGGGGGTGATATGTCCCCTTAAGTGAGCTAAATTTTTCATTACAAGCTTTTGCATTAAGTTATCTTTCCGGATCATATAAAAATTTTATATAGTCCCGAAGAATTTTTTTTTCTGCAAAAGAAAAAATATATTGGCTTTTTTGGGAAAAAATACGGCCCTTTTTACAAGTTCCAACTTTGGATTCTTATAACTTTTTATAGGGAAGACATAACTCTTAGCAAGTTTCTTTTATTTTATTTAGAATTTTATCGCCAATATAGCTGATATTTTAAAACTAAATTTCGACCCTCCGTAGGCACGCCATATCTTAAAAACGATAAAAAGATCGAGCAAATTTAAAAAAAAATATATCAATAATAAAATAAACCTGAATATCTCTTCAACTAATAGAGATAACCTACACTTGTAAGAATATTTTTAGTAGTTTTTATCAAGGACTATTTATATTCAAAATTTCAGCTCATTCGGATCATAAATGGATTTTTGGCGATTTTTTTTTAAAAAATTTTAGACCCGAGGTAATCAACTTTGAGGGGCTATTTACGCTAGCAAATCAACTCAAAAACACCTCAGCTCAAACCATGTGAAATTTCGTAATAATATCTCCAATAGTTCCCAAAATACCGAATTATTTCCAAAAAAAAATTTCTAAACCACTGTGCATAGTGCGATAAAACATTTAAAATCGTTCAAGAAATAACTGCGCACAACTGGTTTAGAAACATTTTGATTTTGGAAATAATTCGGTATCTCTGGAACTATTGGAGATATTGTTTTCACATGATTGAAGCTGAGGTGTTTTCGAGTAGATTTATAGTTGTTCAGCTTGCAAAGTCATGGAATATATGAAAAAATGTTAAATTTTTTTAAAGGGTGGAAGGTTTGTGTAGCTTCTGAAGAGTAAGTATAAGCTTTTTATATAGGACTTGCAGATTGATATTTTAGTAAAATGTAAAAAAGTTTCTAAACCACTGTGCTGTGTTGGGATTCCTTTAAAAAAACTTCTGGTTTTGGCACCAACTTAAAATTTTGCAGCTATTTTCACTTAATCTGATTCAATTAGCGAATTTACTCATTTTTGTTTTTTTTTTTGTAACACAGTGTCCTCAACGAAAATAACTAAATAGGCTCAGCACATACAGATGCTTACATTTAACAAAAAAATAAAAAAATATACAAAATGAAAAATATTTACGAAATGCTCGTTAAACGGTCTTTATTCAATTGAAATTATTTATTTATTATGAATAAATATTTCTCTCCATTTTCGGATTGTTGCTTTTTTGTTTGTTGTTTTTATATAACAACAAAAAATTGTTGTTGCCTCTAGTCATTATTCTGAGTTTTTTTTTTGTAGAAATATTTACTGTTCATTTGTTGTTTGTTGTGTATTTATGCATACGTGTGCGTGCTTGTGACATGAACAAGATTTTTATCCTGCGGAAAAAGGATGTGTGGGTAGCATAATAAAGTTGTCATAGAGTAGGTAACACATACAAATTTCTTACTGTGAACAATTTATTGTTTGTGAATTTAAATATTTGAAATTATTGAGAAATCTGTGAAGAAATTCTTTTAAGCAAGTTGGAAATATTAAACAAAATGTTGTGAAGAACGGAAATTTCTTGGGAATAATATTTGCTGGGGATTGATGGTTAATAGGAAATAAAGAAACTTCATGTATGTTTCAGGGAATTATAAAGGGATCTTTCATTAAGAGCTACCTACATATCTTTAATCAATGCCATTGTCCAATTTTCCAAGACTCAAAGTCCATTAAATATGGACTCATGATGTCGCCAGCCCAGAATCTTCACCAAACACTGACTTTTTCAACTGATGACTTAAATGAAAATCCAATTTGAAATCACTTTATTATAGAGTATCCAAAAATTCATATTTGCAAACATATTTCTTCTTATTTCTAGAGTTCATTTCCAAATAACAACTGAAAATTATTTACATACCAACAAATAATATGAACAAACAAATATTTTTCCATTATGGCTTAAATAAAAATATTTTATGATTCTCAATTGCTGTTCATTCAATTCAGCATGTTAAAAATTTTCATTCAAATAAGTTTGTGAAATATACTTTTAACAACAGATTTTTGGTGTGATATGATTTCTAGGAAAAAAAAGGTTGCTAAATTAAACAAAATTCATATGAAATATTTATATTAGGGTGGGTCGATTTAGCAATCGATATTGTGTCATCGATTTTTCGATAGCTTTTGGCATGAGGAAGAAAAATTTCGACTACGTCATATCAAAAAAATCATTTTCCAAAATTTTAAATTTTTTTTAGCTTTTTCTAAACTTTTATTTTGAAGTTTTTTTTTTTTTTGGTAAAAAACTTAAATCGGCTTTTTTATTTTTTTTGAAAATATTAATTTTCCAAGATGAAATTGTACAATAAAAAAAGAGCGATAGCAGTTTTTCTAAAGGAGTTTTTATCGAAAATTTTTTTTTACGATTTTTTAAGGTTTTAATTTTTTTAAATATATCCCATCCAAGGTAAAATTGTACACTTAAAACGATGGTGATACAATTATTTCGAAAAAATTATTTTTTTTTTGGTTTTTTATAAGAATTTTGTGGAAAAACTTTCTTTTAAATTTTTAACTCTTTTTTTTTGTTATTTTTAAGGCTCCAAACCAATTTTTATGTAATTTTTCCTGTATCAAATTTTTAAATAAATTTGCACGTTGAAAATAAGAATAAATAAGGAAACCCGAAATAAATAAAATTCTCTTACTATTCACATTGGTTTAGAAACTTTTTGGAAATAATTCGGTATTTTGGGAACTATTGGAGATATTACTACGAAATTTCACATGGTTAGAGCTGAGGTGTTTTCGAGTTGATTTACAGTAGATAAAATTCCTAGGGATATTGGGGGCGAGAGCATGGCCTCTCAAAGTTGATCACCTCAGGTCTCTAAATTTTAAAAAATCTCCAAAAATCCATTTATCGTCCGAATGTGCTGAAAAGATAAATAAATAGTCCTTCAAAAGGTCTACAAAAAATACGTTTACATGTTTAGGTTAACTCTTTTAGTTGAAGATATATTTAGGTTTATTTTTTATTTTTTTTTTAATTTTGCTCGATCTTTTTATGGTTTTTATTAAATATTAGTTGATCGCCCCGACTTCGCCCGGTAGCATTTACTAATGTTAGTTCTTCAAGTTTCTCCAACCCACGCATACCAGCTTGTTCTTATTTATATAAAATATCTAAATTTGTACTGCATACTTTAGGGAGCTTTTTTATTACAGTTGACTGGACTCACAAAAAAAGAATTTCCGAGTTTTACCCGGAATTTTTGAATTTTTTTGAATTTACAAACCATCTCCTGAAAATTTCGAATCGAATAAAAAACAAGTAAGAGATCTATATATCTTTATACCCTTCACCAAATTATACTTTAAAATAATTTTTTTTAAATATTTTTAGGTAAACAAAATTTAATTTTTTTTAAATTGTTTTTCAAATTTTTTTTTTCGAAATTGTTTTTTAATTTTTTTTAAAAAAAAGTTTTTTCGAAATTTTTTTAAAAAAAAATTTAAAATTTTTTGGTGGAAAAAATTTCGGGTTAAAAAATATTTTTTCCGATTTCGACCCATTGTAGGTCCAACTTACTATAGCTTTATCTACATCGTTGCAATGGACTTTGAAATATCTATCATTAGATATCCATATTGTCTATATTAATGACTTAGTAATCCATACATAGATCAAAAATAGGTCAAAAATCGAGGTTGTCCCGGTTTTTTGCTCATATCTCCGTTATTTATGGACCGATTTTGCTGATTTTAAATAGCAAACTTCTCGAAAGCATGTCAGACAGAATTATTTAAGATTTGGATCCCGAAGATATCTGGTGTCTTCAGAAAATTGATTTCAACAGACAGACAGACGGACATGGCTTAATCGACTCCGCTATCTATAACGATCCTGACTATATATAATTTATGGGGTCGCAAATGAAAAATGTAGAAATTACAAACGGAATGACAAACTTATATATACCCTTGCCACTCATGGTGAAGGGTATAAAAACTTGCTGACAGTTATCTCGTCCCTATAAAAAGTTACACGCATCCAAATTTGCAACATGTTAAAAGGGTTTTCCTACAAAAGCCCATATATTTTTTCTTTTGTAGAAAAAAATTTTCTTCGGGACCTTATACAATTTTTATATGATCTGGAAAGATAACTTAATGCAAAAGCGTTTAAAGTAAAATTTGGCTTACTTAAGCGAATATAACACGCTCCAGACCCATCCAAATTTCGCGAGTAAAAAAAAAAAAATGTTGGTTTGAGTAAAAAATTCTAAAATGGCAAAGCATCGATGCTCGAAAAAGCTACATATTTGTATAAATCTATATGATTCTTAAATACATACAAAGTTTTTCCTACTATTACACGGTAAATAATGTCACCGTAGGCACTTTTCTAAAAAAACCCAATTTTTGGAACACATTTTCCCTGTTTAAGGAATTTTGGTATTTGAAAATAAAAATCTCAAAAATTATAATGCCATTAATTTACTGACATTTGAGTCTATATTAGTTCCAAATTTTGTTATGATATCTTTTACATGAATTCAAATTTTATATTTTTCTTCACCATATTATAATTTTATTAGTTTTTAAGGTAAATGACATCCCAAAAATTTATAAAATTATTTAATTTTTGTAAAGGTTTTCACCAATTGGAAATACTTATATAATTTTTATTTGATTTTTTTTTTTTAAAAATTGAGACGGAGTTGACCAACTTTGAGGGGCCACACACTGGCCACCATTAGCGCTGGGAAGATGAACAAATGTAAATCAACTCGAAGATACCTCAGCTCTAACCATGTAAAATTTCATAACTATAACTCTAATAGTTCTCGAGATACCGAATTATTTACAAAAAAGAAAAACGTTTCTAAACCACTGAGCAATGTTGATAACAAGCTTCACAGTGCACAGTGGGGCAGAATCGAACTTTTTTTGAAATAAATCTGGCATTTCTAAACGGCTGATCCGATCGGAATAAAATTTGACGTGGGCGTAGCCAAGGAGTATTTGAGTTTTTGTTATTAAAGTGGGATCTACATATGGTCCAGGAGCGGTGTTATGGGGGCTCAAATTTGGGGACCTTCGACATGTAAAATTTTTAAACACGTGAAAATTTTTTTATTTCCCATCCCATTTCAAAGATTTTTATATTTTTTGCGTCTGCTATTTATCTCTTATAATTACCCATTTATAGACACCTCAAAATTGAAATTTCAAAATTTTGCCATACCTTGGTCCGCTTTTTTAAAAAAATAGGGCGTAATTTTTGACCGAATGGATTCGAATTTTTTTCGTTAGTTAGATAAGTAAATTTATTATGCCAAAGATTTCAGAGCAATTTTAATTATGGATCCAAAAATAAACGATTTTCAATTTAAAAATTAAAAAATAGTAAATTTTTGCTGCTTTTTGGGCGAAAAGGTTAACTCTTTTTTTACTATTAAAAAAAACCTTTCTTTAAGAAAATATAATAACTTATATGTTTTAATAATGTTTTTCTGTAAGTTGTCTTTACGGAGAATACTTTGTTATAAAAACATGTCATAATTTTCGAATATGTCGTTTAAGGAATTTTGGTATTTGACCTATTTCTTATCAAAATTTCAAATTTGGGCCACATGTTCTAAAATTCCAAAGCTGAGATCAGAAAACGGAAAGCTGTTTTGGAAATCTTGATGTGTTCCCTATTTATATCCAAAATATTTTCCCCAGCCTGAAGGAAATGTGGACCCTATGAGCACAATTGTAAAAAATACCATTTTTGCAATTTTCGCTCTAATTTTTAGGAATTGCGGGTTTGCCTTTGACCTTTTGACAAGTTTTATTACACTCTGTTATTTAGAATGACAAATTTAAGAAAACTTCGAAAATTTCATATAGTTTTTTGATAAAGATTTTATTACATCTATATTTCTATTATGTATATAAAAATTTTGTAAAAAATGTATAGTAATTCATAAAATGTGAACGGCTGGGCCGATTTCTGTAAAATTTGTTGTCAGCTGTTTTCGAGGAGAAGAAATGGAAGAAAGTTTTGGAAAATCCCTCCGTTAAAAAAGCCCTTTACATTTATTAGAAAATTATACGCCATATCGGGTGCCACATTTTTTAAAAATATCTCCAAAAATCCAAATATGATCCGAATGAGTTGAAATCATACTTGTATTTTTGGAGATATTTTTTGTATCTTTGGTGACCCTCACTAAAATTTTAATGCAAAATATTTCGTAGGAATAATTTAATCCTTAAATGTCCTTTTTGACAATAAGAATTCTCTCAGATATTAACTTACAACAATTTTTTCAGTTAGTATAGCATTATACTAACTGAAAAAATTGTTGTAAGTTAATATCTGAGAGAATTCTTATTGTCAAAAAGGACATTTAAGGATTAAATTATTCCTACGAAATATTTTGCATTAACCTTCGATCAAAAAATTAAAACATGACCCAAAAGTCAGACCAGCTGGACTATGAGTTTATTCTACAAAAATTATCTACTCAGAATTATAGGATCGCTAGTCTGTTCCAAAAATGCTGTTATTATTCCTTAATGGCTTTTCAAATCAAACAATAGAGAGTTCTTAGTGTAAATCATGGAAAATTGCGGAAAGTGCGAAATGCGAAATGCGAAATATTGTATTATTACTCTAAAGTTTCTATGAAGGCTTAAAATTGGGGCGAGGCGAAGTTCGCCGCTAATATTACATATTTATTGAGTTTCTAAAACTAAAATTTGTATCAAAATTTTAATAGGATTGCAAATATTAGGAAAAATTTGATCCACATTTATTCCGAACTATTTTTTTATACCCTACACCACCATAGTGGGGAGGGTATTATGCGTTTGTGCAGATGTTTGTAACGCCCAAGAAGTATAACACCTTAAAGTATACCGATCGACTTAGAATCACTTTCTGAGTCGATTAAACGATGTCCGTCTGTCCGTCTGGTCGGCTGGCTGGCTGTCCATGTAAACCCTGTGCGCAGAGTACAGGTCGCAATTTTGAAGATATTTCGATGAAATTTGGTAATATTATTTTTTCGGCTCAAGGACCAAGCCTATTGAAACTGGCTAAAATCGGTCCATTATTTCACCTAGCCCCCATACAAATGTCCTCTCGAAATTGGACTTTATCGGTCATAAATGTTTAATTTATCTATGTATCTCCACAAATTGCGCTCCAAATAAGTTTTATATATACAAAATTCATGTCACCAAATTTTGTTACGGTCGGTCCAATTCGTCATAGCTCCCATATAGACCCGCTTCCGAAAATCACTTTAACGTGCATAAATCGCTTAAAAATGTTGGTGTACACACAAAATTCAACATAATTAACTTTCATATAGACATAAATTACATGACCTAATTTCATGGTGATCTGTCCATAATTGGTCATAGCCCCCATATAAGGCCCACTACCGAAAATCACTCAAAAATATAAATTATTGAAATTTTAAAAGAAAAATATTTTTGCTCTTTTACTTAGTGTAGGGTATTATATGGTCGGGCTTGACCGACCATACTTTCTTAATTGTTTTTATTTAGATAAGTTCATTTTTGGTCTTCCAAAAAAAATTTCAAGTCAATTTCTCAATTAGATTCAAAAATATGCCACTTTAAGTCTCCATCCCTCAAAAATATTGCAAAATATTGTTTAAAAATGTTACATGTCGAAGGTACCTTAATCCATAGTGCCGCCCTTGGAGCATTTGTAGGGCCCATTTTAATAATTTAAACACGAATACTCCTTGGCTACGCCCACATCATTTTATCCCGAGCAGTCCAACCGTTTAGAAATGCCAGATTTATTTTCAAAAAATGTTGATTCTGCCCCACTGTACATTGGTGAACAAATTCTATGGTCAATATTTTGTTTGGGTTAGTCGTGGTTTTTTGCTTATATTTAATCCATTTATGAACCGATTTTCTCTATTTTAAAAAGCCTAAATCTTGTATGAAAGTAATCTGGGGGCTTTGGAAAGTTGAATTCAACATGGTCGCATGGGGTATTATGGTACTTTTGAATGTGAAAAGTACGATCGTACCAACTTTAACATTCCTAATTATAGGTATTTATTTATCTTGAAAATATTTATTACTTCCAAAAATCTTATTTTAGAAGTACATAATATGAAATTAGAATGAATTTTACCATTCTTTGGTTTCTTCAGCAAACTTTTAAAGAATTTTATCTTATGTTTTTCATTATTATTATTCAAAATTATGTTTTCTTGGCACGCTTCACATGATTGTCTCAGTACGTTGATGTTTACAATTTTCTTTGAAACATTGTGCTTTTGAATAATTCAATATAATTTATTTAAGCCACAAGACAATTGGTCACGTCTTGATTTATCGAAAACAATTCAGTAGATTTTTTGTTAAGACTTGACCAGACAAGAAAAAAAAAATAAAACAATTTTACTACAATATTAAAAATGTTGTCTCTAAACAACTTTTTCTTAGGAATTCATATGTTAACTCAAATAATTTGTGCTACATAAAGAAACATGCAACTTTACTATTTCATAGAGAACTCAACACAAAGGACATTTGAAGATAAATTTACAAATATTTTGTCTATAGAAATAACTATACTTTGGCCACTTACTCAAGTCCTTTCAATGTTTTTGCTGTTAGTAAAATCTAGTTTATATAGTAAAGTCACTTGACTTTAGCAATTAATCCTTTTTAAAGCTTTTTCTCCCTTTGTTTTTCAAAATAGCACTGATTTCTTGATTGCGTGTTTCTAATTTTAAACATTTCAATACGTTTGTTACTGAATTTGTGCCACCTCCTTTTTAACACAAAAAAAGAAAAACAAACAAAAAATGCATTATTGTGAAGTGTAGATAATGAAACTACAAATTGTCTGCCATTCATTCCAATGCAGACAAATAGCAACGTATTGTGGTGGCCACCAAAAAAAAAACAGACAAAGTTTTATTTCCACATGTTCTCTGCCGCCACCACCGACACGATTACAAAATGTTAGCTGTATTTAAATGTTTTTGTTTTTGTTTGTTTTTCCGCCATTTGCAAGGGGTTAAAGGTTTTCACTCAACATTAAAAGTGCAAAAACCGAAATCAAAACAAAACTACATAGATTCGAATCACAAGAGTACATTTTCCGTTTAGTTTTCTATGAATGTGTTTTTTCTGTAATTTTTTTTTTGATTCGAACTGAATGAAGTACTTCGAGTAACATTTATGTTTTGAAAAAAAAAAAATCATCCTAAATTCGATATTTTTTCTGGTTTTGTATGTCAATGACTGCAATTTGACACAATTGTTGTAATGAATAATTTAATAATACTACATATATGGATGTATGTATGTATATGTTTCTGTGTAGTTGTGTAGAAATATTAGAAATTTAAAAAAATATGAAAAACAAGTAAGAAAGTATGATACCCTACACTAAGTAAAAGAGCAAAAACATTTTTCTTTTAAAATTTCAATAATTTATATTTTTGAGTGATTTTCGGAAGTGGGCCTTATATGGGGGCTATGACCAATTATGGACCGATCACCATGAAATTAAGTCGTGTGATTTATGTCAATATGAAAATTTACTATGTTGAATTTTGTGTGTATACCAACATTTTTATGGGATTTATGCACGTTAAAGTGATTTTCTTAAGCGGGTCTATATGGGAGCTATTAATAATTATGGACCGATCGTAACAAAATTTGGTGACATGAATTTTGTATATATAAAACTTATTTGGAGCGAAATTTGTGTAGATACATAGATAAATTAAACATTTATGACCGATAAACTCCAATTTCGCAAGGACATTTGTATGGGGACTAGGTGAAATAATGGACCGATTTCAGCCAGTTTCAATAGGCTTGGTCCTTGGGCCGAAAAAAGAATATGTACCAAATTTGATCCAAAAATATCTTAAAAATTGCGACCTGTACTCTGTGCACAAGGTTTACATGGACAGTCAGCCAATCAGACGGACGGACGGACATCGTTTAATCCACTCAGAAAGTTATTCTAAGTCGATCGGTATACTTTAAGGTGGGTGTTAGACTATGGTGGTATAGGGTATAAAAAAATGCTTTCATGCTCGTATTTTTGAGTACAGAAAACGCTAAATTAGGTACAAATGTAAACTACAGCTCGCCTTAAATGAGACTACACACCACAAATATTTTGATTTGATTTAAGATAATGAAAATCCTAAAATCTATCCCTCGATTACAATTTAAAAACTTGGATTTGTAGGAAATTTGATTGAATAATAGATTTTGTTCTGTAAACAAAGTCGGTCCATAATGATTTTTATAATCTTAAAAAAAATCTAAAAATTCACTGATGTTTACTCATTTTTGAGGCTCTCTGTATATTGAAGGTGTTTACATGGAGCCAATAAAACTGTGTCTAAACCAAAATGAAAGTTTTATTAATTCGGCTGATGTTTTGTTTTAAAGGACCTATATATCATTTGCAGTTTTTTATTTTTCTCAAATTAGCTACAAGTAAAACATACACAGTTTTGGTAGGTATCATATGGAAGGTTCTTAATAGACATATGTATCTAATGCTCATTCATTCTCTACTTTTTTAAATTCTCATACTATTTTAAATTTATTTTAATTTGTATTCACAATAACTTCGAGATATTTAATTATATGACTTAAAAATGCGGTATTTTCCTAATTTCTAGCTTTTATTTTGAAACATTTGTACAATATCAATTTATTCAAAGTATTGACCATTGTAAGCTATGACCTTTTCCCTTCTTTCTGGCAACATATGGATTCCGAGCCAAAAGAACTGCTCATATTTTGCGGCCAATAACGAATCAAGTCAATTTCGGATAGTCTATTCCAAGGTGAAGGGTATTCCAGAGAGAGCGTTCTGCATCGATAGTAGTCCGGCAGGATCTGGACTATTAGGCGGATGAGGTGAAACTTCCCAACCACTTTATTCTAAATAGTTTTTAACAGGTACATATTTCAACATGAGGCCGACCGTTGCCATCATTAAATATTACGGTTTCACGTCTGGCCACATATTTGGGGCGTTTCTCAGCCAATTCTCCCTTCAAACGAATCAGTTGTGTTCGGTACAGGTTCCCTGTGGTAGTCTGGCCAGATTTCAGCAGCTCATAATAGATATGACCCTTTTGGTCCCACCGAATACAGAGGATTACCTTAGCGACATGGATGTTTGGCTTTGGAGTCGATTCAGCTGGTTGGCCGGGCTTCACATACGATCTCTTATGTTTCGGGTTATCGTAATGGATCCAATTTTCATCGCAAGTAATGATTCAGTACAAAATTTTTGTTATGGTTTAAGCCGAATTGCAGACAAACAAACTCGTCGTTTAAGGTCTCTCAGCTTCAATTCGTAGCTCCCAATTATTTTGCAAGATCTTGAGAAGTATGACAACAATCTGCATGGAGTAATGCCTTCAATTCTTGGTTTTCATACTTTTTTGGCTGGCAAAACTTCCCGCATATGACGCTGTGTTTGCACAAAATACGACATTTTCGAAACAAAAAAAAAAAAAATGTTTTGTTTACACTATAATGTTCAATAACTAAGTGAGAATAAATGACAGATATGTACCTATCAAAATGACATATAAGTTATTAAAAACAAAATCCGCATTCAAAAGACAGATTCGCCAACTATTGTAAATACCGCATTTTTATATAAATAAAAATCCTACTCAAGCAAGACCCTATTGTAGAGGCAACCCGAGTTCAATACAAAGCTCAAAATATTCTCCAATTCAATGACCGCTCAGTTCATCGAAGATGGTTGATACAACCATGGTTATGATTTAAAGATCCACAGTTGATATTTAGCGGATCCTGGGTTATGATTTAAAGATTCACGATTGTCTTTTACAGGATCGAGGGTTATGATTTTAGTAGATCCAGAATTATGACTTAAAGATCCACAATTGTCTATTTTTGGAGGATTCAGAGTTATGATTTAAAGATCCACCATTGAAATTAGGCAATCTAGTATTGCGATTGTCTAATTGGCAATAGTGGTTTAGAGGATCCACGATGACTTACATATATCAGTGCCCTTTAGCTTAAAGATTCATGATTGTGGTTTAAAAAATTGCTCTTGAATTGATTCAGTACTGTTATTTAAAAGTGTCACGATAAATGATTCATGATTGTCTTTTAGAGGATCCAGGACTATCCAAAAGAAAATCCAAAATTGCAACTTAAAGATAAATTATGGTGATTTCAAAACGTATCCTATGGAGGATCCTGGATTGCTATTTAAAAGAGGCACAATTGTGATTTAAAAGTCACTTGATTTACTTTTAAATGATCCACAATATCAGTTTAGAAGATTCAAGATTTGCAGCTTAAATGATAGACTATTACCAGTAACATATTGCAGAATTGGGCTTTGAAGGAATCGCGATTTCTCTTTAAATTTTTGTGTGGAAGATTCACGATTTGTATTTAAAATATTCACGATATAAAAGTTAAACAATTAACGATTTTAGCTTAAACGTTTAGAAGATCCATGATTTTTTGAAAGATCAAAAAACTTTTAAATTGGTTCAACTCCAGAACGGTTAACTTCAGAAAAAAGATTTTGAAATAAATTTTCATTTAAGTTGAGAGCATTGTCATCTCGTGAATGTCGATTTTATTTTTCAACAGGAGATAATGATGTCAAAATAATCCTATATAGAGTGTCCAAAAAACCAGCAAATTTAAAAATCTGGTTTCCGGTTTAACCGAGAAAGTGTGTTTTTGAAAAAACCGGTTTTGATTATAGTGTTTTAAAAAAACGGTTAAACGGTTTTGGTGTTTGTCTTCAAAAAAAACTGGTTAACCGGTTTATATTAAATTTTTATTTAATATGAGAAAAAGTCTCCTTAAATTTATCTTTATTTGTGGATGCTAATAGGAAATATGTTAAGAATTGTGTATTAAATCTTCGGATATTTATTATTTTTGAAATTATTTTATATCTTTTACAAATAATTTTCTATAAAATAAATCAATATTTTTAAAAATGGTACCAAAGTTTTTCATAAATATGTCTGAATGAGCTTTAGAAAATATATTTCATTAAAACCGGTAGCCGTCTTACAAAAACCGGTTTGTCAAAAAACCGAAAAGTTAACAAATAAAAATTAGATCTTATCTTTTAAAATGACATCAATTTAAAATGACATCGCATTAATCAGTTAGTTATTATTTTCTGAATTTTAAACAGAAAATCTAATTTGGATTATTATTTTTCATATTTTAAATGTAAAATTGTATTTACAATTTCTCAATTTAAAATAAATAATCTCATTTCCAAGCAGTATTTTCTGAATAATGGTTGAAAATGTTACCGAACAAATTCTAAAATAGCCTGTTTTTGCAGAATCTCATAATAAATTACTGGATAAAAATATTAAATAAATAAAATTTGAAAATCCCATATATTTCGCTCAGCAACTGATCTTAAAACTTTTTAGAAATGTTATTTTTTATACAAAAAAAGTTTTTCTGCTTGATGGTAATATTATAAATTGTTATTCATTCCACTTTTACTGTATTGACCCTAACATTTCTCCTCAACTTGTCTAAAATTTGTTCCACTTAAATTATTTTCATTCACAACACAAAATTTTGTTTAACAAAAACAAATTAAATTTTAATACGATTTTCCAAATAAAACTTCTAAACAATTAAAAATTCCAAACAGAAAAAAAAACAAAACAAGTACAAGTGTTTGCTTTACTTCACATGAATTTTCAAGAACAAATGCTGAAAATTGTATTGTTATTTCTTGTTGCTGTTACAAATAAACAAATGTATTTCGGAAAAAAAAGATATTGAAAACATTGATAAATATTTTCTTGTGAAAATATTAAATAATTTCATTTTAATTATTGTGTAGTTGCTGGTATTTTAATGCTGCAAGAAAATTGTATTGTGCGTTGGGCCATAAATACTCATATACATATACATACATATACTTACTCATACAGTTGTAAACTGGAAAACTACAACAACATTTAAATGAAATGAAAAATGTGCCGAATCCGCCACCTTCTTCGGCTATACGAAAGTTTGTTTTTGTTGTTTTCCAATTTCTTATGTTTGTTGTGGATGTGTGCAACTCTTCATAGAGGGTTATGGGTAAAGAGAGAGAGCGCAATATTTAAAAATCAACAAGAACAACAACGTATAAATAAACATAAATGTTGTTATTAAAGATGAATATACATCCATACATACATAGGTATATAAGTACAAACTTAAACGAGTACCTACTTTTACTCGTTTGCAATACTTCGTGTGTTATTATGTGTTTGATTGTTTGTTTGTTTATTTTTCATTCATTCATTGTTTGTTTGGTTTTGTTATTCTTATTGCTTTTGTTGTACTAATAAATTATGCAAAACTGAACACAACCAAACAAAAAAATAAAAAAAAATAATTGCAAAAAAGTGTATAAACATCAGCGTAGCACAACCCAATAAACAGTTAAGTGTGAGAAAACATATTTAATTGTTTTAAAAGGGGAAACAAGTGGAGCACATGTTCTTATATTTTTTTGTTTCATTAAATACCTATTTGATGGAAAAATATTTTATTTGTTTATTTGTATGTTTAAAACACTTAAATAATAATATAATAATAATGATCCTAAAATGACCCCATTATATATAAAAGCACTTTTTTTAAAGTTGCGTATTTCTTGTCATTTATTTTGCCTTTAATCTATTGCTATATGAAGGCCACAATGTAATTTTT
Organism: Calliphora vicina; assembly: GCF_958450345.1. NCBI lineage: Eukaryota > Metazoa > Arthropoda > Insecta > Diptera > Calliphoridae > Calliphora > Calliphora vicina. The sequence goes on from NC_088782.1 coordinate 40,511,310, forward strand.
TTTCGTTTGCTAAGAACATTTTTAATTTCCTTTAAAAAAACTTCAGCAAATATTTAAATTAAACCAGCTACTTGATAGACATCAAATACTTAAAGATGTTAAATAACAAATATTTTATATACAAACAAAGAATAAAAAGTTCAAAGAGCTTTTAAACAGTTTATGGTGTAATGAGAGATTTTAGGTTCCAAAAAAAATAATTCCATTATACATTTTATAAAGAACAAAAAATAAAAGAACACTTAATAGGGTGATACCATTTGTTAGAAGTCATTTAGTTTTCAAAAGTTTCAAACCAAAGTTAAGCACCACTTTGATCACTTAAAGCCTTTTCTTTTCTGGCATAAATTATGCTTTTATTCTGCCTTTTACCCTTATTTGTGACCTTTTCTGAAAAACTATAATTTGGTAAGCGTATAACGTGTTTTTTTTTTCAAATAATGTTACCCTAAAACTCCGAAAATATGCTACATATTGCACCACCAATTTTATCAATGGCTTAGAAAGACACCACTTTTTAAACAGATTTTCTTGTTATTGTTTTTGAAGTTCGTTTGTGTTAATGACATAGTTCTTGTATTTTTTGATTAAAATTGTTAAAATGGAAGCAAAAAGTGTAGTTTTAGAATATTTAGAATCTACATAAAAAAAATTGCTTAAATGGTAATGGTTTGATCGTTAAAAATGTAACACAGTATGAGGGTATCTTCAATAAAAGGTACAAAATATGATGGCAACATTTTAAGTCAGAAAAGAAAACGCCATTAGTATACTTAAGGTAGGGTCACACATGACAAATATTTGACGAAAAAGACGTAACCATTAAATAAAATACATTTGAATTCTTTTATTTATTTCAAGAACTTATTTTACTTTGGGTGATTCAAAACAAAAAAAAAAAGTTCTATTTTATTTGATGTTGTTTGATCTTACAAAACACTTGTAAGAGTAAACACGTCAAACAAAACCTTTAGTTTTAAAGCAATGGGGTTATTTTGGTAACAATTTCGTTTAAATTATTTAAGCAGATTTAGTGTCAGCGAAACAGTAGTACTTAGTATATTAAGTAGCCTTCATTTCCAAGCCATCATGCACATTAGTAGCTTATTTCTTAAGGTAATCGTGGTTGTCTTACTAACCTTGGATTCCAATCAATAATTTGTATACCCTACTCCATTATATGCCCAAAAATATTAGTCCAACACCCACCTTAAAGTATATTGATGGACCCAGAATCACTTTCTCGATTAAACAATGTCCGTCCGTCTGGCTGTCCCTGTCTACTTTATATTTGGCCCAAGGAAGAATCCTTTTAAAACTTCCTAGCCCCCATATAAATAATACATTTTTTTTTGGAAATAAATCAGGCATTTGTAAAGGTTGGTCCGATCTGGATAATATTTGACGTGAGCGTGGACAAGGAGTATTCGAGTTTGAATTACTAAAATGGACCCTACAAATGTTCCAGAGGCTGCGATCAAATTTGGGTACCTTGGATATGTAAAATTTTTAAATTTTTAATTTTTTTGTAAGTTATCTAAAGAAAAAAAATTAGTTCGGAATAAATGTGGATCAAATTGTTCCTAATACTTGCAATCCTATTAAAATTTTAATACAAATTTTAGATTTAGAAACTCAATAAATATATAATAAAATCTTTATTTATTAACAAAACTCAATGAAATTTAATTTTTTTTTTAAATTTGTCATTCTAAATAACAAAGTTTAAAAAATCTTGTCAAAAGAACAAAGGGCATCCCGCAATTGGAGCTAAAATCTCAAAAATGGATTTTTTTTCCTTTTTGCCTTCGGCGCTGGGAAAATGCTTTGGGGATAGATAGTAAACACATCAAGTTTTTCAAGGCTGCTTTCCGTTTTCTGATTCCAGCTTTGGAATTTTAGAACAAGTGGTCCAAATTTGAAATTTTTATGAAAATAGGTAAAATTCCGAAGGACGTAGGGGCGACATATTCGAAAAATAGGTTATATGTTTTTAAAGAAAGTTTATATTTAATAAAGAAAGACTTAAGTCAACTTTTCACCCAAAAAACAGCAAAAATCTACTATTTTTTGAATTTTTAATCCATAATTGATTTTTTTGGATCCATAATTGATATTGATACGCCACATAATTTTAAAAAAACGAACCAAGGTATGGCAAAATTTTAAAATTTCAATTTTGAAATATAATTATATGTCGGAAATTATAAGAGATAAATAACACACGCAAGCATGTTTTTTCAAGACCAAAAATATAAAAATCTTTGAAATTGGATACAAAAAAATGGCACGTGTTTAAAAATTTCACATGTCGAAGGGCTATGCCCACATCAAATGTTATCCCTATCGGACCACCCATTTAGAAATGCCAGATTTATTTCCAAATAATTTTGATTCTGCCCCACTGTACAGTCTTCATTAAATAATCCCTCCAATCTTTGTCTTCCGTGTTGAAAAAAACACATTCACCATAAGCTTCGGTGATCAATAGGTGAGTTTTAGCGGTTTATGTTGGTATCCACTAGGGTATTCAATTAATCGGGTTTCTGGTTTAATCGGTTAATCGAGCAAATAATTAATCGGGGTATAGATTTAATCGGTTAATAATCGGTTAATTTTAAATTATTCGATTAACCGAATAATTTCTATTTAAATTTTAAAGTGAAAATAAAACCACGAATTTTCTGTACTTATTTAAGTATTTTATTAATAAAATGAACAAAAACATAAAAAATAAACGAAACATAACAATTCAACCGAAAAGTAAATAATTTTCTTTAGTTTTAATAAAATTCGACTTGGAAAAAAACTCTCTCGAAAAAACTAAAGTAAGGCATGACAAAGAATATCCAATATCTGAGTTCTTTTTTTTTAGTGTTTTTCTAAGCATATAAAATCTTCCATTATAGCATTGAGGTCCTTTTTGGATTTTTTTAGATTTTAAATACTTTTAATAATTTCGATAAGTTCTGATAAAAACTCATTTCAGTTTCGTTTATTATCATGCTCTCATTCGACAAATACATGTCGATGGCTTAATATAGAAAGGTCTTATCTCATTTTTCTAAATCGGGTTTTTTACATATTCTGGTAGACAAAACTCAAGTATACCTCAGTTTTCTATGTTGAAGAATAACAGATTTCAAAAATGGTTTGAAAAAAACCCCTAACTCATTTAATGTTGAATGCATATTTTTTGTTTTATATTAAAACAAACAACTTTTCTAAAAGTATTTTTTGATATATTACAATTTTTTAGTTGTTAGTTTTTGGCTTTAACTTTCAGATTTTATTGAGTTTTTCCTTCTCTGTAAAGTAACTAAAAGTTGAGATACGACATTTCTATATTAAGCCATCGAAGTAAATTAAATATGTCAGTTGTTATACTCACTGAACATGTTTCTTGGATGTTCGAAAGAATATGTAATGTTGTATTTGAATTAAAATGAAAAATTAATACAAAAAAAATATGTTAAAGTGCAAAAAAACAGAAATTTCGGTTAATCGGTTAATCGACACAAATTAATCGGTTTATTTGTTATTCGAAAATCGGTAATTTTGCATTATTCGAACAGTTAACCGACCAAATTTAATCGGTTAACCGATTGAATACCCTAGTATCCACATAAAACATCAATATAAATAAGTTTCAAATATACATTGATAACACGACCTAATTATACCCTACACCACCATAGTGGGGAGGGTATAATGCGTTTGTGCAGATATTTGAAACGCCCAAAAATATTAGTCTAACACCCACCTTAAAGTATACCGATCGACTTAGAATCACTTTCTGAGTCGATTAACAGGTCGTAATTTTGAAGATATTTCGATCAAATTTGCTACATATTATTTTTTCGGCCCAATCGGTTCACTATTTCACCTAGCCCCCATACAAATGTCCTCCCGAAATTGGACTTTATCGGTCATAAATGTTTAATTTATATATGTATCTCCACAAATTCCGCTCCAAATAAGTTTTATATACACAAAATTCATGTCACTAAATTTTGCTACGATCGGTCCATAATTAGTCATAGCTCCCATATAGACCCGCTTCCGAAAATCACTTTAACGTGCATAAATCGCTTAAAAATGTTGGTATACTCACAAAATTCAACACTGTTAACTTTAATATAAACATAAATCGCATGACCTAATTTCATGGTGATCGGTCCATAATTGGTCATAGCCCCCATATAAGGCCCACTTCCGAAAATCACTCAATTATTGAAATTTTAAAAGAAAAATTTTTTTTGCTCTTCTACTTAGTGTAGGATATTATATGGTCGGGCTTGACCGACCATACTTTCCTACTTGTTTTAATTGGTCATAGTTTCTATATATGTCTCTCTTTCGAAAATCACTTAAACGAGCATAAATCACACAAAAATTTAGGATTTCAAATAAAATTAACAAAAATAAATTTCATATGGAAAGAATGATAATATTGATTTGATCATATACTGAGTGCAGGGTATTTTGTAATAATAAAAGACCGACTATATTTTTGTTATTTGTTATACCCTACACCACCATAGTGGGGAGGGTATTAGGCGTTTGTGCAGATGTTTGTAACGCCCAAAAATATTAGTTATACCTTAAAGTATACCGATCGACTTAGAATCACTTTCTGAGTCGATTAAACGATGTCCGTCTGGCTGGCTGGCTGTCCATGTAAACCTTGTGCGCAGAGTACAGGTCGCAATTTTGAAGATATTTCGATCAAATTTGGTACATATTATTTTTTCGGCCCAAGGACCAAGTCTAGCCCCCATACAAATGTCCTTCCGAAATTGGAAATTTATCGGTCATAAATCTTTAATTTATATATGTATCTCCACAAATTCCGCTCCAAATAAGTTCTATATACACAAAATTCATGTCACCAAATTTTGTTACGATCGGTCCATAATAATTCATAACTCCCATATAGACCCGCTTTCGAAAATCACTTTAACGTGTATAAATCGCTTAAAAATGTTGGTATATACATAAAATTCAACATAAATAACTTTAATATAGACATAAATCACACGACCTAATTTCATGGTGATCGGTCCGTAATTGGCCATAGCTCCCATATAAGACCCACATCCGAAAATCACTTACGAATATAAATTATTGAAATTTGAAAAGAAAAATGTTTTTGCTCTTTTACTTAGTTTAAAAGATTATATGGTCGGGCTTGACCGACCATACTTTCTTACTTGTTTTTACTTATACATTTTACTAACCATAGTTTTCAAGCCGTCGAGCTTCTTTTGATAGCCTTATTTTCTATGCAATCGTTATTCATTTACAGGCTTTACTTTCAAAGCAGTTGTGGTTATTTTATTAGCCTTAGTTTCCAAGCCTTAATTTCATAAAAATCGTGATTCATTTACTAGTCTTAGCTACAAAGGAATTGTGTTTCTTTTACTAGTCTTAGCTTCATAGAAATCGTGGTTGTTTTAGCAGCCTTAATTTTCAAGCAATCGTGGTTCCTTTACTAGCCTTGTGCTTCAAAGCAGTTGTTGTTCTTTTACTTGTGGTTCTTTTACTAGACTTAGTTTTATAGAAATCGTTGTTGTTTTACCAGCCATCATTTCCAAGCAATCGTGGTTCATTTGCTAGCTTTTACTAGCGCCAGTTTCAGAGGAATGGTGGTTTTTTCCAGCCTTTATTTCCAATCATGGTTCTTTTACTAGCCTTAGTTTTCAAGGAATCTTGTTTTTTTACTAGTCAAGCAAACGTGTTTCTATTACTACCCTATTCGAGTTCTTTTATTCACTATTTCAAAGTAATAGTGATTTTTTTAGTTTCTAAGCATTCGTGTTGACTAAGTTGCAATGCTACTGCTTTAATTTTTTTCAGATTTAGTTGGGAATATTGAATTTTTTTTGTGGCATCACCCTAATACATACCCATATTTACATCACAACATAATTTTCAATAAACTTTGTATTCTCACACATACAAAATATCTAAACAATAAAACATCGTTCATTTAAATTATGTTCTTTTTTACAATTATTGATTTTTTTTTTTCATTTTAGAAAAACAAAAAGCAAAAAACAAAATAACGCCACATAACAACAACATTATAATTTAAATTTTTTCCAATATATATTTTTTTCTCAAGAAATGTTCTTAGGAAATTTACCATTATTTGTTTTGTTTGTCTTTTTATTCTTCTTATTTTTATAAGAAAATTTTGCCTTAAAAGTTTGTGCTTGTTGGTGAAAATTCAATTAGAAGATTTAACTTCTTTAACATTTTGTTAGCAGATAAAGTAACTGCTCTTTTGCTTTTCATTTTTTAGCAAAAAAAAACATAATTAAGGAAATGAGTAAGAAGGCCTTAAGAATTTTAATGAATTCAAATAAATATTTTGCTTAAAATTTAAATTAATGCTGCTTTTTAGTAGTATTTTTTGTGGAAAAATTAAAAAAAAATAAAAATCATTGTTACTTGGGGGCAATTACATAGAAAACATTTCTTTTCAAAAAGAGCTTTAAATTAAATTGTATTGTGATTTACATTTAAATGCGAGTAATTTGTACTCGGGGGCGTATGTTTTATAAATAATTAGATTCCATGGCTCGCTCATGTATGACCAGTGCGTATGAGTGATGGTAATTACTTATTTTCATTCATTTTTTTATATTCATGTTTTTATTTTTACTAAAAAAAAATCTTTTTAAAATTATGTTAATTTCCTGTATGTTTTCCCTAATGTTGGTTTGCTTTTTTTCCATTATTAAATTCATAATTATACTGTATTGTAAGATAAATTTAAGTGAAAGTTTGAGTGCTTGAAATTTAATTTTCTATTTGTGGAAATTTGTTATTAAATTTAATTTAAAAACTTCATAATTTAAATATTTGTTTGTTGTAAACTTAAGGCATTTTCCTAATGAGGGCATCAATTATTTAAATAGTTCTGGTAATTTTATTAAATACTGTGAAAACTAAACGGAACTAACAGCTTGTATCTTCGTTAATATTTTTGGTTCCATTTTGGTTGTGTTTTTGTAGCAACTGGCAATTGTTTACCAAAAATAATATTGTGATTATGATTGATAACTTCAAGTGCCCCTGACCTTGTTGTCAAGATAAGCGTTTGGTAATTTGACAGGTGATGGATAATATTTGTTATGATATTTTTTTATTTTCGTTTTTTTTTGACAATATTGATTAAATGCAAATAGAATTCACATGACAACAAATTGGTAGTGAGCATGACCAAAAATACATTAAAATACCTGTAGCAAATGGTAATTAAAGCTTTTATTCATAATCGCATTATGTCTTTCAACTCGAATAAAAGCAAGAATTCTTACAATTTTATTCAAAATTTCAGAGAGTACACTGTGGTTCCAAATCAAAATCACATTAAAAATTAAAAAAATACGTTTTTATGTCTTTATGAAACTAAATTTTTAAAAAGATCTGTATTTACTATATTTCAAGTTACAGTAGGGTCTAGATATATAAAAATCAATAATAAATAAAGAAATATTTCTAAAAATTCCATTCCGTAAAATGTATACGAATAATTATTCGAAACATTCCCCAGAAGTTTCTTTAAATGATGTATATAGCCATTGGACGGGTTTCGACGGTCTTTTTTTTTTTTGGCAAGCTATATAACATTCCTAGAAAAAAACAAGTAAGAGTGCTATATTCGGCTATGCCGAATCTTATATACCCTTCACCTTTGTTGTGGATGCATTATTATTTTTTATAATTAGTATATAGGTATGTACACGCAGAGAAAAATCATGGTTGGACATGGTTACAACAACTATACTATGTTCTCTGTAACAATATATTGTTGTCGTAAACATATAATTATTGTTTTAATTTAATTTCAACAATATTATAGTTACTGTAAACGTTTATATTTTCATCGCAATTATAAATATGAATATGGTTTTCGAACAACTAAATAATGATAATTAGGTAAACATATTATTTTTATATACAACCATTAAATGTTAAATTTATATACGCGTAGTCATAATATGTTTAAGATGCAAACAAAATATGTTTACTTTTAATAGTCTTTTTTCCAACCATTTGTGAGTGCTGGTGTTTGTCTAAGCTGTGTTGTTTTTACAAGTAAATTTTGAGTGTCTGTAATTCCCATTCGCTCTATAGTTTTATTTGTATATTATCTTTAACTTTCCTAGAGCGAATAACAATAAATTTGATTTTATCAATAATATTTTAATTGTGAATTTAGTACTTTAAAACTAAATCCTATTAAAATGTTGTATTTCCAAAAATAAATTTTAATAATAATATGATTATTTTGGATCATAATATGATTGTTTTGGATTATAATATGGTTTAATTGGGTTATAAATATGATGACGCTGGGTCATATTATGATTGTTTTTTATCATAATTTGATTATTTCAGAACATATTATGATATTTTATGATACTAATAATGATCATAATATGTTTTGGACCACAAGCATTAATCTGATCATAATATGTTGCTCTTAGTTTATGGTTACCACAACCATGTTTTTTCTCTGCGTGTATGTACATTGCCCACTTTCAGCTTACAGCAGTGATGTTAACCGTACGGTAATTACCGTATTGTACGGTAATTTAGACCTCCGTACGGTAGGCAGGTAATTTCTACATTTGTACGGTAATTTTAAAAAGTTTAAATTTTTAAAAATTATATCCT